>NC_084850.1:65522782-66159260 GCF_033115175.1 Lepus europaeus | reverse complement strand
CATTCTACTTTTCATACAGTATATGTCTCTTTGTGACTGCCTATTTCACTTAGCATAATATCCAAGGTCTATACATATCATAGCATGCATCAAAATTTCATTTTAAAGAGTTAATAATATTCAATTGTGTGTCTGTGTGTTGTGATTAGTTAATTCATTTACACGTTGATCGACACTGCATTGCTTCTACTTTTGGTTATCGCCAGACAACATTGCAACAAGCATGGATATGTAAATATCTCTTCAAGATTCTGCTTTCAATTCTTTTGGATACACTCAGATTGCTAGATAATAATGGTAATTCTATTTTAATACATTTAGCAAGAACTATTTTTGATAGTGGTTTGCAACATTTTACATTCCCACCAACAGTACACAAGGGTTCCAATTTCTCCACATCCTCACCATCATTCATCATTTTCTGTTTGTTTAATAGTAGGTACATTGGCAGCTGTCTTGTAGCACATAAGATTAAGATTAAGCCACTGCTTGCGACAGCAGTATCCCATATCAGAGTGCCAGTTACAGTGCTGGCTACATTGCTTCCAATCCAGCTTCCTGCTATTGTGCCTGGGAAAGCAGTGAAAGATAGCCCAAGCGATTGGGCCCCTGACATTCATGTGGGTGCTTCTGGCTCCTGGCTTCAGTCTGGACTTGTCTCAGGCGTTGCAGTAATTTGGGGAGCAAATCAGCAGATGAAAGATCTCTTTCCCTCCTTATCTCTCACTTTTTCTCTCTTTCACTCTGCCTTCCAACAAACAAATCTTTTAAAAAATCATTTTGTCAAATATGCAAGAGTTTATTTCTAGGCTCTTCAATCTATTCATAATTACTTTTTTATGTTTATTTTTATCCTTTTTTGTTCTTTTAAAAAATATTTTATTGCTTTTAGAGATAACATGTTTTTGATTATATTATAGTCAAAGGCTTATTGACTCCACTAAATAAAGAGTTCAACAAATAAGAAGTAAAAAGACCATAGTCCAGCAGAAAAATACATATGGGCTGTATCCTTTAAGCAAAGGCAAAAATATTCAATTTTACCATATAAACTAAATGCCATTATAGTTACAAAATCATTAAAACTATAGCAATAAATAATTCCTATCAATTTGTTTGACAAATATGTAAAACAAACTTTGACAAAACACTGTATTTGCAGCAAAACCAATATACTCAGGCATTTCTCTGCTTCTTTTTTAATTTTAGCTCTCACATATAAAGGTGAACATGCAGTGTTTGTGTTTCTGTGTCTAGTTTATTTCATTCAACATAAATACCACTAGTTCCAATGGTCTTGCTCCAAAACTAGAATATAATTATTTTTATAGCTGAATTATACTCCATTGCACATACATATGTAGATATATAAAACATATATCACATTTTATTTATTATGGACACCATGGTTGATTTCATATTTTGGCTATTGTCAACAGCTGCTGTAAACATGGTAGATGAGGTATCTTTGGTACAATGAATTAATGTCTTTTGCATATATATATATATATATATATATTCCATAGTGGGATTGCTGGATCATATGGCAAGTCTATTTCTAAAGAAATTTCCATACTGTTGTCCACAGTGGTTACACTAATTTTCATTCCCATCAATAGTGTATAAGTTTTAATTGAAAAAAAAAAAACAGGAGAATTCAAAAAGATCATGGAATTTTAAAATGAATTTATTGCAAAAAATTTGAAATCCATGCATATGAGAGATCTTCAAAAAGTTCACAGAAAACAGATTTAGTCAAAAAACTATGCATGAATTTCAATTTTTTTGCATTCAAATAAACTTCTTTTAATTCCATTTTCCAAGACCTTTTGGAAGTTCCCTGATGTTTATGGTGTATAATATGATTTTTTCAGTTATTTATATGTTGCAAAATGGCTGAATCAACATAATTGCTATACATTACCTGAAATAGTTATCATATTTTTGAGAAAACATCAAATCTCAGCAATTTTCAAATATACAATGTATTGCTATTAATGATATCATAATATACAATAGAACTCTTAAAATTATTCCTATGTCTAAATAAATTTACATGTCCTTCAGCCAACATCTCCCAAATATCTGTAACCACCAGCCTCTGGTAACCAACATTCTACTCTCTGTGTTCATAAATTTCACCTTTTTACATTGCACATATGAATGAGTTCATGGAATATTTGCATTTCTGTTCCTGGTTTATTTCACTTACCATAATGTTCCCTAATTCCATCCATATTATCACAGATGACAAGATTATATATCACATTTTCTTATCTGACATTTAGATTTATCCTGTATTTTGACTATTTGAATAATGATGCAATGAACATGAAAGTGAAGATATCTCATCAACATATTGATTTTATTTACTTTGAATATATACCCAGTAGTGGGATTGCTGGATTATATGATAGTTCTACTTTAAATTTTTTGAGGAAACTCCACAATTGTTTTTCTAATTGATATTCCCACCCACAGTGTTCAAGGATTCCCTTTTATCCACATTCTCATCAACATTGTTAATTTTCACCTCTTTAATTATAGCCATTGTAGTAGGTATGAGATGATATCTCATTGTGGTTTGAATTTGCTTTGTCCTGATCATTAACAAGGTTAAGCATTTTTTCACATATTCATTAGGATTTTTATAACTTCTTTTTAACAATGTCTAGTCAAGTACTTTCCCCTTTTTAAAGTATATAAACAATTATTCTCTTTTTGTGGAAGGGAGAGAGAGAGAGAGAAAGAGAGAGAGAGAGAGAGAGAGATTGAGAGAAATAAACAGAGAGAAACCTTTCTGATTGTCTTTATAAATGCTCAAAACAAACAGGATTTGGCCAAGCTACAGTCAGGAACCAGGAACTCAATCTGGATGTCTCATTGTAGGTGGCAGGGACCCAACTACTTGAGTCATTGTCTGCTGCCTCCCAAGGTGTATAATTAATGAAGTCAGATTTGAAGTGGAGAATCCAGAACTCCAGCCAGACACTCTGATACAGGATACAGGTATCCCAAGGCAGATCTCAGCCACTGTGCCAAAAACCCATCCCATTTGCCCATTTTTAATTGGGTTCTATCTTTTCTTACAAATGAGTTGAGTACTTTATACACTTTGTTAGCCCATTATCAGATATAAGGCTTACACATATTTCTTTCACATTCTGTATGTTGTCTCTTCATTATGTTGATAGTTTTCTTCATTTTGCAGAAGCTTTCTTGTTTGAAATATTCCCACTTGTCAATTTTTTGGTTTTGTTGCCAATGACTTTGGCATTATATACAAAATATCCTCACCAAGACCAAAATCAAGGATCTTATTCCTTATCTTTTTTTTCCTCAGGAGTTTTATAGTTTCAGCTCTTACATTTAAGTCTTTAAATTATTTTGAGTATATTTGTATACATTGTGAGATGAGGGCATAATTTTATTCCTTTGCAAATGGATATTCAGTTTTAATAACACCCTTTTTTGAAGATGTGTCTTCCCCATGGAGTGTTGTGGGCATCTCTTTCAAAAATCAATTAATTGACTCTAAAGCATGGATTTATCTGTGAAATTGTTTTTCAGTTCCATTGGCCAGTGTGTCTGTTTTTATGTGAATATTATCTGTTTAATATCTCTGTAGGAGATATTAAATCAGAGGTTGTGATATTTCCAGCTTTCTTATTTTTGCATAGATCTACATTAATTTCAGGATTTTTTATTTCTGTGAAAAAATGTCCAATATTATAGAAATTTAATTGAATCTGAAGACTGCTTTGGGTAGTGTAGACTTTTTAACAATATTATGTTAGTATGGGATATCTTTCCATTTATTTGTGTCTTCTACAATTTATTTCATTAATGTTTTATAATTTTCAGGATATGGATCATTTACCCCTTGGTTATATTTAGTTCTAAATATTTTACTTTTTGTAGCTATTGCAAATTGTATTTTTTTTTGTTTTTCAAAATGTTTTCTTAATGTGTAGAAAAGCTACTGTTATATGTCAATTTTGTATCCTACAATTTTACAGAATTTGTTTTTGCTAAAACCTTTAGGATTTTTATATATTGCATCATGTCACTTTCAAACGCTGACAATATAACTTGTTCTTCTTGAATTCAGATGTATTATATCGTGGTTTTCTTCTTCTATTGCCCTGGCTAGGACTACCAATACTAATTTGAGTGTATGTGGTAAGAGTGGGCATCCTCGTCTTGTTCTGAATCTTGAAGAAATACATTCAGCTTTTCACCATTAAGAATACATTTAACTTTGGGCTTCTCATATATGGTATTTATGATACTGAGGTACATTTCTGATATAGCACATTTATAGTTGAGAGTCTATGATGGAAACATTGAATTATACCAATTGCTTTTTCTGTAACTATTGTGATGATCATATCGCTTTTTCCTTTCATTTTGTTAATGTAGTGTATCATGTACTGGTGTGTTTATACTAAATGACCATTACTTCTCAGGGACAAAACACCTGATCATGATGAATCACCTTTTATTTTTAATATTAATTTATTTGAAAGACAGAGTTACAGAGAATGAGAGGGAGGGAGAGAGAAGTATCTTCCATTTACTGGCTCACTCCACAAACGGCTGAAACAGTCAGAATCAGATCAAAGTGAGGAGTTAAAAACTTCACCCAGGTCTCCCACATGGGTAGCAGGGGCCCAAGAACTTGGCCCATCTTCCACTGCTTTCCCAGACACATTACTAGCCAGCTGGGTAGGAAGTGAACCAACTGGGACACAAACTGGTGATCATATGGGAGGCTGGCATCTCATCACAGGCGGCACCTTAACCCACTGCACCAAAATGCAGGTGCTTCAAATGATGCAATGAATATGCTGCTGAATTTATTTGCTAGTAATTTCTTGAGTGTTTTACATACATGTTCATCAGTACTATTGTCTTGTAATGTTCTTTTCTTGGCATTTTCCTGTCCAGCTTGGGTATCCAGTTAATGCAGGTGTCAATAATTAATTTGGCCAAATTCCCATCTCTTTAGTTTTTAATTTTATTTTAGTTTTAGTTTTTAGGAGATTGGGAAGGGTCCAGCAGTGTGGCATAGCAGGAAAAACCACCGCCTGTGGTCCCAGAATCTAATATGATGCAAGTTTGTGTCCCAGCTGCTCCACTTGTGATGCAGCTCCCTGCTAATGGCCTGAGAAAAGCAGTGGAAGATGGCTCAAGTGCTTGGGCCCCTGCACCCATATGGGAGACTTGGATGAAGCCCCTGGCTCCTGAATCCTGGCTCCTGGCTTTGGCCTGGCACAGCCCTGGCCATTACAGCCATCTGGGGAGTGAAACAGTGGATGGAAGATGCTGGCTCCCTCTCTCTCTCTCTCTCTCTCTCTCTCTCTCCATCCACCCCTCCCTTCTCCCCTCTCCTCTCTCCCTCTGTAGTTCTGACTTTCAAACAAATAAATATTTTCAAAAATTGATTATGAGAGACTCCATAACTGTGACTTGATATTCAGCTAATAATTTCCTCATCCTACTCAAGATTAATTGAAACCTAAGTTTTACATAGGTAAACATGAAGTTCTGACATCCAATAAAAGAACTCAGTATAATAGTGAAGAATAAATTTCACATGTTCTAACTAAATTCAGAGGAAAAATCTGATGGTTTACCTAAAAAATGTTTTTATCAGAAAGAACAAAAAGGGAGAGAAGGAGGGTGGCAAAATTAAGAAATGAAAGAAGGTGGAAAGGAAGCAGTGAGGGAGGAAACAATAAAAGAAAAGAGAAAGAAGTGAGAGAGAGAGAGAGAGAGAGAGATCCTTTGTAGCATTTGACACAATCCACAAAAGCAAGTGTAACGTTTAACTATAGCAATTCTATTTCCAGTAGAATATAGATTCAACATAATAATACATGCTCTACCAAGAGCCAACTATTTGTATCTTGTTCTCACCTTGACCAGTTACTTTAAAAAGGCCATCAGGGCCGGCTCTACGGCTCACTAGGCTAGTCCTCTGCCTGCGGCACCGGCACCCCAGGTTCTAGTCCAAGTTGGGGCCCCAGATTCTGTCCCGGTTGCTGCTCTTCCAGTCCAGCTCTCTGCTGTGGCCCGGGAAGGCAGTGGAGGATGGCCCAAGTGCTGGCGCCCCTGAACCCGCATGGGAGACCAGGAGGAAGCACCTGGCTCCTGGCTTCGGATAGGCACAGAGCGCCGGCCGTAGTGACCATTTTGGGGGGTGAACCAACGGAAGAAAGACCTTTCTCTCTGACTCTCTCTCTCTCTGTCTAACTCTGCCTGTCAAAAAAAAAAAAAAGGAGGACATCAGTGCAGAATTTCAGAATCTAGCATAATTAACATTCTCTCTTTCAATCACCAAGTCAATTACAGAGTAAGTAATTTCTACTTATCTCTCTATAACCAATGAAACCACCAAGACATAGACTCCTAAACCAGTTCCTAGAAAGGACAGATGTTAAGATTACTGCTACATCTCTAAATTATGCTAGATATTGAACACAGGGCTGGCTACATATGGTTCAGCCATAGTATTACAAATCTTTCCCTATCAAACAGTCCTTATTAAATCTAAATAAGATGAGAAGACATACAGATGTAGGGAGGTTCAGGGAAAAAGAAAACAACAGTTGAAAAGAGTGAAGGTAATGAAAATGGAATGATAAAGACTTCTAGTATGTTTCAGAAAAATATCTGCATTAGGAAATTAGAGTAACAAAGTACAGAAAACAGTTGGTATAACATAGCAAAGAAATGTATTAGTATAATTATATAGTTAGACATGAGACTTTCTGATAAGTGGTTTTCATGGAACATAAAAGACTGAAATTTAGTGCTGGTCTTAATTTTAGATAAATAAATAGTCTTAAAATATGAGAAATTTAGGAATCTAAAATAATATGTATAAAGAAGTCAATATTAAAGTAATGAATAAAGTGTGTCCATTATTATCATAAAACTGATGAATGAAAACAAAATATCAATATCATTAATCTATCTTTTCATGTAATTTGTAAAATTTAAGAATTTAAAAATAGAAAGCAAAATAATTAGTACCTTATGCTCACTTCCTTAAGTACAGAGTTTCCCCTTCTCCTTTCTGATCACTTAGCTCAGACGGTTATGTCCTGTTTCCTCTCCCACATCCAGCTAGTGCTTCCTTTTCAGAAAAGGCTACAAATGTTAGTTCAGGAATAATTTCTCAGCCAACGAAATGTCGGCTGAGACTGTTCACAGACTAGTAGAAATCTGGTGTCTTAAAGGTAGTAAAAATTCTGTTACTATAGTAGAAATAGACATCATGCACGCACATGCATGTTTGTCTTTATCATTACTGAGGATCGCCAGTGTGTAGCGTTATCAAGGCATAAGCATAAAGCTATGGTTAGGATCATGCTGTGAGAACTTAGAATTGAGATAGTTATTTGGAAATAGAAGTGCTAAGGTTTCAGAACATTTCTGTATCTTAAAATTGTTGTTTGCCTACATATTTTATTATAAAACTATCTATTTTGACATAACTATAATCAGCTGAAACAAAATTCTATGCAAGAAAAAATGAGAGTAACTCTACAGAATTATTAAAAGTAGTTGTTTTAGGGGCCGGTGTTCAGCTTAGTGGTTATGATGCAACAGAGGACAAAGTGTCTGGCTTAAGTCCTGGGGTTTGCTTCCAATCCAGCTACCTGTTAATATGCATCCTGGGAGGCTGCAGGTGTTGACTCAGTACTCAAGTCCCTGCTGAGCACATGGGAGACCCGGATTGTGTAGCTGACATTCAAATAAATAAAATAAATACATAGATTAAAAAATTTAAAAATAGAAGTAGTTGTGTTTACTTTGTGAAACTGGGAAAACTTTCTTCCTACTTCTCTATTATGGAAATCTTATTTAAGTATGCATATTTGTGATAAATAAAACACATTCTGAAGGTTTGTATGTAAAGTAAATATTGATTATGTCTATTATGACAGACATAAAGAATCAGTAAAGACAGATACAATGTATGTGAATGGGAACACCGTGATGACGTTTATAAGCAATTCTGAAATGGAAACTGAACGTAAAAGGGACAGGCAGGAAAGAATTTCGGCCCTGATTGTGTATGCTGATGTAGAAAAGTGTATTATAATTGAAGTTCTTAAGCCAAGATAACTTACATTGCAAATCATTTGCTTCTCACCTCAACAAAACAAGATCATAGTTAGTAGGTTGAGCAATTGTGTGTGGTTCATACATTGCAGATTTCTTCCCGATTTCTTCCCTGTGATATTGCCTTTGTCCTTGAACTACTAGCTATCTTTTGTACTCACTAATTAATAGGGTAACTTATATGTGTTAGCTACAAAATAAAGCAATGCAGATGATGAACTGGACAGACACAGACAAAATGTCTGCCTTTATTTTACTTACAACTATAAGAGTCAGTGGCGGGGCCAGCGTTGCGGTGTAGCGGGTAAAGCCACTGCCTGCAGTTTCCGCATCCATATGGGTGCAGGTTCGAGTCCCGAATGCTCCACTTCTGATGCAGTGCTCTGCTATGGCCTGGGAAAGCAGCAGAAGATGGCCCAGGTCCTTGGGCCCCTGCACCCGTGTAGGAGACCTGGAAGAAGCTCCTGGCTCCTGGCTTCGGATTGATCCAGCTCTAGCTGTTGCAAGGAATTGGGGAGTGAACCAGCAGATGGAAGACCTCTCTCTCTCTCTCTCTCTCTCTCTCTCTCTCTCTCTTTGCCTCTCCTCTCTCTTTTTAACTCTGACATTCAAGTAAAATAAATAAATCTTAAAAAAAGAAATTTTCAAGTCAATAAAAAGTCAATTACCTTATAAAAAAAAAGTCAATGGCCAGCATTGTGGTGCAACAGATTAAGCCACAGCCTGTAACTCTGACATCCCATATGAGTGTCAGGTTGATTCCCATTTGCTCTGTTTCTAATCCAGTTCCCTGCTAATGCACCTGAAAGAGAAGCAGCAGATGGTCCAAGTACTTGGGCCTCTGCCACCCATGTCAGAGACCCAAATGGAGTTCCTGGCTCCTGGCTTCAGCCTGGCCCAGCCCTGGCCATTGCAGCCATTTAGGGAGTAAACCAGTGGGTACAAGATATATCTCTCTGTCTTTTTGTCTCTCCTTCTCTCTTACTCTGCCTTTCTAATACAAATTTGAAAATTAAAATTAAAAAACAATTATAAGAGTCACATATAAAAATATTTACATAATTATTTAATTATAACACTGATATATACAGTAAGGAGAAATACAAGATAATTTAACATATAAGAGAGGGAATTAACTTAGTTTAAGAAGTAAGAAAAGGCTGCATTGAGGAAGATAATTTGACTTGATATCAGGATGGAAAGAATTGATTGAAATAAGATACAGAGAAGATGTTGCCAGGCTAAGGGAATAATATGTACAAAAGCCTTGAGATGTGACAAAGTATAATGTAAGATATAATGGGTCAATGTGGCTAGGCTTCAGCAAGTAAGTGAGAGAGTGAAGGAACACAAAGTATACAGTAAGATTATTAGGGGTCAAACCATGCTAAGCTTGAAATTTTGAGATTTGATTTTTTTTTTACAGCTCTTTGCTATACTCTTGAGGAACAGTGGCTTTTCTACTTACTACTTGTTGAATTCTTTATTTAGTGGAGGGTTAAGATCATAAAGTAAACTGGAATTACATCATCACAAAAGTTAAAAGAAAAGGAGGGCCGGCGCCGTGGCTCAATAGGCTAATCCTCCGCCTGCGGCGCCGGCACCCCGGGTTCTAGTCCCGGTCGGGGCACCAGATTCTGTCCTGGTTGCTCCTCTTCCAGTCCAGCTCTCTGCTGTGGCCCGGGAGTGCAGTAAAGGATGGCCCAAGTGCTTGGGTCCCTGCACCCGCATGTGTGACCAGGGGAAGCACCTGGCTCCTGGCTTCAGATCAGCGCACTGCGCCGGCTGCAGTGGCCATTGGAGGGTGACCCAACGGTAAAAGGAAGACCTTTCTCTCTGTCTCTCTCTCTCTCACTGTCCACTCTGCCTGTCAAAAAAAAAATTAAAACAAAAAAAAAGAAAAGTAGGAGAGAGGGTAGGAGTATGGACGGGAGGGAGGGTAAAGTGGGAAGAGCCATTATGCTCTTAAATCTATATGCATGAAATACGTGAAATTTGTTCACAATATATAAATAAAAAATTTTAAATAAAATTTTAAAAGTTTTTTTTTTAAAAAAAAAGCCTTTTGGCCTTTATCCTAAACACAAAGTGAAGCCATTGAAGAATTTTAATAGCTGGGCATTTTTAGAAGTTCACACTCACTATTATGTAGAGAATATATAAGGATATGCTATATAGTAGCCCTGGTTACAAACAATGATTACTTAGAAAGAGAAATGGAGTTTGGTAAGCAAGGGAAGTGGGGGAGGAGGGGTACTTAAATGTGTCTTAAGTTTCTGGTACCATTTGAATATATATGTGATAAAGAACACTAGAAAAACAATGAATTTAAAGAAGAAAGTAAAAAAGCATAATGTCTTGGACATGTCAAATTTGGGAGGTATTCAAGCAAAGAATACCAATAAACAGCTTGATACACTGTTGGGAATTGGCTAGTAAGGTCTTCTCAGGAGATGTAATTTCGGGACATTTAAGATATTTACTGGCTCTCCTATTTCCATGGGCTTAAGCAGTCATACTCACTCATTTGTCTTGCTTCAAGTAACATTTCAATCCAGCTCTCATTCTTTTGTGGAATCATTTGCACAAGCGAGCTCTTGACCTCCATGAGAACAGTAGAAAAGGAAATTTGGACAGTTTTCCTAAAACTTACTGTGCTCCTCATTTTTCACTTGGGTATTTATTAGAAGAGATCATGAGCACTTCTAACTGGGGCTTCTGAGAAACATTAACTATCAAGGACAACCTTCTAAGGTCCCACTTGACCCAGTCTTGCCTGATTTTCTTTGCCACAAATTTAAATAATTTTCAGCAGCATATAGGACTTCTTTCATACTGTTACAACTGTATCTGTATCTGTGGAATACTCAGTTTGTTAAGGAGCTCTTACTAAATCATATTTAATCATAACTTTCATGAATCAGTTTTAATGAGATTGGATCTCTAGGATGCATAACACCTTTTATGACTATACACAGCATATATGAATGCCAGAGTTACACATATTCTTCAGGGAACTCGAATGCAAGTTGTTATTTGTTGCCTGCACCCACTACCTTTCAGTTGCTCAAGAAAAATATCCTTTAGTATTCAAAACTCTGATTTAACCATTCACCTTCATAACTACCTATTTATTCACTGAAATTAGACTGCAACGAACCTTTAGGACTGGGAAGTCAAAACAAACAACATCTAATCACTTCTGCAACAATCCTGAGAAATATGAGTTTAGGAATCTTAAGATGGAGTTCCTAGACCACGTCCATACTGACTAAGACTTAACATGATGCTGAACAATATGTCTATGATGTCAAAGAGGCCCTCAACTAAAATAATAGGGTCCAACAGTTTCTGGAGTTCACAAAGTATTGCCAATTATCTCTCTTTTCTCTACTGCCCTCAATGACAAATCTCTCAAAATGGAAAGAGTATAGTTCATATCATACCTCTAGCATTCTAAGAGTATAAAGATTATTCATTTTTATCTTCATTCTGATATATCAATCAACTTCAGCTTTCAGTTTTTCAGTAGATGCCCCAAAACTGTGATTTGGCCAGCTGTCTTACAAATGACTCAAACATGAATGATTTATACCTTTTTGTCTATTTCTTGAAAAAGTGGTTACTGAGTGATGTGAACTCTGGTTTGTAGCATAAATTATTGTCAGTGATAATAGTCACCATTGAAGTTTGAGAGAAATTCATGAAAAGATACAAGGACTCAGTATTGATACAGTCTAATCATTACAATCCAGAGAAAATGAGTATAAATATGGACTCATATACCTAAAGGAAACACTTTAAACAAATAAGTGAGCAAGAAACGTGTATACAATGAAAAGTAAAATAAGGATTTTATAACAAAATATCAGTCTAGACATCAGATATAAAACTCAACTAAAGAGATGGGTACACTGAGTTTACTGCTTATCATGATGCCTAGATTATAGTTTATATTAAACTGCTGTTGACTCACTGAATAGAATAAACAACTTATGAATGATGTGAAAAAATTTAAAATTAGAATAAAATTAATCATAGTATGAATCATATACCAAATATGTGAGCAGCTATTTAAAAAGGATAAATTAAGATTGGAGAAAGAGTAGAAAAAATATGAGAGTCTTTGCTGTATTAGAAATAATGCATGATAGTACCTTATACAGGAATTTTCAGTGAAGAAGGAGAAAATCATGAGATTCAAAATACAGTTTTAGTCACAAAATAAATAGTACATATCAATTAACTGAATAAATGAAGGTTAGAGAAAATAATCTGTCAAGTTAGTCGCTACATAAATAATGGTAATCTTCTCTAAGGTATTTAGAAGACTTTATCTTTGACATTTCCCTTTACTCCATCCTCTACATCCCCAATAAGCCACTACAAAAATGGGACAGAGAATGGTATCACCCAATGGTATAAGCATAAAAAAAAGAGATAACTTTCCACTCAAAAAAGAATGACCATTCAGAAATGAAAAATATGAGGAAAATGTCATGTCTACATCACAATCTTATGTCCTATGAGTGGTGAAATAAAACATATTCTCAGTGGAGAATTCTATGATTAATCTTGTGAAAGAACAATGGTTAGACTAAGAAGAGGAGAAATGATTTTGTGGTAATCACTAAGAATATATAGGGATCTATTTACAATTAAACAGGGTGATAGGGATGATGGTTAATTGTAGTGGTGAGAAGAAATGGTGCAAAGATGTACACTGTGATAGGGAGCTATGAGTACTGGAACTTATCATTTAGTGGATAACTAATGGTCACAGAAATAAGAAAGCATGGGTGAAATTGACTGATCTTAAATAGTCTATCATTGTTTCACAGAGAAGTAGTAAAAGATTACAGGGTTAACCTGACTTGGTCTCAATATGGGTTGCTTTTTCTGTCTATTCTAGACCCTGTATTGGTGAGAGCTATCCTTAGGTTACACAGGAGCAACAAGAAGTGTACTTGTATGGATGAGGAAACCTCCAGCTTTGGATGCCACACCACCCATAAAATGAACAAAAGAAGACAGACAATTGAATACAAAACTGCATTTAAAAGTAGTTTGAGATCATACCCAATAATTTTATGTTGTTGCCTACAGGTGATTTCATTATGGCAGTAAAATATAAGTTACATAAATGCTTCCATTTTAACATTTTTTAGTTCAATGACACTATCTTCACAGCATTGTGCCACAATCACCACTCTCTGATTGCAAAATGTTTTTATCACCCCATACAGAGACGCAGAACTATTAATAAATAACTTCTTACCATTATCACCTGTCCTGAGCCCCTGAGAACCACTAATCTACTTTCTGTCTCTATGAATTTTCCTATTCTTATATATTTCACACTTCTATTTCTTCATTAAGATATTGAACATCTACTAAGAATGTTGAGTTATTGGCTTAAGAGGACTGGTCACTGATTGCACACTGAGACAACAAATAAACCAGAAGCTGGCATACTGCCTGCAATAGTCAGGATAGTAATGAGTTCAGTGACTCAGATTTCATTCAATAGATATTTCTAGGAATTGTGTAAAATTAGATATGAAATATTGTTTCTAAAGCTAATAGTGATTTTTCCATTCCTGCCAACTTTTGGCATTAAGGAATTAGAAATCCAGTGTTTCTTTGTTAAGAGAATTTGAACATTCAGAGTGTCAAGTAAAAACTTCAAAATCTAAAAAAATCTGCCAGCTATAGCCCTCATGACACCAAGTTTTGGATGTATTATAGACGAACATCTTACTTAATAGCAGGGAAATCCTATCATATATCTAATGATAATTTTTTTTTGGACAGGCAGAGTTAGTGAGAGAGAGAGACAGAGAGAAAGGTCTTCCTTTGCCATTGGTTCACCCCTCAAATGGCCGCCACGGCCGGCGCGTTGCGTCGATCCGAAGCCAGGAGCCAAATGCTTCTCCTGGTCTCCCATGTGGGTGCAGGGCCCAAGCACTGGGGCTATCCTCCACTGCCTTCCCGAGCCACAGCAGAGAGCTGGACTGGAAGAGGAGCAACCGGACAGAATCCGGTGTCCCAACTGGGACTAGAACCTGGGGTACCAGCACCGCAGGCAGAGGATTAGCCAAGTGAGCTGCGGCGCCAGCCAAATGATAATGTATTTTAATCAAACAAAAATGGAAGCTTTGTGACTTTCCCAGAAGCTTTCAGGAACCCAGGTAAAAATTGGAAAATGAATACTAACCAAAGATGAGGAAAATGCAAGGCAAACTAGCAACAGATTCCAGCATGGAATATTATTGTTATTATTTCTTTGTGTTTTCTTAAGCTACAACCTTGCAATTGATAGCTAATCAGTTTTTTTCCAATGGTAAAAGAAGAAAATGAAGAACTATCTATATTATCTTGAATCAATTTTTTAATGTCATCCTTAAGTCATAAAAAGGCTTTTCGCTTACCAAATGTTTGGAAAAGCCAGCTTTTCAGCTTTCCTGGACGTTCTTAACCTAAAACATAATTGGTCCGTTTATGTGAGCAAATAACTTATAATGTCCAACTATGTGAGCAAACTTGAGTTTTTTTTCTCTTTTAGAAGTTAGCATAATCAGAAAAATAAAATAAAATAATACTACCTGCAAAGATCTGTCTCATGAGACTGACAAGTGTATTCCACTTTTTGAAGTATAGCGAATATTTATTTTCTCCATTTTATATAAAATCATATCAATGTCTCCTAAAAAATATTCCCTCAGTAACATTTACCTTTGGCTTTTAAGACAAAAGGCCTAGAACATGGAAAGGCTAAGACTTTTCTTCCATTCCAAACAATTCATGATAAATTCTTATTCACTATATGTTTGAGTAGAATGCAAAATGTATCCATTCATATAGCCTTGACTTCAAGTTATTAGTATTATATTTTGGTCCTTCTGTATGATCCAAATTCTGATGGTTCCATCTTGTGGTGAAAATCAGAATAGATTTGCATATTTTGTATTATGTATTTCATCTATAAAATATATAAAATAAAATTATTGTAAAATTTGAAATTAAATTAGAAACTTTGCTGTGTCACAAATGTTTTAATATACTATCCTTGTCCTCAAGAAATTCATATATAGTAGGAAATAAAAACACATAGAAATACATTTCATTATACTTTAGTTGCTATGAAAAGAGAAGGTTGCACAAGGGGCAATAGCAACACAAAAGAAATGTTTGATCCCTTTAACTTCTCCTGCAGGTCAGGTAGGATATGACACTGTTTGGTCCCTCAGGGCTTCTGTTAGGATGCTAAGCTATGGTTACATGAGAAATGAAGTTAACCTCAGAATTGCTGTTGAGGAAGAAGGACAAGGCTTGAAAAATGGGATCAGAGATAAGGGATTGAGACAAATATAGGGAGTGAAAGGTAAACAAGGATGAGATATCCAGAGATGATACCAGAAAGGAGCAACAGGTAGAGATAAGAAAAAGGGAAGTAGTGTTGTAGAACATTCCTAGAGAAAATAAATAACTCTATAATCGGAAACTGGAAGGCAGAGCACAAGGCTTAGACTTCCAATAAAGATTATATTTTAAGTTCATCCCTTGAGGCACTACTCTGGAGTAAACACATAATAATGTTGAAATATAAATGATGAAAATAAGGACACATTCTGGACAAAAAAGAAGAACATTCTCTGTGAATTGTAAATAAAAGGAAAAATGCACCAATCAGTAAAGCTAAAGCAATAGTTTGCTGCTCTCTGGGCTCAAGTCATGCCGTGGATCTAGGAATTAGTCTCCTATAAAGTCTGGGAATTGAAAGTACTCTATGTACATTTAAAGAATAGAGCCAGGCTTGCTGATTAAAACCAGTATCTGGGGGCTGGTGCTGTGGTGTGGCGGGTAAGGACACCGCCTACAGTGCTGGCATCCTACATGGGCACTGGTTTGAGTCCTAGCTGTTCCACTTCCGTTCCAGCTCTCTTGTGGCCTGGAAGGACAGTAGAGGGTGGCCCGGGTCCTTGGGCCCCTGCACCCACATGGAAGACCCAGAGGAAGCTCCAGGTTCCTGGCTTTGATGGGCCCAACTCCAGCCATTGTGGCAATCGGGAATGGACCAACGGATGGAAGACTGTCTCTGTGACTTTCCCTTTCACATAAATAAATAAATCTCTAACAAAAGATAATAAAAACTACAATATCTGGGATGATAGACCCCAACTCATGAAAAATGATTAAAACTAAGCTTCTAACTTGGGCTGGCACTGTAGCATAGTGAGTTAGGACACAGACCACCACCTGCAAAGCCTGAAACCCATATGGGCACTGGTTCAAGTCCTAGCTGCTTCACTTCTGATCCAGCTCCTGCTAATGAGACTGGGAAAGCAGCAAAAGATGGCCCAAGTCCTTGGGCCCCTGCCACCCATATGGGAGACCTGGAAGAAGCTCCTGCATCCCAACTTCAGCCTGACACAGCCCCAGCCACTGTGGGCACTGAGGAGTGAACCAGCAGATGAAAAATCTATATATATATTTGCTTCTCTCTCTCTCTCTCTCTCTCTCTCTCTCTCTCTCTCTCTCTCTTTCTCTCTAATTTTCTCTCTTTCAAATAAATCAATAAACATTTAAAATAAAAAAGGAAAATAAGATGCTAACAATCTTGCCTGAGCAGATTTTGTGAAACAACTTATCTTGCAACACTCAAGAACACAAATTATGGAATCATGAGAAGAAAATGAGTCAGTCCTCTGTAGCCTAAGTTATCAAATATGAAATATGTCCACCATGACCGAGACAGCAAACCTGAATTTTTAAAAACTACTACATAATGGGACCAGTGCTGTGTCATAGTGGGCTAAGCCTCCACCTCTGGTGCCAGCATCCCATCTGGAGGCTGGTTTGAGTCCCGGCTGCTCCTCTTCCAATCCAGCTCTCTGATATGGCCTGGGGTAGTAGTAGAAGATGTCCCAAGTCCTTGGGACCCTGCACCCATGTGGGAGACCCAGAAGATGCTCCTGGCTCCCAGGTTCAGATCGGCCCAGATCTGGCCATTGTGGCCATTTGAGGAGTGAATTAGCAGATGGAAGACCTTTCTCTCTGTCCTTCCCTCTCTCTGTCTGTAACTCTATCTGTCAAATCAATCAACAAATAAAAACTTAAAAAAATACTGCATAGTAGACACAATCTTCGTCCCACACTGATCTGACTAGTGGATGCCAACACAGATAATTCTTGGCCTGCAGGCTTCCCCTGTATTTGAATCCATAATTGACATTCATGCAACAAGCCAAAAGTGCCAAGAAATTAGTGTGCCCCAGGGTAGTTTTCTACTAATGACTGAGAGAAACTGGTAGATAAATACCCCAGCTCCGTCAGTCTAAGGTAAGTATTTTACACTAGTTCACGAAGTTCCCTGAAAAATTAAGCTTCATTCAACAACAATTGTAATTTCCTTGATCAAATATCCTTTTGATTACATTCTTTTCCCTGCCTTATTTTCTCATTTTCGTTACACTGCTTCCTGGTTTATGTCCGAAATACACTTCTCAAACTTGATTCTTTACTTTGGAGTCTCATTCTGGAGTAGCCCAATATAAGACATACTGGTTTGAGACTAAAGATACCAGGTGGTCAAGCGGAGGTAAGAGCAAAATTTCTAGAAAGGGATAGAAAGAAAAAGAAGGCAAAGAATGTCTCCAATTAAGAAAGAAAGCCCTAATAATGGAAGTCTTAAAAGACTTTAAAATACATGTGATTAGGATATTCATAGAGAAAAGGAAATCAATAAATCATTTAACTAGAATAACAAACATAAATATGCATAAAAAAGTGGATACAAATGCAAATCTAGAAATTCAGAAAAGAAATTTTTAGTAATTGAAACAATTTTCATTAATTAGACGAGATATATTTTTACTAGACCTTGAAGAGAGAAGAAAGAAATAAGACAATCCTGAGAAATCCACTAATACTGCAGCACTGAGAAGAAAGTCATAAAATACAAGAAAATAAGTTTAAAAAAGCAATGTGATATATTTTCAGAGTGTGAGTATACATTTAACAGTAGTTGCAAAGGAATAGAATAAGTAAATAATGAAAAAATAATGCTTAAACAGGTCAGATATAAGCATTTTTGAACACTGAAAGGAAACTTGAATTCTAAAATTTGAAATATATTTTACATATGAGGAAAGCTAAGCATCAATTTACATTCAGATGTCTTTGGTAGATAACAATTCAGATGTCTTTGGTAAATAACAATTCAGATGTCTTTGGTAGATAACAATTGAGAAGACAATCTTAAAAGTTAACAGAATAGACAAGTAGAACCTAAGGCAAAATAGAAATAATAATAATAAGAGATAGTATATAAAAATCAAAGAAAAATGTAAAAAGTTTATAAGCCAATCAATAATTTTCACATAACTTGTAAGAGGATCAAAATACATAAAGCTAAAATAGACATAATTATATATATAGCACCACAGTGAAAAGTTTTAAAATATGCAAACTAAAAATCAATAGATGAAGTATATGCATAAAGATGTGAAACATTTGAATTTGAAAAATTATAAGCTATGTCTGATGGAAGGATCAGGTTGAAAGAGCCTTTAATTACAGAATATTCCCAACAGAGTTCCATCCCACCCAAGGTGGAGTCTTTGACTTAAATTTTCTGCTAGATAATTCCTGAATTGATCAAGTTTTGGCTGTCACTAACCCCACTTTTCTCCATCATTGACAAGCAGTAGCCCAAAAGAAGTATGGCCTAAACATTCACATGGATGGTGTACATATATTTGATCTTCCAAAAGTCTTTATGGTCTATATTGTTTTCATGAAGATATTTTCATACATAGAACAACTAAGAGAATTTGTCACCTGTTAATACAGAATTCTTACAAATAGCAATAAATGACATTGTATGTGAAAGGAAAAATGTCTTGAATGAAATTCAGAAAAAGTATGTATTTTTAAACCATGATTTACCTAGCAAATTAGAAGCCTGAAAGGAAAAAGACTGCCAGATAGATGGAAGACATGGAGGTCTGGGATTGAAGTGTGTGCATATATGCATGGAAATGGGAACTAAGTGGAAAGATTTTTGCATCCTGTATTCATAAAAAGCATAAAGCATCCTCACAAGAAAAGTCACTGAAGGGGCTCACCAGCATGGACTTCATCTCTCAATATTTTACCTAATTACAACAAAATTAAGTTCTGTAATGAAAAGCTCAGTCACATCACTTACTACATGATCTAGAATCAGACAGTTCCACAGAATGTAAGAATGAGCAACTGAAGTGACAGCTTTCATCCAATACTCTACATTTGACATGTAGTACATACACAAAATCACAGATGTCTGATGTCCCCAACAGGGATGCAACATGGCTCTGGGGACCAAGGAGTGGAAACAGAGTGACTCTACTTACTATCCTTCCAAATAACCCACTAGAGAACTTTCTCTTCTTGTCTCCACAACTCTTAACACTATAGGATTAGGTGTCCTGGTCCCTAATGGATGTACTTTTGCCTCAGAAAAAAAGAAATGATCCTACTAAGCTAGAGCTTATGGCTATCACCTGAGTACTTTGGACTAGTGTCAACAGAGTAGCAAAGAAGGAGTCAATACTGTGGCAAGGGTTATTGACTCTAATCAGCAAGAGGAAAGCAGACTCTTGTAACACAATGGTGGCAGAGAAAAAGAAATGTGGAAATTAGGTAATCCATGTAATTATCTTTTGGAACTTCCTTGCCTATTTAGCACACATTTCACTTGCAACAATCCCAGTCTGAGAAGGGAATGATTATCAAGGACTCAGTTTCTGTAGGAATGAGTTGCTGGGTCAAATAACTAAGTCATCAAGATCTATTGAGGTTATAGTCAAGGTGGATGATCAGTGGTAGTTGTGGCATAAGATAAAATATAATGATGTAACGTTAGTTTGTCCCACTAACCTCCCTCATCTATATTCTTCTCAAGGTACCATGGTGAAGATGTTCCACAAAAATATGTGGAGTAATATAAAAATGCTTATTTTGCTCTTTTCTTCTAGTTCTTTGAAATGCAAAGTTAGTGTATTTATTTCAGATATCTCTTATATCTTAATGTGGGCATTTAGCATTATAAACTATCTTCCTCTTAAAATTACTTCTGGGACCAGAATTAGGGCATATCGAGTAAAGCTGACACCTGTAATCTCAGCAACCCATATGGGTGACAGTTTGCGTCCTGCCTGTTCCACCTCTGATCCAGCATCCTGCTAATGGCCTGGGAAAAGCCGTGGAAAATGGACCAAGTGTTTGGGTCCCTGCCATCCACGTGGGAGATCCGGAAGAAGCTCCTGGCATCTGGCTTTGGCATGGCTCAATCCTGGACATTACAGCTATCTGGGGAGTGACCAAGTAGATGAAAGATCTCTCTCCCCCACCCCCTTGTGTGTGTGTGTGTGTGTGTCTGCCTATCTCTCTCTCTTTGTAACTGTGAATTTCAAATTAAATAAATCTTTTTTAAAAGATTTATTTTATTTATTTGAAAGAAGAGTTACATAGAGAGGTAGAGACTGAGAGAGAGCTCTTCCATCCGCTGGTTCACTCCCCAGATGGCTGGAACAGCCAGAGCTGGACCGATCCAAAGCCAGGAGACAGGAGCTTCTTCCGGATCTCCCACGTGGGTGCAGGAGCCCAATGATTTGGGCCATCTTCTACTGCTTTCTCAGGCCATAGCAGAGAGCTGGATAGGAAGAGGAGCAGCTGGGACTCGAACCAGCGCCCATATGGGACGTGGGTGCTATAGGCTGGGGCCTTAACCTGCTGTGCCACAGCACCGGCCCCTTACATAAATCTTTTTTTCAAAGAACTATTTCTACTTCTAATAGTACAGAGAGCAGCGATAGTCTCCACTATGTACTATTTTTAGAAATCTGTAAATAAATGCATTTAATACTCTCAATTAACCACTTATAAGAAGGAAGGGACTTTATAAATCTGTACTATGAAACACTTGTTGAAAATCAAAGAATACAGTGATATTAGTTGGTTACTTCTCCTTTTGTGTGTCAGTGGACAGAGTGATGAATGGAAAGAATGATTTCGGGTTGTGAGACAACGGTGGAAAGAATATAAAGTTGGAATGGGTCAAATTTATCCATTTGGAGCCACTAAACAGATATTACCTATAAAATGTTGCAGCTTGGGGGGTTAGAAAAGGGGAAAGCAACTTGATTTGTTGACTGAAACATGAACAAACTGGAGATGCACAATGTATCTTATACTAATGTAGAGGAAGAAGAAAGGGGACCTTCCCATTTGATTCCATATCATGGTATACTTTGGAATATCATATAGTTTTAAAAACCAGGTCCTGCTTCAGCATGTTCAGTAGCCTTCATGACTCATTCCCATTCTGGTATGGAGTGTAAACTGCCAAAATCATTTCATTTGCTCACACACTAATATTGTCATAATATATTTCATGAGCACTTGCACCAGAAGTATTTGAATCTTAGTTACCTTGCTGTCTTCATGCTCAATTATTTTTCATCTAGAAAACATGCAAAATAGCTACATCAAAGTAAATTGTGAAAATTATATGAGATAAGATAAAATGCTTAGAATGGTGACAGAACAGGTAGCAAAAATTCAATAAATGTTACACATTACTATAACAGCATCATTATTATTTGTTACTATTTGCTAGGCACTATTGCTAGGAGATGGAAATAGAGTGGTAAACAAGACAATCATAGCCCCTACTTTACGTAATTTAAAAATATATGTTGAAACCAGTGACAGATTGTCTGACTTTCCTGGTAATTGTAATGTTCTACTGGCTGTAAATCAACAGCTTGATTTTTACTTAGAAAATCCAAACCTCGGGACCAGCATTGCGCACACCAGGTGAACTTGCTTCCTATGACTCTGGCATCCCATATCCGAGTGCCAATTCATCCCAGATGCTATACTTCTGATCCTGCCCCCTGTTAATGGCCTAGAAAAGCAGTGGAAGATGGCCCAAGTGCTCGAGCCCCTGCCACTCACATGGGAGACCCAGGTGGAGTTTCTGGTTCTTGACTTCATCCTGGCCCAGCCCCAGCCAATGTAGACATTTGGGGAGTGAAGCAGTGGATGGAAGATTCTCTCTCTCTCTCTCTCTCTCTCTCTCTCTCTCTCTCTCTCTCTCTCATAAATAAATAAATAAATAGAAAATAAAACCCAAACTTTGAACTTCATCTCCAGGTTTTGCCACTAACATTGCCTAAGGGACCTTCAGACATTTGCTCTTTCTTCTTTCCTCATCTAATCTTTAATCACTATAGTAGCAACAGGTGGTTTTAGATGAGTATATGACAAATACAGCTCTTTTTTAAAACATATTTATTTATTTGAAAGGCAGACTTATGGAGAGGCAGAGGCAAACAGAGAAAGAGAGAGAGAGTGAGAGAGAGAATGTCTTCCCTTTGCTGTTTCCCTCCCCAATTGGCCTATCCAAAGCCAGGAGCCAGGAGCTTCTTCTGAGTCTCCCACGTGGGTGCAGGGGCCCAAGCACTTGGGCCATCCTCTGCTGCTTTCCCAGGCGCATTAGCAGGAAGCTAGATCAGAAGTAGAGCAGCCGGGATGTGAACCAGCACCCATATCAGATGCTGGCTCTGCAGGCAGCGACTTGACTCACATGGCACAGCGCAAGCCCCACAGCTCTATTTTAATACATAGTTTATTTGGTACCCAGAGTGCAGTGCTTTGTTCTATGGTAATATATACTTCTAATGCAGTAATTGTGAAGTTCCAAAGCTACAAAATTTCACCAGGCCTTCCTCTTGTCCTGTGATGGCCTGCTTGAACTTTTCAAAAGTCCAAGTAATCTTATTTGACTCAGCAGAGTTCTATGGAGCAAGGTTGATAAATGAAGGAGGTTTGCAACAGAACAACTGGAGGAACGAGAACACAACATTGACCAAAAACATACCTCCTTTTGAGATTGATCAGAGTCACTTTGAGAAAAACTCAGTCGTAGGCTCTTATGTCGCCGAATGAGAATTTCCTTTGCTTGTTCTGCTGTTCCCATTTCTCCTGGTAGGGTGTACCTGTTATATGCTGGAGCCTGGTCAAAATATAGAACACATAGATTTCAGGATGAAACTGTGAAAAATTTGAAAATAAATTTAAATGAATAAATTCTACCTATACATAAGTAAAATTTATATAATATGTTAATATATGAAAGGCATTAGAGCTCTTAAAAGGCTCAAAAAGTAAATTTATTTTGAGCTTTATATGTGACTTGGATAAGGCACATTTCTCAAGTCAAAAACATTCAGAATTCCTTCACCTCAAAGAGTTAATAAGATTGTAATTTTAAAAACTGTATTTTAAACAAAGCTCTATTTATTTTATAAACATCTTTAAAGGCTTGATGTGGTTTGAAACTATGTATAGATATAGATTTTGATAGCTGAATTAGATTACTGTTAAAATTAACTATTGTTTTGATTATCTTTTCAAAAAGAAATGATGGAAGCATTAGCCATAAACTAATTAAAAAATTCACTACCTTTAGATGGAAAAAGGACAGTTGAAGGAAATGGGGATGAAAACTAGAATTATCTGGATTATCTCACGCTTTCAACTGTAGAACCAAGTCAATGTCTTAAATAATAAAGAGTCCTAAATGGGAAAAACTGAAAACAATATGAGTTTCATCAAAGATAAAGTTAACAGAAGTTAAATATAAGCTCTTCTAAAACAACTAAAATATGGACAAATTATAGGAAACAATGGTTTGTAAAACACTGTAGATCAATGAGAGAAAATCACGAAAAACGAAAAACAAATGAGGTAAGCTCTGAAATCTCCCCAGCTGACTGTATTGAGAGAGTTCCTACATTGTGGTACAGGAGGCAGAAAACAGAGATTAAATGGATTATTTTAGGATGAAAAATGTATGACTCATCAAAAAACATAAGACTGTTTAAAAGGTTTATATAAACTATATAAGCTTCAAAATATATGAATCAGAAAGCGAATGCACTATAAGGAGTAATAGACAATCTAAAATACAGAGATTACAATCCCTGCTTTCAAAATCTGATAAAATAAGCAAACAGAAAATCAGTTAGAATGGAGCAGACTTGAATATCACTATCAGCCAGGTGACCTAATTGACATATGTAGATTACTCCATGCAAAAACAGCACAATACACTTTGTTTAGTGGGGTACATAGAACATTTATCAACATATGTAAGATTCTAAAGTACAAACTACTTCTCAATAAATTAAAATCATTCACATCACATAAAGCATGTTTTCTGATGACAATTGAATTAAATTGAAAATTAACAACATAATGATAACTAAAATAATACCAAATATTTAGAAACCCAAAAATGGATTTTAAATAATCTATAATTCAAAGGATATATTATAAGGAAATTGGAAATTAATTTGAACTGAATGAAAATTAAAATGTAACATCAAAATTTGTGGTATGCCATCAATTCTATTCTTAGGGAGAAATTTCTGGCACTAACCACCTAAACTATAAAATAGCAAAGATGTAAAATTAACTACCATAGTTTCTGCCATAAGAAAGCAGACAAAATGATCAACTGAAGTCAGAGGTGTAAGAAATGAAACTAGAGATCAAAGTGGAAATCAATAAAATAGAAAAAAAAAGGTACAAAAATCAATGAAAACAAAAATTTACTCAGTGAAGTTAGTGAAATTAATAAACCTCTAGCAAGATTTATCAGGAATGAATGACAAAATATACAATTTCCAACATTAAGAACAAAAGACTTGACATCACTATAAATTCTTCAGATATTAAAATGATGGCAAGGAGATATTATGAACAATTATATGACAAAAAGCTTTATATAAAGCTGGAAAATTTCCCTAAAAGCACAAGCTCTCAAAGTTCACTCAAGAGCAAACAGACAACCTGAAAAACACTCAATAGAATGAGGAGTTTAAAATTTTCTAAAAATAAAACTTTGGGACCAGGTGTCTCATTATTGATGTCTACCAAACACATATTAAATAAATCAAATTCTACATAAATTGTTCCAGAAAAATAAAGAATACTCCCTATTCATTACATAAGATCAAAATTACCCTGATACCAAAGTCAAAGGTACTGTAATAAAATAATTGCTTATAAATATCCTCATGAACATAGATGCAAAATTATTTTTAAAGTTTTTATCCAATTGAAACTAATAATATATTAAAGCAATAATTCCTCTTGACTAAATGGGGTACATCCTAGGAGTGCAAAGGTGATTAAACATTTGAAAAAAATCAGTCAATATAATACATCATATTACTTACCCAAAAGAAAAATCAATATGATCATCTCATTAGATACAGAAACACCATTTGAAAAAATTCAACATTCTTTTTTTATAAAAAATCAGCAATAAGAAACAAAATAGAGCTTCCTAGACTTGATAAAGGACAGCTATTAAAATGTCCAGATAATGGTAAATATAATGAATGCATTCCCCTAAAGGATTCCACTGAACTATTTAGCATCATTCTATGTGTGTCTAATGAGTACAATAAGGCCAAAAAAGTACTAAAAGAATATTGAAGATAAAGAATAAATAAGATTATTTCTATTTTCTATTTGCAGAGTACATCATCATTTATATAGAAAAGCTAGTGGAATAAAATATCCTATGAGAACTAGTAATTTATCCTAGCAAGATTGTAGAATAGAAAACCAATTTTGTTTTATTTCTATATATTAGAAATAGGAAAATTAAAATAATATCACTTACAATAACATCAAAATTATAAATATTTAGGGAGGAATTTGACCAAACATATGAAAGACATATACATTGAAAAATAGTATGCCGGAGGTAAAGAATAGATAAATAAATGCAGAGATATACAATGTTCATAATTCCAAAGACTTAGTATTGTTGAGATATAAATTCTTATCAAACTGCTCTGTAGCTTTAATACAATAAAAATCAAAATTCGGTAGACTAAGTGATGACAGCTAAAATAGTAGCATAGGCAGCTCAAAGGATATCTTTGAAATGTCCTTTCCAAGAAAATGAAATTTCATCGGAATTCTGAAAAACAGTGGAATCCTTACAATAACCAACCAAATGCTGAGGCAAGAAAAGGGCAAATTAAAAGTTATAGGAAACCTGATATTTTGATTTGCATGGTTCCACCATGCAAAGAAATAAACTGTAAACCAATCACAGAAGAGAAAAGAAATGGAAAAGATAAGAAAAACTGGAAAATAATGTGCACATGGAGAATTATATGTTAATGGAAAACATTGAAATCATGAAATGATTTTTAAAAATCATCTAATCTAAGAAGATGAGATTAAAAAAGAATGAATAAAAATTGAACATGCTCTAATGTAGATGTAGGACAGTATCAAGCATAACAACATGTGCTTAATGAAATTCTCAGAAAGATAAAATGAAAAAGAGGAAGGAAGAATTTGAACAGGGGCCACTAATCAAGTCTCAGCATAATTGAAAAGATTGAAATCATACCATGTATCGTCTCAGACCTTCATAAAATAATTAAAACCAGAAATCAACAAAAACAATAAACACTCATGAATACTTGAAAATCAAATAACATACTACTGAATGATCAATGGGTCATTGAGAAAATTAAAAAGGCAATCAAAAACTTTTTTGAAATAAATGAATATGAAAACACAGAACATCAAAACCTGTTGGATGGGGCCTGCACTGTGGTATGGCAGGTAAAGCCATAGCACTGGCATCCAATATTGGTATTAGTTCAAGTTCCAGCACTCTACTTCTGAATAGTTCCCTGCTAATGAGCCCGGGAAAGCAGCTGATGACCCAGGTCCTTGGGCCCCTGCACCCACGTGGGACACCTGGAAGAAGCTCCAGACTGCTGACTTCAGACTGGCCTAGCTCCAGCCACTGCAACCATTTAGAGAGTGAATCAGCAGATGGAAGAATCTCTCTCTCTCTCTCTCTCTGTCTCTCTCTCTGTATCTCTGTCTCTCCTTCTCTCTCTCTAACTCTGTTTTTCAAATAAACCTTTAAAGAAACTGTGTGATACAGCAAAAGCAGTATTAAGAGGGACATGTATAACATTAAGTGCTTACATTAAAAAAACAGAAATGTTTCAAAATAAAGATTTAATGACACATTTTGAAGACTTAGAAAAACAAGAACAAGAGGTGAAAAATAATAAGGATAAAAGCGGTAATAAAAGAAGGTGAAACAACTAAAAGAAAAATACAAAAGATCAACAAAACAAAAAGATGGTTTTTTGAGAAGATAAACAAAACAGATAAAACTCTAGCCAGACTAATAAAGAAACAAAGAGAAAAAACTCAAATAAATACAATTACAGATCAAAAAGGAAACAGTACAACTGACACCACTGAAATACATAGGATCATAAGAAACTACTATGAAAAACTATATGCTAATGAACTGGAAAACCTTTAAAAAATGATAAATTCCTGGATACCTATATTCTGTAAAGATTAAATCAAGAAGTTATAGACAACCTAAACATACCTGCTACAAGCAATGTAATTGAAGCAGTAATCAAAAGTCTTCCATCAAGGAAAAGTCTTCCAAGAGGAAGTAACTCCAATATTCCTCAAACTATTCCAAGATACTGAACAGGGCGGAACTCTGCCAAACTGTTTTTATGAGATCAGCATTACTTTGATACCAAAACCAAAGACACAACAAAAAAAGAAGACTACAGGCATATATCCTTAATGAACATAGATGCAAAAATTCTCAATAAAATACTAGCAAATTGAGTCTGAAATCACATAAAAAAATCATACACCACGATCAAGTGGGATTTATCCAAGAAATGCAAGGCCAGTTGCATTTGCGACATTTGCAAATCAATAAACGCCATAAACCACATCAACAGAATGAAGAACAAAAACAATACGGTCATCTCAATAGATACAGAGAAAGCATTTGATAAGATTCAAAACCACTTCATGAAAAAAACCCTCTGCAAATTAGGTATAGAAGGAATATTCATCAAAACTATAAAGGCTATACACCACAAACCAACAGCCAAGATCATACTGAATGAGGAAAAGCTGAAAGCATTTTCCCTCCGATCTGGAACAAGGCAAGGATGTCAACTTTCGTCACTGTTATTTAAATAGTACTGAAAGTTTTAGCAAGGGCAATTAGGGAGGAGAAAGAAATAAAGAGCATCAAATTGGAAAAAAGGAAGTCAAATTATCCATGTTTGCAGATAACATGATGCTGTACATGGAAAAACTTAAACACTCCACCACAAACTTGTTAGAATTGATAAACCAATTCAGTAAAGTTGTAGGTTACAAAATAAACATACAAAAAACAGTAGATTTTTGTATGCTAATGATGAACTCACAGAAAGAGAAATCAAGAAAAAAAATTCTAGTTAAAATAGCCACAAAAAAAATCAAATATTTAGGAATAAATTTAACCAAAGAAGTGAAAGAGCTCTACAATTAAAATTGTCAAGCATTTATGAAAGAAATCATCAAGGACACAAAAAAATGGAAAAAATAGGCCTTACTCATGGATCAGAAGTAGCAATATCATTCAAATGTGTATACTACCTAAAGCAATCTACAGATTCAATACAATCCCTATCAAAATACCTATGACAATCTTTAGAGAACTACAAAAAGCAATCCTAAATTTCATATGGAATCACAGAAGACCCCGAATAGCCAAAGTGACCCTGAGCAAGAAAATAAATATCAAGCTGGAGGCATCCCAATACCTGTTTCAAAACATACTACGAAACTATAGTAATTAAAACAGCATGTTACTGGAATAAAAACCATTGCATAGATCAATGGAACAGAATAGAGAGTCCATAAATTAATATACCTACATACAGCCAATTGATTTTCGACAAAAGTGTTCAAACCATGAGGTGGAGTAAAGATTATTTTTCAACAAATATACCAGCAAAACTAGATGTATACATGTAAAAGAATGAAATTAGATCCATACCTCTCACCATATACATAAATCAACTTAAGATACATCAAAGACCTAAATTTAATACCTGAGATTATGAAATTGCTGGAAGAAAATGTAGGGAAGGTGCCGGTGCTGTGGTGCAGCAGGTTAATGCCCTGGCCTGAAGCGCTGGCATCCCATATGGGTGCCGGTTGGAGAACCGGCTGCCCCACTTCCGGTCCAGCTCTCTGCTATGGCCTGGGAAAGCAGTAGAAGACAGCCCAAGTCCTTGGGACCCTGCACCCACGTGGGAGACCCGGAAGAAGCTCCTGGCTCCTGGCTTTGAATCGGCACAGCTCCAGCATTTGATTTGCAGTCAATTGAGGAGTGAACCATCAGATGGAAGACATCTCTCTCTCTCTCTCTCCCCCCCCCACCTCTCCTCTCTCTGTGTAACTCTTTCAAATAAATAAATAAATCTTAAAAAAAAAGGAAAATGTAGGGAAAACACTCTAAGACATTGGTGTAGGGAGTGACTTCTTGGACAAGACTCCCAAAGCATAGGCAATAAAAACAAAATTAAACAAATTGAACTATATCAAACTCAGAAGCTTTTGCAAAAAGCAAAGTAAAAACTCAACAGAGTAGGAACAGGCGCTGTGGCATAGTGGATAAGGCTGCTTTCTGCAGTGCTGGCACCACATATGGGCACTGGTTCGAGTCCTGGCTGCTCCACTTCCGATTCCGCTCTCTGCTATGGCCTAGGAAAGCAGTAGAAGATGGCCCAAGTCCTCAGGCCCGTGCACCCATGTGGGAGACCCGGAAGAAGATCCTGGCTCCTGGCTTCGTATCAGCTCAGCTCCGGCCATTGCAGTCATTTGGGGAGTGAACCCATGGATGGAAGACCTCTCTCGCTTTCTCTCTGCCTCTTCTTCTCTCTGTGTAACTGTGACTTTCAAGTATAATAAATAAATCTTTAAAAAAAACTCAATAGAGTGAAGTGACACTCAACAGAATGGGAAAAAATATTTGCAAATCACCTATCTGACAAAGGATTCATATCCTGAATGTATCAGCAACTCAAAAAGCTCAACAGCAAAACAACACAACCAATCTAGTTGAGAAATGGGCAAAGGACCTCAATAGAAAGTTCTCAAAAGAATAAATACAGATGCCCAACAAATATGTGAAAAAATGCTCAACAACATTAGCCATCAGGGAAATGCAAATCAAAGCCATAAAGAGACATAATCTCACCCTGTCTGAATGGCTAAAATCCAAAACACAGAAAGTAACAAATGTTGGTGAGAATGTAGACAAAGGGGAACACTTTTACACTGTTAGTGGGAATATAAATTAGTTCAGACACTGTGGAAAGCAGTGTGGGGATTTCTTAAAAAGCTAAAAATAGACTTGCCATATGATCCAGATCACATCACTGGGTATATAACTAAAATATTCAAATACAGTCTATCAAAGAGATACCAGCACCATGTCCATAGCTGCACTGTTCACAATATCCAAAATTTGGACTCAAGGTGGCCATCTTCAAATGAATGGATAAAGAAAATGTAGCATACATATATAATAGAATATTCTCCAGCTATGAAAAAGAAAGAAATTCTATCATTTGCAGCAAAACAGATGCAACTGGAGGACATCATGTTGAGTGAAATAAGCCAGAACCAAAGACATTTTCTCCCTTATATGTGGGAGATAGAACTTAAAAAACAAACCAAAAAAAGAAATATCTGTGTGTATCAGTATTGATGCAAACATACTTTTGTAAAATTTGGTTTATCCTTTTGTTAAACCAATGGTTAAGAATGTTATACTAATGTAGTTTCAATGACCTGTGATTACTTTAAAATTTGCTGTATTTGGGTGAAATGGTCATTTCTCCATCCAATTATTGTTTATAACCATTGTCTATATCCTCACTAGAGTCTCTTTGCTTTTTACTTGTTACACTTCTTATTCGGTGAAGTATTAAGACTTTTCACCTTAATGTAAATTTAAACATATTATCTCAAAAACTAAAAAAACAATATAGAAAGAAAGTGAGAAGGAAAGTAAGTAGAAGGAAGAGAGGGGAGGGAGTAAGTGAGGATGGGAATACCATTATGTTCTTAGAATTGTATCTACAGATCACATTTAATCTGTTAAAAACTAATTAAAAAATTAAATTAAAAATAACAAATTCCTGTCAAATGTGACAAAAAAATTCTGAATTATCAAGGAAATATTACCTAATATTCAATCCTGGACTTACTGGGTTTAGTTTATCATAGCATAATTCAGTACAAATATGGAACCTGCCAGATCTCTAAAGCAAAAATATTTTTTAATCCTAAAACATCTAATTTTTGTAATACACTAAGCAAAACAGAGCTTACTCTAGAAAAATGTATACTTAAGAAAATGTCATCATCTTTTAGGACCCATGGGTGTCACGTAATGCACTATATCAGCAGTTAAACACAAACTGTTGCAGTATATTTCCGTGAGTGAAAAGTCTGAATGTGACTTGAACACTAACTTGTTTTCTCATTTACCCTGTCAACATTCCTGTGACATATGTAGGGGTCAAGTTTCATTGGAAACTATAAAAGTGACTACATACATTCCAATTGGGTGACTAAATAAAGTGATATGTACTTAATAAATCTTACCACTCTCCTAATTTTATAAAGGTTTGTGGTCAATATTTCTTGAATATTATCCATGATATCTTGATTTATAGATGCTGGAGATTGTATTGACACAGCTGTCTCACGGCTGCGGCTAGGAAGAAAATATCAGGGTTATCTATAGGCATACAACACATAAATAAATAAATTCAATATATTCATGAAAACTAAAGTGTCCATCAATATATGCATTCCAAAGACATTTTAGAAAAGCTAATTGAATAGGGGTGCTGGGTTAGGAGTGCAGAAAGGTTCACTGAAAAACAGAAAGCTGGGTTTTAAGGGTAATAAATCCAACCATTCAGGGAATTTGGATTTTTTTAATTACTTCATTTAAATAATTCAGAAAAACTGACTGCAATGTTAAAATTTGCCAAATGTTTTCTTTTTCAAAAAATTTACAAAAGAATTTAGATATAGACATAATAACAGAGCATATTGCATTGTTCCTGCTTGAATCAAAATGTTTCTGACTTACTTCCAGAAAGTTTTTGATTTCTCTTTTGATTTCTTCTATGACCCATTGTTCATTCAGGAGCATGTTGTTCAGTCTCCATGTGTTTGCATATGCTCTAGGGATTCCTGAGTTGCTACTTTCCAACTTCATTCCACTGTGGTCTGAGAAGCTGCATGGTATAATTCTAATTCTTTTGAATTTGCTGAGACTTGCTTTATGGCCTAGTATGTGATCAATCCTAGAGTAGGTTCCATGCACTGCTGAGAAGAATGTAAATTCTTTAAATGTAGGCTTGAAAGTGCTGTAGATATCTGTTAGATCCATTTGGGCAATAGTGTTGATTAAATCTGCTGTTTCCTTGTTGATCTTCTGTCTGGTTGATCTATTTCTGAGAGTGAAGTATTGGAGTCCCCCCAGTACTAATTGGAGTCTAAGTCTCCATTTAAGTCCCTTAACATATCTTTTAAATAAACTAGTGCCCTGTAATTAGGTGCATATACATTGATAATAGTTACACCTTCCTGTTGAATTTATCCCTTAATCATTACATAGAGTCCCTCTTTGTCTCTCTTAACAGTTTTTGTGGTAAAGTTTATTTTCTCTGATATTAATATGGCTACACCTGCTTTTTTTGGTTTCTGCTGGCATGGAATATCTTTGTCCAACCTTTCACTTTCATTCTGCATGCATCTTTGTTGGAAAGATGTGTTTCTTGTAGGCAGCAAATAGATGGGTTTTGTTCCTTAATCCATTCAGCCAGTCTGTATCTTTTAACTGGAGAGTTCAGTCCATTACCATTAAATGTGACTATTGATAAGTAGTAACTTTGCCCTGCCATTTTCCCAAAGATATTTCTAATATATGCTTTGAGCTTCCTTTGATCTTTTACTGGGAGGTTTTCTTCCTTTACCTTCTTTCATATTGATGGCCGTGTTTCTGTGTTTCTGTATGTAACACATCCTTAAGCATCTTTTGCAGGGCAGGATGAGTGGCAACAAATTCTTTCAATTTCTGTTTGCTATGAAAGGTCTTTATTTTGCCTTCATTCACAAATGAGAGCTTTGCAGGATATAATATTCTGGGCTGTCAGTTTTTCTCTCTTAGTACCTGGGCTATATCTTGCCATTCCCTGCTAGCCTGTAGGGTTTCTGATGAGAAGTCAGCTGTGAGTGTAATTGGAGATCCTCTGAGAGTAATCTGACGTCCTCTCTTGCACAGTTTAGAATCTTTTCTTCATGTTTCACTGTGGTAAGTTTTTTTTTAATTTCTTTTTTTTATTTTTTAACTCTTATTTAAAAAATATAAATTTCCAAATTGCAGCTTATGGATTACAGTGGCTTTTTCTCCCCCATAGCTTCCCTCCCACCTGCAACCCTCCCATCTCCCGCTCCCTCTCCCATTCCATTCACATCAAGATTCATTTTCAATTATCCTTATATACAGAAGATCAATTTAGTATATATTAAGTAAAGATTTCAACAATTTGTACCCACACAAAAACACAAAGTGTAAAGTACCATTTGAGTACTAGTTATAACATTAATTCACATTGTACAACACATTAAGGACAGAGATCCTACATGAGGAGAAAGTGCACAGTGACTCCTGTTGTTGACTTAACAAGTTGAAATCTTGTTTATGGCATCAGTAATCACCCTAGGCTCTTGTCATGAGTTGCCAAGGCTATGGAAGCCTTTTGAGTTCGCTGACTCTGATCTTATTTAGACAAGGTCATAGTCAAAGTGGAAGTTCTCTCCTCCCTTCAGAGAAAGGTACCTCCTTCTTTGATGGCCTGTTCTTTCCACTGGGATCTCACTCGAAGAGATCTTTCATATAGGGCTTTTTTTTTTTTTTGGCCAGAGTGTCTTGGCTTTCCATGCCTAAAATACTCTCATTGGCTCTTCAGCCAGATTTGAATGCCTTAAGGGCTGATTCTGAGGCCAGAGTGCTGTTTAGGACAGCTGCCATTCTATGAGTCTGCTGTGTATCCCACTTCCCATGTTGGCATTAGCAGACTAGTGTCTGCTAATACTAACTGAAAGAATTAAAAAGGGAGAGAACGATCCAACATGGGAAGTTTCATAGCAGAATTTATTTCATTAAGATCTGTCTACTGCTACACGCTAAACAATTCTGCCTATGTAACTAAAAAATTATGTTCAATTTTGTCTTAGTTGTTTGTGTTTTTCCAGGAGGTGGTGTAAGGAAAGGCAAACTATACTTTAAATGAAAAACAATTTGAAGAACTATGCAATTTGTTTGTGGTATCTCATTAAACAGGTTAAAACACACACATATTCACACACACACACACACACACTTACAGCAAAGATGTACTAGATGGTGTGTGTATTAACTGGCCTGCTTCTGCTAGTTCAATGGCATGCTTTCTCTCAAGTTTTTCATAAAGAAGCACAATGCTTGATTTTGGCTGATCATATTCTCTGAGCAAAATCTTCTGCAGATATCTGCTATTGAAATATTCCAATCTGTTCAAACAGGAAATAAAAGAGAAATTCCAGAAGTTTATTGTCTTTTTTCCAAGACTTTTTATTCTACTCAGAAGGTTCCAAACCTGGTTGATCTACTATCAATACACAATATACTTTATTTACACGGGAAATGTAATATCTGATGGAGGGAGAAAACTGTACAAGAAATTTTAATTTAGTTTCAAATACATGCTAATGATGAAATTAAAGCTCCATTTAATCTGTCTGGAGTCCACCAGACCAAGGGAAAATAGATTATGAAGGCAAAACTATCTCTTGAATACAAGAAATACTAATCAAGCAAAGTCTACAGTTCAGAGAAAGCCATGAAAGAAGAAGACATTTAATACTGTTTATTTTCAAAGGATAGGGGGAACAATTGGGCACCTTTGAGAAAACTTTGTTTATTGAACTTGAATTCAAACTTACACAATAAACTCACAAAAAGGAAAGAAAAAATATGCTAATTCACAGTTTGGCAATATCCAAGTGAAAATGTTTATCTAAATACAAATGTATGGTCGATAAATTCACATTTTTAAAAAAGCTGTACTATCATCTGGAAAACTTACTGAAAGCTACTCTATTGCAAATATTTGCATGCTAAAGGGTATATTTTGATGTTTCAAGTGTCTGAATTCTAGACTCAAGCTGTGAACTTACAATGTGCTTCTGAAGACAACAGGTGACATTAATGATCTCAGAAAAATAAAAAACAGAAACAGTGTACCATTTTACATAATAGTTTTTACTAACCAAAAAAAAAAAAAAACCCAGAAATTTATGGGAATGGCTAGAGATACTATAATAGGGGAAGGGAATATTTATGTAGAAAAGATGAGAGTGATGGGAAGAAAGAAAAGAGAATTTCAAATTTGCATTTTGTTTTAAAAGGTTGTGTAGCACTCCACAAGCAAACCTCCTTGTGTAAAATCCCATAGAACATACAGAAACAGAAAGCTAAGTAACTAGATTAAACTGTTGACTACAAAAATATTTTGGGTTTTGTTTATCAGACAAGGCAAGACATTGAGTATAGATATTCCTATTCATGGTTTTTATATCTTTTTCCTAAGATCAAGAATAAGCATCCAAGTCAGACATATGGAAAAGATCTAATTTTGCAGATATTTTAGATTTGTAATTAGGATGAAAGAATTTATTTTTAATGTCACAGTGTTTAAAATACAATTTTTTGGTCAGAGACCACTATGCTTATTTTTCTGATTCTTTGACCGTAACTTCAACTTAGAAAACATCACTTCTGGAAAATGACATATAATTATGCCTAGAAATTATTAACCCTACCATGTATATCAGGTGTTTGCTGCTAAAATCAGATCTTATGTTTTACAATTTCTCTCAAGAATCTAGGTAGAAGCAGCAGAATTTAATATGTATTAATATCAGAGCACCTGGATTATTTAAAATAACTAAAACATTAGATTGAAATGTAGTACTAGATTCAATATCACAGGAAAAAAATCCCTTTTGAAATTCGTTTTTATTAATTGAAAAATATTTTAGGAGTATCCATTATGTGGAAGGTACTCTTCTAAATACCGCAATTACATAATTTAACAAGACAAACATGTTTTTCACTCTCATGCAAGTTATATTTTAGTGAGAGAGAAACATAATAAGGATTCTGTCCCGGTTGCCCCTCTTCCAGGCCAGCTCTCTGCTGTGGCCAAGGAGTGCAGTGGAGGATGGCCCAAGTGCTTGGGCCCTGCACCCCATGGGAGACCAGGAGAAGCACCTGGCTCCTGCCTTCGGATCAGCGCGGTGTGCCAGCCACAGCACGCCAGCCGTGGCGGCCATTGGAGGGTGAACCAACGGCAAAAGGAAGACCTTTCTCTCTGTCTCTCTCTCACTGTCTACTCTGTCAAAAAAAAAAGTAATGATATATTTATATTAGTTTATTTAGAATAACAATTAAGAAAATATTTCTTAATTTTAACACATTAAAATATTACAGTTATATGTCATTAAAAGAATTACACTACTGTGATATATATAATGAAAAATTCTTGGGTATTGAGGAAAGAATTCTGTGAAGACATGAAATCAGTCTTGATTTACATAAAGTATTGATATGCAAGGATCAGGTAGAAGAATATTCCAAGTGGAGAGAACCTTAGGCAAAGTTGTTAAGGTAGGGAGTTGATGAATTTAATGCACTGAAGAAACAAAAAGACAATATGGCAGCAGTACAGTAAATGTCAGGGAGAATAGTATGAGATGGGCTAAGAAATCTTAGCGGCAGCAGTTAATGTAGGGCTTTATAAACCAAGATTAAAAGTTGGGATGTCTAAGTGGCAAGATATTAGATTTAACTAGGATAGTAACATAATTTGGCATAAAATTCCTTTATCTGGAACTGTGCATAATATAAAAAAAAAAGATAGCCTGAGAACTCCATGGCACATTATTTAATTTTAAATTTTACATCAGTCATGTCTCTCATGGTGAAAGAAGAAAGAAGAAACAAAGAAAGTAAGAAACAAAGGAAAGAAAGAAACAAAGAAAGAAAGAGAGAAAGAGAGAAGAAAGAAAGAAAGAAAGAAAGAAAGAAAGAAAGAAAGAAAGAAAGAAAGAAAGAGAAAGAAAGAGGAAGGAAGGAAGAAAGAAAGAGAGAGAAGAAGAGAGGGAGGGAGGGAGGGAGGCAAAAGGAGAGATGTCTTTGTTTTAATTGTCATCAATTTTAAGACATGGAGAAGAATAAAGCTCAACTATCCCTAACAGAAACATAAAACAGAGAAAGAATCTTATTTTTTCTTTTGGTTTCTAAACATACACACAGTTACACTTTTGGTAAATCCTCACTTGTCTTTCCAGTAATATTGTCCCCAGTGTCCTGATATATCTTCTATGCCAGCCAGCAAATGATCAAAGAACTGAAACAGAACAAAACATGGATCTAAGAATACAGTATATATGAGGAACTTGATCAGTTACTGCCAAATAAGTGGATCCATCAAAAATATCTTCAAAATTCTTGTTTTCATCTGACTTATTTCTTCATCCTAAACTCTTTACAGGGTAAACAAATAAATTAAATGATCTACGCTTATATGTGAAGATTTTTTTTCAATATCGATAGTTTTAGCATTAAAAATTGTCTATTGCAAATATCAGTCAGCATCATATGACAGATCCATTCATCCGTAAAAGGTCTCGGATGGTACTTTGGAGGAAGCATGGACCCCAAAGAACTTAAAACCAAATTGGAGAGGCAAGTCTTAAACAAGGAGTTAGAGATAAATTTCAAACTTGGCATATGTATATGTATAAATACAACAAGAAAAGAAAACTTTAGAAGATAGGTAGAACAATATGGCTTAGAGAATGCTTATACAAAATAGTATTTTGTGAGATCAGCTCTGATAACATGGGGGTATGTATAGAAAAAAGAAGTCATTCTATACTATATGAACAGTATAAATAAAATGTATGAGAGAAAATAAAGTATCTCATGAAAATTACTTGATGTCTTTTAAAAAGATTTGTTTATTTATTTTAAAGACAGAGCTACAGAGAGAGAGGGAGAGACAAAGAGAGATCCTCCGCCGCAGGTTCCCTCCCCTGATGGCCTCAACAACCAGAGCTAGGCCCGGCTGAAGTCAGGAACCAGGAGCTTCATCCAGGTCTCCCCTGTAGTTGGCAGGGGCCCAAACACTTGAGTTGTCCTCCAGTGCTTTTCCCAGGCCATCTGCACGAAGCTGGATCGAAAGTGGAGCGGCTGTGACACAAACCAGTGGCTGCATGGGATGCTGGCAGCCTCACAAGTGGTGGTTTTATCAGCTACACCACCAAAAATTATTTTTTAAAAAAGTTTGAATAGACATAGTCAAGGGTGTAGAATATTAAGATTAAAATTTTAATTTTACAGTTCAAAAATATAAAACATAAATCTATTTAAAAGATATGATCGATAAGCCCAGCTTGAACGATAGTCCACAAAAATATATTTAACATGCCAAGTTCTTGAAAGAAAATAAAAATCTGGAAACGTTATATTAAAAGCAACTTTAAAATGTAACGACTAGGGGTGGGTGTTGTGGTGCAGCATGTTAAGCCACCTCTTGGGACACCTGCCTCCCATACCAAAGTGCCTGTTTTAAGTCCCAGCTACTCTGCACTTCTGATCCGACTTCCTGTTAATGCACATGGGAGGCAAAAGATAATGACTAAGTTACTTTGATTCCTGCAACCCCAAGGGAGAACATGGATAGAATTCTTGTCTCTTGGCTTAAGCCTATCTTAACTCTAGTTGTTGCAGCCATCTGGCCAATAAACCAGCACATGGAGGATTTCTCTCTCTCTCCCTCTTTCTATCACTGTGCCTTTCAAATAAATAAATACCATTAAAACCATTTGGACAGGGGCCAGTGCTGTGGCAGAGTAGATTAAACCTGCAGCACTAACATCCCATTATAGGCACCTGTTGGAGTTCCAGCTGCTCCACTTCTGATCCAGATCCCTGTTAATGGCCTGAGAAAGCAGTAGAAGATGGAGCAAATGCTTGGGCCCCTGAATCCAAGTGGAAGACCCGGAAGAAGCTCCTGGCTCCTGGCTTTGGATCAGCCAAGCTCTGCTGTTGCGGCCACTTGGGGAGTGAACCAGCAGATGGAAGACCTTGCTCTCTGTCTCTCCCTCTCTCTGTCTGTAACTTTTCCTCTCAAATAAATAAATAAATCTTTAAAAAAAACCAATAGGACAGAAAGAATTTGGATTAAAAAACATAGGGGAAGTTAGGTGTGATTCATTAATTGTGACAGTTGCATTATAAGAATATGAAATACTAATAGTGGGGGAAGATGGATGTGGTTTATTAATTGTAGCAAAAGTGCCATACTAATGTAAGACATTAATAATAGAGCCAACATTGTGGTGCAGTGGGTTAAGCCACCACCTGCCCCATATTGGTGCTTATTCAAATCCCTGCTATTCCTGTCTGATCCAGCTTCTTGTTAATGTGCCAAAGAAAGCAGTGGAAGATGGCCTAAGTCCTATGGCCCCTGTACTCACATGGGAGATCCGGATGGAGTTCAAGGCACCTGGCTTTGGCCTGGTCCAACACCAGCCATTGTGGCCATTTAAGAAATGAACCAGTAGATGGAAGATATCATGCTTGCTCTCTCTATCTCACTCTCTCTCTCCCTCCCTCTCTCTGCAGCTCTCTTTGAATTAAATAACTCTTTTAAAAATACATTAATAATAGCAAAATCTGTAGGTATATGAGAATTCTTTGTACTACCTTACAATATGTTTTGAAAATTTAAAACTAATATGAAATTAAAAGTTTAACAATTTTTTCAGTATGTAATTACATTAGATAACAAAATGTATCAATTTTAGCCTTTCTTAATTGGATAACTTGATTATGATTATATACAAGAGTCTCCTTTCTTAGGAAATAGCAATCCACTTTGAAGTACTTCGGGGTGAAAGGTCAGGATGTCTGTAATTTAGATTCAAATGATTTTAGCAGATGACATCAATAACATGTAACATATATAAACCAAGATTGATAAATCATAGACGGCAAAGGTAACTAATGAATTCAGATAAAGCATATATAGGTTTTCATTGAACTATCATTGCACCTTGTATATTTGCAACTTTATTGAATTGTCTTTGTAGCATTGATAATTTAAAAACAAAAAGTTGGAAAATGAAAACAAAGTTTGATTTAGTCCTATCTTGGTTAAATAAATTGTGTCCTATTAATTTAATGTACTATGATCATTAAAGTCATTTTTCATATGACAGGGATAATACAGTAAAAATATGATTTTACTCCCAAATAATCTAAATGTATCATTCAATTATAATAAAACAGCAACAGATTCTTTTACAAATATCAAATTTTGAAGAAAAGAATGTAAAGAGTTGAATTAGTCATGGCTATACTTCTAGGCACATGATGATTAATAAAATGTATGAATGTTACAAGTAAAAAGCCAGTGTCTGTGCTGAAACTGGGTCCCAGAAAATTATGGAGCTTTTCAAATGAATACTAGAAGCAGGACATTCACTGAATGCTTTCCTCCTTTTAGATTAAAATTCATGGATTTTTTCAATATTAATAAGTGTAATGGTATCTTGAAATTGTACTTAATACTCTGTATTTTATTGTTTTATTCTATATTAATTCCACATATTTTAATCAATATATCAATTTCTATTTCTATAAGAAGATACAAGCAACTAATATAGCGTTTACACCTTTAAGTTTTTCTGATGTTCTCTTTATTTCCAATGTAGAAATTAGAAATTATCATTTCAACTCCAGATTCCTTTTGAAAGACTATTTCAAAAAGTACATTTTTACAATTTAATTACCAAAACCTTTAACTTTCTTTAAAAGTCAGTGATATAAAAAAAGTACCAAAGTATAAAATATCTCAAGAAAATTTCCCAACTTAAATCTGGCTTATTGAGGTCACCTTATAAGCAATTGTATTATAATATTAAGTAGAAAATGAACTGTTAATGGAATACTTTACCATGTGTTAATAATTAACATGATATAGAAACAAAAATACTCAAATTATTAAAAACAGTTGTAGTTCATGATTATTCAACCTGGATAGACTCTTGGAGACCATTTAAGCAATCACTTTAATGTACTGATTGTGAAACCAAAGCCACAAAAAAATTAAGTCTTTCCCAAGATAATTTGGAAAACTGAGAAGTAACATAGAAAAGAATACCATCCAGATTATAAATGTTCTTACTACCTCATCAGAAGAACTGGTTTCTTGATTCTTCAAATTGCCAATTATCGAAAAACACAAACACCTATTTGGAAATCAGAAAACTAAGTCTCCTTTTGAATGGAGAAAAACTAGGCATAAAGAGACCTACATGTAAGAGTTAGTTCCGGCCAACAAGATCACCTTATAGGCAGCTTACCCTAATAAGAATTTGTTCACTCACAGTTGGAGAGGTCTCTCTTCTTCTTGTTACATCTAGTAAGTCGACAAGAGGACGGATGGTCATCCCCTACAAAATAACAAAGCAAAAATTTACATTCTTTTTACAGAAAGTTAGTACTTCAGTATGTTCCTGACATGTTTGTATTTGTGTGAGGTGTACGTAAATCTGACCATAATGGAAATGGGTCTTAGAACAATATTGTAAAATTCAGAGGACTCATTGGTCATGAGCCTACAAGAAGTGCTGTGATTTTCTCTCACACAGGTTAATGGACTATATATATATATATATATATATATATATACATATATATAAAATACAAATTATTTGTCACATAATAAAAATCTCTTTAAAATGCTACTATTATGTTTCAAAAATAGAAGCAAGTAGTCCAATCACAGAGCCAAAGTGCTGCAAGAGATTTTCATTTAAATTCCTGCCAATTACCTCAAAGAAATTAGTCTGTCTTTATTTTTTCTCTTCATTAAAACTTCCCCAATGCCTTAGCTCTACAGAGATCATATTCCTGTTGGCTTGTGACTTAACGATTTTAAGGGAGGGCTATAAAAGAAGCAAACCTTTTACATTAAAAAATTCATTATTTTTGATACAATATTCATTGAGTATGTGTTATAAGCTGGATTCTATATTAGGTACTGGGGTTACAGTGGAGAACTGAAGTTGAGTAGATACACGGACTTGTGCAAATTAGTGTAATATCTCAGGGATACAGCCATTAGTCAAATTATTGAATTGTGAAGAAACAATAACAAAATGAGATAAGTGTTATAAAAATTGAAGCATTTTATGACAAAATAAAACATTTTCCATTGAAGCATAAGGAAGTAACTCCTGATATAAAACCTAAAAGATAAATTTCATTAACCACATGAAAGGGAAAGAAACACTCTAGATTGAGACAATAGCATCAATAAAACAAGGGCAGGAAGTGGAGCAAGATTGCAATTGAGTAAAACTTTCCAGTGACCATCTACACAGAATACCAATTTGAACTGTGATTCACACACTAAGCTACAGAAGCCAGGTGAGAGACACAGGGCTTCACTATAGTATAATATTAAGAAAAGTTCCATTGAATAAAACAAGAAGGAAAGAGTTGTCAGTATTCCCCCAGCTCACAGTTCCAAGTAGTGTATCATGAAGATATTACTTAGAATTCAATTCCAAAAGAAAAAAAATTCAATTCCAATGAAATGTCCCATGTGATAAAACTCAGAGTGGGATAGGGTGCCATGGCCCCGTCCTCAAGCCCACAACTGCAGACTGAGGATTTGGACTCTTCATTGACAGATAGCCAGGGGACCACCTTTGCCATCCCTCTACTAACCGCTGGCAGAATGCAGAGCAGGAAACCAGACACTGGAGAGGATGGGAAAAAAGAGGTTAGGACCTTACCATGGAGTGCAGAACCACATCTATCTCTCTGTGACCAAGGACCTGATAAAGTTCAAAGACATCTAATCCCGACTAATCCCAGGCCAAGGATCACAGGTAAAACCTCCATGTTATGCTCTGGATGGACAATTCAGTTTGGTATGTATCACCACCAGCATCACGTGGGCCTAGCATGCAGCTGTAAATCCCCTTGCACCTACCTGGGCAGCTGTCTTTATCAACCCTCCTCAAATCTTGGGCAGACAGCAAGGAACCACAGGAATGTTGTAAAACTCAATGACTGACTGGTAAATTCCAGCACTAAGCAAATCCTAACGGTTACTGACCCTAGATCAGTGGCTACAAACGAAGCCTCTGGAACAGCTTCTGTGCCACATACATTTCTATGTCCTCAATTAATCAATTTTATACCACACCCAGCATCATCAATGATAAGGAGGAGCAGCAAAAGGTAGTGAGTCTACCGCAACAACATACAGACCATAGCAAGTTGGGCTTTGGTCCTATCTCCAGTTTGTGCTGATCTAAATGGGCTATAGGCTCTGGATAGCACTGGTGTCATGCTTTTGGTGGCCATAGGGCTAAGCAAATGGTCTTAAACCTACCCCAGGAACAAGCCTGTAGGGATGGAGTATCTATTTTTAAGCACTTAGTTCATTCTGCATAACACACCTACTGTGGATTTGGTGCACATAAAATTTGAGACTATTGGAACATGGAACACAAAACAATAAAATCAGAGCAGACTTACAGCAAACCTTGTCTTAAGGTGCCATCTAGTGTTACAATAGCAGAGGTGCCCACAGGCTCAGAAAACACACAGGCTGATTAGAATTTCTAGAATGACAAGGAACGAAATTGCTATAATGAATCCCAAAATGCACAATGAGGTATACTGACAAGTGTCAAGAAATTCCAGGGAATAATGAATTCACCTAGCAAGTAAAATAAGGTGCCAGAAACCAGTTATCTAGAAACTGAAATTTTCAAATGTTCACATGAAGATTTCAAAATAGAAAAACTGTTTAAGGAAACAATGAACTTTAAGAGAACATGGAGAAACAATTTAATACCTTAACAGACAGACTTGACAGATACTGAAATAATTAAAATAACCAGAAATCGTGCAACTGAATAGTATAAGAAGAGAGATTGAAAAACATGATGCAAAGGTCAATAGCAGAATAGATCAAACAAAAGAAAGAATCAGTGAGCTTGAAGACAGGCTATTTGGAAATACACCATTGGAGGAGAGAAAAACAAAAAGAATCAAAAGTAATGCAGAAAGTTTGTGGGAATTTTGAGACAGCATGAAAAGAGCAGATAACCAAATTATTGGAGTTCAAGAGGGACTTGAGAATGCCAAATGAGTAGAAAGCATATTCAAAAATATAATAACAGGAAACTCCCAAAATATACAGGAAGATGCAAGCACCAGGTACAGGAATGTCAAAGACCACTGGCTGGCCATATTGAAGCCAATGAAATCTAAGCCCAGATATAATCAATCTAACTAGGTTAAAGATAAGGAGAGAATTCTCAAAGCTGCAAAACAAAAGAAACAAATAACATATAAAGAAGTCCCAATTTGCCTGACTGCGGGCTTCTCAACAGTAACCTTATAGCCCTGGAAGGATTGGGGTGAGATTTTTTTTTTAATTTAACTTTTATTTAATGAATATAAATTTCCAAAGTACAGCTTATGGGTTACAATGGCTTCCCCCTCCCAAAACTTCCCTCCCACCCACAACCCTCCCCTTTCCCGCTCCCTCTCCCCTTCCAATCACATCATGATTCATTTTCAATTCTCTTTATATACAGAAGATCAGTTTAGTATGTATTAGGTAACGATTTCAACAGTTTGCCCCCATATAGCAACACAAAGTGAAAGAAAAATACTGTTGGAGTACTAGTTATAGCATTAAATAAGAGTGTACAGCACATTAAAGACAGAGATCCTACATAATATTTTTTAAAAAAAAATAATTAATTTTCTATGCCATTTCCATTTTAACACCAGGTTGTTTTTTTTTTTTCATTTCCTATTATCTTTATATACAGAAGATCGATTCAGTATATAATTAGTAAAGATCTCATCAGTTTGTACCCACGCAGAACCACAAAGTGTAAAAATACTGTTTCAGTACTAGTTATAGCATCACTTCACATTAGACAACACATTAAGGACAGATCCCACATGGGATGTAAGTACACAGTGACTTCTGTTGCTGACTTAACAATTTGACACTCCTGTTCATGGCGTCAGTAATCTCCCTAGGCTCTAGTCATGAGTTGCCAGGGCTATGGAAGCCTTTAGAGTTCGCTGACTTTGATCTTATTCCGATAGGGTCATAGTCAAAGTGGACGTTCTCTCCTCCCTTACAGTGATGAAGGGGGAAAACAAGCGAGCCAAGAATACTGTACCTAGCAAAGCTATTCCTCAGAAATGATGACGAAATAAAGACATTCCCAGAAAACAAAAGCTGAGAGAATTTATCACCACCATACCTGTGTTAACAAAAAAAGTTAAAAGTAGTATTCAAACTGAAAAAGATGATAATGAATAAGAACAAAACATGAAAAAGTAGAAATCTCACTGGGAAGGGTAACTATACAGACATATTCAGAATGCTCTATTATTTTAACCATTTGATGAAAACTATTTTTGTGTTAAGACTAAAAATAAAACTATTGGTGCCAGCATTGTAGCATAGTAGGCTAAGACTCTGCCTGCAGAGCCAGCATCCCATATAGTCACTGGTGTGTGTTCTGGCTGTTCCTCTTCTGATATAGCTCTCTTCTTATGGCCTGGGAAAGCAGTATAAGATGGCCCAAGTGGGAGACCCGAAAGAAGCTCCTGGCTCCTACCTTCCGATCGGCCGAGCTTGGGCCATTAAGGCCATTTGGGGAGTGAACCAGCAGATAGAAGACTTCTCTCTCTGCCTTTGCCTCTGCCTGCCTGTAACTCTGCCTTTCAAATAAATAAATAAATCTTTATTTTAAAAAAAGGAATGTACTTCAACATATAGGGTCCATTTATAACCAGCCACCAGTTAACATAATACTGAATGCATAAAAGATGAAGAATTCCTATCTATAAAGTGAGACAAGACAAAGATGCCTACGTTCATCTGTCAGTTAGACATCTGCAGTCCCATGTTTATTGCAGCACTATTCACAATACCCTAGAAATGGAAAAAAACCTGAGTGCCCATCCACTGATGTATGGATTAAAAAAAAGGTACTAAGGAGGTGGCGCTGTGGCATAGCCAGTAAAGCCGCTGCCTACATTGGTGGCATCCCATATGTACACCGGTTCGAGTCCCAGCTGCTCGGCTTCCGATCCAGCTCTGTGCTATGGTCTGAGAAAGCAGTAGAAGATGGCCCAAGTCCTTATGCCCCTGCACCCATGGGAGATTCGGAAGAAACTCCTGGCTCCCGGCTTTAGCTCAGCCCCAGCTCTGGCCATTGCGGCCAACTGGGGAGTGAAGCAGCAGATGAAAGACCGCTCTCTCGACCTTTGTCGACCTCTCTCGACCTCTCTTGACCTCTCTCTCTGTAACTCTGACTTTCAAATAAATAAATAAATCTTTTTTAAAAAGCACCACATATACACAAAATACTCTCAGCAATAAAAAAAGATTAAATCTTTTGTCATTGAAAACAATATGAATGGGACTGGAAGTCATTACATTAAGTGAAATAAACCAATCACAGAAATAAAAGTATTGTGTAATATCTCTCATATGTGGAGTCCAAAAACTATTGATCTCACATAAGTTAAGAGAATATAATTCTGGTTATCAGGGGCTGGGGTGGGGAGTGGACAGAGCTATAACTATTAATAGTTGGATGGAATTAAGAAGTTCTGGGATTCTATTGCAAAACAGGGAGACCATAGTTAAGGCTAATGTACTGTATATTTCTCTATAAAAAGAAAAAAATCTAGATTAGCCTTGAATGATTTCATCATAAAATATTAAATGTTTGAGGAGTGAGACATTTACCATGTTTGGTCCCACCACAATGTATACATGTGTCGAAACATCACATGTATCCCATAAATGTGTACAATATTTATGTGTTTCTTGAAATTTTTGTAATTAAAAAAGTTTTTAAGTGACCCTTTAGTCAGTTAAGGTATAGCACAAAATGAAGGTTTTGTGGCCAGATTGTATTATGCAGGGAGATCAGATTATTAACAGCACTTGAAAGAAAGGCTGGTTAAACCATGTAAAATTTTTTCAGGCCTTGTTCAAATTTCTTTTTTTACATTTTATTAAGTCTAATGAGAAACCACAGAAGTGGCTTGACTAGATTTGTCTCAAAAGGATCACTCTAGTTTCAGTATAAAAAAAAGTGTTGAAAATGAACAGCAATGCATATGAAAATATGAGGAAAATTAAGCATAGAAACTAGGTGGGCAAGAAAAAACAAAAGTTCAAATTTAATCATAAAACTTGATATATACAAGAAAGGGTGTTAAAAACCAATTATATATACAAATATACTAAATATATATACTATACATGTATATATATATATACATATATATATATATATACATGATGCACCATACACTAATGTCCTAGTGTGTATCCTAGTATATATACTAATATCAGAAGAGCTATTTGGGCAGGAGAGATATATTTGCAAGTTATATGCATATAATCATTAAGAGAAATCATCTGTGAATGGATGAACTCATCATGGAAAAATGAAAAAGTGAGAAATAGAAAGATCTAGAGCCAATTCTTGAAGATTCCATTATTTAGTGCCATAAGACTGAGAATAAGCTTGCAAAAAAGATAGCAAAAGAGTAACCAGAGAAATAAGAGGAAACTAAGAAGCTGAGACACAAAAAAGGAATAGTTCAAGAATATGGGAGTTTGATGTCAAATGATGCTTGGAGTTCAGGTAAAATGAGGATGGGAAAAAATATCAGTAATCTTTGTGGCAGCAGCAAAGGTTAAGGAGAATAGAGTTTAGATTATTTGGGTTGTATTATATTGTATTTCAAATAAAAGTATTTAGAATTGCTTAAAGCTGATGGAAGGGCTCACTTGGTTAATCCTCCGCCTGCAGCTCAGGCATCCCATATGGGCACCGGTTCGAGTCCCGGTTGCTCCTCTTCCAGTCCAGCTCTCTGTTGTGGCCCCGGAGGGCAGTGGAGGATGGCCCAATTGCTGGCGCCCCTGCACCCCCATGGGAGACCAGGAGGAAGCACCTGGCTCCTGGCTTCAGATCGGTGCAGAGCCGGCCATAGTGGCCATTTGTGGGGTGAACCAATGGAAGGAAGACCTTTCTGACTCTCTCTCTCATTGTCTCTAACTCTACCTGTCAAATAATAATTAAAAAAAAATTCTAAAGCTGATGGGAAAGACCCAGTTGCAGAGAGTATTAATATACACAGGAGAAAAGAACTGATTGATAATGTATGAGGATAAAGGAATATATTACAGAATATAGCTTGATATAGAAGATCCCATCCCTGTTGTAAGAGGAAAGATGGGAGCAGATGCAGTGGGGCAGGTGTTGGAAAATTAAAGGAAACCCATGGACGAATAAACTAAGCCAAATTCCTCTTTGGAGATTTTTTTTTTCTTCAATTGTAGGAATCTCAGGGCTGAATGTAATACAGGATGATAAGGTGCTTCTCAACTGTTCTGAACTCCACAAAGTATTTTTCAAAATATTTAGGGGAAGGCATGTTTGAGTTGTCACAATGGCACTTAATCCTGACATTAGGGGACAAGAATAAGGATTGCTAAACAATAAAGAATTGTCCTTCGCCAAAACACAATAGCAACTCCATTTAAAAGCTACTTGTTTTGAAGATAAGAAATCCAAAACAAATTAAGGGATTCCCTAATGTCAATACAATAAATTTTACAGAGCTATGACTCCAGTTCAGATTACCTAATTCTAAATCGATACTTTTCTATCATAACATCACTTTCAGAATAAGACATGATATGTAAAGTTCAAATTTTTTTTATTTATAGGCAAAATTATTAAAACAAAACATTTTAACATGGAGAAGTTTTAAGTTTTCTAGTGTTCTCTGGGGATGGAAAAATTTCACACTAAATTGTCTTCTCAGATTCTTGTGCTGAGAAGCACTTCCGTTTTCGAAAGTGATTATTCCATTGCATGATCATCTGTGAAATGAACGTATTGCCAGTTCTGCCATTAATAATGATAGGACATAAAGTGAAAAGTGTCAGAGTCTTATAATTAACATTTAAGAATGATTATACTGATTAGGTCATAAGCAAGTTTTGTGAAGCCAAAATCATTGTTTACTCTATCCACTAGTATATGCCAAGCACTTTGCACGCTACCCAGCAAATAGTCTTGTTCAACGAATAATTTATACACATTAACAATATTAAAGTAACATGAATGATAAAGTGATATAATAGACATGAGGACACTTTGCAGTCATACAGGTATGTAGTGTAACTGAAACTGAAAACCAAACTATGGAGAACATAGATGCATCAGTATTTCTGACAGGTATTGATGATTAATTTTCTAATTTGGATTTTAAATCACATTTGCAAAGGCTCATTTAAATTGCACTTACCTTTGCAGAAGTAGAGTAGAGGGAGGAAAGCTATATAGATCCTATCAAATGACTTGTATTCCTACCAAATCTGTTCCGCAGGCTCTGACTCTTCTCTTCGGCAGGGTCTTTCAGCTCAAAGCAAGAGGAAGGATTGGTGTGATGACCTTGACATATCACATAATTTGCTCTTTTTTTTTTGACAGGCAGAGTTAGACAATGAGAGAGAGAGAGAGACAGACAGAGAGAAAGGTCTTCCTTCCGTTGGTTCACCCCCTAAATGGCCGCTATGGCCGGCTCTGCGCCGATCTGAAGCCAGGAGCCAGGTGCTTCCACCTGGTCTCCCATGGGGGTGCAGGGCCCAAGAACTTGGGCCATCCTCCACTGCCCTCCTGGGCCACAGCAGAGAGCTAGACTGGAAGAGGAGCAACCAGGACAGAACCGACGCCCCAACAGGGACTAGAACCCCCGGGGTGCCAGCGCTGCAGGTGGAGGATTAGTCTAGTGAGCCGCGGCACCGGCCCATAATTTGCTCATAAAAAAATTTGACTATCTTGTGTCATTTTGAGAGCCCCAATGTAAGCAATTTATATCGATTCTTAAGTCCTTAATTAAATAGATAGCCTAACTATATAGAATAAATTCAATTAAAACTCATTTTAGGGATGTATCTGTACTGTAAGCTAGGAATACATTAAGTGGAGAATTGGTTTTGTAGACTTTGAATGCATCCTCAACAACATCATTAAGTGAATGATCAAAAACAAGGGCCAGTGATGTTTGCTTCTTTGACTTTTAGAGACAGAGAGAAAAAAGCATGAATGAGACTGAGAGAGAAAAGAAAGAGAAAGAATAAATGGAGAGTTAGAAATTCCCCAAATATTGAGCTTTGTTTTAGTCTTTAAAAATCAAAGTATGGTTGAATTAAAACTTAGAAAAAGAGAGTTGAGATTTGTCCTAAAGTTTACAGGTGGAAACAAGCTCTTTAAGAAAAAAAAGGCTATTAGCCAAAATAAAATCTCAAGGTAGAATATGGGGAAAATGACTACAAGTAGACAAAATCTACTGCTTTCAAATGAGCTTCCACACTACATAGGCATGTAAATGCAACGCAACACATAAAGTTTTTATTTTCAACTTATTTCAGAAATGAGGAATGAAGCATGCAATAATTTCCATTAATGTTAAGGTTGAAACTTAAAAGAAACTCAGGGCATCCCAGCCCTTCATCACCTCTCTAGCTCTTTTAAGCGACAGGAGTGCCTTACTATGCCCTGGGTTTCTTTAATGCACCAAAAGAGCATGTCGCCCCAAGAGTTTCCTTTCCAATTTGGAACTATGCAATTTTTTTTGTAAATGTACCTGAATTGCCCAAAGTCAGGAGATCATATTATTCACACAGTTTCCCTAAGTAATTTTGTGTAATTCTTGCCTTTTAGGTGACATTTGAGTTGTGATATTCTACTAAATTCATCCTGACATTTCAAAAATTATCATACAATGCTTTCATGGGATAGAACCATATCCTTTTAACCATGCTTATCACAGGCAAAAAGCTTTCCAGTGGAAGCAGGTCTGCCTAATGACCTAGTTGTTTAAAAGGCTGACTTCATATTTGTATTTTTAAACCCATTCACACTACTCTCCATCTTCATTTACTTTAATTCATTCTACTCAATCTACCAGGGATAGAACAAAATTAATGCTTCTAAACATAAAGGTGTCAAATCAATAAGAATTGGTGATGGGTCCTTGTACAATCTACTTTATGCACTTGCTAATCTTACATTCTGCCCATTTGAAGATATAAAGTGCATCAAGGGACAAAATTTTATTCCATAAGGGTGAATCGCTGTACTAACCAGCACATCTTGTTAAATGGAGTATTTATAGATCAAGGCCACAGTGTAAAACACACCCACACACAGTGTGTATGGAGTCTTCAGGAAGATCATGAAAAATGTGTATTATGTAAAAATGCATGGATATTCAATTTTTTCACCAAAAAAACTTAGTTTTTAATTACATTTTCCATAAACTTTTGGAAATTGCCTTATGTGTGTGTGTATTTTGTAGCCTTACTACAATAAGTTTTGATAACTTATTCCTTTATTCTGTATTAACAACATTAACTACTTAATAATATTTTATTTCACAGATGTCATTGTATATTTCACTAGAGTCAGAAACTGAACTAGATATTGAGTATATATTGGTTCATAAACTTTATATATGACCTGCATTCCTGGAACTTACAGCCAGTAGAGGAGACAGACATCACACGGTGGGGAAGAAAATTAGTAAATAATAAATGATGGATGGTTGGATAGATAAATAGAGTGATATTGGTTATATGTGAGGGGGAGAGGCAGGGTAATAGTATCAGAGAATATTATATAGATTACTGTTAACTTTATATTTAAAGGTTAAGTGATGGGTTCACATTTATTAAAAGTACAAGAACAGTGATGTCAGCAACGTGGAAGAATAGGAAGGCCAAACCCTCATTGTCCCACAAAAACCAATTTAATAATGATATGAGGAACAAAATACCTTCATGAGAAGTCCAGAATCCCATTAAGAAGTTACAGTACTCCAGATGAGCACAAAATTGAGAACAGTCTGAAATGTGTATGAAAACCAGTTTCACTTTGCTTGCATAAGCGTCTCCATCAATCTGGCACAGCTCAGCACTGAGAGAGATAATACTAACCTGTGACTTCTCCCTTGTTGGGGAAAAAGAGAGGTTAGCATGCTTTCTATGTGCCTGGCCTTCCAGTGCACTGCCCAAAGATCCACTTTGTGTCTCAAGTCACACAGAATGCTGACAAAAATAGCACAGTTTAGTTCCCTGGAGGTAGCTATTAACACAGAATAAGGAAGCTGGCTTATAATAGACAGCATGATCTGTAAAAGTTAGGGTTTCTTCCTAAGGTTGTAAGGAAAGGAGTTAAATGTGCCAAAAATGTCCCTGCATTTTCAGTGCCTTAACCAAGGGGTAAGTTTCTAGAGTGTGGACAGAACCCTCATAGTTTGGTAGGGGCAACTAAGAACAAATAAAAAGGAGCAGATGACCTGCTGAACCCAGAACAACTCAGCAAAATTAAGGGAAGCTGGGTAACTGAATGTTTCTCTATAGAGGAGGGAGGAGAGGAGTGAAGTGTGCCTCAAACATCCTATCCCATGGTACAGAAGACAGACTCCATAGAAAGCAAGAGATTGTGGGATCCTAAAAAACTAAAATAAACCAGTAACTCTCATTTAATTAGGAATATATACCCATAAATCCTACAAAGAAATATCCATAGGAAAAGCTTTAGAGTCTCACAAATTCTAGCCAGGCAGACTGATAAAAGGCTTTTCCTCTTGAAGCCAGTTCATGAATACTGGGAAAGCTTGATTTAAATATGCAAATATCAACAAAAACTAGGAGGAACATGAAGAATCAGGGAAACAAGACATAATCAAAGAAATCTCCAGTAATGGACCCTAATGAATGAATGAAGATTTATGAACAACAAGACTAAAGAATTCAAAATAATCATATTAAAGAGGCTCAATGAGTTATAATACACAGATATACAAATAAATATAATCAGGAAAATAATACAAGAACAAAATGAGATTATCAACAAAAGAAAGAAGCCATAAAAAAGAACCAAGCAAATTCTGGACCTGAAGAATATAATAAATGAACTCAAAAATTCACTAAGGAAATTCAACAGCAGTCTTTATCAAGAAGAAAAAAATCAAGCACAAAGATAGGTCATTTAACATTAGTCAGATGAACAAAAAGAAAAATGAACAAAGCCTATGGGACTAGTGAAAACCATTAACTGAACTTTATGGAATTACTAGAATGAGAAAAAAGAAAGAATGGAGAAAAATATCTTATTTAAAGAAATAATGAATTAAAACTTCCCAAATATAGGAACGGAAATGGACTGATTCCTGAAACGTAAATGATCTTAAATAGGATAAACCCAAAGAGATCTACACTGAGACACATTACAATCATATTGCTGAAAGATAAAGGTAAAGAGAAAATTGAAGGGGGGGAAGGGAAATATTTTGCAGCATTTGTATGGGAGTCCACATAAGATTTTCAGTGGATTTATCAGCAGAAAGAACAGAAAAAGAGAATGGACAAAATATTTAGTGTTGAAAGAAAAAAAGTGTCAACCAAGAATACTTTACCTGGCTAAAATGTCTGTCAAAAATGAAGTAGAGATAAAGAATTTATCAGATAAACAAAAGCTTAAGGAATTTATTACCAGTATACATGCTTTATAAGAAATATTTTAGGTATTTTTCAAATTGAAACAAAAGATGCTCAGTTGCAAAAAGAAAGCACGTGAAAAGTATAAAACTCACTGGCAAAAGTAAATATGTAGATAAATAATGGTAGTGTATAAATCACTTTTAATTTCAATATAAAAATTTAAAAATATTAATATCTGTAAATACAAACATAAGTTATATAGACATAAAATTTGAAAAGATCTAAATTATAATAACAATAGCATAAAGGGCAGAATAGAGAAGTAAAAATGTAGAGAGTTCACACGCAATTGAAGTTGTCAGAAATTAAAAAAGAAATTTAAAAAGAGACATTACAACTGATGCCACAAAATTAAAAATTACCAGGAGTCTACCATGAACCACTATATGTCAACATATTAAGTAAACTAGAAGAAATGGAAGATGTGGATTAATTCCTAGAAACATAACAGCTACCATGACTGAATCATGAAGATACAGAAAAGTTGAAAAGATCAATAACAAATAAGGATATCTAATCCATAATCAAAACACTCCAAAATTGGCCAGTGCAGTGACTTAACAGGCTAATCCTCCACCTTGAGGCGCCGGCACACCAGATTCTAGTCCCGGTTGGGGCGCCGGATTCTATCCCGGTTGCCCCTCTTCCAGGCCAGCTCTCTGCTATGGCCCGGGAAGGCAGTGGAGGATGGCCCAAGTCTTTGGAGCCTGCACCTGCATGGGAGACCAGGAGAAGCACCTGGCTCCTGGCTTCGGATCAGCGAGATGTGCCGGCCACAGCGGCCATTGGAGGGTGAACAACGGCAAAAAGGAAGACCTTTCTCTCTGTCTCTCTCTCTCTCACTATCCACTCTGCCTGTCAAAAAAAAAAGAAAAAAAAAACTCTCCAAACAAAGAAATCCTAGGACTAGATGACATCATTAGCAGGTTCTATCAGACATATAAATAACTAAGGTCTATCTTTCTTAAACTATTCCAAAATATTAGAATATTAGGAATTCCTCATAATTCATTATGTGATGCCAGTATATACTGATACCAAAGACAGACAAACACATTACATAAAAAGAAAACCATAGGTAAATATCTCTGAGGAAGGGAATTTTAAAACATTCAAGAAAATACTAGCAAACTGGATAGGGAGCCAAGATGGCGGAAGAGTGAGGACGCACACAGCAGTTTGGGAAAAGAAATTTTAACAAGAGTGGAGTTACTGTACCCTTAAGAAGAGACTCAGAGGAAAAAACTGCAGAGGAAACTCTTCCGGATCTAGTGGATGTGACACGGAGGACCTACGAGGAGCGTAAGGTGGCCCACTGCCGGGCCACGCCGCGCCGCGCCACGCCGAGCCCTGCCAAGCCCTGCCGAGCCCTGCCGAACCACACAGAGCCGCCCTGAGCCGCACCTAACAGCGCCCAGCTGCGCCGTGCCGACCCGACCCGACCCGCACTGAGCCGAGCCACGGACACGGGGGCCACTAGAGTTGGGAAAACAGCGAACCCAGCTACAGAAGCCCACCCACAGAATTTGAGCCCCAGCGCTGGAAGCACAGGTAACCCGAGACATTGGCCGCGAAGGTTAGACGGTGGTCCGAGCTCACGCGGGGCGGGGGGGGGGGAGGGGGAACTACACCAGGCTGACTGAAAGAGAAAAAAAAAAGGGGGGGAACCAGCCTGGACACTAGCCTCTCTGCACTCTCCTTACAAACCCCAGAAAGACAAAGAGCAGGGACCACTTTACATAAGAAAAACTCTTTAGCCTAGGCAACACTGAAGAACCAAACAGCTCTTTAGCCACACCTCCAAGATGCCAAACAAACGTAGAAACCAAAGCAACAAGTGCAAGGAAGTCACTCTCATGCCCCCAAATGAAAAAGGCACCCCAATCCAAGATTATGAAGATGATGAGATAGAAGAAATGCAAGAAGCAGATCTCAAAAAATTGGTAAGATCATTAAGAAGCTCTCAAAAACAAATTCTTGAACTACAGAAATCCTTAATGGACAAGATAGAAAACCTCTCTCGCGAAAATGAAATATTAAGGAGGAATCAAAATGAAATGAAACAATTAGTAGAACAAGAAACAGAGATAGTGACGAGAAACCATAATGAAATGAAGAATTCAATAGATCAAATGACAAACACATTAGAAAGCCTTAAAAACAGAATGGGTGAAGCAGAAGAGAGAATATAGGAATTAGAAGACAGAGAACAGGAAAGGAAACAGGCAAACCAAAGAAAAGAAGAGGAAATTAGAAATCTAAAAAATATTGTCGGGAATCTACAGGATACTATTAAAAAACCGAACATTCGGGTCCTAGGAGTTCCTGAAGGCATGGAGAGGGAGAAAGGATTAGAAGGCCTTTTTAGTGAGATACTAGCAGAAAATTTCCCAGGTTTGGAGAAGGACAGAGGCATCTTAGTACAGGAAGCTCATAGAACCCCTAATAAACATGACCAAAAGAGATCCTCACCACGACACGTCGTAATCAAACTCACCACAGTGAAACATAAAGAAAAGATCCTAAAATGTGCAAGAGAGAAATGCCAGATTACTCTCAGAGGATCTCCAATTAGACTCACAGCTGACTTCTCTTCAGAAACCCTACAAGCTAGGAGAGAATGGGGAGACATAGCCCAGGTACTAAGAGAGAAAAACTGCCAGCCCAGAATATTATATCCTGCAAAGCTCTCATTTGTGAATGAAGGTGAAATAAAGACCTTTCACAGCAAACAGACATTGAAAGAATTTGTTGCCACTCGTCCAGCCCTGCAAAAGATGCTTAAAGATGTGTTACATACAGAAACACAGAAACACGGTCACCAATATGAAAGAAGGTAAAGGAAGGAAACCTCACAGCAAAAGATCACAGGAATCTCAAACCATATATTAGAAAGTATCTTTGGCAAATGGCAGGGCAAAGTTACTCCTTCTCAATAGTCACATTGAATGTTAATGGCTTGAACTGTCCAGTTAAAAGACACCGATTGGCTGATTGGGTTAAGGAACAAAACCCATCTTTTTGCTGCTTACAAGAAACCCATCTATCCAACAGTGATCCATACAGGCTGAAAGTGAAAGGCTGGAAAAAGATATACCATGCCAACAGAAATGAAAAAAGAGCTGGCGTAGCCATCTTAATATCGGACAACATAAACTTTACCACAAAAACTGTTAGGAGAGACAAAGAGGGGCACTATATAATGATTAAGGGATCCATTCAACAGGAAGATATAACGATTATCAATGTATATGCACCTAATTACAGGGCACCAGCTTATTTAAAAGACTTGTTAAGGGACTTAAAGGGAGACTTAGACACCAATACAATAGTACTGGGGGACTTCAATACTCCACTCTCAGAGATAGACAGATCATCAGGACAGAAGATCAACAAGGAGACAGTAGATTTAAATGACACTATAGCCCAAATGGATCTAACAGATATCTACAGAACATTTCATCCTACATCTAAGGACTTTACATTCTTCTCAGCAGTACATGGAACCTTCTCTAGGATTGACCACATACTAGGCCATAAAGCAAGTCTCAGCAAATTCAAAAGAATTAGAATCATACCATGCAGCTTCTCAGACCACAAAGGAATGAAATTGGAAATTAGCAACTCGGGAATCCCTAGAGCACATGCAAACACATGGAGATTGAACAACATGCTCCTGAATGAACAATGGGTCATAGAAGAAATCAAAAGAGAATTCAAAAATTTTCTGGAAGTAAATGAGAATAACAGCACAACATACCAAAACCTATGGGATACAACAAAAGCAGTGTTAAGAGGAAAGTTTATATCAATAGGTGCCTACATCAAGAAATTGGAAAGGCACCAAATAGATGAGCTTTCAAGTCATCTCAAGGATCTAGAAAATCTGCAGCAAACCAAACCCAAACCCAGTAGGAGAAGAGAAATAATTATAATCAAAGAAGAAATCAACAGGATTGAATCCAAAAAAAAAAAAATTACAAAAAATCAGCCAAATGAGGAGTTGGTTTTTTGAAAAAATAAACAAAATTGACACCCCATTGGCCCAACTCACTAAAAAAAGAAGAGAAAAGACCCAAATCAATAGGATCAGAGATGAAAAGGGAAACGTAACAACAGACGCCGCAGAAATAAAAAGAATCATCAGAAATTACTACAAGGACTTGTATGCCAGCAAACAGGGAAATCTATCAGAAATGGACAGATTCTTGGACACATACAACCTACCTAAATTGAGCCAGGAAGACATAGAAAACCTAAACAGACCCATAACTGACACAGAAATTAAAACAGTAATAAAGGCCCTCCCAACAAAGAAAAGCCCAGGGCCAGATGGATTCACTGCTGAGTTCTACCAGACATTTAGAGAAGAACTAACTCCAATTCTTCTCAAACTATTCAGAGCAATCGAAAAAGAGGGAATCCTCCCAAATTCTTTCTATGAAGCCACCATCACCTTAATTCCTAAGCCAGAAAGAGATGCAACATTGAAAGAGAATTACAGACCAATATCCCTGATGAACATAGATGCAAAAATACTCAATAAAATTCTGGCCAATAGAATGCAACAACACATCAGAAAGATCATCCACCCAGACCAAGTGGGATTCATCCCTGGTATGCAGGGATGGTTCAACATTCGCAAAACAATCAACGTAATACACTACATTAACAGACTGCAGAAGAAAAACCATATGATTCTCTCAATAGATGCAGAGAAAGCATTTGATAAAATACAACACCCTTTCATGATGAAAACTCTAAGCAAACTGGGTATGGAAGGAACATTCCTCAATACAATCAAAGCAATATATGAAAAACCCACGGCCAACATCCTATTGAATGGGGAAAAGTTGGAAGCATTTCCGCTGAGATCTGGTACCAGACAGGGATGCCCACTCTCACCACTGCTATTCAATATAGTTCTGGAAGTTTTAGCCAGAGCTATTAGGCAATAAAAAGAAATTAAAGGGATACAAATCGGGAAGGAAGAACTCAAATTATCCCTCTTTGCAGATGATATGATTCTTAGGGGATCCAAAGAACTCTACTAAGACTATTGGAACTGATAGAAGAGTTTGGCAAAGTAGCAGGATATAAAATCCATGCACAAAAATCAACAGCCTTTGTATACACAGGCAATGCCACGGCTGAGAAAGAACTTCTAAGTTCAATCCCATTCTCAATAGCTACAAAAACAATCAAATACCTTGGAATAAACTTAACCAAGGACGTTAAAGATCTCTACGATGAAAACTACAAAACCTTAAAGAAAGAAATAGAAGAGGATACCAAAAAATGGAGAAATCTTCCATGCTCATGGATTGGAAGAATCAATATCATCAAAATGTACATTCTCCCAAAAGCAATTTACAAATTCAATGCAATACCAATAAAAATACCAAAGATATTCTTCTCAGAACTGGAAAAAATGATGCTGAAATTCATATGGAGATACAGGAGACCTCGAACAGCCAAAGAAATCTTGTACAACAAAAACAAAGCCGGAGGCATCACAATACCAGATTTCAGGGCATACTACAGGGCAATTCTAATCAAAACAGCATGGTACTGGTACAGAAACATATGGATAGACCAATGGAACAGAATAGAAACACCAGAAATCAATCCAAATATCTACAGCCAACTTATATTTGACCAAAGATCCAAATCTAATCCCTGGAATAAGGACAGTCTATTCAATAAATGGTGCTGGGAAAATTGGATTTCCACGTGCAGAAGCTTGAAGCAAGACCCATACCTATCACCTTACACAAAAATTCACTCAACATGGATTAAAGACTTAAATCTACGATCCGAAACCATCAAATTATTAGAGAGCATTGGAGAAACCCTGCAAGATATAGGCACAGGCAAAGACTTCTTGGAAAATACTCCAGCAGCACAGGCAGTCAAAACCAAAATTAACATTTGGGATTGCATCAAATTGAGAAGTTTCTGTACTTCAAAAGAAACAGTCAGGAAAGTGAAGAGGCAACCAACAGAATGGGAAAAAATATTTGCAAACTATACTACAGATAAAGGATTGATAACCAGAATCCACAAAGAAATCAAGAAAATCCACAACAACAAAACAAACAACCCACTTAAGAGATGGGCCAAGGACCTCAATAGACATTTTTCAAAAGAGGAAATCCAAATGGCCAACAGACACATGAAAAAATGTTCAAGATCACTAGCAATCAGAGAAATGCAAATCAAAACCACAATGAGGTTTCACCTCACCCCGGTGAGAATGGCTCACATTCAGAAATCTACCAACAATAGATGCTGGAGAGGATGTGGGGAAAAAGGGACACTAACCCACTGTTGGTGGGAATGCAAACTGGTTAAGCCACTATGGAAGCCTGTCTGGAGATTCCTCAGAAACCTGAACTTAACCCTACCATACAACCCAGCCATCCCACTCCTTGGAATTTACCCAAAGGAAATTAATTTGGCAAATAAAAAAGCCATCTGCACATTAATGTTTATTGCAGCTCAATTCACAATAGCTAAGACCTGGAACCAACCCAAATGCCCATCAACAGTAGACTGGATAAAGAAATTATGGGACATGTACTCCATAGAATACTATACAGCAGTAAGAAACAACGAAACCCGGTCATTTGCAACAAGATGGAGCAATCTGGAAAACATCATGCTGAGTGAATTAAGCCAGTCCCAAAGAGAAAAATATCATTTGTTTTCCCTTATCGGTGACAACTAACTGAGCACCAAAGGGGAAACCTGTTAAGTGAAATGGACACTATAAGCAACAATGAACTGATCAGCTCCTGTCCTGACTTTAGATGTACAATGTAATACTTTATCCTTTTTAGTAGTTGTTGTTGTTGTTGTTGTTCTAGTACTAGTGGTTGAACTCTGTAATAAACACACAATTATTCTTAGGTGTTTAAATTTTAACTGAAAAGTGATCCCTGTTAAATTTAATAGTGGAAAAAGAGAGGGAGGAGATGTACAATTTGGAAGATGCTCAATCTGACTTGCCGCAAATGGTGGAGTTAGAAATGTGCCAGGGGATTCCAACACAATCCCATCAAGGTGGCATGTACCAATGCCATCGCACTAGTCCAAGTGATCAATTTCAGCTCACAATTGATGGCTCTGATAGGTCTAAGAGTCAAAGGGATCACACAAACAAGACAAGTGTCTGCTAATACTAACTGATAGAATCAAAAAGGGAGAGAAAGATCCAGCATGGGAAGCGGGATACACAGCAGACTCGTAGAATGGCAGATGTCCTAAGCAACACTCTGGCCTCAGAATCAACCCTCAAGGCATTCGGATCTGGCTGAAGAGCCCATGAGAGTATTGTAGGCATGGAAAGCCAAGATATCATGGAAAAAAAAAGACCTAACTGAAAGATCTCTGTTAGTGAGATCCCAGTGGAAAGAATGGGGCCATCAAAGAAGGAGGTACCTTTCTCCGAAGGGAGGAGAGAACTTCCACTTTGACTATGACCCTATCGGAATAAGATTAAAGTCAGCAAACTCTAACGGCTTCCATAGCCATGGCAACTCATGACTAGAGCCTAGGGAGATTACTGACGCCATGAACAGGAGTGTCAAATTGTTAAGTCAGCAACAGGAGTCACTGTGTACTTACGTCCCATGTGGGATCTGTCCTTAATGTGTTGTCCAATGTGAAGTAATGCTATAACTAGTACTGAAACAGTATTTTTATACTTTGTGTTTCTGTGTGGGTACAAACTGATGAGGTCTTCACTAATTATATACTGAATTGATCTTCTGTATATAAAGAGAATTGGAAATGAAAAAAACAACCTGGTGTTAAAATGGAAATGGCATAGAAAATTAATTATTTTTTTTAAAAAAAACTATTATGTAGTATCTCTGTCTTGAATGTGCTGTACATTGTTATTTAATGCTATAATTAGTACTCCAATGGTAGTTTTTTCACTTTGTGTTGCTATATGGGCAAACTGTTGAAATCTTTACCTAATATGTACTAAACTGATCTTCTGTATATAAAGAGAATTGAAAATGAATCTTTATGTGAATGGAAGGGGAAAGGGAGCCGGAGGGGGGAGGGTTGCGGGTAGGAGGGAAGTTATGGGAGGGGGGAAGCCATTGTAACCCATAAGCTGTACTTTGGAAATTTATATTCATTAAATAAAAGTTAAAAAAAAAGAAAATACTAGCAAACTGAATTCAACAACATATTAAAAGAATCAAACACCATAATCAAGTGTAACTTACCTCTGGAAACAAAGTTCAACATTTGCAAATCAATACGATATACCACTTTAACAGAATTAATGATAAAAATCATACAGATATCAAATAGATGCAAATAGAATTTAACAAAATTCAATATCCATCATGATAAAAACTCAACAAAAGAAACAAAATAGAAATATACTTCAGCACAATAAAGGCTATAAATGACAAGCCCACAGCTAACATCATACTTAATGTTGAAAAACCAAAAACATTTCCTGTAAGATCAGAACAAAGCAAGGATACCCACTCATGCCACTTCTATTTAATATAGTATTGGAAGTTTTAGAGCAATGAGGCAATAAAAAGAAATAAAAGCATAAGAATTGGAAAGGAGGAAGCAAAATTAACTATTTGCAGATGACACGATTGCATATATAACAATTCCACATACACACAAAAAGTGTTACAACTGACATTTATGAATCAACAGAATTTATAGTGCATTTGAAGCTATTGGAATAAATATATCACATAGTAAAAATAATGTAAAGAAAATAGAATGTTCAGGACCAAATTCTGAGATCTAATAGAGGAGAATCATTCTGCAAAGTATGCTCTATCCTGACTGGACACTTAGGATCAGTGGTGACTTTGGTAGGAACAATTTTGGTTGAACAGTGGAAGTGACAACTAGGGACACCATGTGAAGAAAAGTCTCTTGATTGTAGTCATCATCAAGCTAATAATAATAATATAAATTCAGAATCCTTTAGATTTTATATTATTATGCAAGCTATGTAACAAAACAATCATGAAAGGTCCTGTATGTTCTTTCTACAAATAATATTACTGAGTAATTGAGGACATGGGCAAGATTAGAACAAGAACAGAATCTTCACTGTGATTTGAACCCCAGTCTTCTGATTTCAACTCCAGTCCCCTTTTCCCATCAAGAAGAAATAAGGGAGAAGAATGACTGAATGATTACAGAATGTTCTCCACTATATCACAGACAAAAATTCAACACACATGTTCTACTGATGGACCAGGTACTCATCTGCTCTAAATACATCATGACAATTCATCAAGCTCCAATAAGTAAGTAGAATATATCATTGAACTTTTTTTTTTCTAATAGTTCTTCAGCCTTAAACAAAATGAAAATTTCTGCAAATATTTTAACCACTAGGTGGTGTTAAAATGACATAAGAGGTTCTCTATAACACAATCTGCCTTTGCTGACATCCAACCACCCTGCCCCACCTATCTAAAATACCCAGTCCTCATCAAAATGCTCTAATCAAAATCTAAAATATCAGCATTATTCGAAACAACAGAGGAAGTGTAAGCTGTAAATAATGAGGTATCTGAGAGTAAGATGTATTTGAATACACGGAAGAATTGTAAAATTAAGTGAGAATGCAAATACTATTCATAAATTATCAGAAACATTAAGAATTTTAAAAGATGTGAAAATTGTAAAGTTAATTCTTTAAAATGACTGCATTCTTAAATAATATTTTCCTACTGACATATACATTAAAGTGAAGGTGCGTTAATACTTAGATTTTTAAAAATGATTTTAAGCTGGTTTTATATAATTCATTAATTTTAAAATGAGAAGAAAATAAATATCAAATCTTAGTCATTTACAAAATAAACAGAAAATGAAAAATAAATAAATATATGTATAAATAAATATCTAAGAAATCATCTCATTCATTTTAGAGAAATAATTATTTTGTTTAAACGAAAGTCTGCCAAACCAATATCTGCTGTTTTATCTTAAACACACACAGACGTGCCACACATATCTGCTACCATTATTCTAGTTAAAAGTTTTAGTCAAAATATCAAAAACTATCTCAGTTACTGAACATGCTCATAGACATTTTTCCCAAGGTTCTTTTTTTTTTTTTTTTTTTTTTACAGCGGACAGACAAAGAGAAAAGTCTTCCTTCCGTTGATTCACCACTCAAATGGCGGCTATGGCCGGTGCACTGCACCGATCCAAAGCCAGGAGCCAGGTGCTTCCTCCTGGTCTCCCATGTGGGTGCAGGGCCCAAGGACTTGGGCCATCCTCCACTGCCCTCCAGGGCCACAGCAGAGAGCTAGACTGGAAGAGGAGCAACCGGGACAGAACCAGAACTGACGCCCCAACCAGGACTAGAACTCGGGGTGCCGGCGCTGCAGGCAGAGGATTAACCAAGTGAGCCGCAGAGCTGGCCCAAGGTTCTTTTGACTAGTTTCAAAGAAGTAAAGTGTGGGGAATAGGTAATTTGAGAAAGGTAGTAATGTGTACAAGCTAAAGGGATAATCCAAGATAAAAAGTAACTTAGAATTAAAATCCTATGATTTTCTTTATATTCCCTTCTGTCCTCAGCCCAGATTTACATTTGTAAGTAGCTAAAATGCAGTTTTTGATGTAAAACAATTGGTATCAACCACTTGATTAAATGACACATCCTCCCATTCCTCTATTGTTTTAGAAATAAATCCTATCTCAATGTCCAGGTTGAATTATAGTAGAAGCTATTTCACATACTGTAAGTGTCTCTCTTAAATCTAAACTACCTAATTTCAAGATCTTAAAAGAATATTGGTCCATTTGCTAATGTACAAGTGTAAATTTCAAATTGTACCATTTTAATGATTTGTTTACCTGTACAAAAACGGTAAAGAGGATAACAACCGTAGTTGCTGCAATGAAGAGCTTTTTTCTGGAGAATTCTGGGAGCAGAAAAACAAGGGAAAAACAGATTGCTCCCCTGAGGCCCCCGTAGGCGATAATAAACTGGTCCTTTCTGGTGACTGTATTCACATGACACTTGTTCACGAAGAAAGTCAGCACAAGAACTCCTAAATTTTCCAGTAAGAAGAGAAAAATTGAGTAATTAATCATCAGAAAGAAAAGTGTTACAAATATGTTGTAATAAATTAGTGCTAAATTAGGTTGAAATTTGAAGGATTTGTGATGAATAGTTTAAGTCTAAACTAAGTAAACCATTAAAAGCTTTATTTCATAAACTTACTTTCAGAGTATTTTCTTTAAATAGTTGTGTTTTATTTTGGTTGTGTTTTGATTTTTGCTTTTGATCATTCTTTTGTTTGTTTTGTTTAGCTTTGTTTTGTTTTGTTTTGAATGAAAGCAGTACAATTCCCTTACTTAGGCCCAGGCCCATGAGAATTTTCTGGGATATTCTACAAAAGCAATCTCCAAAAGCAAAATGTAACATTTCTCTTCAGTCTCATGTTACTGAGTTGACTCAAATCAGTGAACTAAAAGATACGTACTGTGACCTATGCTGGTTTAAATCTTTAATGAGCAAGACTTCTGGATTGTCCAAGGCTTCAAAGAAAAGTCTGTTTTCTCTTGCCACCCAAGGCCAAGGGTTCTCGACTTAAAGTTCAGCTAAAGCTTTTGGTTACCCATACTTGTCTGCAATCTCAACTGTGATGGAAGTATTCCATCGTGTACTGATACAATTTTGTGCCATAGACCTCACCCCAGTGATGGGTTATATACTGCTGGACTTGAGTTTCATAGTACTCTGTTTCTCTCTGCTTTCATTATACATTATATTTTGAACATCTGATTGTGAATAAGTTTATGATTTCCTCCAAGAACAGCAAGAGAATTTAAGGTCTGTCAACAGGTGGACTAAACATAGGCATACTTACACACAATTTGAGCTGAAATAAATTGTCCAACAGACAATTGATCCAAAATTGATTTAGGTGGAAAAAGAAATCCCACACTCTCTTTAAGTATATTGCACTTTGGGGTGCCATGTAAGTAGTCTTGCGGTCCCTTCGAATGAATAAGTATTTTTGTTTCTTTTCTATTTTGAAAATATTTTAATTCAATTTAAATATTTTACATGGTGCCAGAAAATTTAAGGGGCTGGTGCCGTGGCATAGCAGGTAAAGCCACCACCTACAGTGCCAGCATCCCATATGGACACCGGTTCCAATCCTGGCTACTCCACTTCTGATCTAGCTCTCTGCTATGGCCTGGGAAAGCAGTAGAAGATGGCCCAAGTCCTTGGGCCCTGCTCCTGTGTGCTAGACCCAGAAGATGCTCCTGGCTCCTGGTTTCGGATCTGCACAGCTGCGGCCACTGCAGCCAATTGGGGAGTGAACCAGCGAATGGAAGACCTCTCTCTCTGTCTCTCTGCCTCTCCTCTCTCTGTGTGACTCTAACTTTCAAATAAATCTTTTTTTAAAAAAAAAGAAAATTTAAACATAGTCAAGCTACTGGAGTGGGCACAATTAAATCAAATCAAAGTCTAATTCACCTCAAATTCTAGATTTTAACTTTTCTTTTCAAAAATTATGTTCATCTCTTTAGCCCTTTTAGTTCTCTTTTTTATTGCTGTAAAAGCAGAGGAAGCTATCAGAGCAAAATACAAACATGCAAAGGAAGGATGCAATACCCATAATCCCACCCATCCACTCTGGTACAAAACTTTCCAAAACCACATATATGTTTATATTATTGTTTTTCAAGTAGTTTGTTTTAACAGATTCCCTATTTTTAGACATTTAAGTTGTTACACCAAATGTCTAAGTGTATATCATACCATTCCCAATCACCCTTATGCTGTGTTGAAATAACCAAAACTAGAAGCTAGTGGCAGTATATTCATTTTGGTCACTCAGCACACTGTCAGTCAAACTACATTTAGCCAACTCAGATGTGTTGCTCCAGTTAATCAAATATTGATAGAATCCTGACTTTTCAGCTTTCCTTTTTATAGAGCCCATGTAAATGTCCAAACCAAAATAAATGAGGATATTCTGATGCACCAACTACTGAAACATGCTAATCTAACAGAACTGCAAAAAGTGTCCTTTAAAATACCTAATGCCAAAAGAGAAAAGAATGCCATGATCTCCTAATGGCCTCTAGTGAGCTTACCTCTCCCCTGCATATATAAGCACAGCATTGAGGCAAGGTGCAATGACAGGTTTATATAGTTACAGACATCTGATTGACTATTTTATGATAGGAATTTCTTCCTCTTCTCTCCTACTACCAGAGACAATGATTATCTATACATTTTACTATAGAAATAAAATAGTATTGGAAACAGGATCCATTTTGTTCCTGAGTTTTCACACAAAATCACATATACAAACCCATAGAAATGCTGGCCTTCATCTCGAATGCTTGTTCTTGCCAGGTGTTAACATTTTATAGGGAAATGTCCTCAGTTATCCCTGGCATTTTTTTTCTTATCTGTCAGCTTTTTTTCAGAGCATATGGGCCAAAAGTGATCTTTTTGTCCAATTTTGTTTTAAAAGATGGTTAGACGAAAAAGAACATTTTACAACCCTAGTGAGATTTTTCCAATTGGCTCAGAATAAGCTAGAAATAGCCTTCAATGAACCTGTATGACATTCAGCTGGTGGTTTTGCTGTTAATGGCCAATCTAAACACATTTTAATGGATAATAAAGCATATCCTGGCCTGCCTTATTATTCATCCTTAAAACCCTAAGTAATTTTCCTAATGTGCCTCTCAGCTCTAGAGCAAGTTTCATAGACTTTAAAGAAAATTCTACAATGATTCTGTTCACTTGTAGAAGAGGAGAGAAGTAGGGATATAAATGTCAAGAAAAGATAAAAAACTATAAACTGAATTCCTATGCAGACTATAAAATGTAAGATTAAAGAGACAGCTCAGTTTAACCAGCAATGAAGCTGTTTTCATAGCAAAAAAAATAGGCACACATATGTATTTTACTTCAGGACAAATAGGATAGTTTTTTGTAAAGGTTGGACTAAGAAGAGCATTTATCTGAAGCCAACAGTAAAGTCATATAGCAGGTGTGGCTTGGGGGCACCAGATGTCATTCAGCCTCTGCCAGGATTTGAAGGAAAGACACAGATGGTATGCATTTTCCTGCTGGAGTCAGCATTCCCTAGGACACAGTCAGTCCTTTAATAACACTGATGCAGATAGCATTAAGGTACACACATGGGTGTGTTTCGATGGGAGGTTGGAACAACAGTGCTGAAGGCAGTAGTGACTGTTACTCCTCTTTCGTAAATCAGGGTGAGTAAGGCAGATGTAAACACTCAGGAAAAAAAGAAATCACTCAGCTTTCATCCTAGCAATATTAACTCTGGTTATTAATTCTTAGTATTAGGGACATTAGCACACTTGTTATATGACATTATATTATGAAAACATTGTAGAAGTAGCAACAGATGCAGCCAAAGCCACAGCAGCAGAGGCGGTAAAAATAAACATTTACTGAGTATTCACAATTTGCTAGGCTCTGTGCTATTTTTGATTGTATCATCTCAGGTAATTCTCACAATGGTGAGTACAAGTTGGTGGTATTACTACTCCTATTTTATAGTTGTGGAAACTAAGGCCTTGAGTGATTAGATAAATTTATCAGAGCCATAGTAAAGTTAGGATTTGAATTCAGGTAGTCTGGTTCCATAACCCATTTCTTAACTTTGCTATTAAAAACTCCATACACAAATGGAAATATACAATAGTCTGCCAGAAGTAAAGCAAATACAGAATATTGGAATTTTAAATATCTTGCTTCTAGTACAGTCCCAAGTTCAGTTGGTATATTTTTACATAAACAATAATATTCACCATACCTAATGCTCTCCAAATAAGACAAAAAATGATAGTGAAACAAATATAAGGCCAATTCCATTCATGGTTATTTCCAATGGTAGAAACACCAAGGAAGATGAATATAAGAGTATCACTAACACTGCTCCACATCTTCATAAAGTACTTGATAGTAGTGTGGGACTTCTGAGAAATGTTAGCTTCCACATAGCGTTTCATGCTCATGGCACAGGTAATAATTCTAAAGAGAGGGAAAAATGTATGAGAGTAATACTTGTACTTAACTCTAAGCAAAAGTGATCACATAAATGTTCTTAAAGACTAAATCAGGATTTCTGTTACTTAAGGTGCCCTACTCTATTCCAGAATATGAAAACATGCCATTTCTCCAGAATTTGTACAATAGCATTTCCAAGTCTACCAAATGCTTAGTTTTAAAAATAAATGACCAAGTCTGTGTCTTGTGTGTTGAGAAGTACCTGTCTGCTTTATTATCTTCAACATTGTTTAATCTGTCCTTCTTAAATAGAGTTGCACTCACAGATTCAAATCATAGTTGGCAGCAAATCATGAAGAAGCAGATGCTAAGAATGAGAGATCCTTGTAGCCTCTGTAACACTAGAGTGTTATTATTCAAAGCAATTTTCAAAACTCAGGGAAGTTTTAACTGTTTTATTCTATTCACTATTCTTTCCAAAATTTTTAGCCTCCTGCTCAATAATCTTCTCCAGATCTTATTAAAAAGCTGTTGAATACATCTTTAAATTCACCAAAATAGTTTCTGCACCCCCCCCCCAAATTTCCCGCCTACACATTCATTTAGGAGTCAGATATTTATACATTTTCCTATAACTTTGGAGTGGGCAACAAGAGGCTGTGGTGGAGAGAAGATTGTACATGAAATAAGAAACAACTTGTCAACTCAATTCACCATGCCAAATTATGTTTAAATCATTCCGGACTGAATATATAGGGAAGACTGATAGCCATTCATATATCAACACATTTCAGAAGCTACATGTGAAGACATATCTTATTCTACATCTAATTTAACCCTTCAAATTGCAAAACTTCCACAGAATGACTCATTAAAAGCCAGAAGGTTAAAAAAAATCAAACTAAGGATCTGGTGTAGAGACTAAAAATATGGATTAGCTTTGTTTAATCTTCAATTTTGCCCAGGGCCAGCTGAGGTTAAACAAACAACTCTAAGCCTCTAGGGTATAAATCCATAGGTTGCTAACCTTTAGCTTGAAGTAATCTACTCTGGAAATCTACCCTGGAAACTGCCAGAGAATTTCCATACGTAAGACCCAAAGTAATATGTGATGCAGTGATCAACAAAGCAGTAGATTAAGTTTCAGCTCTAGTTAAATCCAGACTCACAAAATGATCCTTGAAAAAATTCTGCTCTAGCTTCGGCAGTTTCAGTAATAATTTATAGACCATTTTTCCTAAAGTTACCGCAAGCTCTCTGGGATTGTCCCACTCCAATTAAACGAAGGAAATTCAGTTAGAAGCAAACTAACTTAAGACAGTTAATATCTTCAAAGTGCCATAGGATAAACTTAATCTTTGTACTTATTTTTTACCTATAGATAAGGTTAAACTATGCATATACAAATTCATAGATAATTACAACTAGCACTTCTTATGTGCTAATTTTGAGATGTGTATGTCTACTAAGTGTCTTAGCCATTGTATCTCAATATATTTCCATATCCACCTTTATGAAATAGATACTATAGATGAGTGAAGCATGGAGGTTAAATAATTATCTCAAGGTCACATAACTAGGAGGTACAGTGCTGTCTCCAGGTCTGTCTCCAAAGCCCGTGCTCTTAACCACTTTGACATATATTTTAAATATACACAAGTTATTTTATTTCTGTAAATGATGGTTAAATGTTTTTCAAGTGTGACATGTTCAACCAATGCGATGTTTTGCTTTTCCACTTCTTAGAAGTTAGTTACATTTTCTTACTGACTTGCTCTCCCATTTTCTTTTACTACTTGAGTACTAAAAGTCACCGACTTTCAGCAGCAGTCCAATCTGATCTCCAGCCCACTATTTTTAAGAAACATTGGTGGTTGATCTACTCTAAAAACAACAAAAGAATGGAGAAGCTTCTAGGGCTTTTTTCTTCCTTTTTTTCTCCCCCTCACAATTCACAATGATACATTTCATGGTGATTTTTTTCAATATTTACAAGCATCATTTCAAAGTATTTGTTACACTTAAAATTAAGCATTATTACCAATGTATCTTGTCTTATCCATCAAATTGCAATTTCTTTTCAGTGAGTTTATTTCTAATGAACTGCCTCTCCTGTCATTGTTATGAAGTGTTGCTTCTTTGTTCTCTAAATGATTTGGAGTTTCTTCCAGAAGCTGGAAGGGGTCCATGATGGTGTTCAATATTCCAGGGACAAAAAACTTTACATGTTTTTAATTGCATTTTCATTATTTAGCCTTAACTACTTTAAGTAGATAGGCTTGGTCAAGTAGTAGACCATCAGTCTTTCAAAAATGTGATAGTCAACCATCTGCTCTCAATCTGTTACAGATTTTTTGCTTTCAGTTATAGCTCTATGTGCAAATTTTGAAGGAGAAAGCGGAGTTCCTATTATAAGTGTATCTCTTAAATAATCAGTTACATTTGGCTAGTGGAATTTTAATTACATATTTTATTTTTAAACATATCTAGATAATATTAAGTATATCTAAAAATAATGTTAGCATCAAAAGCCTTAAACGAATTGTCAGGTGCTAATTAACCTCCAGAGAATTCATTTCCTTATTATTTTCACTATGTTCAATAATCTCCTCTAATAAATAGCATTTGGTGACTCAATAATTATAATCAATTTCTTGTTTTCCCACCTGTTACCATGCAGGTTTTATTCTCATTTTCCAGTCTGTAAAAAAAAAAGTTAGAGCTGTTCAGTAACCACAAATGTCCATTCTCTTGGGTCAATTTATGATTGAGAGAAATGAAATAATAAAATCTTCAGGGAGCAAGCTTCAAACTGACAATCTGTTAAAACTTATGAAATACTGAATGGTGTATGGTGTTTTTCAGCACAAGACAGTCCTTTGTGGCTTTTACTATCTTAGAGGAAGTAATGAATAAATAGATGACCCAGAACACATTATTACCACCATAAATTAGCTAAGATTGCATCATCACATGTGTGCTGAGGCAATTCCCCATTGTTGCTGTTTAACACTTCCTGAGCAGGTACAGTGTATTGTGGAATTTCCCTCTACAATGTGACTCCAATTCTCAATCACTTTATAATCTAATGTGACATGACATCTCACTGACAGCACACATGTCAATCTAAAACAACTATTTGTGTGCATGCTAACTATTTTTAAAGATTAATGATAATTTACTTGGTATTCTGTTTTTTAAGTAAAGACAGACATGCACATTCATATATGTTTCATTAAGAAAGTCAATTGCTAGATAAAAGAAGAATGAAGTATCTTTGGTTTTAAGACCATCCCTTGGATCACGACTAATTATTTTGTATAAATACCACTGAAAAAACAAAATTAAGAAAAGTAAAAGAGTATAGATCAATTATGTAAAACCAGAAATATAACTTGGTCATTTATTTTAGCCAGGGAAGGAACAGCTAGTGAAAGTGGCAGGGTCAGGAAGAAAAAAGTTATTCAAGTAAAATTCAGCAATAAAGCAGGATAGAGACTCATTTTGATGTATTAACTATTAAATATAATATGCTCCTAATAAAAAACACTTGCATGTTAATATTTGAGTGTCTACTATAGTCCGGGTACTTTTCATACATTATTCCATGTAATACTCACAATAACCTCAGTAATATGTGAAGTGCAAATAAGTTAACTGGCCCAAGATAAAACAACTAGCAAATTACAGAGCAGAAATTTGAACACAGCTCTTACTTCAGGGCTGTGGCCCTTCCTTTACACAATGTCATTTTATTAAAATACATGAAAATTACCTTACATAGATATGCTTATTTTTCATATTTTAAAATGTTCTTAATATCCTTCTAACAAAGATAAGGTAAACATCACACACACAAGAAAAAAAAAAAAAAACACCAAAAGCTATGGTGGAATGGAAACACATTCCATATGTGGTTATGGAAACAAAATTTTCCAGGTATGTTTTATTTCATACACAATCATATATGATTTCCTTTCATACAAGAAATTCCATATGGTGCAATAGAAAATTGCTATAGAATTAAATAACTATTTAGTTTTTTAGATAATAACCAGATCCATAATCTATAATTATAATACCTATTAAAAAGATTCATGTCAAATCAAATATGGTTCCTGTAGCTCTCCAGACAGTGAAAATGAAGTCTATCTAAGTTAAATTTGGCTTCTTATATTTTGCCACTCTTTGTGCTCTAATTTGGTGATGATTCTCATTTACTTAGTAAGAAATCACATCTCTACCATTTTCATTACTTTCCCTCCTTTATGAGACATCTTCCAGAAACTGCAATATACAACAAGGTATTTTTCGTTCATGGGATTCTGACCTTTGGTGGCCCTTTTTCCTTTTTATTTCTCCCTCTTTCCACTGTGAAATTTCAAAATTTTCTTTCAGGAAAAAAAAATTAAGTATATGAATGCTGGGGCCAGGGTTGTGGTACAGCAGATCAGGCCTCCACCTACAACCCCAGCATCCCATACAAGCACTGGTTGGAGTGCTTCCAATGCATCTCCCTGCTAGTGCTCCAGGGAAGGCTGCAGAAGACGCCCCAAATGCTTGAGCCTCTGTCACCCACATGGGAGACCCTGGCTTCACCCTGGCCCAGCCCCAACTGTTTCAGCCATTCAGGGGAATGAACCAGGAGATGGAAGATGTCTTTCTCTATATATCTCTCTCTCCTCTCTCTGTCACTCTGCCTTTCAAACAAATAAATATTTTTTAAAAAGTATATGAATGCTATGTTTCTCAAGTAAAGCCACTTAAAACATATGGGATCAATCTTATTTTCCTCTGGACACATAACCAACTATGATAACATCATTAATTAAATAACCCACTCCTTTTAAGAAAGAATCATTTTAATAGACATTTTTTAAAGATATAACAAGACTTAATGATAGTGAGAACAACTTTCTTTTTAGACTATTAAACCCACAGTTCACAGTGTTTGTTTTTCTCCATTACTATATACTGTCGAAATGTCAACAAGCTCTCATAACATAAAGGGGTTGTGTTGGGGCCAGCATTGTGGCATAGCCGGTAAAGCCATTGCTTAAGAAGCCAGCATTCCATGCCGGTCCTGGTTCAAGTCCCAGTTGCTCCACTTCTGATCCAGCTCTCTGTTAATTCATCTGAAAAAGCAGTGGACGATAGCCTACGTCCTTGGTTCCCTGCACCCTTGTGGGAGACCCAGATGGAGTTTCAGGCTTTAGTGAACCAGTGGATGAATAAAGTGTTCTCTCTCTCTCTCTCCCTCTCTCTCCCTCTCTCCCTCCCTCCAACTCTGCCTTTCAAATAAAGAAAGAAATCTTGAGAAAAAAAAAGTTAAATGTCTGTACTTTTTTTACATAGCACCTAATAATTTAACGAGCTGCTAGGCATTGAATCAAGCCATCAAATGATATTTCTACCAGACACAAAACATTTTAGCCTCTAGGAAGCGTGCATACAGCAAATAATACCAATAAAACATATCTTCAATAAATATTAATATCTATGATATGTTGGTTAATGAGCAGAATAGAAAAAAAGACAAAAGACAGTGCTACTGTTTTACAGCAGCTCACAATCCTGGTGGGTGAGGATGGATAAAACATATTCACATACACCTAATTTTTTTAATTATAGGGACAAGTTTTTGAATTAGCAGGTGGGATATTGGCATCTCACATCAGAAAACTTGTATTCCATGCCTGTTTCTGGGTTGTTCTTCCTGCTTCCTGCTAATGCAAACCCTTGGAGGCAGCCATGATAGCTCCAGTAATTGGGTTCCTGCCACTCATGTCAGAGACCTGGATTGAGGTCCAGTCTCCTAGTTTGTTGCAAGCATTTGAGGAGTGAACCAGCAAATGAGAGCTCTGTCTTTATGTGTGTTGTTTCTATTTACCTACTTTCTCCATCCCCCATTCAAATAAAAAGATAAAAAATCAATATTTTTTAAAATAAAAGCAGTTATGTACTTTATGCATACTTTCTGGAAGATTTAATGAATAGCTGATTAGAAATTGTCCTGGTCGGAGCGGCGGTTCAGTTGGCTAATCCTCCGCCTGCAGCACCGGCACCCCAGGTTCTAGTCCCGGTTGGGGCACTGGATTCTGTCCCGGTTGCTCCTCTTCCAGGCCAGCTCTCTGTTGTGGCCAGGGAGTGCAGTGGAGGATGGCCCAACACCCGCATGGGAGACCAAGAGGAAGCACCTGGCTCCTGGATCAGCGCCGGCCGTGGCAGCCATTTGGGGGGTGAGCCAACGGAAAAAAAGGAAGACCTTTCTCTCTGTCTCTCTCTCACACTGTCTAACTCTGCTTGTCAAAAAAAAAAAAAAAAAAAAAAAAAAAAAAAAAAAGAAATTGTCCTAACCACCTAAAATAGTTCATATGATCATAAACTCTGTAGTATTTAACGACATTGAAGATTCAAATAAATTATTGTGGAAGGCAAAAGGAGAAAATGGGAGGAAGATGTTTCAGTGTTCAGGAAGCCATGAAGCAAGCCTCCTCTTATTTTTCTACCTACTTCCTTTCTGATTTCCTTTTAGGTCTCAGACCTTGCAATCTCAAGACACTCTGGCCCAGGCTTATGCCTTAGAGTGAGTTAATGATCTTAGTTATTACATATGTTTGTCAATCTCTTATCTTCCTTTGTTGTCAACCAACTGTTCCATATGTGTGTTTGTCTCATTAAGCAGATCATGAGAGCTCATCACGTCCCGAAACAGTCAGAGGTTTCATTGAGTTGTGATTCCTAGATTATTTAAAAGCAATTCAATTAAAGTTTAAAAAACCAACATACTATTAAAGTATGCGATTTGCCTAATGTAACAAGTCATAATAAGCCTGATGTATTGTAAGTGTGTGGAGAAAGCTTCCTGGCCCTTTGTGAGGAATGGCCTTTATAGATCTTTGCATACACAAGCCACTCTACACTGGTAAAAGACCACTTTTAGGTGGTTCTCTACCTAAATATTAGTTTGATCTCACTGTCCTAAAAAACTTTACCACTGAGGATTGAAAGTAAGCATTTTCTTTCTCTTTTATAATGAGCTTTTATCCTATTTTTAAAATGTTATAACAGGCCAGCACCGCGGCTCACTAGGCTAATCCTCCACCTGCGGCGCCGACACCCTGGGTTCTAGTCCCAGGTGGGGGGGCCAGATTCTGTCCCGGTTGCTCCTCTTCCAGTCCAGCTCTCTGCTGTGGCCCAGGAGGGCAGTGTAGGATGGCCCATGTCCTTGGGCTCTGCACCCGCATGGGAGACCAGGAGGAGGCACCTGGCTCCTTCAGATTGGCACAGCACGCCGGCCGCAGGGCATCAGCCAGCCTTAGCGGCCATTTGAGGGGTGAACCAACAGAAAAAAAGGAAGGCCTTTCTCTTTCTCTCAATGTCTAACTCTGCCTGTCATTAAAAAAAATGTTATAACAATACACAGGAAAAATAATCTAGGATATTCACAATATTGCTTATGGTTTTATCTTTACATGTTTATTTATAAATGCTGTGTTTTAAACTTTTTCCTCAATTTTCTGAACATTTTGAAATGAGTATGCATAACATAAGCAAAAAATGGAAAAAAATTCAGTTACTGAGAATGAATTGTACACATCTGAAAGCACTATTTGCCAACTCTATAGAAATCTGGATTAAAATGATAATCTGAGAGGCAGGAATGGGTAAGATTGCTGTTCACCGCATTTAATAGATTATAAGGGTGACATTTAAGGGTTAAAGGAAGATAGAAAATAACAACATACTATTAATTAAACTCTCATAAGGAGCCAGGTTCTAGGCTCAGCCCATTATATCTCATTTGATACTTACAGCAAGGTCACATAGCTAGTAAGTAGTAGAGCTGGAACTTAAAGCCAGATCTGTTTTTTCAAATACTGTTGTCTTAACCACTATGCTAACACTACCTTCCTCCATATCTACCCCAGTATTTTAAAAAAATATATTGTTTCTGAGGCTTGCTCTCAAGAATACACAATACATGCTCACATAAACAAATGAGAGAATAAAACAATTGAATACAAATACTAATAAATGATCATCTATTTGTGACACAAAAAAACACATATTCCTCAGCTGTACTTTAAGGAATTATTGAGAATATAAAGATAAAAGTGTTATTGGCCGGCACCGCTGCTCAATTGGCTAATCTTCCACCTGCGGCGCCGGCACCCCAGGTTCTAGTCCTGGTTAGGAAGCCTGTTCTGTCCCGGTTGCTCCTCTTCCAGTCTAGCTCTTTGCTGTGGCCCGGGAGTGCAGTGGAGGATGGTCCAGGTGCTTGGGCCCTGCCACCCACATGGGAGACCAGGAGGAAGCACCTGGCTCCTGGCTTCAGATCGGCGCAGGGCGCCAGCCGTGGCAGCCATATGGGGGGTGAACCAACAGCAAAAAGGAAGACCTTTCATCTCTGTCTCTCTCTCTTTCTCACTAACTCTGCCTGTCAAAAAAAAAAAGATAAAAGTGTTCAATGATGGCTTCATTCCCAGACGTTTACATAAAAGCTATTTAACCAAGAACATAACTATTAATTAGTACTGGGTCAAATTATATATACTGGGAACTGGAGGTCCTACAGAGCAGAACAGTTTTTCCTTTGATTTTATTGGATAAAATATTATCCTGAAGCAGAATTACAAAATATGATGTTTTTAAGTCATCAGCCAACAGTATCTCCTCCAGCTATTTCATTGTATCTCTTTTTATCACACAAATCCAAGGTCAATTTAGAAATTCAAAATGCCAACTAAGCTTTCTCCCTTTGACTATACTTGACTAATTGGTCTTTATTCTTAAGTATAAATGTGGTTAGTCTAATAGATCCACTTTTAAAGATCTCTGGGCCGGCGCCGTGGCTTAACAGGCTAATCCTCCGCCTTGCGGCGCCGGCACACCAGGTTCTAGTCCCGGTTGGGGCGCCGGATTCTATCCCGGTTGCCCCTCTTCCAGGCCAGCTCTCTGCTGTGGCCCAGGAGTGCAGTGGAGGATGGCCCAAGTCCTTGGGCCCTGCACCTGCATGGGAGACCAGGAGAAGCACCTGGCTCCTGGCTTCGGATCAGCGCGATGCGCCGGCCGCAGTGGCCACTGGAGGGTGAACCAACAGCAAAAAGGAAGACCTTTCTCTCTGTCTCTCTCTCTCACTATCCACTCTGCCTGTCAAAAAGAAAAAAAAAAGATCTCTGTATTTCCTATCTATCGATCCAATAAGGTTGAGGCAATCAACCAATCCAATGACTGGACTAAATGATTAAAAATATTTTAATCAAATGTTTCCTTCTCTATGGCATTTCAGCAATAAATCTCTAGAAAAATATGCAATCATTCACCTAAGTGAAGAGAAATTAGAGGTATAACAAATTATTTTTGAGTGGAGTTTTTTATCACAAAGATTTTTCCAAATAGCTACTAATAATCTAATGAACACCTCGAAAATCACAAAAATGGGGTGTACAAAATCAAACATTACCATTTTCTATAGCTTCCTCCAGTCATTGTCTGTTTGCTCAAATCATGTTAATCAATCAAAGACCAACTCAAATATTTCCTTGTTTGCAAAGCCTGTATCACTCATAGAAACTATTTGTCATTACAGCATGACTCTTATCATATGTTCTATATCTTAGTTCATTATATGCATGCTTCTCTCCTACAACTAATTGTTAAAATTCATTGAAAATATCCTGTACAGCAGGACTATTCATACCAACTTATATTCATTAACTTGTTTAATCTTCACAACAACCACATTTCTTAGGTATTACTTATTATGTCCACTTTATAGATCAGAAAGAAAGATTAAGTAATTTGCATGTAGTTATGCACCTAACAACAATCAGAGCAAGAATTCACACTTCTGCCAACTTTGCTACAAAATCTAACGTCCTAAAAATAACACTATAATTGACTACCCTCACTGTTCCCACTGGATGTGGTAGACTCCTACTCACCTTTGACCAGCACCTGAAATCCTGTCTCATATGTTTAAAAAAATACTTAACAGAGATGCTAAATGATTATTTCCACAATTTTCTTTGGCCTAAGTTGGTGCCTTTCAAGCTATCTATAAAAAATGATACAAGAAAAATTAATAAAAATAAAATCTGTAGAACACAAGCCTCTATTATTATATTTCACATAGTATTAAATATATTTTTTTATTTCTGTACTGATCAATAGTTCATGAACCAGCACAGGTCCATGGATCACACTTTAAATATCAATGGTTTAGATCACTATGAAACATTTTACAATGTCAAAATTTATTTTATTAGACTACTATACTCCCTTTATTCAAGAGTCCCAGCAATGTATGGATTCTCTTGGCTATGCATGGGATAAAATCTAACATTCAAGTAGTATAATTTTTTTAAAGATTTATTTTATTTATTCGAAAGGCAGAGTTTAGGAGACAGAGAGAGGGAGGAATAGAGAGAAATCTTCCATCCGCTGAGTTATGCCCCAAATGGCTGCAATGGCCAGGGTTGGGCCTCGTAGAAGCCAAGAGCCAGAAGCCAGGAGCCAGGAGCCAGGAGCCAGGAGCTTAATCCAGTTCTCCCACATGGGTGCAGGATCCCAAGGATTAGGCCATCCTGTGCTACTTTCTGAAGTGGAGCAGCTAGGACTCAAACCAGTGCCCATATGGGATGCTGGTGCTGCAGGCAGCAGCTTAACTCGTTACACTGCAATGCTTGCCCCTCAAGCAGCATTTTAAAAAATAAAAACATAAATTATTTCTAAGTTCTCTTTGTCATAATACAATTAGCCTTGATTTTTTTGTGTAGCCTTTGTTTTTCATGTTTGTTTCTTGGAAGATTCCTGAGTCTTTAACACTAGACTTAACTTTAATTAAAATTTTAAGTATTGATTACCATATGAGTAAGAGTTTGTTAGTAATTAAATTCTAACATAAAAGGTCATATCTGTCATTGACTCATTACAGATCTTCAGGACATTCATTTTACCTTCTTCCTTTAGTATGGGATATTTAAGAATGTTATTTACTCACTCCCTTAGATCCACTTCTCTATAGGGCAAGTTGTGTGTGTGTCATAGAATAATGATTAATAAATGAACTTACTTTTACAGACATAACCAGCAAACATCTTATCTAAAATTCTAGTCATTCATGCATTCATTTCCACATTCAAAAATGACAATTGAGCCCCCTGACACACCCTCTGTGTATAAGTCCTGCAATAGATCCTACATCTCATACAATTCTCAAGGAAAAAAAGCAGTTGAGAACATTGTTGGTTTTGCATTTCCACAACTAAGTGAATTGGGGAGGGACAGGCACAGAGTTCTGCTAAGGACCCATGCAGCAATACCTATTGTATATGGTCTTGAAATTTTGAATTAAAAAGAAAAGGTGGCAAGTAAGCACAGCTTTGTGATTCTCTGTTTAATTGTTTGCTCTGATATAAGTGATTAAATATACCAGCTATTCCCAGTGAGTGTAAGAGGTATAGATTTGATAAATTTCAAAACAATTAGAGAGAAAATGTATTTTATGATATTCTATTATTCTGTTTGATATCTTTAATGAATGTTCTTAAACTGGTAATGTCTACCAGGAAAATGAAATATGATGTACACTTATAATTTTTGATTTTATTTATTTTGCACTAGGACTTTCAATTTAAAAGGAAGTTTAGCATCTAATATGCATAAATAGGCTAGAATGTAAATATAAGGTATTTATCTGGAAAGTACAGGTACTGGAGATCATAGCTGCCAGCAAAAGCCATCTGTGTGTCAGTGGGATGAAAGACAAACACCTTCCAAAAGTGAAAGAGGCTATGCTCCACAGGCACATAGCATCCTATCATTTGCATTAACAAAAGGGAAATTCTACTAGATTCCAACAGTTTTGGAAAGCTAAGCAAAGATATGATACAATATATAAACTACATTATAGTGGGCATTGTTGTCCTAATTGATGCCACTTTCTTGGTTAAAACATTATCGTACTGCAAAATAGTTGAATTATAATGTTTATGAACAGATACTATTCAAATTCGTCATCTTAGAACTGGAAACCTAAACTAGAACATTCTTAAAATTCTAGTACCTTGGTTTTATGTCTCACTTCAAATGGACAAAAATAGCTTTATATCACTGATAGCATGAAAATACTGTTTATCACTGTACAGAAACAGCTTTCTGAGTTTTCATGTTCTTTAAGGACCTCTTTCTTCCAAAATCTATGAGGTTTTTTCCCTTTTGGTGAGGGGGAAATGGTATATAAAAAAGAATATCCTTTCAATATTTTAACTATAATAAGAAATCATTTTTCTTTAGAATGTAAAATAATTTTCCAAGCTCCTGAATAGCAATCACAAATAAGCTTATTACAAAAATAATTTTCTGTAGAAAGCTTAATCCTTTATTCAACGGATGTTTATAAGATGAGGGTGGAATGTGAGAAATGAATTGGCCAGCTGCTTTATACACTGTAACTTTGATATAATACTGTCAGCAGAGCCAATGAATAGTGCACTTCATTAATTGTACATAGAAATGATACCAGACAAGAATAGTTGTTCCTCTCTCTCTTCTGCCAAGAAGTGGTGTCAACCTGACATTTCATAACAATGCCTACTATTTTCTGAGAGTCTCAGAAACAATCTTAGACAGCACAGCTGTCTGACCCAACCATGTTTAATTAACGAAAATTGTCCTCCTACCTATGCCAGTAGGCAATCATTGCAAAATAGCAAGCAGTTTTCTGAATGAAACACAAACTAATTTGAAACTTGGGAAAGCAAATTTATATTTGTGAAGATTTTTTAAAATGTAACAAAATATGATGAAAAAAGACATATTTCAAATCTATAAATAGAAATCTTGCCTTGGATATTAATCTCAAAAAAAGCATTAATAGCATTTAACTTACAAAATGAACATACAGAAATAAAATGTTTCACTATAATAGAAATTTATTTGATATTTTATACATAAATTTTATATTATTAACTAATGGTGCTATCTGGTGGATTTTTTTACCAAAAATATCAAAGGTAGAAGGCAATTTGATATCATAAAATCCATCTTTGAAATATCAGTAAATGTGTGCTTATTGACTTCAGAAACAATGCATTATTGAAAAGGAACAAAATGAGTTCTATAATGGATGCAATGTACCACTGTTACAAGCAACCATCATTAAGATTGGATGCTTTACAGTTTTAGGCTGAAAACAGTGTTCAATCTCACAATTTTCCTAATAGAGTTTTAATTACTTTTCACAGAGTAAGGTTGCTTCCTCATCTTCCCCTCCACATATACATACACATTAAAATCAGTGATGATATTGACCATTCTGAGAACCAATAATTCTTCAGGTAGAAATGGATTCATATACAGATCATTTTTGAAAAAGTGATCAACGCTTGAATGAGTGCAGGTGTTTCAATCTCATTTTTCAAATTATTCAACAATGGTGGAACAAAATTAAAGGAAGAGAAATCTTACACAAAGTAACAACGTACCTAAATTTATACATCTGCTTCATACATAACATAATGATTCAATCAATGAATAACTACACAATGCCTAAAATGCAATTTTCATCTTTAAATAACATTCAGTTAACAAATCATTTCATTTTATATCAATAATATTTTGAAATGGGTATTACTATCCATATTTAACAATGAAGAAACTAAAGCTCAAAATGTTTTGGAGGAACTTCTCTATTTCCATCACAAAAAAAGATAAAATTTTATCTTTTTAATTTATTTAATTTTTACAATCTAGTCATTAAATATTAGTTGAATCATTTTATCCATTTAAAATATTTTTTTAAATGTATGCATTATCTGTTTTGGTCATTTAGGTGCCCAAATATCAGTACTTGATTTCCTAATAGAGTGTTTTCATACTAATTAAATTTCCAATTAATGCAAAGTCTTAGAAAAGAATTCTCAAATATTTTGAATCTTACCTTTTCTATATTTTTCCAACATTCAAAATAATTACTTTAGGTAAGAGAGTTTAACACATAAGCACAAAGTTTATACAGGTATATTTTTTAAACGATTTTAACACAACTATTAAATGACAAAAAATGCACTAAATTTCTAGGGTAATGGTTCAAAAAATTTAAATTATTTAAAGGATTTTGCTAACCTATCCCCATAGAAAATAAGGGGAGTTTTTTTTCACTATATTTTGCAGTCAAGGGGCTAGTATTGTGATGCAGTAAGTTCAGCTGCCACCTATGACACCAGCATCCCTATGAGTGCCAGTTCAAGTCCCAGATGCTCAACTTTTGATCCAGCTCCCTGCAACTAAATGTGGGAAAAGCAATGGAAGATGGGCTTAGTACCTTAGTGCCTACCCCCTATATAGCTAGAGTTCCAGGCTCCTGGGTTGGACCTGGTCCAGCCACAGTTGTAGCCATTTGGGGACTACATCAGCAGTTGGAAAATTCTCTCTCTCTCTCTCTTTTTCTCTCTTTCTCTCCCTTCTCTTCATCCCTTCCTCCCTCCCTCCCTTCCCCTCTCTGCTTTCCAGCTATGTCTTTCAAATAAACAAAATAAATCTTTAAAAAATTGCAGTAAAAAAGGTTAAACATCACAGCCTAAAGGATACTTATAATCCTTATTCAAAATAAAAGATCTACACTTATAAGAAATTTAAGCATCAGGAGATTGTCAGAGGAAGCAAGTTGATTTGACAATACTGTTTTCCCTGTGTCACTTTCTTCAGGACCAACAGACTCATGGTAACAATTTCCATATTGTCAAATTTTATTTTATTTTTTAGAAGCTCAGGGTTCTCAAAAGAAGGAAACCACTTAAAGGATACCATTTCAAAAGCTCCAGTCAATGCTTTAGATTAGAAGGTTGAAATTTAAATTGTTTCATCTAATCCTATACCTTTGTTGAATCTTTCTACTTGTCTTTTATAATACGTAATACAGACAATAATAATCAAAGACAATTTAAAGCACAAATTACATCTCTTAACAAGTTAAGCAAATTAAGACACAATCACGTGAGCCCCACATAGAATCCTTGTTTTCAACTTATAACATTTTCATCTAAAATTCTAGCAACTGTATCATAACATGAAATCATTTTAGTACTTGGAGTAACCTAAAGGCATTAGTTCTGTGAAGTTGAAATCAATCTTTTTTGCTTTTTGAGCTTTCACAAAACCTGCAGCATTTGAAAAGCTATTTTTCAGTGTTCCTTAACTTTTTCTTTTAGAATAGTTTTAAATTTACAAAACAAATGTTGTGAAGTAGGGCAAAACATTCCCATACTCCCCAAACCCAGCTTCCCCTATTATATTAATGTATTTGTCACAATGAATGGACCACATTCTTTATGTTTTTTAAATACACAAGATAGTCTATCTAAACTCTAATGCGAAACTTTTTAGATGCTAATACTGTTTAACTTACCATGTGAATATTCAGCCTTCCCATCTTTGACATTAGACATGAAAGATGAATATTAGTGGTTACATACCAGTGATGGAAAGGGAAAACATAGCATTCTCTAGGGCTTACAAAAGAAGTAATAAAAATATTAAATTGTAATGGCAGAAAGTTCCTCTCTATAAGAACAGTTAATGCCAAGATAGTGTATACGGCATATCATCTAATTACTTACCACAGGAACAATATTGTGTTCAGACACACTAACCTGCTAGAATAATTCTCCCCTCCGAAGAGGGGACCCCATGGCAAGCTCTGAGAATTTTTGTTAAACAAAAAGTCATATTGCCTCACTCCACCTCCAGTATTTGGAATGTAGCCAATTAACCTCTACAGGGAACACAAAATCTTGTTACCAAATAACCCTTGTAGTACTGCGACTAAATGACTCTATGAGAGGTAATAGAAAATCCTAAATGAGCATAAAAGGAGGGTTCCCCTTGCAGACCTAAGAGTTGCAATTTCCTACATTTCCAGTGGAAAGTCAGACTTAGTTCCTAAAAGAAATTATTCAAATCAAAGATTTGGCCAATACTTACGCCACAATCCCTGAGAGGTGGAACAATTCAGCTGTCAGGTAGGAGAGATAACTATATAAGAAGACAAAGAGGGGTTCAATGACCCGGATTGTCTTGGTAAAACGAGTGGTAAAAGCAGCAAACACGCCAAACAGGAGCCCAATGAAAATTCCTCCTATTCCAACCAAAAAAAATTTTCCTATAGCAGCCAAAATATCCACTAGTTTGATAGATGGCATTTCACAGAAAGATTTGAACAGCTTATAGAGTACCTGCATAAGAAAAGATTAGAACAAATGTAACAATCAGAAAAGTCCCCAGTCATGCCCTATCTATCCTTCTAATTTGAGATTCCTCAATTTTGAAGTCCAACTCACCATTCCCATGCTGAACATATGTTCCTGGAATGTTTACCCATTATCATGATCCATTGCTACAGATCATTGTCAGATTATGCATGATTCTATTTGAAATGCTTCTGATGGGCTCTACCAATATACTTCCTGGATAAGATATTCTCATCTGGCATAAAAAATAACCCCATTGAGTCTAGAAGGGTGATCCAAGCTGATAAGAGAGTAATAGTAGCAAGGAAGAATTGTCATTTTCTAAAACATATCAATGACTGTTAAATCACATTCTCTCGATTCATAAACTCACTTCTAGGAGTAACTTGTTCAATTATGGCCCATCCAAGTTCAATTTTTATCTAAATTGCAGGGGTCAGCTTAAGGGAATCTAATTCATTGTTTGCATGCCTGAGATACTTACAACAGTAACAGCATCATTAAGGAGTGATTCTCCAAACACCAAAATGTGAAGCTTCTCATTCACATGTATTTCTTCAAATACAGAGAGTACAGCAACAGGATCTACTGCAGCAATCAAACTACCAAACCAAAGGTTATGGAGCAATGATACGTCTTGAAGGTTGAAGTACTTCACCTGACATATGCCATAGAGGGAAAGGCCTATTCCAAAGGCATTCCACATGGTTCCAACTACTGCATACAACAGAATGGTTCCTATGTTCTCAAAAAAGGGCCGACTTGGCATAAAATATCCTGCCTCAAGGACTATTGGTGGAAGTAAGTACAGGAAAAATATGTCACTATCCATGACTGGTGGGGATTTGTCATTTAAACTGTAGATTAGTCCTCCCATGATGAGACCTACAAATATCAAAAGGCAGCTTTCAGGTACAACTGTGGGCATCTTATTATAGAGGTGAAATCCTGGAAAAGAGAAAAAAATAGAGTGTTATAACATCTTCATTATCTATCCCCTCCAGAAGCCATCCTTCTTGTCAACCTCATGATTTCAGGAACATAGTTTCTCAATCATTTCACATATTCCATTGTAATAACGACTTAGAGATACAGAAGCATGAATCAAGGCATTTGTCTCTATAATGGAAAAATTTACTAACAGAATAAAAGTATTCACAGTTAGCAACAAGATTATTCATGTGCCCACTGAATCATTTTCAAATGTGAGCACATATTTCAAAATGGAAACAATACATTTATCCGATAGAAATATCTTTTTCCTCGTATGATGACCATAGTGATAGACATCAGTAGCCTAAAAAATATATATAACTGAGAATCATGATTCAGATGTCTTCTTTGAGTAATAAGAGCTGAAAAGGCCATTAGTAATCATAACTAATTCCTTATTCAATAAGAAATCAAAAATAATTAGTTATAAGGAACTAGAGGTCAAAGAAGCAAGGTGGCTCTTCATAGTTACACAATAAGTATGTGACAGAACTGATCTAACGATCCGGCCAAGTCTCCTGACTCCTGACCCAGTGGACCCAAAAGTACTTCAAACTGTCACTTGGGCTGTTTGACGGGCTTGGGATTCCAATAATTCATGCTAGTGGATTATGAAAATGCAATCACAATCATAAAGTTTGTTCTTGCTGAAAAGTACATATTTTATCTTATGGGCAAAACATGGCCACCCCCCGTGGCCTACATGGCTGCAGTTCTGTGTTTTACCCTATATTCTTTTTCCTTGACCTTGTGTAATATACCACATCATCATGCTCTAGCTAACATGAAACCTACAGATAATGACTCTAATTATCATGAGCTCTCTCAGCTGCAGAGACAACCTCAGAGGTCTTCTAAGCTAATCAATTCCCTTTGTTACTCAGACATAACAATATACTGCTTAAATCCCTCTCTAATGTACCTGTTAATTAATTTGATGACAAGTTTCTCATGGACTGCCACTAGTTTTTACATTTATCACCTTCGCACAGTGCTGTCACATTGAAATAGCTGAACAGATACTTATCAAATAAGTAATAAATACATTTTTAGAAAAGAAAATCAACTGGCTCCTGAATTAGAATTTCTCAATAGCTGCAAAAAGTGAGTGCTTTCATATATACGAGGAGTCTCCAAAAGGTCATGGAAATTAATGTTGGAAAAAAAATTTTAAATGAATTTCAAGATTTTTCACCTCAAAATAATCAACTTTTAATTCCATTTCCCATGAACTTTTTGAAGTGCACTTGGATTCTGCCATTTAATTATTTCATCACACCAACACAGGGTAAATACTGCTATTCTCATTTTATAAATAATAAAAATGGAGAAAAAGAAGTATTTAATTCATCTAATACGTATTTATTAGTTGCCTACCATGTGGTAGTCACTACCTCCTAATTTGGCCCAAATAGTAAATACGTCAAAGTAATTTGTTCACTCCACCTCAGATTGCTGCTTTCTTCCTTACAGTCTACAGGATAATTTCTTTCCTCAAAAAATTGAAATAATTTGAAACTTCCTCATAGGAAAAATGGAGTCTGTTTCAGTTTTTCAGTCCATGGCCCAGCATAATATTTTACATCTAAAATATTTCCAGAAAATATTTGCTGAATAAATGAATGAATGCTAAAAAAGGAATTTTTTAACTAGCATTCTCTTACTAAGTTTATGACAAAAATTATCTGTCAGTGATAGCTCAATACAGTCCTACCATAACAAATAGCAGTTGGGTTCTTTTTGCCCTATAATCCTGACATTAACATGTTTTATTGTAATCAGTATATCTAGCATTGCAAAAAGTATAAAAGAACTTTATTTGCATGTACTAATTGTTGTCACCCAAAACAACATGTATTTCTGATCAAGGAGGCAGGAGACTAGCATCCAAGTTCTGGTTGATGAACGTGAAAAAGCATCTTAACTCCCTAGTCCTCAGATATCCTATCTATAAGAGAATTGATGAAAATGAGGTGGTTGGACATGAATGATCTCTAAAGGGTTTTCCAAATCTGACAATCTATCACGCCGTGAACCTATGGATATTCTGATATTAAATAATACATTTTGCTATTGCTAAAACCATCATATTGATAAAATCACTTAAATAAAACTTTGGAATGTTAAACATGATTTATTTAAGAAGTAATAAATTTGTCTCAAAACAGCAAAATCCTACAGATTCTCCCAAGCTGCCTCGCATTATTTTTGGCTCTCATCCTATAAAAATGGTCACTTAATAATGAACACTTTGAACCGTAAAAGGAGTGTTATAATTTTAATGCCACCAAGGCGAAACTCAGATAAATTATTAAAGAACATAAAAGGATTAACAGAATAACTCTCCTTAAGAGAGCCATAACACTAGTAATTCAGAGAGTTCATATAAGCTTAAAGGCTAAAAAACATAGTCATTCTTCTCACTCACAGGATTTATTCTTGGGTTGTATTTCCCTTTGAATTCTTTGTTCATTAAAATTATTTTTGATTGTACATATTTGTGGGGTGCAGTGTGATAATTCGAAATCTGTATACAATATGTAATGATCAAACCAGGATACTTAGCATGTCTGACTCCTTAAATATTTGTCATTATTTTGTGTTGGGAACTTTCAAACTCTCCTCTTCTAGCTTTTTATAATAAATATTTAACAAATTATTGTAAACTATATCACCCTAAAATGCTGTAATACATTAGTATTTACTTCTCCCACTTAATTGCATTTTAGTACTCATCATTTAACCTCCCTCTAGCCCCTCTCCTCCCTTCCTCTTCAATTCTGAGTGGTCATTTATTTTAAAAATGGGAAATGTATTTTTCCCACTTTCCCACTCCCTGGAAAACATAGAAAGGTTCCTGTGGGAAAAAGGGTGCCTAAAAATTAAGATCAGTTAGTATCTAGAATCAAAGTGGTAATATTTATGTCTTTGTTTCTGAAGTTATGCCTTCTCCCAACCTTGAGAAGCTGTGACATTTGCAGCGTAAATTCTTGTACTGGGCCTATGTCCATCACACGTTAATATAATCACTGGAAAGTGATAATTTAGTTGTGAAGAAAAGATTGTTTTGGGAGACAGAATGAGAAAGAAAAATGTTCCACCTTGCCTTTCTCTGGTCTTTTAAACCAAAGGGTTCCTTTCTTAACATCTAGAGAAGTTTTGCAAGTTCTACTATTAGGCAACTCTATGCAAAAGCTTGGGAAATCCTTCACTTACCTATCTTTGCCAAAGAAGCTAACATAATCCAGAGTGTGATTTCAAAAGGGATTTGCACATGCTGGTAGTCCAGTGAGAAGAGGAGTGCATGAGTAGATACCACTGAGCCATTTTCTGGTGTTTCTTCTAGTCCCCAGCTGCCATTGTCATTCTGCAGATCCCTGTGGTGCTGTAAACTATTCCCAGAGGTTCCCAGAAGCTGGAAACAGAATTGCCCCAACAGCAGAAGCAACAGAAGCCCTAGTCCACAGGCCATCACCAGCTTTCCCAACTGCACTCACTAAAGTAATTTAATATCCTTCTTAGATGCAGCTGCTCTCAAATGTGGTTCGATTCCCCTAACCCCTAGACTGGTGGTTAGCACTTAGTAGCTCAGTGGATACTCCAGCAGCTCTCTGGAGTCCCTGCAGAGAAATGGTAGGTTGTTATGCCCTGCAGTGAGACTGCAGCCAGGAGCCAGCGGAAGGGAGGGAGCTAGGAAAAATTCATTGATTGACATGGAAAACGATTTTACCCTCAGTCCTAACTCTCAAGAGAGAAAAACCATTGAGAACTGGATTCTGGCCATTTAACAGCCTATTTCTGATTGTAAAATTATTCCAGTTTCCTAAAGATATTGAAAAAGTGTTCAAGAAAACTTCCTAAATTTCTCAAAGACTATCAAGTTTTCTGCACCCAGGGACTCAAAGTAGAATGTCAATTTAAATATGAATATTGCAGGAAAACACTAGTAGCAGAGCTTCTTGTTTTTACAAGGAGAGTAGAAAACATTGACAAATGTGAATCAGCTGCCCCTAAAAAACTCCAGGAAAATAATTCTTCATTCTGAGTAAGTGACATAATAGTTAAGAATAAGGAAACAGCATTTTTTTTACCAAAATTCTTATTACGCATGAGATTTTTTCAATGGAACTTCTGAAGACGTCAAGAACCTTCTACTTCTACTTGCAAACCATGAAAGCTACACTTATTTTATTGTTTTGTCAAATTACTCAGCTTTCACCATGACCAATAAGTATCAACTTGATAAACAGAAAACTCAGCTATATTTTAACAGTGAAAGTGGAATCTATAAAAGTTGTAAATCCTTCTGCATAATCATGCCTTTTTAACTGTTAACCCAGTTTTATTGAGGTATAACAAATAAAATGCATACATTAAAGGTGTTTTTTGAAGCATGTATACATTGTAAAATTATTTCTATAATTAAGCTAATTAACATAGCCATAAATTTAAGATCTATTCTCTTAGCATATTTTAAATGCATTGTTAACTAGCTATATATTCTCTAGAATTTATTCATCTTATAAATGCAATTTTGTACACTTTGACCAATACTTCCCCATTTCTTTCACCGTACAATCCCTGATCATCATCCCTCTAAGAATTCAGTTCTTTAAGATTTTACATATATAGGTGTGAATTTAAGCCTATTTTGCTTTCCGTTAACAAAATCTTTAGAATATATCCTGGCATACAGATCACTAAATTTAATATAATCAAAAATCTAACATCTACAACTTTATCTTGATTGTAATCATCAGAGGATTTATGTAATTAAAGGTAGGATAAAGTGTATTGTTGGTTTCATGGAATAGAGCCAGTCACATTATGAAATCTCTATGTGACTTATTTGCCTGAATTTTCAATGAGGATTCCCATCATATTGTCATATAGTTAACAAAAGAATAAATAAAACATGTATGTGTGTATTATGTTTTATCTTGAAAAAATGATTATTCTGGTCTATTTGTTTTATAAACTAAATTTACAATATTTCTATGAGGAAGGAATAATAATAATAGAGAATCTTATAACAATACATGTCTAATACAAACATTCACAGTAGTTGAAAAAGGCAATGAAAACAACATTTACCATCTTTGGTCAGTATGCCATAGGGTATATAGGTATATATATATGTGTGTGTGTGTGTACATATTCATATATTTACATGTGTGATATACATGCATGTGTATTTGTATATGAATTTCTGTATATACCTACATATTACATGGCATGCTGACAAAATGGCAAATTTTGTTGACTCCTTTGCATGTCTGTACTCCTGTATATATATTTGTCTTATTACTATAAAGTCCTCTATTAGTCCCTTTCCTAAAATGTATTATATTTTTAGTTTCTAAAGTTAAATAGGCTAGACTAGATCACAATTTTCTCAAGGTAAAGATATTTAAAATATAGCAGTGTTTGCAATAAATACTCAATGAAAAAATTTACAGAGATTAGCAATGAGTACACATTGAAAATTATGTATATTTTGAGTATTATGGCAAATATACATATTTGTTATAACAAGGAATATTGTTCTTTCTTGGTTTTTATGTGAGCGAAATACTGCTGAATTACACAGTAGATGTGGGAAAATGTTTTTCTAGTAATTGCTGATTTTAATAATAATCATTCTTACTTTTCAGACAGTAGACAAAAACAGGAAGAAAAAACCAAAATAAGTAAATACGCATTTCACAAAACAGGATGTCTGGGTGTTAACAATGAGGTTGACTATTCACAGAGAACATGGGTAATTAAAACATCAGAGCCTAAGGCTATTACATAAATCAATGACCCATTTTTTTCTTAGCTGCCGAAACACCATCCAGCCTAACAGCTAATGATAAATCAATGACCCATTTTTCAGCAAAGAGAAAAAAATTTGGAAACACATACTCACAAATATATATGCTTTAGCTTTGCCAACAAGAAGTCTGCCTTGAAAGGAAACCTAATGTTAAAAAAGTAAGGCATAATTTTAAAACCTGAGAACTTGAAATTAAATTTCCCTCTAAACTTCTTTATTTGCTATTTTATTTGCCATCGTTCTGCACTCCACATTTAGCTGTCCACTTTACTTTTTAGATCAGAGATGCTAATGTGACACTAACCACAATTCTCAGTAATTATTTTCTCAGTTTCCAGTAGACCAAATTCTAGAATAGTAACATTAATCCTGGAACATTCAATATTGATATACTTCATTAGGTAAGCCTAGCCTTTTATATCAGAGTCATATGTTGTGTGTGATTTTAGGATTTATGGACAGTCATTCCATAATCTGAAAAAAATACCTTTCTACTCTTCCATTTCTTTCATCTTTTTATTGATGTATAATTCACATTTATCAAAATGCACAGTCCTTAAGTGTTCAATTTGATGGGTTTTGACAAGTCATATGCACTTTTGTAACTATCATTCAGAAGAAGACACACACATAAAACCTTTCTCTCTCTTTTTTTCTCACCCTATTCCCCAGGCAATCACTCTTCTGAACTTTTTAAACATGTTAGTTTTTGCCTGTTCATGAGCATCATATAAATTAATCCATACATTATGTACTCTTCTGTGTCTGATTTCTTTGGGTTGGTATAATATCAGATTTATCCACGTTTTTGTGTGTATCAGTGGTTCAATTTCTTTTAATTTTTAAGTTTGTCCCATTGTATAAATATACCGCAACTCATTTAACTAATCTCAGATTAATGGACATTTGGGTTGGTACTGATTTTTGGGTATTGAAAAAGGAGCTGCTACGGGGGTCTGCCTTCTGGTATAGCTGGTGAGGGCGCCACCTGCAATGCCGGCATCCCATATGGGCACTTGTTCAAGTCGTGGCTGCTCCACTACCTATCCAGCTCCCTGCTAATGGCCTGAGGAAAAGCAGCAGAGGATGTTCCAAGTGCTTGGGCCTCTGCCACCCATATGGGAGACCCAGATGAAGCTCCGGACTCCCAGCTTCGGCCTCGCCCTGCCCTGTCTGGTGTAGCCATCTGGGGAGTGAACCTGCAGATGGAAGATCTCTCTCTCTCTCCTCTCTAATTGTTGCTTTCAAATAAATAAATAAATATTTTTTTAAATGGCTGCTAAGAATGCTTCTTAACAAAATGTTCAAGATTGCATATGGATGCATCATTTCTTTATTGTTAAATTTTAGACTTCACTGAAGTATAACTAATATACAAAAATGTACACATTAAGTTACATATTTTTTAATATTTATTTGTTTATTTGACAAGCAGAGTGTCAGAGAAGGGGGGAGGAGATGTTTTCTATTTGCTAATTCACTCCCCAAAAGGCCCCCGAAGCAGGAGTTGAACCAGGCTAAAGCCAGGAGCCTGGAACTCTATTCAGGTCTCCCATGTGGGTTGTAGCATCTTTTGCTGCTTTCCCAGGCACATTAGCAGGGAGCTAGATTGGAAGTAGAGAAATGGGAGTTCAACAAGTGCTTTGATATGGGATGCTGATACCACAGGCAACAGCTTAATATGCTGTGCCATAACACTAGTCCTTTAGTTTATACATATTGATGAGTGTGGACATGTGTATATGTCTATGATACCATAACCATAATCAAGGTACACAATATATCCACCACCTCCAAAAGTGTTCTTTTACATGGGTGTTAAGAATACTTAACATGAGACATACTTTCTTAATGTTTTTATTAGTGCACCATACCATAATTTTAACAGTAAGTACCAAGTTATAAGCAGATCTCTGAAACTTATTCATCTTGCATAAGTGAAACTGTATATACATTGAGCAAGAATTTTCCATTACCTCCTGCCCACAATCCCCACAACCAACATTAAATTCTCTGCTTCTATGAGCTTGACTATTTTAGATACCTTACATAAGTAGAATCATGCAGTATTTGTCCTTTTGTGACTGACTTATTTCACTTAGTATAATATCCTGTAGGTTCATGCCAGTCATTGCAAAATTAAGATTTCCTTTGATTTTTTTTAAACTGAGTAATAAGACATTTATTGTATGTAACAAAGTTCTTTTTCTGTTCACCTTTGGATGGAGATTTGGGTTGTTTTCATATCTTAGGCATTGTGAATAATGCTGGAATAAATATGGGAGTGCAGATATATCCTTGAGATTCTGACTTCAATTCTGAATATATTCCCTCAGATAAGATTGCTGGATCATATGGTAGTTTTATTTCTAATTTTTGAGCAACCTCCCTACTGTTTTCACTATTCTATATTCTCATCCTTCTTTTAGGTAATTACCAAAAAGGTAATTATCTAAAAGATGTCATTGCAAAATGTTTAATCATATAGCCCACAGTTTTTAAGATTTATATAATATAGATATGTAAGCAATATACTTGTGAGCTTAAATCTGTAGTAAGAGATTAAATGATTTAAGAGAATTGGATTATGAATCAAGAGATTCAAAATCCTGTCCCACCGTCATCTGAGAGCTCTATGTCCTCAGATAGTTTATTGAATATCTGTGGACTTCTGTTTTCTCATCTTCAAATGAGGTTTTATGTTTAATATGATATAAGTTGAATCTCTCCACTATCTGCTATAGGCACTAGGAGTAACACTGCTTCCCTGAAATCAATGAGTTTGTGCTTTAGTGGCAAAATAGGCATTAAAAACAGGTCATTAGGAAATAATACAGTTAATTCAACAAGTATGTGATTAAAGTTATATATTGGGTTCCCACTTTTCGTTTCCTGCTAAGTACTGATACTAAGTACTGCTAATGTGTTTTTGGAGCTTGTGGTACAAACAAATGGCTGATATGAATATAAAAATGGAGGAATGCTGATTTAGTGTAATTGGTGAGGGAGTATGTAACACATAGGAGTACAGAATCAAGTTATTCAATTTTGACTTCAAGAAGAAAGAAGACAAAACTTTTTTTGGGAAATTACACACACACACACACATATTTGAGCACAGATTCAAATGAAGAAAATTTGGAGGTAGTCTGACAAAAAAAAGAGATGTTTCATTAGCAAAGCAAAATAGGGACATAAATGGCCACAAAGAAAGATCATGGCAAAAACCAGGAATGAAAAATAAATTGTGGCTATCTCATCAATGAATGTCATGAATAGAGAAAAAAATGACCCACTGAGAGATGATGGCAACTAGAATAGAAAAACAGCAATGAAAACATACAGCTGGCAATTTTAAAACTTTAGAAACAAGAAGCTGCCAGTACTCCTAGGCTTTGAGAACTAGGACAGGAAATGGAGACTCATCCACGTGTCCAGAATCACTTGACAGAAACCAGAACCAGGGCAGGCATGTTCAGTGGGAGATGGAGTCATGAAGAGCTGCTGCTTGAGATACCAGCAAGAGAGATAAGAGGGAGATAAATCATCTGGTTTCTCCTTTCTTTTGTTTCCCCAATCTCCCATTAGTTCCTGCAATTAGATAAGTCCCCCAGGAAGCCAGCTGACATAGGACCTTAAGAACCACAGCCTGGAGGTGTGCATCTCTTCGTGATTAAAATGAGGAAATATCAAAGAATGGATCTGAGCACAAAACACAAAAGATTGTCACATAGTCCTAATGCTGTATTGCTATTCAGGCAGCGTGTGAAAAAATGAAAGAAGACAGAAGGCAAGAGAAGACACCCAATAAAACAGAGAATACACTAAATAGAAATGAGAGTTTTCAATCTCTTCACTTCTCAGAAATAGGAGAGAACTGACTGTACCCACACACAAACATCCCTTTCTCTTCTTCATCCAAGCAGTCAAGATCATGATACCAGGGCAATGATTTATAACAAGGTAGTAGAAATAAACACATCAGGTACTCCAGAAGGCATGTGTAGTATCCAACTTTGATGGATGTTTCTACACACACACACACACACACACAAAACCACTGCCCTGGAGCTTCAAGTATGGTGCCAACATCCTATTTTTCACTTATGTCATCACCCCCCCTTACTAAAGGAGATCAATACCAAAAAAAATCCTGTCTGCCCTTTTGCTGTGTTGTTTTGTTATACAAAGAGAAATTCCTGCCAAGAGAACTAAGAAAATATGATGGAGCATCACAGCCAGAAAAAAAAGTTAGAGGAAAGTGGGAAGTAGTCACTTAAAGATCTATAGACCAAACATGCCAATGAGCAGTAGAATATCCTAAAGCAGATAAGATTTTCCAAGGATTCACAAAGGGAGAACATCCATGGGAGAAAAAGTTTCAATTTGGCACTTAATACACTACGAAGGCACCAGATGACGAATTGCAATGGACTATTCCAGTATGATACATATTTTGTCACAAAACTCTCTTCCAAACCCTAGCCATCCTGTATGAGCTAAAGGTACCCAAATAAGTACAGGAGAAGGGTAAGGAAATTGCAAATCAGCCATCTATGCATATCTTTCCTCTACCACCACTTCCCACCTCAGTCTTCCAAACATGAGTTAAGTCCACCTGTAAGAAGAGAAAGATTTGAAATATAGCTGACTGGACTAGTTTAATACTTAGAATGAAACTGTTTGTTAAACTCTGAAAATAATCAGAAAAGCAAAGGGATCTGACAAAATACTCGCATAATCCACGAATTAAAAGTAAGGGCAAGCTAGACAGCAAGTGGAGGAGTGAATCAATGAATATTAATATTGACTTTGGGCCGGCGTCATGGCTCAATAGGCTAATCCTCCACCTGCGGCGCCAGCACACCAGGTTCTAGTCCCGGTCGGGGCGCCGGGTTCTGTCCCTGTTGCCCCTCTTGCAGTCCAGCTCTCTGCTGTGGCCCAGGAGTGCAGTGAAGGATGGCTCAAGTCCTTGGGCCCTGCACCCGCATGGAAGACCAGGAGAAGCACCTGGCTCCTGCCTTCGGATCAGCACAGTGCACCAGCCGCAGCGTACCAGCCACAGCAGCCATTGGAGGGTGAACCAACGGTAAAGGAAGACCTTTCTCTCTGCCTCTCTCTCACTGTCCACTCTGCCTGTCAAAAAAATAAAATAAAAATAATTAAAAAATTAAAAAATATATTGACTTTGGAACGCTACAGCAGAAACACCAGCATGTTCTGTTAAGCTCCTTTGTGTACTGTATTTCGTAGAGAAGGCAGTTAGCTACCTCGTTTTAAACTAATGGAGAGACTGAGAGATTGGTAGTGATGCAAAGAGTGGATTCTATACAACACATCTCAGGACTACTTCACAGCATCTCACCCTCACATATGATTCCACCTATACAAGGTCAAAAAATCCTATGCATGATTAAACCTCACTTCATACTGACAGTGTATCATCTCAAATTGTCCCTGCATTTTCTCAGTTCCTGTCCAAGGTCTTCATTGTTACTACAGCCTGGAGTGACTATGGGATCCCACCAGGCATTCATGCATGCTCAATCTAAACACTTCCAGAGTTTAACACCTAATAGTACAATCCTCAATTAAACAGGAGCCATGAGTCAAAGAGCAAACAATTTTCTTTAGTGGGGCATTCTGAGGTAGATTCTATATATTTTATTCATAGCAGTAGCCATCTTGATTCTAGGTTCCTTACACACTGAATTTTTGTTCTTCCATGTCTCACTCTGGCTGGTTCTTTGCAAATATATTTTCTTGCAAACCTTTTGAATCAGGCTCAGCTTTCAAGGTAATCCAAGATAAGGCATACATATTTTCATCTAACAGTATTTTTCTCTTTCTTGTTCCTTCTTGTGTCAGGGAAGGATTGGAATTTACTAATAAAAGTAAAAGTAGCTTTCAGACAATTTAATCTTCCTAATTTTCATTTTTGAGGAACCTGAATTGATCAGGCTTAGAACAAAAAATTGGATGTGTGAATCTGAGGAGGGAGAACCAGGAGCAGCAAAAGAGAATGAGATTTCTCAAAACTAGAAAGGATGTTGTGGCTTACAGTTCTGTAAGTGGAAGAGGATCCATGCTCTGTTTTTTCTGACTAATTTAGAATGATGCTATGACTTGGGGTGGTGAGAATATGATAGAGGGATACAACTAGGGAATTTTGACCCTAAGCACAACAGCATCCAAACTCTTGTGCCAAATCTTGACATAAACAAAGCAAGACTTTTAAGGTACTATGTAGAATTCAAAAATGAACATGTCAGTAACATCTATGATGAAAAAATAAACATTTCCAGAAACTATCTATATGCAACCTCCAGAATTTTGTGAGATTCTGAAGGAAGTAAAAGATTCTCAAACACACACAAACAAACACACACACACACACACAAAACCCGTAGTGACTGAATTTTCAAACACTGGTTAGTTAGGATGAGGCCTCATAACCAACTTTAAATTGACTTTAATTATACAACGTGATAATCATTGCATGCCCAAAACTGCTCACAAAGTCTTATCGCTATACATCCCTCCCATATCAACACAAAGCCTAGGTCTGGTTTATACATGCTGCTTCCGTAAACATGTGATCATGTTTCTGTACACACACACACACACACACGTAGACCAAACAAAAATTTAAATGCATATAAATTATTTCTCGAAAAGATAACAAGATTGAATCAGAAATATTTATATGAAGGAAGATATAAAATAGATATAATTCATTTCTTAAAACATGATGCAGTGCTTATCAACCCACATTTAAACTCTGATAATCTAGAATTATACTCATTGCTTCACATTTTTTGAAGCTTACTTTTCTTCCTATATTCTCTATATCAGCTAACAGTATCTCCCTGTTTCTCACGCTTGAAGCCTAGTAATTATTGTTGCAACTTCTCCCTCATTTGTGACATCTAACTTATCACTAAGTTCTTTCAAATTCATCTCCTATTCCTTTATCTCTTCTTCTCTATTTTCCCTGTCTCAGTTCATGGTCTCAACATGTCTCTCTAAGACCAGTGCAATGGCCTCCTAATAGTTCTTCCTGTATGTGATCTTATATCAAGTCTTACCATCTTCCAAACAGTCAGCATATTGCTTGCCACAGCTATATTTATTTTTTAAAAGATTTATTTATCTCATTTGAAAGGCAAAGTTATAGAGAGGCAGAGAAAGAGAGAGAGAGAGAGAGAGAGAGAGAGAGAGAGAGAGAGAGATGTCTTCCATCCACTGGTTCATTCCCCAGATGGCTACAACGGTCAGAGCTCCGCTGAACTGAAGCCAGGAGCCAGAAGCTTCTTCCGGGTCTCCCACGTGGGTGCCGGGGCCCCAGGACTTGGGCCATCTTCTGCTTTCCCAGGCTATAGCCGAGAGTTGGATTGGAAGTGGAGCATCCAGGACTCGAACCTGCACCCATATGAGATGCCGGCACTACAGGTGGTGGCTTTACCCACTATGCTACAGAGCCAGCACTGTCAGAGCTATATTTCTAAAATGTCAAATTGATAATGTCACATCCCTACTTAAAACACTGCATTAACTCCCAATCATAAAGAGAATGCAATTGAAACACGTGAAAACTGTTTTTCAATGCTTCAGTCATTTTTCACTCTCCACTCTCATTTCCTACCACTTATTTCCTCTAATTTTGTGCTTTCATCATACAAAAATGCTGTGGTCCCTTTCATACAACATGCTATTTCAAACCTCCATACCTGTGGTCATATTGTTAATTGTTTCCAGAATGGCATTCCTACATTTATTCTCCTGAATAATTCTCACTCATCCTTCAAGATTCTATTCAGTTGTCATTTCTCTAGGAATTTAGATTGGATTATGTTCTCCTCTTGGTGCCTGATATCATACTATGTATGCCTCCATCACTACAATTCATTTGCTATACTGATACTTTGTGTTTACTTGACTGTGCCCCAAACTACACTGTGAACACTTTCAGGGACATGGCTATTATTCATTGGCATATACACAGTTCCTACACAGTGCCTGGCACATAGAAAATTTTCTAAATACTTGTTGAATAGAATTGTTATATGATTTACTTATCTGGACTTACCTTCTGCCATCACTTTCAATATACACTGTATTCTAGTCTTGATAAATTGCTTGTTGTTTTCAAGATTTTTGTGCCTCCTTGTACTTTTATGTTCCCTGCATGTGCTTTACCAAACGTGCTGACTTAGAATATTTTAACCCAAATCATCCATCTGGTGAATTTCTACCCATCCTACTTATGGTAAAATTATTTTTGGGCAATAGAGTCAGACTCCCTGACATTCAACTATCTCTGGCACTTAATCAACAATGTACTTTTAGGGAAGAAATATTACCTCCAAACTTCACTGTAACTCTGTTTCCTCATATACAAAATCAGAACACTAGAGATACTCTTACAGCTCATATATGTTGCTAGAGAGATCTTCCATTCACTGGTTCACTCCCTGAAGGACCACAATGGCCAGGGCCAGGCCAATCCAAAGTCAGGGCCCAGGAATTGCATTCTGGGCTCCTACATGGGTGGCAGGTTCCCAAGTATCTGAGTCATCTTTTGCTACTTTCTCAAGCACATTTGCAGGGAGCTGGATCAGAAGTGGAGTAGCTGGGACTCAAACTGGTGCTTACTTGGGATGCTAGCATTGCGGGTGGCTTAACCTTCTGCCCAACAATGCTGGTCCCCGGTTCTATGTTTTCAATCTCATATTACATTCAGGTTTTTTTGATAGCTTATAAGCTTGCATAAGTCTTTCCTATTCTAGAAAGAAGAAAATTTCCACTCTTACCTTAATTCTGGAGCACCCCTCTCTCCAGTTGTCATCTTCTCTTTCTTCATTTCATAGCCTAAAATAGTATTTTAAGTTACTTCCCAATTCACCTGGCTCCTACCTCCACCTCCTCTATCAAACTGTTCCTTCTAAAATTGCCATGACCCTTTCACTGCCCAATCCAATAAACACTGTTCAATCCCTTTTACTGTTCAGTAGCATTTCAGAGTAAATTATTTCTTCAAGAAGAGACAATTTCTCACTGTTCATGATTTCTGTGATCCTTCTTCAATGTTTCTAAGCATTCTTTTCTGATATTTTCCCTTGGATAATTTCTCTCTATTTACTCCTTAAATGCCATTATTCCCTCATTTTATATTGTCTCATTCAAAAGGATTTTTCTGGGATTTTAACTACCTCTAAAATGCTCTTAACTTGAAATCTTGATCTCTCTTTCTCTCTCTCTTTGCTCAAAGGTCCAGACCCATACATTCTGCTCTGTCTTAAAAAATTCCATTTGTATAAATCATAGGCAACTCATTCATCTAAATAATAAGCTTATCAACCTCAATTGCCATGGTCTAACTATCGTCATCAACTTTAGTCCTTAATGTAGAAATAGAACCTGACATGAAACATGCACTCAATACTTTTGCAATAAAATTATGTAATAGTTTCTGTCACATGGAATTATATACAGTTTTCTCTAATTAAACTATTTGGTCCTTAATATTAGCATCTGTCTTATTTGCCTCTTTGTCCTTAGTGTTTATTTTTTCATAAAACCCATTTGTACAGTACATTCATGTTGAATTATGAATAAATGCTATTCTTGTTATTTATTTTTCCACAATAATATTTATATGAAAATATTATAACTAATATTATACAGAAGAGACAATAAATATTTTAGGCATTGCATGCAGGTGATTCCTGTCACAATTATTTTACCATTGTATCATGAAGCAGCCATAGACAACGTGTAACAAAATGGGCAGCTTGGAATAAAACTTTTTTCAATAAAAACAAACAGTAGGCTGAAATTGATCCCTGAGTCTTTTAGTTTTCTTTGCACCTTTTTAAAAAATATTTATTAATTTATTTGAGAGGTAGAGTTACAAACCAAGAGAGGCAGAAACAGGTCTTCCATCTGCTGGCTCACTCCCTAAGTGGCCACGATGGCTGAAGCTTTTCCAATCCGAAGCCAGGCAGCAAGAGCTTCTTCTGGGTCTCCACACGGTGTGGGGACCCAAGCACTTGGACCATCTTCCACTGCTTTCCCAGGCCATAGCAGAGAGCTGGATAGGAAGTGGAGCAACCAGAACATGAACTGGTGCCCATATGGGATGCTGGCACTGCAGACAGAGGCTTAGCCCTCTACACCACAAACCTTTGGTTTTAAACCTTTGGTTTTAAAACAAGTATCATTTGTTCATGATTTTGAGAGCTAGAAATTAGAGATATATGTAATTATTGTAGTTTCTGGCACACAGTAGCTACTTTGTAAATGATGATTGTGTTGTTTTTAAATTAATAACTGTCCTTACTCAAATAAACTGTGTTCTTGGCAGCAGCAAACTTGCAATTGTCAATGAATAAGGCTAAGAAGCACCTGTGCCCACAGCAGCATAGACACACTTAAGTAAAAGCTCCTGCTTTACTCTTTATTACAGAGAATGGGGATGAAAAGGTGAGGGGATGAGTAAGCATTGCTGTCCTTGACTTTTCCTCCCATGGCTGGCATAGCCCAGGAAATTAAACATTTTCTGTGATGTAGTAGCTAAAAGGAAAGTGTTTGGAGGCAAAGAAATCTGAATTGCAATATTAATTCTTCCGTATACTGGCTGTTTGATTGTGGAGAAATTAGCTAACCTCAAGAAGCCTCAGTTATTCCATCTGAAAAATAAAGATAATAGTAATATCCACCTACCCAATGCCACTGTTGTGAGAAATGAGGGAGTAAATGCATGTAAAGCATTATATTAAGGAAATAGTAAGTATCCATAAAGAATAGCTTGAATGATAGACTACTGTTGTGAAGTCATGTATACTTTTATCATAGACAAAGCAATCGTAGAATAAAAACTCTAGTATTAAGAAAACTTTATATCATCAAGTAGCTTACTAACATGTACTATTATGAATTCCAATTTCCAGTTTCATTTATAATGAACACAGAGAATATAATCTTTATCATTTCTATGTTTGAAATACACTTCTCAGCATAGAGTGTAGGTTCATTTGAAAGATAAATTTTCCTAACATAGTTTAGCAGAAGTTCCAGTCGCATTCTCACTGTATTGTTCTATAACAATGAAGGAATATTTGAGAATTATAAAAATGTAGATGTAATAGAAATACATGCTAATCTTTTTGAAAATCTCACATCTGTTTTATTTTTAATTCATTTATTTTTATTTATTTTAAATAAAGAAAAAGAGAGAGAGAGGTTTTTCATCCACTGGTAGTCTTCCCAAATGCCTGCAACAGCTAGGGCTGGGCAGGCTAAAGCCAGGAATCCAGAATTCAATTCAGGTCTCCAGTGTGGGTGGCAGGAACCCAAGCTCTAGGGTCATCACCTTTCATTTTCCAGGGTGCACATTAGCAGGAAGCTGGAATTCATAGCAGAATTGGGCCTCTAACCCAGGCACTCAAATTTGGCATGTAAGCATCCCAATGTGACTTAACCTCTGTATCAGATGCCCACCCCTGGCCTTTTTTTTTTTATAAACATAATAATCTTATGTGATGTTTCACTATTATTCAAAATTTCAAAATAAATTAACTATCACCACTAAAACCAACTGGAATCAGTGATTGGTGTGCAGGTATTCTTGGGTCACCTGGTAGAAGTACAAAGGGGATCTACTAGTCATTTTCCTTATGATAATGCTCCTTTTATCTGAACATATAGATTTGGAAAAGGTACATTAAAGAGGCAAGGTGAAGCAAGCCTCAAGTATTTTAACTGTTCAGAGATAATCTGTGTAAGATATAACAAGAGACTGAAGAGAACATGGGTGTGCTATTTACAGTTCACATTTTGAGAATACTTGTATACTTATCTGTTAAAGAACAGAGATAGCCTACCTTTCTCTTCCTCCATTTAAAAAGAAATAAGAGTGATAATTAGATGTTATCTAATTAAATGCTCACAATGGCCAGGCCTACCCAGGGAGCCAGGAATTGAACCCACCTTTCTCTTCTGAGTAGAAGGAGCCACATAACCACCACCATCCAGGATCTGCACTGGCAAGAAACTGGAGTCATGAGTTGGAGCCAGAAATTAAACACAGGTAGGCCAAATGCCCACCCTCAGTGAATAATATCCTATTAGTATTTCAGGTTATTTTAGTCAGGAAATTAAGAGATTTTGCTAAAAATTATAACTTTCTTTTCGCATTATAAAGTTTTACTTACTATCCTACAAAAACAGTGCATTAATTAATTAAGTATATAGAAAAAGATTGATAGTCTCTCATAGTTTTACCCAAAATTCATAAAATTTTACATTGCTTCCCATTTTCTCTCCCTAATCTCACCCACAACCAGAAGAATGAGCATTGCCTAGGGGTTAAAAGAATTTGCTTTGGAGCCAGTAAGAACAGGATTCAGGTGTCTGATCTGTAACTCTCTACCCTAGAGATCTTGGGAAAGTCATTTAGGATCCATGAGATATACGTATTTTTTCTCAATTTATACATTCATATATATGTAAAATGGAGACTATTATACTATTGACTTAAATGATTAAAAGAGATTGTGAATTGTAAATACTCAATTAATGGTAGCTATTATTGTGTAATTTAAAGTATATAATGAGGCAGGCATTTGTTGCACTGGTTAAGTTGCCACTTGGGACAAATTCATCCCATGTTGGAGTGCCTGGTTCAAGTCATGGCTCATCCACTTCCAATGCTGTTTGCTGCTAAAACACACCCTGGGAATCAGCAGGTTATGGTTCAAGCACTTGGGTCCCTTTCACCCACAAGGAGACCTAGATTGACTTTCAGATTCTGGGCTTTGGTCTGACCGAGTCCTGGCTGTTCTGGCATTTGGAGAGTAAATCAGCAAATGGAAGCTCTCTCTCATCTTCTGGTTTTCTGTCCTTTTCTATGGTTCACTTGCCTTTCAAATAAAAGGAAAAGAAAATAATACATTAGAATATACAGCACTTCCCTACTAATAGAGCCAGAGAATATTTCATTATGGAAAACAAAGAATGTTTCTGCAGTTTCAACATGATGACTGACGGAAATCCTTACAGAAACAAAACTGATGAAAATAGGATTATATTGATCATAACACAACTGCTTCAGTTTGGTTTATTTCTATTTAAAAGTAAAAAATAAAGTATTTCTATTAAAAAGTAATATGCATTCATCATGGACAACATCTCAGAGCATAAACCAACAATTTCCGCTTTTCTCCACTAGATGACACTAGTGGGTAAAACAGAATAGACATTTTGCTATTATTTCGCAAATTGCAGGCATTTATCCAGAATATTTTCTGAGATTGGGCCAAATTTCAAAAGCAGATAAAGAGACAGAAACAACACATGCATAGCCTTGAGGTACAATCACATGAGTGAATCTGCAAATTTTGAAACAGCAAAGCCAAAAGTGTCTGCTTAATGTAGATCAGGAGAGTAATAAAAATAGTATAGATAGTGTGTTTGTGGATTTTCATTTGTACACACAGCAACAAAAATCAAAACCTCAAATTTCCTTGAATATGTGTTTTCATATATGTTTGAAAATAAATTGTCAGATAATAAAAGTTTAATAATCCAACATATTTCTCTTTATCATTTCTCTGCCAAAATTCTGAAAAATTAAGACAGTAATTATCCATATTCCCTTTTTCTATATTCTTTGTGATACATCCTTTAGGTTTATTGTAACATTCTATTTTTATGTAGTTTAATTTTAATCTACATAGAATTATTATTGAGAGTGCTTGGAGTTAAAATTATAGGCTTAAGATTATATACTGAAACAACGAAATTATTCATAAAAAGAAGAAAAACAATTACCACATAAAATAAATCAATCTCTATATTTCAAAGATAAATTACTTCCCTTAGATTATTTTGTTTTGCTTGCAAAATATGGCTTGTTGTTTTATACTCGTTGTATCAATTTGAATTTTTAAACCAATAACACCTAATATCTTTTATGAGTTAATGATAATAATGGCAAATTACTTGTCACATTATGAATATGAAGTTTTTATTCTATTCAACATTATTGAATGTATCAGAATACATAAAATATTCATTACTTGGGGTGGGTGTTTGTCACAGCAATTAAGTTGCCACTTGGGAGCCCCCACATTCTGTATCAAAATGCCAAGTTTGAGTCCCTGTTCCACTCCTCTCAATCTATATTCTTGTTAATGTGCACCCTGGGACGCAGCGGATAATGACTTCATTATTTGGGTCCCTGACACCCATGTTGGAGACCTGATTGCATTCCAGGGTCCTTGTTTCAGCCTGGCCCAGCCCTGTCTGTTACTGACATTTGGAGAGTGACACCTCTCTGTTGTTCTTGCTCTTGCTCTGTGTGTGTGTGTGTGCACATGTATGTAAAACAAAATGAAATTTTTGAAAAACTCACTGGAGCAAGTATAGACTTGAGAAAGTTTCAAATGAGATCTACAATACAAATGGTGATAAGGTAGTGGAGAAAGTAGAAACTGGATGCAGTGGGAACATAGGAAAGTAATTTACTTGCAAAGGCTGCTCCCATCAAGAACAAGTCAATAATGTTGCAACAGAGAGAGTCCAATGTGGTGGTCGAGTTCCAAATATGAGAGGTGACAAGTGAAGGGCAGTAAAGCAGGGAGGTAGATAAATATCCTTGTTGTGGAATGGTTCCCACTGGCTCTACAGGAAAATCTTTCCAGCTAATAAGCAGCATGGAAAATAAGGAGTAAGGTTTATTCTCTTACTCAAGGAAACCACTGACACAGCCCCCAAAGAGACAGGGTTCTAAAAATAGTGATACCCTACAAAGAAACTAGAATGCTTAACAAGGCAAGCTGTGTAGTTGGCTTCTAGATAAACCCCAAATCTAAGTACTGAAGAAAGACTGGAGATGGGTTATGCTTTTGTATGATTGCCTGTGCTTCAGCACTTAATTCAGAGACTGCACAGAAGCATGACCGTTGCGAGTCCTACCAAATACTAGAGCTAAGGCTATTTACTTTCAGGTTCTATTGCAATAGACTCAGACACTCTGATACTTCTGAGAAGTGCAATATTTTTATGCACTTTGCTGTTTAAGGTAAGTTAAAACAAGGATTGTGGCCAGAGCTGTGGTGTAACAGGTAAAGCTGCCACCTGAGATGGCTGCATCCCATATGGACATTCGTTCAAGACCCAGCTGTTCTTCTTCCAATCCAGCTCCCTGTTAATGTGCCTGGGAAAGTAGCGGAGGACAGCCCAAGTGCTTGGACCCCTGCACCCATGTGGCAGACCCAAAGGAATCACCTGGCTTCGACCTGGTCTAGCCCCAGCTGTTGTGGCCATTTGGGGAGTGAACCAGCAGATGATTCTTTCTCTCTCTCCCTCTGTGTGTGTGTGTGAGCATGTGTCTGTGTGTGTCTTCCTCCATCTCTGTAACTCTTACTTACAAATAAATAAATCTTTTTAAAAAAAACTAAAGGGAAATTAGTCAAGTACAAGCAACAGTGTCCTTTGATCCTTTTATCTCACTCCTGTAAATATTCACTTTGGGAATAATCCAAAAGAAGGAAAAGAAGAAGGAAGAATAGAATGAAACAGAAATAAATAGAACAAAGGAGAACCAATTTGTACAAAAGAAATTATTACAGAATTGACTACAGTGGTGAAAATCTAAAACAAGAGACTGGCGCTGTGGCATAGTAGGGTAAGCCTCCGCCTGAGGCACTTGCTTGCTTTTTTTTTTTTTTTTTTTTTGACAGCCAGAGTTAGTGAGAGAGAGAGAGAGACAGAGAGAAAAGTCTTCCTTCTGTTGGTTCACTCCCCTAATGGCTGCTACCGCTGGTGCGCTGCACCGATCCAAAGCCAGGAGCCGGGTGCTTCCTCCTGGTCTCCCATGCAGGTGCAGGGCCCAAGGACCTGGGCCATCCTCCACTGCCTTCCCAGGCCACAGCAGAGAGCTGGACTGGAAGAGGAGCAACCGGGACAGAATCTGGCGCCCTGACCAGGACTAGAACCCGGGGTGCCGGCGCCACAGGCAGAGGATTAGCCTAGTGAGTCGCGGTGCCGGCCCCTGCCTGAGGCACTTGCATCACATATGGGCACCAGTTCAAGTCCTGGCTGTTCCACTTCCAATCCAGCTCTCTGCTATAGCTTGGAAAAGCAGTAGAAGATAGTCCAAGTGCTTGAGTACCTGCAGCCACATGGGAGACCCGGAAGAAGCTCCTGCCTCCTGGCTTCAGATCGGCTCAGCTCCACCCATTGTGGCCATTTGGGAAATGAACCAGTGGATAGAAGACCTCTCTCTCTCTCTCTCTGTCTCTCTCTCTCTCTGTAACTCTACCTCTCAAATAAATAAACAAAATATTTTTTAAAAATCTAAAACAAACTAAAATGACAACAGAGAAATTGTTGCTTAGGGAACTCTTGTGTATTAACTCAACTTACTACTCTGTAGCCATAAATAATTAATTTGAAAATGGTATAAATATAAGTGTGGGATATATTTTAATGTAAAGGACAACTTTATTAGAAAGCCATTAGTAAGATCCATTTTATGATCATTACATTAAAAAGCAATTTACAATATCAAATTTTAGATATGAAATTTGCTTTTCATAGAATATCTGGAAGTACATAGGATATATTAAGTGGAAAAGATATACTGTTAAAATATGTGCATTATGGCTGTCATTACATTAAAATGTATGAATGTAGTCAAAGACTACAAATATACAAATTTAAAACAGTCATTTCAATGTAATAATTGCATTTTCTATCATCATTGTTATATTATTTTGACAATGAAGTGTTTAGAAAACAAGGTAAATGATGATAGGCAAAGTCCACAATAGACAGATTCAAACGTTTAATAATGTAAAGAAAACTCTGCAGAAATATATTGTATAGTGTGTGTATATACATATCTATACGTAATGAACACTTTATATGAAGTTCTCCAGTGAGTTTTTAGGGGAGTGGGAAATGGAATGTGCAGGGGAGGGGCAGAGAAAGAAAATATGAACAAATATTGAAATTTTATTATACTATTAAAAAATACAAAAGACACAAGGCTTATCAGTATGCTTTTGCCCTAATTAAATGTTTTATGGTTACTTTCCATCTTTTCTTCTCCCTTACATTGCTAACACCTGCCTGCTTTTCTCATTTGACAACCTCAGTTCTGCTGAAGGCTGTCATATCTCTTTATCTGAATAATTGGACAACTTTTAAAATAACATCCTGTAATTTTGCCTCCCTCTAGTATATCTACCGGGCGTAAGTTACCTTGGGCAAAAAATAAATAATAATAATCATTTTGCTTCCTTGCTTAAAAGATCCTACAATCATTTGTCTCATCACATGTGTATCTATGTCTGTCTTTCTACTACATTATGTGGATATAAATATTAGGGATAATATTAAATGCATCCTTAGGGTCCATAAACATTTTTGCATTGTGGCATAGTGGGTTAAGCTGACAACTGCAATTCTAACATCTGAAATGAGTGCTGGTTCAAAACCCAACCACTCCACTTCCTGTCCAGCTCTATGATGATGTGCCTAGAAAATCAGCTGAAGATGGCCCAAGAGCTTGGGCCCCTGATACCACATGGGAGATCCAGATGAAGCTCCTGGCTCCTGGCTTTGGTCTGGACTATCCCCTGCCATTGAAGTCATTGGAGAGTGAACCAGTGAATGGAAGATACTCTCTCTCTCTCTAACAATGCTTTTCAAATTAAAAAAGTGCCTGATGTATGGTGTCTAGTACAGCACAGTTCCTTATTCGAAGAAGATAAAATATGCCAAGAAATGGGCAGAACAAAATAGATAGAACAAATTAGCATGTGCTTTATTAATATATTTGTATTATTAATTTGTCCTTAATATCTAAGCAAGAAATTAGTATAATGTTTGTTTAATAGAATGAACTCCTGAGGCAGCAATATTACTTAGAGAAAAAATAAAAAGGCTGACCAAAAAGCTTAAAAGAAAAAATTAGGAATGATATTCCCACAGGAGTCTGCGAAGAGTTCTTCTATATTACTGCAGTCACTGTGAAAAACCATGTGGCGATTTCTTAAAAAAAATAGAAACAGACTAGACTTGCCTTTTGACTGAGCAATCCCACTAATGGATGAATACCCCAAAGATCTGAAGTTTATCAAAGAGACACCTGCACCACCATGTTTATAGCAGCAGTGTTCATAATAGCCAAAATATGGCATCAACCAAGGTGTCCAAGGTGGATGAAGAAAATGTGGCATATATACAGCATGGAATATCACACAGCTATGAAAAAGAATGAAATTCTACCATTTGAAGCAAATTAGATGTAACTGGAGGACATCATGTTGAGTGAAATAAGCCAGAACCAAAGACAAATACCACATTTTCTCCCTTATCTATGGGAACAAAAACTTTTTTTAAAAAAAGAAATATCTGTGTGTATCAGTATTACTGAAAATATAGGTTTTTTTTTTGACAGGCAGAGTGGACAGTGTGAGAGAGAAACAAAGAGAGAAAGGTCTTCCTTTGCCATTGGTTCACCCTCCAACGGCCACCGTGGCCAGCGCACTGCGGCCGGCACACCGCGCTGATCCCAAGGCAGGAGCCAGGTGCTTCTCCTGGTCTCCCATGCGGGTGCAGGGCCCAAGGACTTGAGCCATCCTTCACTGCACTCCTGGGCCACAGCAGAGAGCTGCACTGGAAGAGGGGCAACTGGGACAGAATCCGGCACCCCGACCAGGACTAGAACCTAGTGTGCCGGCACCACAGGCGGAGGATTAGCCTATTGAGCCATGACGTCGGCCCAAAGTCAATATTAATATTCATTGATACACTCCTCCACTTGCTGTCTAGCTTGCCCTTACTTTTAATTCATGGATTATGCGAGTATTTTGTCAGATCCCTTTGCTTTTCTGATTATTTTCAGTTTAACAGTTTCATTCTAAGTATTAAACTAGTCCAGTCAGCTATATTTCAAATCTTTCTCTTCTTACAGGTGGACTTAACTCATGTTTGGAAGACTGGGGTGGGAAGTGGTAATAGAGGAAAGATATGCATAGATGGCTGATTTGCAATTTCCTTACCCTCCTCCTGTGCTTATTTGAGTACCGTTAGCTCATACAGGATGGCAGCAAAAGACATGAAAGTGAAATAAAGAAATTGCATTTATAACAGCATGAAAAATAAAGTAATTGAGGGGGCCAGTACTGTGGCTCAGTAGGTTAATCCTCATGCTGTGCTGGCATCCCATGTGGGATGTCCCAGCTGCTCCTCTTCAGATCCAGCTCTCTGCTATGGCCTGGGAAAGCAGTGGAAGATGCCCTAGATACTTGGGCCCCTGTATCCGCCTGGGAGACTGGGAAGGAGCTCCTGGCACCTGGCTTTGGATCAGCACAGCTCCGGCCGTTGCAGCCATTTGGGGAGAGAACCAATGGAATGAAGACCTTTCTCCCTGTCTCACCCTCTCGCTTTCTTTAACTCTATCTCTCAAATAAAAATTTTTAAAAATTAGGAATTGATTAACAGAAGTATCAAAACTTACAGTCAGAAAATTGTAAAATATTATTTGAAGAAATTAATTAAATAAATACTTGAGAAGCAATCAACAGAATGGGAAAAATATTTGGAAATTACGCAACAGATAAAGCGTTAATAACCAGAATCTACAAAGAGATCAAGAAACTCCACAACAACAAAACAAATAACCCACTTAAGAGATGGGCCAAGGACCTCAACAGACATTTTTCAAAAGAGGAAATCCAAATGGCCAACAGACACATGAAAAAATGTTTAGGATCACTAGCAATCAGGGAAATGCAAATCAAAACCACAATGAGGTTTCACCTCACCCTGGTTAGAATGGCTTACATACAGAAATCAGCTAACAACATGCTGGAGAGGATGTGGGGGAAAAGGGTCACAAATCCACTGCTGGTGGGAATGCGAACTTGTAAAGCCACTATGGAAGTCAGTCTGGAGATTTCTCAGAAACCTGAACATAACCCTACCATACAACCCAGCCATCCCACTCCTTGGAATTTACCCAAAGGAAATTAAATTGGCAAATAAAAGAGCCGTCTGCACATCAATGTTTATTGCAGCTCAATTCACAATAGCTAAAACATGGAATCAACCTAAATGCCCATCAACAGTAGACTGGATGAAGAAATTATGGCATATGTACTCTACAGAATACTATACAGCAGTAAAAAAAAATGAAATCCAGTCATTTGCAACAAAATGGAGGAATCTGGAAAACATCATGCTGAGTGAAATAAGCCAGTCCCAAAGGAACAAATATCATATGTTCTCCCTGATTGGTGACAACTAACTGAGCACCAAAAAGGAAACCTGTTGAAGTGAAATAGACACTGTGAGAAACAATGACTTGATCAGCGCTTGTCCTGACTGTCGAGGAACAACTTACTATTTTATTCCTTTTAGTATTTTTTGCTCTACTTAATACTATTGGTTGAACTCTTTAATTAGCACACAATTATTCTTAGTTGTTTAAACTTAACTGAAAAGCAATACCTGTTAAATATAAGAGTGGGAATAAGAAAGGGAAGAGATGTACAGTTTGGCACATGCTCACTCGGACTTACCCCTAATGGTAGAGCTAGAAATGTGCCAGGGGATTCCAATTCAATCCCTTCAAGGTGGCATGTACAAATGCCATCTTACTTGTTAAAGTGATCAGTTTAAGTTCATAATTGATCACAAAGATAGGATTAAGTATCAAAGGGATTACATAAATAAGACCAGTGTCTGCAAATAATAATTGATAGAATTAAAAAGGAGAGAATGCTTCTTCATGGGAAGCAGGATACACAGCAGACTCATAGAATGGCAAATGCCCTAAATAGCACTCTGGCCTCAGAATCAGCCCTTAAGGCATTGAGATCTGGCAAAAGAGCCCATGAGGGTTTCACAGGCATGGAAAGCCAAGACACTGTGACAAAAAAAAATGACCTAAATGAAAGATCTCTGTGAGTGAGATCCCAGTGGGAAGAACAGGCCATCAAAGAGAGTAGTATCTTCCTCTGAAGGGAGGAGAGAACTTCCACTTTGAATATGGCCTTGTCTAAACAAGATCAGATTTGGTGAACTCAAGAGGCTTCCATAGCCTTGGCAGTTCATGACAAGAGCCTCAGGTGATCACGGAGGTCAAAAATAAGAGTGTCAATTGTTAAATCAACAACGGGAGTCACTGTGCACCTGCTCCCCATGTAGGACTTCTGTCCTTAATGTGTTGTACTACGCGAATTAACGGTAAAACTACTACCCAAACAGTACTCTATACTTTGTGTGTCTGTGTAGGTGCAGTCTGTTGAAATCATTACTTAGTATATACTAAGCTGATGTTCTGTATATAAAGATAATTGAAAATGAATCGTGATGAAGAATGGGATGGGAGAGGGAGTGGGAGATGGGATGGTTGAAGATGGGAGGGAGGTTATGGGGGGGACGCTGCTATAATTCAAAAGTTGTTCTTTAGAAATTTATATTTATTAAATAAAAGTTAAAAAAAGAATACTTGAATAAGTGGAAAGATATCTCCTGCTCAGATATTGGAAAACTTAATATTGATAAATGGCAATACTCAAACTGAACAACAATCCTTATCAAAATCCTTGTTGGCTTTTTGTTGTTATCGTTATACAGATTGAGAAGTTCATTGTTGGAAATGTAAAGATTCACAATAGACAAAACAACTTTGAAAAGGAAGAAAAAAATTGATTGACACATTTTTTATTTCAAATCTTGTTGCAAAATTAAGGCTATTAAAATTCTACAGTACTGGCATAGACTGGATACATTTATGGTACACTGATTTTCAACCAGAGCGCCAAAACAATCTAATGTGGAAGGGACAGTATTTTCAGCAAATGTTACTTAAACAATTTGACACCCACATGTAAAAGAATGAAGGTGAACACCTATTTTATACTGTAAAAATTTACTCAAAATGGATCACATATAAGCTAAAAAATATTAGAAGAAAACATAGACATAAATCTTTGTGACAATAGATTAGTCAAAGCTTTCTTAGATATAACTCTTAAAGCACAGCAACCAAAGAAAACATATAAATTTGGCTTTATCAAAATTAACTAATTTTGTGCATAGTAGGTCATGTAAGATAATGCAATTAAGTAATTTAGTGAAACACACCAGTGATCATCTCCCCACAGAGACACTAATTTGAACAGGTATTCACCCACCAATTCACCTTCAGAAGAGGCCACAGAAGCCAGGAAAGTGCCTGGTTTTAATATAATAATTATAAAAGGCACAGGGGAGAAAGAAGGAAGGAGAAATGCCATGTCACTGATCCTCCATCTTCAACTAATGTATGTAAAAAGATGGCTCATTTCTTTACTGGAAATCTTTAGACTTGAAACCCCATATCAGGTATGCCATGATAAAAACCAGTGCTGGACAGGGTCAGTGGCCTCTGCCATGGGCCCATACCTGAACACTGAATCTTTGGACCCTCCTTTGCCAGATGGCTGAAGAACAACCTCCACCACTCTCTTCCAACTTCTGGCAGATAGCAGAAAAAAGAACCCAGCTACTGGGGAGCAGAGTAGGAGACAAAACTTAGGAATTTATTTTGGAGCTCAGAGCCAAATGTCAGTGTAAGATCCAGCATCTGATTAAGCCTAATGCCCTCTACCTTCAGAAAAGGGCTCACAGTCAGAACCACTAGAATTGCCTAAGCGTCAAACGGAAAGCTGTATCCTAGCGAGTCAAACTAATTTCAGCATGGATTACCAGCAGCTGATGAATAGATGAAGACAATGTGATACATACATCTACTGGAATATTATTCAGTCACAAAAAGGATGAAATGTTTTCATGTACAGCAACAAAGGTGGTACTTGAAATTATTTTAACAGAAACAAGCCAAGCACAGAATGACAAGTACCACACAATGTCACTTACACATGGAATATAAAAATTTGATCTCATATAAGTTAAGAGGATAGTGATGATTACCTGAAGCTGGAGAGAGTAGGGGGAAGGGAGGGCTGAGAAAAGGTTGATTAAAGAGGAGTAAGGATTTTTGTTGTTTTAATGCTCAGTAAAGTGACCATTGATAATAATAATATACTGTATATCTTTAGATAAATAACTAAATGAATTTTGAATGTTTTATATTAAATACATCAAATATTTGAGGAGCTGCATATACTTAATCTGAATGGACATTATACAATCTACTCATATATAAAAAAATCACATGGTAATTCGTAAACATGTACAATTTTATGTATCCATAATAATTTTTTTAATTACCAAAATAAAAAGGTTAAAAACTAGATATATTCTCAAAGATTATCAATTATCAAAATCAAATCCCATTTAAGTTATAAAAGCAGTCAGTCATGAAGCATTATTCCAGTTTAGTTCTAGATAAAAAAATTAAATGTTTGATAAATGAATTCTAGGTAAATTATGAGTTAATCAGACAGTAGGGTAAAGAAGATTGGGAATTATCCAGTTACTGGTATTGTACAAAATGCCATATGAAATTGATAAATCAATACATGTTTCAGTATACTAGAACTAGTGGATATGAAGTGATATCATATTGACTTTATTTAATTTTCTTGATTCATAAACTCATAAATGGGTAAATAACATTTCATATCAATACAATTGAGTATTATTTAGTAGCAAAGGAATGAAGTAGTGATACATGCTACAACATAAATAAATCTTGAAAACATTATATATTGTGAAAAAGCCCATCAAAAAAGGCCATATATTATTTGATCCCATTTATATGAAATGTGCAGACCGTCAAATTCACAGAAACAGAAAGCAGATTAGTGGCTTCCTAGGATTTGTGGAAGAAAGTAATGGGTACTGAAAGATAGTGGTGATGGTTGCACAACCCTATGACTATCATAAAATACAAATAAATGTTTAAACTGATGTAATTTATGGTATGTGAATAATAACTCTAACTCTGCTATTAAGAATTACTATATGAATCAATAAGCAAAATTATGCTATAAATAATAGCTTTGAGGAAAAATGGGAGCTGGTATAAGAATATTTCCATCTTATACTTATTAAATGGTCGATAAACATCAGAGAAGATGCATCACAAATATAATAGTCTGCTTCTAGGTATTATTTCTTACAAAGGGACCCTGAGAACAGAACATCTGAAAAATAATATAACTTGTGTCTTTAGAGCTTATCAGAGGTTCCCTCTACCATTATATTATCAGGGACAGGGGGAAACTCACATGGCTCAAAGTGACACATTGGAAATATTTCGATTTTGTAATTCCACCAAGAAAAATGATGGGGTGTGGAGAGAGTAAAAGGAGAGAGGCATAAGGGAGAGAGAGAAAGGAGAGGGGGCAGGGGGCAGGGAGAAGGAGAGGAAAGAGGGGCCAGGGAAGGGGGGCCTAGGGAGAAGAGGGAGGGGAGGGGTCAAGGGAGGGATAGAATGAATCCTGAAGGACTGTGGTTCTATTTTTATACAGTTTTTTAAAATATTTATTTATTTGAGGCCGGCGCCGTGGCTCAATAGGCTAATCCTCTGCCTAGCGGCGCCAGCACACTGGGTTCTAGTCCCGGTCGGGGCGCCGGATTCTGTCCCCGTTGCCCCTCTTCCAGGCCAGCTCTCTGCTGTGGCCCAGGAGCACAGTGGAGGATGGCCCAAGTCCTTGGGCCCTGCACCCCATGGGAGACCAGGAGAAGCACCTGGCTCCTGCCTTGGGATCAGCGCAGCGCGCCGGCCGCGGCGGCCATTGGAGGGTGAACCAACGGCAAAGGAAGACCTTTCTCTTTGTCTCTCCCTCTCTCTCACTGTCCACTCTGCCTATCTAAAATAAAAATTTTTCTTAAAAATATTATTTATTTGAAAGTCAGAGTTACACAGATAGAGAAGGAGAGACAAACAGAGAGGTCTTCCATCTGCTGGTTCATTCCCCAACTGGCTGCAATGGCTGGAGCTGGGCCAATCCAGAGCCAGGAGCCAGGAGCTTCCTCAGGGTCTCCCACGTTGGTGCAGGGGCCCAAGGACTTGGGCCATCATCTACTGCTTTCCTTGGCCACAGCAGAGAGCTGGATCGGAAGTGAAGCAGCCGGGACTCGAACTGGCGCCCATATGGGATGCCAGCACTGGAGGCGGTGGCTTTACCTGCTACGCCAAAATGCCAGCCCCAGGATTGTAGTTTTCATTTGGAGAAGTAAATACTGCAGAAGGTGGAGATAGGGTAAACACAGATGAGTAAAAATTTAAAAGATAGATGTACTTTAAGCCATTTTGGCAGATACAGAAAAAGCAGAGAAACGTTAGCCAAGCAGAGATGAATTTGCACGTTTGGTGCATGCGAGTATGGATAGCCACTAATGGTTATGTGCCTCACCCAGGTGCCATGATGATATCTAAGCAGCTGACATTTCTGCCACACTAGGAGGAAAAAGATGAAATGAGGACAAATTCCGAAAAAACCGAACTGAACACTTAAATAACAGCTAACCAAAAAGTGAGGAGCTCATCCAGAATTGACTAATACCAAGCTTCTGCCAGCAGGTGGAATCAAGGTTCAAGTATGAAATTAAGTTTGATCAGAAAAATAATGACTTCCTGGAACACTTGCATAAACAGCTTAGAAAAGTCATGGTTGATGCATAAAAAACAAACATAGGGCCGGCGCCGCGGCTCACTAGGCTAATCCTCCATCTGCGGCACTGGCTCAAGTGCTTGGACCCTGCACCCGCTTGGGAGACCAGGAGGAAGCACCTGGCTCCTGGCTTTGGATCAGCGCAGAGCGCCAGCGGTAGTGACCATTTGGCGGGTGAACCAACCGAAGGAAGACCTTTCTCTCTGTCTCTCTCTCTCTCACTGTCTAACTCTGCCTGTCCAAAAAAAAGACATAGGACATTTTATTATATTTATTATATTTAATTGCATAATCAAACACTATTAATATTTCACCCCTTCATGTATAATCATCTTATCCCTTATACAAGGGACAGGTAACCCAATCCATAGTTGGATAAGATTTCAGAAAACAGCTAGTCCCATTCACTCTCCTTACTACACTGGGTCCCTTCGCAAACCTCTCCAATCTCCTTAACTATATCTATATATAGGAGGCGGCTTTACCCGCTATGCCACAGCGCCGGGCCCTTCCCCTGACTTCTATGAAGCCATGGACTTACAATGGAAGATAAGAGAAAGCAAATACAACAAAACATCTATCTCTAATGCTTATAAACTGCTGTTAATTCTGGTCTCATTCATTTATTTATTCATTCTATAAATATGTGAAGGAAACATATGGAGTTGCAAAAGGAAACAGGATAGGCACATAATAGTGGGAAAGACAAACATTAAACCTAGATCAAGTACCTTGATCTTTCCCTGACTTTTTTAAAAGATTTATTTATTTACTAGAAAGTCAGAGTTACACAGAGAGGGAAGGAGAGGCAGAGAGAGAGAGAGAGAGAGAGAGAGAGAGGTCTTCCATCCGCTTGTTCACTCCCCAGATGGCTGCATCTGCTGGAGCTGTGCTGATCGCAAGCCAGGAGCCAAGGGCTTCCTCTGGATCTCCCACATGGGTGCAGGGGCCCAAGAACTTGGGCCATCTTCTACTGCTTTCCCAGGCCACAGCAGAGAGCGGGATCAGAAGTGGAGCAGCCAGGTTATGGGATGCTGGCACTGCAGGCGGCAGCTTTACCCTCTATGCCACAGTGCCGGGCCCTTTCCCTGACTTCTATGAAGCCATGGACTTACAATGGAAGATAAGAGAAAGCAAATACAACAAAACAACTTTCCATAGCTTGTACCTGTTTAGCAAGATAATTATAGAAATAATAGTTTATGGAATCTATGATGGATGGGAAGAAAAGTAAGAATAAGAAGCAGTTACTCAACAGCAGAAACTCAGAGATGCAAATGGACTAGAAGTTAAAGAAAAATTATGGTGGGAGTGTTTGAGTAAGCATTCTGGAAAGATAGGAGACTGTGACAGGGAAACAGTGTGCTTTATGGGTCATTAGAACATTATAGTCAGTTCAAGTAATGCAATCATGAGAGAGTACTGCAGCTTGATCTAATATCTCCATTTCCAACTATTATGGACTGAATATCTGAGTCTCCTCCAAATTTATATTTGGAAACTCTAATCTCCAATGTGGTAGTATCTGGAGGTGAAAACTTTGCAAGGTAATAAGGTTTAGATGAATTCATGTGGTTAAGTCGCCATGATAGCATTAGTGTCCTTTTAAGAGGAAGAGACAGGAGGAGCTCTCTTCACTATTTGGGAATAAATGCAATGAGAAGGCAGCTGTCAGCATGCTGGGAAAGGCCTCTCTCCCAAACTTAAATCTATTGTCACTGTGAATTTAGATTTGTAGCCTCCAGAACTGTGAGAAAGTGAGTGTTGTTTAAACTTAGAACCTGTCTTCTGGTCTACAACAAAAATTATAGCTTCTGATAGAATTTTTCCACCATTTGGATTGAATTAATATTAATATCAATTAATATTGCATGGTACATAACAAGCACTCAATAGATGTTAACTATTATGATTATTACAGTAACCTTTACTTAAATCTCTGGAATGACTCAAAGGACCCATAAAGACCCTTAGGAATTTGGAGGGAGGATCAATGTAAGCAAAGAAAAATCACAGGAATAGTATATTAACATAAAGAGTAATGTATTAACATTCATATAGTCCTTACAGTGAGTTTACAAGGCACTTCCAAATATGTCTTTGTGTGTGTATGTGTGTATTTATAAATATATTCAGAGTTCTCGGAAGTCACTTACTTCCCCATTTGTAAAATCAAGTTATTACCTGTTAACCTGATTTTACAAGTGGGGAAGTGACTACCGAATGCTCTGATATGAGGCATGCTATGATATAAACCTGAGTCACCTGACTTCAAGATTGGTGTTCTTTATTCTCTTTTTTCTATTATTATCCCTTAGTAATAATAGAGCTGAGAAAGAAGTCTTACAAAGAGAACTAACTCAATCTAAGTTAAAATGGAAAGCAGGAAATCTAAAATCATTACTGAGAACCTCTTCGTTACTTTTTCAATGAGTTTTATAAAACTCGAAGAAGGCTTATCCTTGGCTTACACATTCTTCTCTATACTTATTCCTTAGAACTGCTATTTTGTTGTTGTTTTCAACTAAGGAGCTACTACTATGTTCAGTTATTTTTACCCCATGAGACCCCAGTATCTATTTACTGTCTATTCCACACACTTCTTCCTGTGATAGGGAAATGTGGATTTGTTCTCAGAAAAAAAACCACATACTATCATAAGTCTTTCATTATGCTGATTTAACAGCAAATTCTGGACCTTACTGTAATAAAACTGTGTATATTCTTTCTCTCATATGTTACAAGGGTATTAAGTATTCAAGATTTCCTGAGTTATATGATTTTTTGGCAGTGTATCCAATTAATACTAAAGATGAAACTCTAAAATGGCTTACCTGTTGTGGTTCTGTCCAGAAAAGACTTTTCAGAGGGTGATTGGAGTATTTATTCTCAGATTAGAAAATTATAACAGCAATAGGTCAATAAGGAAGAATTTCTTCACTAGTTGGATAAAAAATTTTCAGTGTAAAGCTAAAAATTTATGCCTTAAGAACTTTTAAAACAATATACAATAAAATAAGTACTGTGTTGGACAAATTACTTAGTCTTTAATCGACTGCAAAACAATACACTGGAAAGTATGACTTCTAACATCTTTTATTCTTTCTGTTGTAACTACTCTATGATTTAACCCAAACACCAATAAAGAATAGTAGTGCTTTGTATATAATGTGCCTTACCAATATTATCACTACCACTGTAGTCTCAATGTGAGAGTACAAAGTAATATTCATAATTCAAAAGCTAATGATTAAATAAGAGGAAGCAGGTTAAATGATTATAATTAGGAGGGCCCAATACAAAGTGACCTTAAGCTCAACATCAGTAGCCATCAGGGACATGCAAACCAAAACCACAATGAGATCACCTCTGTCAGAACGACTATTATCCAAAAGACAGTAACAAATGCTGGCAAGGATGTGGAGAAAGAGGAACACTTATACACTGTTGGCTGGAATGTAAATTAGTGTAGCCACTGTGGAAAACAGTATGGAAATTTCTCAAAAAACTAAAAATAGACTTGCCATGTGATCCAGCAACCCACTACTGGAAGTATATCCAAAACACATGAACACGTTGTATCAAAGAGATTACCTGCACCACCATTATTACAGCAGCACTGTTCACAGCAGCCAAAATATGGAATCAACCAAGGTGCCCATTATCAGATGAATAAAGAAAATGTGATATATATATATATATATATGTTATTCAACTATAAAAAAAATGAGATTCTACCATTTGCAGCAAAATGGACACAACTGGAGGACATCAGGTTGAGTGAAATAAGCCAGACACAGAAAGACAATACCATATATCCTCCTTTATATGTGGGAGCTAAAATTAAAAAAGAAAAAAATCAAAAAACAAAAAATAAGAGAATGTGTGTATCAGTATTATTCCAAATATACTTTTATATTTGTCAAATCAATGGTTAACAATGTTATACTACTATAGTTTCAGTGATCTGTGATTATTTTAAAATTTCTGCATATGGGTGAAATGGTCATATTTACATTTGATTATTACTTATAGCCCTTGCCTATATTCCTGATGAACTAGGCTATCTTTACTTTTTACTTGTTGAACTGCTTATTTAGTAGAGCATTTAGTCCTTAACTGTAATGTAAATTTAAAATGTTATCTCAAAGACTGAAAAAGAAAGAGGGAAGAAAGGAAGGAAAGAGAGAGAAAGAGAAGGGGAGGAAGGGAGGATGGGAATATCATTATATTCTTAGAATTCTACCTATGAACTACATTATATCACCTTGTGTTCCTATCATATTAACGCAAAAAAAAAACAAAGTATCAGATGGTGATAAAAAATAAAGTAGTCTTAAAATCATGGCCTCTTCATGTAATCAATTGAAATATACTATATTCAAAAAATCAAAAGTAGCAAATAAGTAAACAAACTTAAAATCACACTTGCATTTCCAAATCACAAATTGATTCTGATCCTTTCATGAAATATTACATGCGAGGTTCTGCAAAGCAGGGATGAATGGCTTTGTATCTATCAATATCCTTCAATATTGGAGTTCATATTGTTTTCACCTAGGCTCTCAATATCTTCAGGGAAAAGAAATTGTCTGGAGTTGTTTTCTGCTTGTTTAATGTGTCTTAGTCTTGTCTCCCCCATGAGAACGTAAATCTTTCTGGCATAAGGGCACCCTTCTGTATCACTTACTCCTCTCCTCCCTCGGCATTTACTGTTCACAGATAAAAGAGAAAAGAGAAAAAGTGACTTTCAGCAAGACACCCTTTCTGATTCTGTTCCTTGTATTTACAGTGAAGGAGCTGACTACATCAAATGTTCTTCACCAAATGTCCGTATCAGAATTTAGATAATTTGTCTACACCCAAACCTTAGTCACATATGATATATTTGGGGTGAAGGTCAAGACAGCATATTTCAGAGAGGTTCTTCATGTGGTTTAAAGGCAGATCTCAAATTGACAAATGCGATGTAAGAAATCTATCACTCTACAAACATATTACTGGCTAATTCAGCCAGTGCTCTGTATCTGTCAGTTATCAGATCTTATAATCTGGTCCATTCAGATGCCCAAATGTAACAAATAATGAAATTTAACTTATCCTCATTTTCTAGACATCCGCATTATTGAAGTGGATGTCCACTGTATTTTCATACATTAAAGAACCATTTTAATGATCAAAATAGCAAGGAGAGAAAAAAGCAAATTTATTTAACTGCTTATTCAAAAATAATGCTGATCACATAAATTTTTAATTGATTTTCTTTCCTCTTTCAGAGATTGTGTACTCAATGCATTTCATCTCTCTTTCTATTTTATGAGCTTTCTTTTGCTCATTTGACTATTATTTCCTTATTACCACTCAGTCAGCAAAACTAAACCAATGGAAAATCATCATACCTAAATTTGTTACTTCTATTTGAGAAGTTCTTCCACAAATAAATTAAATTCAAAAAGTACATGGTGTGTCAATTTTTATTCTTTTATGAAAAAGATTTACTTGCTTATTTATTTATTTGAAAGAATTACAGAGAGAGGAAGAGGCAGAGAGAGGTCTTCCATTTGCTGGTTCACTCTGCAAGTAGCCATAATGGCCAGGGCAGAGCCAGGAGAAAGCCAGGAGCTTCCTCCAGGTCTCCCATGTAGGTGGCAGGGATCCAAGCACTTGGGCCATCTGCCACTGCCTTCCCCAGGCCATTAGCAGGGAGTTGGACTGAAAGTAGAACAGCCAGGACTCAAATCGGTGCCCACATGGGATGGCTTTACTCCCTACAACACAACACCAGCCCCTACGATCTTTATTTTAATTTATCTGAGAGCAAGAGGTGAGAAATGATGAGTGACTGTCAGTGCTTGTGTGACAGCTGACCGCTGTAGTGGTTGGAGTTCAACAGCAACACTTTATGGCATCATTGGCAGGAGAATTTGAAAGCAGGATTTGTCACTTTACAGAAGCTCACTTGCTATGGCTGTTGGTCATAGTGGTGGCTATGATGATGATGGTGGTGGTGGTGGTGGTGGCACAGGTCCATGAAATCATCACATTGCTAGTATTTAGAAGCCTAGTACTTTGTTTGGTTTTAGAAGAAAGCAAATGAAATTGGAAATCAGATGACCTGGATACCAGTGACACTTTGGTCACTCACTAACTACTTGGGCAATTTCTTTCCCTTTCTAGAAGCCATCCTTTTCATCTTTAAAATAAGAGTGCTGGATTAGAACAATAATTTTCAAGCTATTATTTAGGAACCTCCCTCTATGTCTGCCTAGATGTGTTAAGGGGAGCAGACAGAATCTTGATACTCCCTCTTTCAATCAGAGCAACTCCCAAATGGTATTTTTACCTAGTGAGCAACTGCATGAAAAGAATGAGTGTATTTGTGTGTGAGATAGGGTGTGGGAGCAGGGAGAGAAGAGAGAAGGGAGAAGGGAGAAGGGAGAAGGGAGAAGGGAGAAGGGAGAAGGGAGAAGGGAGAAGGGAGAAGGGAGAAGGGAGAAGAGAGAGAGAGAGAGAGAGAGAGAGAGAGACTTATTGATTTAGTGCCCTGGATTTTAAATGAGTAGAAATTCTTCTAGAGTATCCCTATGGGCCTTTATCTATGATGTCCTAGAACTCTACAATATCTAAGATTATAAAGCCAGGATCTTCTGAGAACTCATGATAAATAACTCTTGTATTTTGCCTCTACAGATCTTATTTACTCCCCAAATGGCCACAATGGCTGGAGCTGGGCTGATTTGAAGCCAGGACCCAGGAGCTTCTTCTGAGTCTCCCATGTGGGTCGCAGGCACCCAAGTACTTGGGCCATCTTCTGGTGCTTTCCCAGGCACATTAACAGGCAGCTAGATGGGAAGTGGAGCAGCCAGGACTGGAACTGGTACCCACATGGGATGCCGGTCCCCCAGGAGGAAGTTTTGTCCACAACGACACAGCTAGATAGACTTATAATGCAGACTTTTCAGGGAGAAGGAATACACAAATATTCACACTTAGTCAGAAATGACACTTATGTGAGACTGAGCTTTTAATTATAGAATTGAGTGCCCCAAATCAAACATAGCAAGCCTCAGTTTTCTCAAGTACAAAGTAGAGATAATAATAAATATGACTAAAATAACAAAAATATTGACTCTGTTTACAGAGTATTTAATAGTTACCAAACATTATACTAGACACTTGACTTATACAATGCCATCTTATCCTCCAACATCTTTATAAGGTAGGTGGATTACTAACTATAGTGATAGGGCTTCTATTGTTTGTAATTTTATTATTGTTATTATATAAGAGTTTGGAATGGAGTGGCTAGAGAAACAAATTTCGCCAGTGATGAAGTCTACGTCTTTATTTCAGCTGATATCCTGACCTCTGCCAGCATTACATTTACTTAGAAAAGCAAAATACTATAGCCACAGCATTCGCTGATGAAAGCTACTACTCTTTCAATTTTTCTTCCACAAAGATTCCCACCAGCCTTGATACACTTCAGTGTAATAGATTATCCTGTTAATTAAGCTTAAAAATTACTGTTTAGGAGCTCGCATTGTGGCATAGTGAGTTAAGCTGCCACTTGTGACACTGGAATCCTATATGGGCACCAGTTCAAGTCCCAGACACTCCACTTCTGATCCAGCTCCCTGCTAATACACGTAGGAAAGCAGCAGAAGATGGCCCATGTGCTTGAACTCCTGCCACCCATGTGGGAGACCTAGAAGAAGCTCCTGGCTGCAGCCTAACCCAGTCCATGTGAGGGAGCGAACTGGCAAATGGAAGATTCATTCTCCCTTTCTCTCTCTCTCTCTCTCTCTCTCTCTAACTGTACCTTTCAAGTAAATAAAGCATTTTTTTTAAAAAAAATCCTTCTGTCTCAGAAATATCATTTTGTGTGCACTCCCATCTCTTATTTTTCTTTCAGATTGTCCTGTTAAATAATCAGAAAGGATTTATTATAAGCATTAACTAGGTTGGCAGAAAGTAAATCTTTCCACTATCCAACCTTGAATATGATTAATTTGTTAGAAGTGTACTCATGCCTTATTTTGAATAAGCCTTATACCATTAGAATATTTTACCACTCACCAAATCTTTTCATCTCCCTAGACTCCTATGACATAGGCGGTGCAAATGTTGCTATACTCACTTTCCAGGTTAGGACACTGAGACTCAGAGAATCAAGGTGTTAATGAGAGGCTTCACTAAAACACAAATCTTCTCATTCTAAATTATTTGCTTATATAACAGCATTGAAAGAGGGATATCTTGTTACATCTACCACAAGACAAAAGCTCCTCTTGGCCATAATGTCCCTAAAAGAAGATTTTTCTCCTCAGCTACCCTTCAAGGTAGTGACTAGAAAGTGGTAACTTCAATTGACAGCCTCCAGAATTCTTGGTCTTTAATCCCTTCACTAGCCCCTCAATTTTCCACCCACTGCCTTCATGCTCTACTCCTCCCTCACCTTCAACATTATCTCTGCCTGTGTAATCATCATGGAAAAAGCAACAGGATACCAGCTTTGCCAGATAAGATATAGGATTGAATTTCAGATAAACAATGAATAATGTTTCAATGTTAATGAATCCAAAATGCTTCTTGGAGACATAATTTTAAAGTAATTTATTCATTGCTTTTCTGAAATTCAGATTTAACTGTGTGTCATGTACTTTTATTTGATAAATCTGATAAATCTAGATTAAAAGCGTAAGTTCTGATGTCAAAAATGATTTTGAGTCCAGCACCATGGCTCACTAGGTTAATCCTCCGCCTGCGGCACTGGCACCCCAGGTTCTAGTCCCGGTTGGGGCGCCAGATTCTGTCCTGGTTGCTCCTCTTCCAGTCCAGCTCTCTGCTGTGGCCCAGGAAGGCAGTGGAGGATGGCCCAAGTGATTGGGCCCTGCACCTGCATGAGAGACCAGGAGGAAGCACCTGGCTCCTGGCTTCGGATCTGCGCAGCGCACCAGCCGTAGCAGCCATTTGGAGGGTGAACCAACGGAAGGAAGACCTTTCTCTAACACTGTCTAACTCTGCCTGTCAAAAAAAAAAAAAAAAACGATTTTCAGTATTGATTCTGACTTTGACTAGCTATGTAATATGGCCAGTTAAAAAAAATTTCTCTGAACTTTGATTTCCTCCTGTTTAAATCAAAGATAATAAAAATAAGCTTGTTGAAATAATTAAATAAAATAATAAAGCCCCTAAAAGAATGTCTATCATCTAATGGATACTCAAAATATTAACTAGTATTATCAGTGAGTGACAATGACTAATGATAGCATGATACCTGCTAGATAAAAAGGCATTTAATAAGTAATAAAGTCTTAAGTTTTATGGACAAATCTCTATGGTAGGAACTTGGGGAACTTCACATAGACCGGAGGTCTTCATTGAACATAGACTCTATCTATAGTTCAGCTTTGTAAAATGCTCTTCAGTGTGTTAAATAGAAATAACTAAATGGGGCCAGCGCCACAGCTCACTTGGCTAATCCTCCGCCTGCGGCACCCGCACCCCGGGTTCTAGTCCCGGTTGGGGTGCCGGGTACTAGTCCCGGTTGCTCCTCTTCCAGTCCAGCTCTCTGCTGTGGCCCAGAAGCGCAGTGGAGGATGGCCCAAGTCCTTGGGCCCTGCACCCGCATGGGAGACCAGGAGGAATTACCCAGCTCCTGGCTTTGGATCGGATCGGTGTAGCGCCAGCCGTAGCGGCCATTAGGGGAGTGAACCAGCAGAAAGAAGACCTTTCTCTCTGTCTCTCACTGTCTATAGCTCTGTCTCTGTCTCTCTCTCTCACTGTCTAACTCTGGCAAAAAAAAATTTTTAATTTTTAAAAATTTAAAAAAAGAAATAACTAAATATGAAACACAATTGTCATCAGTAGTTTTAAAATTAAGATGGCATTTAAAACAGGAATAATATAAAGTAGAATATTTACAATAATGCATGCCCAAGCCAAAAATGTGGCCCTCGCTGGTCATTTAGTGTCTCAGGTGAATTTGATCAGTGATTGTCAGGCTTTAATTCCATAAGTCACCCTGCATCTGTTAGTATGCAAGAGGCAAGTCACCTCAGAGAAGCACATACTAAAGACGACTCAAAACAGAGCAAGAAAGAATCAAGCAAAGTTACTATAAGTCAAGAAGATGCAATCAATGTTTTGTGGTTCAGGACTAAGACTTCACTTAGGAAATACATGAAAAAAGTAGGGTAAGGCAAAAGTCCAGGTACTGGAGTCAGCATTGTGGCATAGTTGGTAAGTGCTGGTTCATGTCCCAGCTGTTCTGCTTCTGATTCAGCTCCCTGCTAATGGCCTGGGAGCAGCAGGGGATTACCCAAGTGCTTTGGCCTCTGCCACCCACATGGGAAACCCAGAGGAAGCTCCTGACTCCTGGCTTCGGCCTGGCCCAGCCCAACCATTGTGGCCATCGGGGCAGTGAACCAGTAGATGGAAGATCTCTATCTATCTCTCCCTCTCTCTCTGTAACTCTGACTTTCAAATAAATAAATAAACCTTTTAAAAAGTCCAGGTATAATAGTGTTACTGAGCAAGTTTTTGAAATTGTGATGTATACAATTACTCTTTGATCCTACATAATCTAGGCTGTAAATTCAGTGAAAAGCAGGAATCACATCGTTTTTGTTCACCATTTTCCTATCACATTCACAGTGCTCAATATTTTTTTGATGAATAAAGGGTCAGTTAGTTTTTCCTAGTACCTAGAATATTTTGAGGATATTTTTCTCTGGAATACAGACAGCTCTGAGAACTGGCCTTTGAACTGCTCCAACTAAAGTGGATGCCATATCATTAGAACCTTTGTGTATCAATACCTAACCTTCTTCTAATGAGAAGACTACAAGGGTGTTCTCCTGTCACATGGCTTCCCTAAAGTAGAACTGAATCCTTACTGGACAGCAGTTCACACATCCTAAATAAGTCCCTGGGGTCCTGCACTGTTCCTTAGGCTTTTTCAATTCTACTCCAAGTCTGTCTAGCAGAAATGAATCCAGTTTACAAATATAGAGAGAAATAAATTTCAGGAAATCACCTACTCAGGAACTTCAGTCACTTCCAGATAAAACTGAAGTCTTTGACAATTCGTTGCTCATGATAAACTGCCTTCATTCATTAGAGGAAGTAAAAAACAGAACTTATTGCAATTCTGTAAGCTGCAAATTTCTCAGCTTTAAATAGAATAGCAGAACAATTCAAAGAATTAGCTGCCCATAACAATGATTCAGTATTTTTTAAGTTGAAGTTAGTGTACGTTAATTTGGCTCTCATTTTTATAGATATATTTTAAATGTAATTATTTAAAGGGTATTTCATAAAATTACAAGTGATGCTGTACATTGATACTCTAACAAATACTATATCAAGACATAATAATAAGACAATTTTTACCAATTTGTAGAAATTTGTACTGTGTTTTGAAAAAAGGGCACAATGACATGAATGGGGACAAGGAGTTCCAAATTGCCCCTAAGTATTTTTTTAATTTTATTTATGTATTTATTTATTTGGCAGAGAGACAGAAAGAAACAGAGAGCTCCCATCTGCTGGTTTTCTCCCCAAATGCCTGCAATGGACTGAGTGTGTCAGTAGCTGGGTTGTCTGTAGCAGGAATTCAACCACTTGAGTCATCACCTGCTGCCTCTCAAGGTCTGCATTAGCAGGAAGTTGGAGTCAGGAGCCAAAGGTGGATATAAAATCCAGGTACTCCAATATGTGACATGAGGTCCTAATCGACATCTTAACTGCCAGACCAAATGCCTGTCCCACTCCTAGGTATTTAACATGGGGGTAGGGAGGTTGTCATAATTCCTTTTATTTTCAAATAATTACTTCACTTTTCATACATTTTTACACATATGCAACTAATTGGCTAATTTTCCCTGCAAGCGACTGGTCAAGAAAACATTAAATCACTTTTAACTTGATTTAATGGATATTTGCTTATATTAACTTGCTGATTACTTTTCTCCTTGTATTGACTGAAAACAATTGACTGCTTAACTGCATAATTATTCCAATTTATTCCACATATTAATCCTAATCAAGCCACCTCTACACCACTCACCCAACCATATATCATCTATTAATACTATACATAATAATGTTAATATTTTATTCCTGATCCCAAAATAGTAACTACTTAACTTTATTTCTCTACATTCTAAAGCCAGCTTTAGTAAGATACATAAAGCATGTTTATAATTTGGAATGGACCTTCTTGATGTTAGCTCTAGTATTAATCTCAAGAGATTGTTTTATTTTGAGGCCCAAACCTTGTGTCACACCAAGCCCCAAAATTCCAGAAATCCAGTATAGACACTATCCCTTGAATAGGTTTCAATGTTTCAAGGATCCTTTTGACAGAAAATTACCCTAGACTGAATCAAACCACTCTGGGCCCCACAACAGTACCCTCATATCCCCAAAAAGGGCATATAAATTAAACTGAGCTAAACAGGCAGGGAGCAGCACTTCATTGAACATCATTATTAACTTTCTAAACTTCTTTCCTGTCAAGAAACATGACGATCCTTCCCACCTGCTGAATCGCTGACATTCACCATATTCATAGAAGCACAGAACAAATACTTTACTGCAAAAATGAGACAGGAAAAAATTCATTATTCCATACATTTCCAAAAACAATTTTTGAAAGAGTGCAGTATGGTCTTATAAATGATACTCATGGTATAAGTGGAATGAAGAATGACCACTAAATCCAAACTGCTAAATAACAGCATGATATACATATTTCATTCAAGCATTGAAATCAGCAGGTATGAGGTTATTATAAACATAACACCAAATACATCATATCTCATTATTTGTTACATTAAATTTTTAGGACATCTTAACCATAAATATCTTTAGGTAATAAGTATTTTGATAAGAAGGAGGAAGCCTAGACAAGAGGGAGAAATATTAAATATGAGAATATAATTAGATACATTTCTAAATTTAATGTTAGATAAATACTATTGCTTTTATGTAATACTTGGTAGTCTCAATACTATTTGCATATATATGCTTCATAAAGTATTAATATCTATCACTATATATATGAAAACTATTCACACTGGTAATGTTGCCCAACAACATCTAAATCACTTTAGAATAGAAATTTTAACATCAATATTTTATCATTTTGATAACTCATTAAAATGGGCAAATGTAACAGTGTAGAAAACAATATATACAATTGTTCTTCACTATCTGCAAAATGCTAAGTGAGTTTTTCCAAAGCCCTTACTCAAGTGAATAATGGAAATCGATTGGAAATATTATAGGAAAGGCAAATGGGGAAAGGATTGATGAAAAACAAAACAGAGGATAAATCAGAGGTGCTTATTAATCAATCACAGAAATTTGAAGAATAAAAATAAACTAAGTATCATGTGATCAAAATTAATAAATTGTGAGAGCATTGAGGTTATTCATTCTATAAAAATTAATCAAAATCCAAAGAGATAATTGAAGGGAAATATGTGATTACTAATGTGCAAATATTAAGATATAATGCAATCATAACAACTCCATAACAGAAACCCAAACATTTTATTTTACAAGCAAAAATGCATTCCCACCAATTTGTTATTTCTAAGAGAAATGTGAACTATTAAGTGTGGGATCGTGGTTCCAGGCCTGCTATAACACCACTTCTTTAGCATAGTTAATTTATTTAAGTTGGATTCCAAAATTTTCATCACATCCTCCTAACTTTTATTCTAAGCCAGGATCATAATTCAGGATAATCTGAGAAGTGTATAATGTTGGCTAGAGAGTCTCATTTCTATATACTTTGCTGACTTACTTTACTTGTATACTTTCCTTCCTCTCATTACTCAAAACAACCAGGTATATATATAATGATACAAAAAACTGATGTTTGTTCCATAAAAGTTCAGAAGAATTAAGTTTCAATACAAATGGCACTGGTACATTCTACATGTTTCCTTAAGACCTCCCTCTATATTTCAAACACATTTAATCCTGCTTTTCTTAAAAGTATTTCCTTGTGCATGTCCCTACACCCCAATGGTCAATGGTGTGTGTGTATGTGTGGGTGTGGTGTATGTGTGTGTGCTTTTAGTTCATAGAAATGTGTGTTATTGAAAATTATACATGAATTTCAAAAATTTCACACCAAAATAAGCATCTTTTAATTACATTTTCCATGAACTTTTTAAAGTTCCCTGTATACAGTAATTTATAGGCTACTCCAATTGTATTGTAAAAGATCTTGCATGTTGAAAATAAAAGTAGTAATATTTAAGTGGTACTCATATTTTTTTTTGACAGGCAGAGTTAGACAGTGAGAGAGAGAGAGAGAGAGAGAGAGAGAGAAAGGTCTTCCTTTTTCCATTGGTTCACCCACCAAGTGGCCACTATGGCCAGTGTGCTGTATTTTTTTGTGGAGAGATAAATCCTCTTTTTTGATATAGCTTCTAAAAGGCCTTTCAATAGCTTAAATCAATAATGCTCTTTTCATCCTACTTTGTGATAAATAAAGCTAAATGACAGTGAGGTAAAGAATTTGAGGTGTCAGTGGTAAATCCATAGGTAAGCACATACAAAGCATACAAACTCAAATGTGACCAACATTAAAGACATCAAAACAATAAAAAATTGCAATTATAAAGCTTAGTTGTCTCCCACAATAATTCAGATTACCATAGGTCAAATCATTTCCCAAAAAAATGTAACAATGGTTATTGCTACTGCAGTCCCTTCAGTCAATCCTTCAAACATATTTTTGGTCTGTTGGTCCCTACTGTAGATGTTATATAAGTTCCCTACTTGTCTGATTTGATATTTGTAAGTTAGGAGTGCTGAATTCAGAACTGTTTCTATCAGAAGTGTTCCGGAGGTTACATCGTGCTAAAGAATGTAGGAGAGCTTCCCGAGCTTTTGATGCTTCTATGTTCTGTTCTTGAGAGATCTGAAGGCTAATCTGATTCACATTATTCATTAGCAAATTGGAAGCCATAAGATTGGTTATGGAGCGGCACCTGGTGAGATTTTCTTCCAAAAATTGTTTGTAGAGTTCGTCCACCTTTTTTTCCATATAACTGTTAAGCATAGAGTTGGAGAGGGGCTGCTTGTGAAACAAGATACTTTTTTCTCGTATTTCATCCCCATTCAATAATTTTGAGGCTGGTAGTTTCTCTAAAGGCTCAGTGATAGGTGAATGACCCAGTGGTATATCCACTGAAAGCAAAACGGGACCATTAAAAACATCATCATGTGTGTGTTCTACAAAGCAGCCTGAATCATACATGTTGCCCACATGATCACCTCCAATCTGTAGGTCAGGATAATTCTGGCAAATTCTTGTACATGACCAGGATCGATATAAATCCAGTTGTCCTTCATCATGTTGTTCTCTCTTTGGAATGGGTAATGCAATGGACACATTTCCTGGAAGAGGTGTACCTTTGCACATTGTTGTAGTTATCTCATCCACATGACTTGTATCATTACTTTGTTCTGTTAAACACTTTTTCATACTCTTTTCTTGATTTTCCATCTTCACATGGGAAAGTGTATTGTCTTCTATATCTAGAAGTTTACTTTTGCAAGTTTCCTTTTCATCATTTGAGGTCTTCTTATATGTAAATGATTTGCAAAAATTTGTATATTTCTGTTCTTTATATAGGAGTTCAATCAGGAAGGCTTCTCCAAGCATCTTCTTAAATTAAGTTTTCTAAAAAGAAAAGTGTAGTATATTCCTGTAATACAAAATGACTCATTAAGGCAATGCACATTAAAATATCCAATAAGGGTTTATAACTTGTGTGAAACAAATATGATTTAGAGAGATAGTGTTATTGAAAGGACAGAGAATAGGAACAGGAATAAAGACACTTGGGTTATAGTTCTACGATTAACTCTTTAACCAGAAATATCTTATTTTTTTTTATTTGACAGAGTTAGACAGTGAGAGAGAGAGAGACAGAGAGAAAGGTCTTTTTTCCGTTGGTTCACTCCCCTAATGGCTGCTATGGCCGGCGTACTGCGTCGATCCGAAGCCAGGAGCCAGGTGCCTCCTCCTGGTCTCCTATGCGGGTGCAGGGGCCCAAGCACTTGGGCCATCCTCCAGTACTTTCCCGGGCCACACCAGAGAGCTGGACTGGAAGAGGAGCAACCGGGACCAGAACCTGGCGCCCATATGGGATGCCAGCGCCGCAGGCGGAGGATTAACCCAGTGAGCCATGGTGCCAGCCCCGAGATATCTTATTTATCTCCAGATATCAATTTTCTCATGAATGAAATGATAATACTTCACCTATCTTTTTCACAGGGTTTTTAAAAACAGTATGATATTATATCATACCCATGCAAGTGTTTTAAAAAGTACAAACTTACACAGATGTATATTATTATATTCAACTATCTTTAAGGTTTTAGAAATGATTCAAGTGTAAACCTCTATCTTCAAAGATTCTTGTTAAAATGAAGTCTGTTTTCAAGGAATTGGTTTCAGCAGTGCTTTTAATTAATGTCATTTCAGTCACACGTTGAAAAAATTATTATACCTTAGAACATACATAAGGCATGGAAACATATATAGTGCTCATGCACACTTCTTGATTTTACCTATAAATATAGCCACTTATATTTGCAATAATGTAAACACAAATAAGTTTGTCAAAAATCGCTACCACTCCCTTCTCTCCCTTTCCCCTTCTCTCTCTCTCTCTCTCTCTCTCTCTCTCTCTCTCTCTCTCTCTCTCTCTCCCCTTTTCTCTCTCCTTTTCTCTCCCCGCTTTGAAACTCAAATATTACTTCCCTAAGCATTTAATCCAGTCTCTGGTATTCTCTTGTGTGGTTCTTAATTACAAATTTAAGATTATCAAATGTCTCGATACCCTCTATGTGAGTGTGAAAGGGAAAAAAAAACAGAGTTGATTCAAGACACAATTATCCAGTGTCTGCTATACATGTCTTCAGGCAATCTACTTATATTTATATTTAAAGACGTTATGGAAGAAAATGAACCAATATGAATCAAAATATGTAAGAATTTGGACTTACCTTTTCCAGATGTCAAGATACCTAAAGGTTTGGATTTCTGAGATTCCAACAGTCTAAGCACAGGCAAATTTCCTTTTGGTTCCTTTGATTCTCCTGTTTTACTTACATGTCAGTAAGATGGCTTTAACCACACAAAATGCTTCTGCTTTCTATTCATACCATAAGACTGAACCAAACTAGTAGCAAAATGATGTGGATTAGTCACATGTATGGTAATGATCACATACCAAAAGAGGATCTTGAAAGTGTTTATTCAGATTGCAAATAACAATGATAGTGGGAAAATGTTGGCAGCAATAGCTTTCTTCATGCAAGTCAAAGAACAGACATATTTTTCACTGTTAAGTAGAAAAAAAAAGCATTGTGGAACCAGTATATTTTGTAAGAATGAGTAATCAGAAATTATGTAAATGACCATTCATAAAAGTACGGCTAAATAAACTTTGATACATATAACACTCTATGTGAGTGTGAAAGGAATATATATATATACATATATATAAATTGAACATTTTAATGATTTACTGATAGTAAGCTTTTATTAAATACTACATGAAAGTCTTTCTATATGTTCTCCACATATAACTTAAATTAGAAGCTCTAATCCCCATTTTAAAGAGGGGAAAAAGAAAAGTTATACATTTGATGAAGGTCCTAAAGCTAATAAAATGGTACTAAAATGTGTACGAGGAAATTGAATGCATAAACAATGCTCCTTTCCACTATACTCTATGTCTTCTATCTCTATAGAATGCAAGTTGAAGAACAATATATACAGCATGATTTCATCATGAATTAGATGTGGTGTGCTATGTGCCAGGCACTATTCTAAATACTTCACACATGCTAATTTAATCTAACACCATTATGAAACAGATTTCATTAACTTTATTTTACCTTTGAGAAAACTGAGGCACAGAGAAGTTAGAGAACATACCCAGTATCACACAGTAAATGGTGGGGTCTGGGTTTAAACTCAGACAGCCTGACTTCATAGTCTGTGTGCTGAACTTCCTCGCTAAATTGACTTTTTTCTTCTTTTGAATTGCCTTAATGTATGTAACTATGTTGGTGAAAAAAATACAAATCAAACTCTTAATAGCAGTTTCCCTTGGGAGGAGAGTGACAGGAAGTAAGTGAAGGAATAATTTTACTTTTTATCGCATGTATTTAGATATGGTCTGAATTTTTGTACAATGATCATGTATTCATATATTATTTGATGATTGAAACAATAGATAATTCACACACAAAATCACAAGAAAAAATTTTACTATCTTTTTTAGAATACGTTTTTCCAACCTCACAAATGTTTTCCCAATTTTTAGAATAATTTTAAACTCAGATACAAACTGCCAAAGTAGACTGGGAAGCAGAGACAAAATTTCCACATAATACTTTTGGCTACAATCTCAGTACAGCTTTTGTTGTACATTATTTTACAATTTTAAATTATCACAAACACAGACTAAGTTAATTCTAACTGTGTATGTCATACAAAGAAACTTATTTTAGGTTGTCAAAAATAGCCTCTTGTAAGAGACAGTGTGCTAAAGGAGAAAAGGCAATGGCTCACAGTTAAATGAGATTTATCACATTTTTACACCAAAAAAACCTGAAAATGTTTTTAAAAGATTTTCTTACCAGTACTCCCACAAAGGGATTTTAAAAGAAAATGGGAATCCCAAATTCCTCCAAAGCTAGACTCCTTCATTGGTTTTATCCCATTTCTTTTGCCTTCCTCATCCATACATTTAGCCAATCCAAGTTGTGGAAATGCCCTGTCCTAAAATTCTCTGCCTTTCACCACTGGCATGTACTTTAATTCTAGTATTACTATAGCTGCTTCCATTTTTGCCTCCTTCCAATCTGTGTGCCATGTGCCATGCTATATTGATCCACCAAAAGGATTGTGCAACAGGTTCTAATCCCCCATAGATCAATAATAAGAACAGATAGAAGTTATTGAGTGCCTCATACGTAAAAGAGGCTCTTAAGCAACTTCTGTGCTTAATCTTCACGTTATGTGATTATTGAGGCAAATTATGATTGCCTCAATTTTACAATACAGACAACAGCTTCAAAAGGATTAAAAACCAAAATTCAACCTGAAAGCTGAAACCCTCTGTGATAACCCCTGTTTTATTTCTCAGCCTCTATCTTCTACCACTTGTTCCCAGAGCTCCAATCACCCTGTTGTTTCATGACTGTTCCTGTCACTTAAAATTCCTTTATGCTCATAATGTCCTGGCAGATTATAAATCTTCAGATTAGCTCTCAGTGCTTCAGGAATTCCTGCCTCAACCCACCTGCTCTGCTGTAGGTTTCTCTACATTACAATTAACTCATCTTAGTTATCACTCTGAGTTCTTGAAGGTAAAATCCTTTGCTTTATTCATTGATGTGTTCTCAAGCAGTTTGCAGAATCTGGCAATTACTACCAGTTTCTGGACTGCCCACAATGTGTCACACTCTGTGCCAAACACTTTTACATACTCCAGTCATTTATAATCCTCACAATGATGTTAATGGACAGGTATCTTCATCGTCATTTTAACAATAGAGAAATCACTTAGAAATAACTTGCCCGAGATCCATAGTTATTAAATGGCAGAGCCTAAGAATACAAATTTGCCTACCTCAAAACCTGGGGCCCAGGTTCTTTGGCCCTTCAATTCCCAATGTGCCTTTCCCACTTTCAGCAAGCCTCCCAAATCCTGTAAATACTATCTTTGTCTTCCACTGCTAAAAAACGCTAAACTGAGAAATAAAAACAAGAGACCCAGAGTTGTTGCTCAGCCCGTTCATCTGCCACAGCCACCAGCATCCCATACTGGATTGGCAGTTCGAGTCTCGGCTGGGAAGACAGCAGAAAATGACCCAAGCTGTGGAGCCTCTACAATCCACATGGGAGACCTGGATGGAGCCCCAGGTTCTTGGATTCAGCCTGGCCCAGTCCCAGCTGTTTCCTGCACTTGGGGCGTCAACTAGCAGATGGAAGACCTCTCTTAGTCTCTTCTTCTCTTTCTTTGCCACTTAGCCTTTCAAATAAATAAGGAAATAATTAAAAGAAGAGAAAAGCTGGGAAATTGAGCCCCAAATATATTTAAGAGGAAGCAGGCACTTAAGCAAGAGGTCATCTTTTCGCATAGGGGGAAGGGACAGGAAGTGCTGGGAGAGGCAGAGGCTGCTGCACCCACTGTTGCACAAACCAAAAGGTCCACTCCAAGGAGAAAAGGAGGCCTGCAAAGTAGCTCCTCAAGAATGGCGAAAGACTCGCTAAGCGAAGGAATAACAAAGGTTGTAATGGTGGTCACATCCTGACCTGCAAATCCAGCCAATACAAGTTTATTTATTTCTTGTTTTCACGCATCGCATCACATTCTATTTGGGGAATGTTTTCCTTCAGGTGTCTCTGGTCTGCATATGCAGCCGCAGTAGCCAGCGGGAAAGCTCGCACTCGCTTCCGTCTTCAAGCAGGGAGCGAGAGAAAAAGCCTTAGGATTGCTCTTCCCTCACCCCGTCCCCTAAGCCCTGTACAAAAGGACAGAGAAGGGGACAGAGTTACAGGTTAGCGCCCCCTGGAGGTCCAGCCCCTAGGCTGGGGCGGAGGAGGGAGGGAGCAGGAGGCGCGCGAGGGTCGGGGGGGCTTCCGCCTTCTGGTCGCTAGGTGCTGCGTTCCCCAGAATGGGCGCTAGCCAGCGCCACAATGGCATTTCTCTCCCAGCCAATCCTGAACGCACGGGCCCCTAGCACTTAGCAACGCTCAAAGGGAAAGAGTCGGGTGTTAGGATTTCGGGAAGCCGGTCTGCGCCTGAAGCAACGGTGAAGTAGTTGACCCTGTGTTACTCTGCAAAGTAGCTTCAGAGTCGATATCATGAGTTCCATTAAAGTCTATTATACCAGCGTGTCAGGCTCTAGGGAGGTGAGTGGGAAGAAAAGCGCCTGCTGGGGAGGGGGTAGACATCCTGGTTGGGGTCTTAGAGGCTGTGCTAAAAATTTGCAATCCCCTTTCTGCCTTTTAGGAGGTGGGCATAGAGATGAAAGAGACTAGAGGAGGAGAGTGTAGAGTGAGGAGACATAGGCGAATGGAAAGGAGGGTGCAAGGAACAACAGGGAAAAATGGGTGGTTAATGCCTTCATTCAGGTTGTGCTCTCAGAACTGATTGACTTGGGAAATTTCTGGTATCCTAAGTTCAAGGGCCTGCAAAAATGTTGCAGATGTCTCCAATGAAAATAATAACTCTCTTTAGGATAGGAGAGGAACACCGCCCATGAGTAGCCAAAATCTTGGGACTATCTGCCAACTCAAAAAGGAACAGCTATGTTTGCATAGAGCACAGATTTCTTAGATGAATTAATATTTGGATGCATTATTTTGACTAGGATATAGGAAGTATTATTGAAGAGTGCTAATAGAAATATAATTGAGCCATATTTGCAATGTTAAAGTTTTAGTCGCCAGGGGCTGGTGTGCGGTAGGTTGTGTGGCTGCCTTCCACACTAGCATCCAATATTAGAGTCAGTTTGAGTCCCAGCTGCTCTGCTGCCTGCTAATTTGCCTGAAAAGCAGCAGAGGATGGCTCAAGTACATAGGCCCCTGACACCAATGTGGAAAACCAGGATGAAGCTCCTGGCTCCAGCCTGGTACAATCCCAGGTGTTCCACCAGGTGGGGAGTCTCCTGTCTCCTGTCTCTCTCTCACCTCCCATTCTCCCTCCCATACTCCTCCCATACCCTCCTTCTCTCCCCCCTCCTGTCTCCTCACTCTCCTCTCCCCATCTCCTTCCCTACTCCCTCTCCTCTTTCCTCCCTGTATCATCCATCTCCCCTCCATCTCTCCACTCTTTATTCACTGTCTCCCCACCACCCTCCCTCTTTCCTCCCTCTAACCAATAGCTGTCTTCCCTCTCCAATCTTCCTCTCCTCCCCCTCCTCCCCACCCTCCTCTCCATTCTCCAATGTCTCCTCACTCTACACTCTCTCCTCCTCTAGTCTCTTTCCTCTCTATGCCCACCACCTTCCCCGCTCCCCTACTCCTCTCTATCCCCTCTCTTTATCCCCCTTACTCTCACTCTCTCCTCCCTCCTTCTCTCCTCTCCCCCATTGTCTCTCTCAATTTCCTCTCTCCCCCTCCTCTTCAGCCCCATCCTCACTCCCTCTCCTCTCCCCCCTCCTATCTACTCTCTTCTATCTATCTCTCTCCTCTCCCCTCTCCTCTCTCCCTCCTTGTCTCCACTGCCTCTCTTTCCCCTCCTCTCACACCTTCTCCTTTCTCTCCCTCTCCTCTATCCTGGCCTCCTACCAGACCCCACTCCTCTCTCCCCTACTCCTCTCTGCCCCGTCTCCACTCTATCACTCTCCTCTACTCCCTCTTCACTCCCCCTTTTCGCTTCCTCTCCCCTCTCCTCTCTCCCTCATCCTCTCTCCCCACTCTGCTCTCTTTGCCCTCCCCCTCTCCTGTCTCCTCTCCTCTCCCCCCTCTAATCTCTCCCCACTCTACACTGTCTCTCTCTCCACTTCCCCCACCCCCTCTCCTGTCTTCCTCTGCTGCTCTTCCCCCCTACTCCTCACCTAAGTCCTCTATGCCATTCTCCTGTCTCCCCTTCTACTCTCCCCCCTCATTTTGCCACCCTCCTCTTTCCTCCCTCCTTCCTCCCTATCTCTTCACCATCATCTCTCCCCCACATTTCTCCCTTTCTCCTCTCTCCTCCCTCCTCTCTCCCTCCTCCACTCTGCCCCCTCTTCTCTCCCCCCTCTACACTACTACCCCCTCCTCTCTGCCATCTCCATCTCCTGTCTCCTCTGCTGCTCTCTCCCACCTCCTCTCCCCCATCCTCTATGCCCCTCTTCTGTCTCCCCCTACTATCTCCCCCGCCTGTCTCCTTCCTCATCTCTGCCCCCTCCTCTCACCCCTTCCTCTCTCCCCTCCTCTCTCCCCCTCCTCACTCCCCCCTCCTCCCCATCTCTTCCTCCCCCACTCTGCTTTCCCACTCCTCTTTCCCCCATCCTGTATGCCCCTCTCCTGTCTCCCACTCCAGTTTCTCCCTTCTCTCTGCCCCTCCTCTCTCCCCCTCCCCTCTCCCCCTCCCACTCTCCTGTCTCCTCTTCTTCCTCCCTCCTCTCTATCACATTCCTCTTCCCTCTCTTCTCTCTCCCCTCTCCTCTTCCCCTACTCCTCTCTGCTTCTCCCCTCTCCCCCCTCCTCTTCCCTTCTCTTCTCTCCCCCTCCTCTGTCCCCCCTCCTCTTTGCCCTTCCTCTCGCCCCATCTCTTCTCTCACACCTCTCCTCTCTTCCCCCTCTATGATCTCTCTTCTTCCCCTCGCCCCTCCCCCTCTCTTGTCTCCACTGCTGTTGTTTCCCCATCCTCTCCCCCCTCCTCACTCCTCCTCCTCTCCCTCCACTCTTCTCCCCCTCTCCTCTCTTCCTTGTCCTCTTTCCCCACTTCCTTATCCCCTACATCTCTCCCCCTTTCTCTATCCCACTCATCCTTTCTCCCCCTCTCCCCTTCACTCCCCCTCCTCTCTCACCCTCTCCTCTTCCCTCCTCTCCTCTCTGACACCTCTTCTCTCTCCCCCTCCTCTCTAGCCCCCTCCTCTCTCCAACTCTCCTCTCCCCCTCCTCTCTCACCCTCTTTACTCACTTCTCACCCCCTCTCTTCTCTCACTTCTCTCTCCCCCTCCCCTCTCTCCCTTCTCTCTGACCCCACCCCCTCACCTATCTCCTCTCTTCTCCCTCCTTCTCTCTCCCCGACTCTTTTCTCCCCTCTCCTTCTCTCACTTCCTCCTCTCTCCCCATTCCTCTCCCCCTCCCCTCTCTCCCCTCTCCTTACTCCCACTCCTCTCTCCCCCAATTCTCTCCCCCATTCTTCTACCCCCTCCTCACTCTCCTTCTCTCCCCACTACTCTCCTCTCTTTCCTCTCTCCCCCCTTCCTCTCTCCCTCTTGTATCTGCCCGGTCCTCTCTCCCCCAGTCCTCTCTCCCCTTCTCCTCTCTACCCATCTCCTGTCCCCCAACCTCTCCCCTCTCTACTCCTCCTCTTTCCCCCTCCTCTCTCCATCTCCCCTTTGCCCTTTCTCTCTCCCTATCTCTTCTCTCCCCCTCTTTTCTCCCCCCTCCTCTCTCCCCTCTCCTCTTGCCCCATCTCTTCTCTCACACCTCTCCTCTCTCCCCCTCTATGACCTCTCTTCCTGCTCTCTCCCCTCCTATCTCTTCTGTATTCCTCCCTCCTCTCTCCCCCCTCCACTCTCCCCCTCCTTTTCCCCCTCCCCTATGTCCCTCTTCTCCCCTTATCTCCTCTATTCCTCCTCTCCTGTTCTCCCCCTCTCTCCCCTTCTTCTCTCTCCCCTTCCTTTCTCCCCTTTCCTCTCTCCTCTTTCTCTCTCCCTCTCCTCTTTCCCCCTTTTCTTCCTTTCCTCTTTCCACTCTCTCCTCCCTCTCCTCTCCCTCTCTCCTCCTCCTTTTTCCTCTCCTCTCTCACCCCTCCTCTTGCCCACTCTCCTCTCTCTCCCCCATCTCCCTTCTCTCTCCCCATCCCCCCTTTCTCCTCTCTTCCCTTTCTCTCCCCTGTCCTCTCTCTCCCCTTTTCTCTCTCTCTTCTTTCCCCTTCCCCTCTCCCCTCCCTCTCTCCCCTCCTCTCTGCTCCATCTCCCTTTCCCCTCACTTTCCCCTCCCTGTTACCTCTCCTGTCTCCACTCTTCTCTCTCTCCCTCCCATGCCTCCCCCTCCTCTATCCTTGACCCCTCCTCTCTGCCCCTCTCCTCTATGTCCTCTCTCCTCTCTCCTACCTTTTCTCCCTCCTCCGTCCCCTATCCTCTCTCCTCTCCTTCCTCTCTCCCTCCTCTTCCTCTCTCCCCCTCCCCTCCCCACTCTGCTCCTCCTCTATCCCCTCCCTCCTCTCTCCCTCTCTGCTACTCTTTCCCTCTCCTCTCCCTCATTCCTCTCTCCTCTTTCCCCATCCACTCTTCTGCCCCTCTTTCCCAAGCCTCTCTCTCTCTCCTCTCTCCTCTCTCCCCACTCTCCTCCCTCTCCTCTCTCTCATCCCTCTACTCTCCCTCTCTCCTCTTCTCTTTAATCCTCTCTCTCCTCCATACCCCATCTCCTCCCTTCCCCTCTTTCCTACATCTCCTCTCTCCACTCTCACCTCTCTCTATCCTCCCTCTCTTCTTTATCACCTTTCAGTCTCCTCTCTCCTCCCTCTCCCCTCCATCCTCCCTCTCTCTCCTCCCCTCTCCTATCTACCCCATCCTCCCCCTCTCTCCTCTCCTTTCTCACCTCTCCCCTATCCCTCATTCCTCTCCCCACTCCTCTCTCTTCCCTCTCCCCTACCACTTCACCTCCCTCTCCCTTCACTCTCTTCCTTTCCTCTCTCCTCCATTCCTTCCCTGTCCCCTCTCCCTTCTGCTCTGTGCTGCTCTTCTCTCCCCTCTCTTCCCTCTCTCCTCCCTCTTCCCTCTTCCCTCTTCTCTCTCTCACCTCTCTCAGCCTCTCCTCTCTCGCCCATCCTCTCTCACCTCCCTCATGCCACCCTCTCTCCTCTCTCTCATCTCTCTCATCTCTCCCCTCTCCCCTTCCTCTTTCCCCTCCCTCTCTCCATCCTCTCTCCCCCCTCTTTGTACTCTTTCCTTCTCTCCTTCCTCTACACTCCCTCTCTCCCTCCTCTCCTTTCTCCCACTATCCTGTCTACACTCTCTCCTCTCTCCCCTCTCCTCTCTCTCTCTTTCCACTCTCAACTCCCTCTCCCCTCTCTCTCCTCCATCATCTCTCTCTCTCTCTTCTCTCCTCTCCTACTCCTCCCTCCCTCTCCTTCTCCCCTCCCTCTCTCCCCATGGTTCCTTTTCTCTCTCCCTACTCTCCCCTCCCTTTCCCCTCTCCTCTATCCCCTTTTTCCTCTCTCCCTCTCTCCCATTCTTCTCTCCTCCCTCTCACTTCCCTCTCTCTCCACCTGTCCCCCCATCCTCTCTCCCCTCTCCCCCCTCTCCTCTCACCTTCCCCTCCTCTCTCTCCTGTACCCTGCAGATTTCCTCCATCTCCTTATCCTCTGTCCCCTCTTTCTCTGCCCTCTCTTGCCTCCCCCATCCTCCCTCTCCTCTCTCCCCTCTTCTCTCCCCCATCTCCGCACCCTCTCTTCTCTTCTCTCCCTTCTCCCTTCTTTTCTCCCCTCTTTCCTCTTCTTTCCCTTCTCTCTCCTTCTTTTCCCTCTCCTTCTCCCACACTGCCTTTCAAATAAATAAATAAATCTTTAAAAATAAACTAAAAATTTTAGTAGCCATTTAATAAAGAGATGCATTTAATTTTATGTTTTATTTAATGCACAATATTCAAAATATTATCATTATAACATGCAGTCAGTATAAAATAGATGTTATACATTCTTCAAAATCCCATATACATTATGTACATATAGCACATCTCATTTTGTACTAGCCACATTTCAAGTGTACAATAGTCACATATGACTAGTGATTATCACATTGGACAGCACAGTTCTAGAAAGATCATTATTTGTTTATGAACCTTGTTCTGCAGGGTTTTGAAGAAGCATGAAAACAGGGGGACCTGCAGTTGATTATAAATGTGGACAACATTCATCACCCTCCAGCTGTGTGCCAGATACCTTGACGACTTCAGAAAGGAAGGACTGAGATTTTATCTCAGCCTAGAAAAACTATTGCTTTTGCATAAAGCCTGGTTGAATAGATCAGTGATTTCACCTGTTTATTAAGATACAGCAGTAAGAGGAAATGTTTTTTGAAAAGGAAATTAGGGTCCATTTGACTAGTTGAATATTTTTAACATTGCAATTTATATTATTAGGTATGATACTAAGAGTCTCTGAGAGGGAATTATTCGGAAGAAGCAAGAATCACAATTGATGCAACAGGGAACTTATCCAATTATTGACCCATGACTTTCTTTTTTAGAAAAAAAAATATTTTATGTATTTATTTAAGAGGTAGAGTTACAGACAAAGAGAGACAGAGACAAAAAAGTTCTTCTGTCTGTTGGTTCACTCTCCAATTGGCTGCAATGGCCAGGGCTGGGGCAGGCTGAAGCCAGGAGCCAGAAGCTTCTTCCCAGTCCCCCACAGGTGCAGGGCCCCAAGCACTTGGGGAATCTTCTACTGCTTTCCCAGGTCATAAGCAGGGTGCTGGATCAGAAGAGGAGCAGTTGGTATACAAACCAGCACCCATATCGGATGCTGGGGCTGCAGGCAGAGGCTTAGCCTATTAAACCACAGTATAGGCCTCCCTCAGGCCCATGACCTTCAAACTGTGACATAAAAATCATCTAAAGGGCTTGTCAAAACAGAATCTTGAGATTCCCCAACCAGAAGTCTGATTTTGTAGATTTGAGGTGAAATGATGCTGATGGTGCCAGTCTGTGAATCACACATGTAATAGCATAGATCTAAGCAAGAGTTTCCCTGAAAGGGTTTTGCAAAACTACTGCAAAAAGGCACTTTAAGTTACATGCAACACAGTTTTCCAATTAAAAAAACTTAACAAGCCTCAGAAAGTGGAAATTCTGTATTTTAGAACTGCAGAAATTTCTCAGTTACCCATTGGAAACAGGCAGAGTTTTCTATGCATGACTGGATTACATTTTCAAGTCATTAAACAAAAGGCCTACTTATGTGCACTTTCACAGAAATTCCACTTCCGTAGGCTGGGGTTTGTACTTATCAAATTGCTTTCACATATATTTTCTCATTCTAGCATGAGAGAATTTATTTGATAAAACTGCTCAAGGAAGTTATGTGAAAACCTATAAACCTCAACATTTACCTAACATTTGTGTTTAGTTATTTAAGTATCTGTGGAGATAAAACATATTTAAAAGATAACCACCGTAGTTTTAGTTTTAGGCAGCATTGCATCTTTCAGGAGAAAAGACAATGGAAGAAATACAGCCTGTTAGTGGAAGATACATATCTAACAGTTCATATGCAGGGACATAGCAAGAACAGGCCATTTTTATCCACATACATATTTGTAAATCTTAATTCCCCTGGTTTATTTATTTAATTTTTCTTAGCCTGTGGTCTTTCTCTCTGATTTAGTCTCTATGATAGGAACTTAAGTTTTCTTAAGATTGAAAATCTTTGTATAATGTACATTTCCTCCACAGACTTGCCATACATATAAGTATAAATTAATGCACTAATGAATGCAAACTGCTGCCTCAACTGTTAGAACAATGTCGTTTTTCTTCTAAGATTTATTTATTTCATTGAAAGGCAGAGCTGCAGAGAGAGAGAGAGAGAATGAGAGAGAGAGAGAGAGAGAGATCTGCCATCTGCTGGTTCACTCCCTAAATGACTTCAATGGCCAGAGTTGAGCCAATTCGAAGCCAGGAGCCAGGAGCTTCTTCTGGGTCTCCCACGCAGGTGCAGGGGCCCAAGGACTTGGGCCATCTTCTACTGCTTCCCCAGGCCATAGCAGAGAGCTGGATCTGAAGTGGAGTAGCTGAGACTTGAACCAGAGCCCATATGAGATGATGACACTGCAGGTGGAAGCTTTACCAGCTAGGCCACAGTGCTGGCCCCAGAACAATGTCTTAACACTTCAAGTGCAGTATGAAATCAATCTGGTAAATATAATCCATTAGGTGGTTTTGGCCACCACTGGCCTTACTGTAGTTTTTCATATTTATGTACATATATATGTATATATATAAATATATATATGATTTCACAAGAAAATTACCTTTTGTTTCTCAATAAAACTTCATACCATTGAAAGCTGTTCTTCCCTAACAAAATGGACAAGGAAAATGAAAAAAAAAAAAAACTAAAAAAAATTGTGCCTGAATGATTACTATCTTTCTGTATCTATCTAGGTGAAGCAGAGACAGGAAGAAGTTACAAGAATTTTGGATGCTTACAAAATAAAGTATGAATTGATAGACATTTCTGTTAGTTACCAAATGCTTCAAGAAATGAGGATGAAGACTTCTACTCCTAAAGCTCTACCACCTCAGATATTCAATGGCCAAGAATATTGTGGGGTAAGACTAAATGTCCATTTTATTTTCATTTCATATCTTAAGGTCATATAGATGGGGAAATAATTCATTTATAAGGTATGATGGCCAGGTTTACCCATTAATAGAATAATTTAATTATATTCCAGAAGATAAGACAAAGTGTATTTTATGAGGAAAAGGTCATCATAAAAGAATATTCTGCTGCTTGTTTGAATATGCTTATGAAATATCTTTCATCCTACATTATAATATAAAGTAACTTGTATTCATGGGGAAAGTTTCATCTAATGTAGCTAGCTGAGTTTTGTAAAGGCCTGAACAAGAAAATTAGCAAGATTAACCTGGACCCTTGAGTTTAATGACTTCATAACCTGGAATTACCGACAATGATTACCAGCAAGTTACTTTTGTTTTTTTAGGATTATGAAATGTTTCATGAGGCAAAGGAAAACAAAGAGATTCTGAAATTCCTCAAGATGGAATGAATGGACAGTTATGAAATATGAGACATTTACTGATATGGTTCTACATATTCTCCATTTGCATTGGTTTCTTTTAATTATAACAATATAATTGTCTCATTAAAGTGATCGCTTGGAAACATAAGCCCTCATTATTTCAATTATACATTAATTTTCTGTTATGCTATGAATGTCATATATCTTTGTAAAGAAGTGTTAAGTGTCTATCAACATCAGACTTTTAAGAATCACTTTACAGGCATGCAGTAAACTTTTAGTGCAATTTTCAGTTTGCTTTCAGCTATTTAATTGTTTCTCAGTACACTTAACAAAAGCTTAAATACTGTACTGGACAGTTTAAAAAATGAATAAAAAAAGCAGACCATTGGGTCCCATTCCAAGTCCTTAAAAAAGGGGAGGAGGGATAAGAATTAATATTCTTTTTTTATTTCATTCTTAATTTTAATTTTAATTAAATTTTAACAGATTCAATATGATTTATAGGTTAAAGTCTAAGAACATGATATTCACTTCCTCCTTCCCTCCCACCCTCTTTCCTTCTACCTTCTTTTTTCTAGTTTTTGAGATAACATTTTAAATTTGCATTGCAGTAAAAAGGCTTAATATTTCACCAAATAGAAGTTTAACACAAGTAAAAAGAAAAAAAGACCCCAGTTTAATGGGAATATACACAATGGCTATAAACGTTAATTAAATGGAAAATGTCCATTTCACCCACATACAGGTTTTTTTTTTTGTCAATTAGTCATCATAATTTCTTTCAATGAAATAGAACCAATGACAGTGTAACATCTAAATATATCCTGTGTGGTTGCAAGCTAATAATTAATTTCATTTAAACTTTAAGCCATCTCCTCTCAACAGTTTATAAGCAGGAATAATTGTATGCAGATTGAAATGCAAATAATTATACATTACATTTTTTTGTACTCTATTAGTTACTACAGATAAGGGAAAACATATGGTATTTTTCTTTTTGGGACTGGCTTGTTTCACTAAATATAATAGTTATTTTTAACAAGCTCCTTGGGTGATTTTTTACACTAAGATCTGAGAACCAATACAAAAAGTAACAATATTTTTAAGTTAATTCTCCCTCCATGGCAGTTTCTTTTCAGATTTATTTCTCCTCCCCTTGTTCTCGTCTTTTTGACTTGTAAGTCCACTACCCAAACCACAGCTCAGAAACCTAGAAGTCATTATTAATATCACCCACCCCTCACTCCAATATATAACCAATCACTAAGTCTTAAATGAATTGGCCTTAACATCCAGTTACCCTCCACGTCTCTGGCTCTGTGACTGTTGCTTTTGTTCATGTCTTCATCCTTCTTGCCTGTACTGCAACAATAACTTAATTCTCTAGTTCCAATTTTACCATTTTAATATCTGCCCTAGAGAGTGCTGTTAGATTAGTGCTTTCGCAATCTTGGTTGAACACTGAAATCACCTAAGGAATTTTTTTAAATTATAATGTTAAATACCATCCTTAACAATTCCAGCGGTTAGCTAATATTGAATACAATAGCATAAGAGGAATCTTTCTAAAATGTAAGTTTAATCAAGTCTACATAGCCTGTGACAGAAAATTCCAACCTGTGTGATAAAATACATTTCTCAGAATCATCTGGAGTGTTTATTAAATATGTAGATTCCTAACCCCTCCCCCAACTTCTAATAAAGATATTTTCATTTAGTAGCTCCAGGTGGTTCTCAAGCACAGTAATTTTTGAAATATATTGATTAATCAGCTAAACTCTAAACCCCATACTTGTTCTTTGAAACAGAGATCTGCAGATCCTTCTTTCCTTAACTCTCAGTTACATCCACCTTTCTCCTCAGTAACCTATTAACTCTTTGAAGCTTCATAAGTTCGTCAGGTTTACATTTTCCTGCATTTTACACTCACTTGGAGTCCTGTATCTGCCTACTATTTTTCTTGAAAAGGAATCACAGATCCTTCAAGTACCTCTCCCTTATGATGCCTTTTGCAATATCCTTCCTAATAGAGTGTGACTTCATTTTTCTTTATGATCCAGATAGTACCCATGAGCTAATTCTATCACAACACTAGTAGCACATTATAACTGTGGCCTCCATTGAAAATGATAAAAGCCAATGTTTCTCAGACATTCACTATGTGACAGACACAGTTCTAAAGTACTTTTCATGAATTTACCTAATTTAATCTTTACAACCCTATGAGGTAGGGTTTATTTGTTATCATTCCCATTCCCATTCCCATTCAATGAATAAGGACAATGGGCTGCCTAATAACAAAGAAATGTGCACCAGAATATAAAGCCAATAAGTGATAAAGTCAGGATTCAAATCCATTTTAGAAACGAAATAAAAGGCCCTTACTAGACAAGGTAGGAGGATCTGAAAGGAGAGAAAGCAGCAGCAAAGTGAGTCAGTAGTATAGATACACACACACACATGCACACACAAAACTCCCACAGCTTGTCCTCTCATGATCAAAACCCTTGGAGAGATAGGGGAATACAGTCCTTGACAATCCCAGCTGGTTTTAAGGGGACCAGAGAGCAGCAAGACTGCTTGCCCTTATTTCCATAGTCAAGCCAGAGAAGTCTGGCATCCCTTCACTGCAACACAGCTGCAAAGCTGCAGTGCCTAAGTGAGAATCTAGGATGATAGAATTGAGGGCAGCCTTGCAGAACCCTGCACGCCCATTACAACGATTAATATAGCAACCAAACTTTCCAATGCCTCCTAAGGAAATAAATGAAGACCACTCAAATGAGAACAATCAGAGATCGTTTACTCAGAGCAAGCTATAACATAAGAACCAGCCATCACAATTTGCATTTTGCAGAAAGTCAAAGACAGGGAAAAGAGTGGGAAAACATAAAATTAGAGATGATTATCAAGTCCTGGCTGTTTGATATGATTGCTATACAGACTGTGGTTTGACCTCCTGAATGGTTTGCTGCAGAGATTTTGGTTTGCTTTCCCAGGTTGGTTTTTGCAGATTATGGGTCAGTCCTTTCCTTCCTTCCTTCCTTCCTTCCTTCCTTCCTTCCTTCCTTCCTTCCTTCCTTCCTTCCTTCCTTCCTTCCTTTTCTTCCTTCCTTTCTTTTTCTTTTTCTTTTTCTTTCTCTTTCCTTTTCTTTCTTTCTTTCTTTCTTTCTTTCTTTCTTTCTTTCTTTCTTTCTTTCTTTCTTTCTTTCTTTCCTTCCTTCCTTCCTTTCCTTCTTTCTTTCTAAGTAGCAAGATTTAATGGAGATAGGGCATCCATCAGATGGGTGGGACAGAATCTGAGATTGCCTAGTCACTGAGACTGGGGGAAAGCAAGGTTACATGGTTAAATAGAATACACCTGGCAGGCCAGGTGGATGGCTCAGCTCTCAGCCCTCTGTAAAAAAAAAAAAATTGGTCATTATTTGTATATTCAGGCTCTCACTCCACTCCTACATAGGCTGAAGAGGGGTTGAGTGTAAGCCAGCAGATATGGAAGCCTACAAATTCAGGAAATGAATTATGAGAGACATTTGCAAACTTGGTCAGTAAGTAGAGAGAAAGGTAGAGATATCAACTACAGTTTAAAATAAGTTTATCTTTTAAAATGGACATAATACATATCGTGTGTAAATGAGCTCCCCCCCTACAGCTTATTCCTCTAGCTTTCATACAGACTTAAAAAAAGTGAGAACAGTCACTTTCCATAGTGACATTCATTAGAGCTGCCTGTAGGATTGTTAAACTGGATTGTATAAAAAGTCATACCAAGTTTGCAAATACAACACCCTGACAGTCATCCACTATGAAGGAAATCTCCTGTAATGGATTGAGAGGTAATCTTTGAAAATACACTTGTGAGTCTACATCTTAATCCCTGAACATGTAAATGTTACCTTATTTGGAAAAAAAATGGTTTTTGAAGGTGTAGTTAAAAAGCTTGAGAAGCCGGCATTGTGGCATAGTATAGCAGGTTAAGCCACCATCTATGACACCAGCATCTCATCTGGGCACCAGTTAATGTCCTGGCTGCTCCACTCTGATCCAGCTCCCTGCTAATGGCCTGGAAAAAGCAGCGGAAGAAGGCCTGTATAGTTGGGCCCTTGCCGTACAAGGGAGACCATGATGAGACTCTTGGCTCCTGGCTTCGACCAGGCCCCAACACTTGCCATTGCAGCCATTTGAAGAGTGAACCAATGGATGGAAAATCTCTCTCTTTCTCTCTCTGTCTCTACTCCTCTCTGTAACTCTTTCAAATAAAAAAAGATACTTTCTGAACCAGTGTTGTGGTGTAGTGGGTAAAGCTGCTGCCTGCAACACTAGCATCCCATATTAAAAAAAAAAAAAAAAGAAGAGTAAGTTTGATATGAGGTAATCATCCCGGATAAGCCAGATAAGCCATAAATCCAATGAATCCAATGTCAAGTATCTTTAAAGGGTGATGCAGATGGGTATTAGAGAGTAAAGGAGGCGGAACTATAACCATGGCAGTAGAGATTAGACAGATGCAGCCACATGCAGATGACTGCCTGGAACTAACAAAAGCTGATAAAAAATGTTTTCTCCCCTATTGTCTTCAGAGGCAAGGCAGACTTGCTCACACCTTGAATTCAAGCTTCTGGCCTCCAGAGTTTTGAGTTAATAAATACCTGTTGTCTTAATTGACTCAATTTGTGGTAATTTTTTACGGTATCCAAACTAATATAGCCATCAAGTGCAATGCCTTGAGATGACAGAAGGGAATAAAAACATGGGGCTATGGATGAGGTCAAAAAAGGAAGAGGTTTCCCTTTGCACTGTTAAAGAGTGAGCACAAGATTAATCCCAGGATCACTTTACTGTTGAAAATCTAGTAAAATCAGGCAAGGATAAGTCGCTAGTATCTTTTATAAATTCTGCAATGCAGAGATTTTGAGAAGGTAGTTGGCTAATGAAATAAATCTAGTAGTATGCTGCCAGCTTTTTTGGAAACAATAAAGGAATTGAAATACTAGAACGTACTACAGTGTATGACACATATTTAACTCAGAACTCCCTCATCGTGGGAAAACAGTTGGCATTGCTCAAACATATTCTAAGTTACATGAAGAACACTTGGCTACCTAGAGCAAAACATTATGTTTGAGAAATGTGAAACACTGCCAAAATCCTGGGAGGAAAACCTGAGGAAAAAGCCTCTCTGCGGAATTAAAGCATGCATAAGCCCCTGTGTTTCTTGGGGAACTCTGAAAGCCACTCAATGGCAAAGACACCTGAGACAATCCTTGGATTTCAACTCTAGCTAATTTCTAGGCCTAGGGGAACAAAAGAGAAATTGTGGATCTATCAATAACTGAAATTTTTAAAAGTCACTGAAAGGATTCAAAAATCACTAGAGGGATTCAAAAGCATAGTTGAAGAAGTAGAAGAAAGAGTGATCCTGAAAAAACAGCAGAAAGAAAAAAATAAAACAGAAGTGAACAGGCCCTAAAGAACCAGCTGGACATGATCTGGGAAACAAACATATGCACAATGATAATAACAAGACAGAAAGAGACAGAATTGACTTCTGGAGCAATAGTAGCCATATAAAATTCTGCATTTGGTGAAATACATGACTCTACACATCCAAGAACTCAACAGACTCCAAGTAGGATAAAGTCACCGAGTTTCACATGGACTCCAACAGTTAAAATACAAAGATAAAAGGAAAATTTTGAAAGCAGCAAGGCTGAAGTGACTCATTAGATACAAAGAAACCTCCATAAGATTAATAGTCAGCCGGCGCCGTGGCTCACTAGGCTAATCCTCCGCCTTGCGGCTAGTCCCGGTCGGGGCACCGATCCTGTCCCGGTTGCCCCTCTTCCAGGCCAGCTCTCTGCTGTGGCCAGGGAGTGCAGTGGAGGATGGCCCAAGTCCTTGGGCCCTGCACCCCATGGGAGACCAGGAGAAGCACCTGGCTCCTGCCATCGGAACAGCGCGGTGCACCGGCCGCAGCGCGCCTACCGCGGCGGCCATTGGAGGGTGAACCAACGGCAAAAAGGAAGACCTTTCTCTCTCTCTCTCTCTCTCACTGTCCACTCTGCCTGTCAAAAATTTTAAAAAAAAAAGATTAATAGTCACTTTCTCTTAGAAAGCAATGGATGAGGCATTTAAAGTGCTGAAAGAATATAAAAGTTTTGGGGCTGATGTTGTGGCATAGCAAGTTAAGATCCTGCCTGGGACACTCACTGCCCATATCAGAGTGCCAGTATGAATCCCAGCTGTTCAGCTTCTTGTTGAGCTTCCTGCTAATGTATCCTGGGGGGCAGCAAATAATGGCCCCAGTAATTGAGTTTATGCCACACATGTAGGAGACCTAGGTGGAATTCCAAGAATCTAATTTCAGCTTGGCCCAGCCTTGGCTGTTGGGGGCATTTGGATTCTCTCTCCCTCTCTCTCTCTGTCACACTCCCTCCTTCTCTCTCCCCACCTCTTCCTTTCAAATAGATGTAAATTTAAAAATACATTTATTTAAAAAAAGTTTCTACCAAGAACTCTAAGAAGTATACTTTAAGATTGAATGAGAAATAAAGACATTTCCAGATAAACACAGTTGAAGTTTATTCCCAGTAGTTCTGCCAAACGAGAAATGCTAAAGGGAGTCATTCAGGTTGAAATGAAGACACTGAACATGGTTTAACAGTCAGATGCAAAAAAAAAAAAAAAAAAGTAAGGCCGGCGCCGTGGCTCAACAGGCTAATCCTCCGCCTTGCGGCGCCAGCACACCGGGTTCTAGTCCCGGTCGGGTGCCGGATTCTGTCCCGGTTGCCCCTCTTCCAGTCCAGCTCTCTGCTATGGCCCGGGGAAGGCAGTGGAGGATGGCCCAAGTCCTTGGGCCCTGCACCCGCTGGGAGACCAGGAGAAGCACCTGGCTCCTGGCTTTGGATCGGCATGATGCGCCGGCCGCAGCGGCCATTGGAGGGTGAACCAACGGCAAAAAGGAAGACCTTTCTCTCTGTCTCTCTCTCTTACTATCTACTCTGCCTGTCAAAAAATAAAATAAAATAAAAAAATAAAAAATAAAAAAACCAGATGCACAAAGTAATAAATCTATGTTATTGTTTGCACCATATATAGAGATGTAATCTGTGATGAGAACAACAACATAAAAATAGATCAGAACAGAATTGTAGGAAGAAGATACTTCAAAAAGTTTATAGAAAAGCATATTATGAAAAGTAAATACATTAATTCAAAAATTTTTGCACCAAAATAAATTTATCTTTTAATTCCATTTTTCTACAATCTACCCTCACATAAGAACAGGGTTTTTGGATATTACTTAGGATAAGGTTGAATCAATTAAAACAAGATTGTTGCAAATTTAGAGTGCTAATTGTAATACCTAAAATAATCACTAATATCTTTAAAATATACGTAAAAGAAATGGTAAAATAACAAAAATTTTCTCACAATACAAAAATCAACTAAATACAAAATAAGACACAAATTAAGGTATAGACATTGTATAAGATATATTAAAATAAGTACCAAATGACAGAAGTTAAGTCCTTCTTTATCAGTACTTTAATGCAAATGGATTAAACTCTCAAATCAAAAGGCAGATATCATTAAAAATAGATTAAAAACATGATTTAACGACTTGCTGGCTACAAGATACTAACTTTAGTCTTAAAGACACAAATAATTTGGAAGTAAAAAGACATAGAAAGATGTTCCATGCAAGTAGAAAGTAAAATGCAGCTGAGATGGCTATACTAACATCAGATAATTAGGCCTTAAGTCAAAAACTGTTACAAGAGGGAACGAATGACATTAAACACTGGCAAAAGGAAGAATGTATCAAAAACACATAATTAAAAAATATAAAAACTAAACAACAGGGGACAATGTTGTGGCGTAATGGGTCAAGTCTCTGGTTGCAGCACTGGAATGCCATATAGGCACCAATTTGTATCCCAGCTGTTCCACTTCCCGTCCAGCTCCCTGCTAAGGGCCTGGGAAAAACAGCAGAAGATGACCCAAGTGCTTGGGCACCTGCGCCCGCATGGGAGACCCGGAAGAAGCCCCTGGCTCCTGGCTTCAGCCTGGCCCAGCCCTGGCCATTGTGGTGAACGAGCAGATGGAAAATGTCTACCGCTCTGTCCCTCCCCCTCTGTCTCTGTAACTCTTGACTTTCAAATAAATACATAAATATTTAGAAGTGAATTTAACATTAGACAAATCAGTAATAAAACTGAGTAGAGCAATTAGGCCTGACAGACTTGTAAAGCATTCCACCCAACAACAGCAGAATACACATTCTTCTGAAGTGCATATGGAATATTCTCTAGGATAGACCATATATTAAGTGACAAAACAAGTCTAAATAAATTTTGTAATGTTGAAATCATATAATAAATCATCTCCAAAGGAATGAAGTTAGCAGCAGAAGGAAAACTGGAAATTTTCCAGACATGCAGAAATTCAACAACACTCCTAGATAGCCAACAGGTCAGAGATGAAATTACAAAGAAAAATTTAAAATCATTAATGATGAAATAAACAAGAAAATACCAGGCAGCAAAACTAAAAGGCTACACTGAAGGCAGTGTGTTGAGGAAAATCTTTAGCAGTGAATTCCTACATTAAAAAAGAAGAGTGGACATTTACTTAGGGGTTATGATACTTGTGTTCCAGGTAGGAGTACCAAGATTCGATTGTCAGCTCTGGCTCCTGATTTCAGCTTCCTACTAATGCAAACCCTGGGAGCAGCAGGTGGTATCTCAAGTAACTGATTTCCTGCCACCCACTTGGGAGACCTGAATTGAATTCCCTACTCCCAGCTCATCTGGACCCAGCCCCAACCATTGTAGGTATTTTGGAAGTGAACCAGTGGATAGCAGCTCTCTCTCTCTCGCTCGCTCTCGCTCTCGCTCTCGCTCTCTCTCTTTCTTGCTCTCTCTCTTCCCATCAATCAAATAAAAATATAACAAAAAATAAGAAAGACCTCAAATCAATAATGTAAATTTACACAATAAGAATAAAAAAGAGCAAACTAAACACACAGCTAGAAGAAGGAAGGACATAAAGACCAGGACAAATGAAAAAAAAATCAAAAACAAAATAAGAATAAATAAAGCTAAAAGTTAGTTCTTTGAAAGATTGACAAAATTGACAAAACTATAGATAAATTGTCAATACAAAAGAGAAAAGACTTAAAACCCTAAAATAAGAAATGAAGGAGATGTTGTTTCTATAAATTTTAGAGAAATTAATAGGATTGTAAGAGATACTGTTAATATATTTTCACCAACAATTAGATAACCTAGATGAAATGGACAAATTCTGAGACACATGAACTAAAAATAATGGCTTAAAATAAAACAGAAAATCTGAATAGAACTATAATAAGAGATTTAATTTGTAATCAAAATCTTCCCAAACAAAAATCAGGATCAAATGGCTCTACTATTGAATTCAATCAAACATTTGAAAAAGAATTGACACTATTTCTTCTCAAACATTTCCAATAAGAAGAGGATGGAATGCTTTCTTACTCGTTATATGAAGCCTGAATTACCCTGATATCAAAGCCAAATAAAGACATCACAAAAAAGAGAATTACAAACCAAGATCTCTTATGAATATAAGTGAAAAAATCTTCAACATATTACTAGAAATCGAACCCAATAGCATGTTAAAATGAATACGTGAGCCTGGCATTCTTGTGCAGTGGGTTAAGTCACCATTTGTGATGCTGGCATTCCATCTGAGTGCTGACTCAAATCTCAGCTACTCCACTTATGATCCAGCTTCCTGCTAATGCTCCTGGGTAGGAAGTGGAAGATTGCTCAAGTACTTGAGCCCCTTCCACACCTGGAGTTCCTGGAAACTGGCTTTGATAGCCCAGCCCTGCTGCTGCTGGCATTTGGGGTGGGAACCAAACCAGCACATGGAAGAATGGAAGGTCTTGTTAACTCTCTCTCTCTCTCTCTCTCTCTCTCTCTCTCTCTCGCCTTTAAAATAAATAAATCTTTTAAAAGTAAAATACAATCATACATCATGACCAAGTAAAATTTATCCCAGCAATGTGAGGGTACTTCAACATAATAAAATCTAATTATTGTATTACACATTAATAGAGTGAAGGAAAAAATATGATGATCTCAGTACATACAGCAAAGATTTTTTTCTTTTTTCTTTTTTTTTACAGCAAAAGCTTTTGACAAAATCCAACATCCTTTAATGATAAAAATTCCCAGAAAACTAGACATAGAAAAGATATTCAACATGATACAATGTATTTATGAATAACTCACAGCTAACATCATTCTTAGCTAGTAAAAGATTGAAGACTTTTTCCTCCAAGATCAGGAATAAGACAAGGATGCCTGCTTTTGCCACTGCTATTCAACACTGGGGTGGAAGTTCTACTTAGAGAAATTAGTAAGAAAAATAACTGAAAGACATCCAAATGCAAAAGGATGAAATAAATCTAAACTATTTCTATTTACAGTTGGCATGGTCTTATAAAAGAATCAAGCAACATGCAAAAAAAAAAAAACAGAGCTTTAATGAATTCAACAAAGTTGCAAGATAAGAGATCAACACACAAAAAGCAATTGCTTCTATATGTGAGAAATAAATAATCTGGAAAGGAAATTAAGAAAACAATTCCATTTACAATGCAATCCAAAAGAATAAAATACATATGAATAAACCTAACAAAGAATATAAAATTTGTATATAATTATGCCTGAATGAAGTTAGAGACCTAAATAAATGGAAAGATGTCTTATGTCTATGAATTAGAAGACTAAGTATTGCTGGTAAGTCAGTACTATCCAAAAGTATTAACATATCAATAAAATCAAAATTCCAAAGACTTTTTTACAGAATTGGACAAACTGATCCTGAAATTCATTGGGATTTCAAGGAGTCCTAAATACCCAAAGCAATCTTGAAAAAGAAGAAAATGTGGCATATATACACGATGGAATACTATTCAATTATAAAAAAGAATGAAATCCTGTGTTTTGCAGGAAACTGTATGGAACTGGAGGACATGGTGCTGAGTGAAATTAGCCAGATACAAAGACAAATACTTCATGTTTCCCCGCATATGTGAGAACTAATATTAAAAATAAAAAACAACTCAATCTGAACACTAAATGTTGATTACTTGAGGCAGGGAGGGGTGGGAGGGATAGAAAGAGTTTAGATTAAAAAATAGGAAAGCTGGGTATGAGGGGTTTACGGGAATGTTTTATTACTATGTGTAATAAATTTGTTGTCTTATAAATTTAAAAATATTCTGAAATAAAATGTTTTTAAAAAGAAAGACTTTAGAATGAAGTTCAAGGACTCACACTTCTCAGTTTCATAACTTACTACAGCTATAGTAATCAAAAGAATGTTGGAATGGGATAAGGGTAAATCTATATAAAACAATATAACAAAATCAAAAGCCAAGAAGTAAACCTATGCATCTATGGTTAGGTAATTTTAGTTGACGATACCAAAACTATTCAGTAGAGAAAGAACATTCTTTTCTTTTTAAAATTTTTTTTTAATTTGACAGGTAGAGTTATAGACAGTGAGAGACAGAAAGGTCTTCCTTCCACTGGTTCACTTCCCAAATGGCAGCTACGGCTGGTGCGCCTGCGCTGATCTGAAGCCAGGAGCCAGGTGCCTCCTCCTGGTCTCCCATTCAGGTGCAGGACCCAAGCACTTGGGCCATCCTCCACTGCCCTCCCAGGCCACAGCAGAGAGCTGGACTGGAAGAGGAGCAACCGGGACTAGAACCCAGCGCCCATATGGGATGCTGGCGCCACAGGCAGAGGATTGACCAAGTGAGCCACGGCACTGGCCCCAAAAGAACATTCTTTTCAACAAATGGTGCTGGTAGTACTATATATTCTCATGGAAAATGATGAATATAGACCACTACCTCCTACTACATACAAAAATTAACTAAAAATGGGTCAAAGGCTTAAATGCAAAAACCCACACTATAAACCTCTTAAATTAAACATAGAAATAAATTTTTGTGTCCTTGCATTATGTAATCATTTCTTGTATATGGCACCAAAGGTGTAAGCAACCAAAGATAAAAAAAGATAATAGACTTTAATCAAAATTTTAAATGTGCACCAAAAGCCAGTATCAAGAAAGTAAGGAGATAATATGCAGAATGGGAGAAAATATTTATAAATCATATATCTGATGAAGGTAGAGTACCTAGAATATATAAAATGACTTAGAGGTGCTGCCATTGGTGTACAGCAGGTTAAGCTGCTGCCTGTAATGCCAGCATCCTACATCAGAATGCTGGTTGGAGCACCAGCTGATCTGCTTCTGATCCAGCTGTCTGCTAATGTGGCTGGTGAAGCAGAGCAAGGTGACCCAAGTTCTTGGGCTCCTGCCACCTATGTGGAAGGCCTGGATGTAGTTCCAGGATCCTGGCTTTGGCTAGGCCAAGCCCTGGCTATTGTGCTCAGTAAGGTAGTAAAACAATGGATGAAAGATTCTCTCTCTCTTTCTCTCTCTTTCTCTCTCTCTCTCTCTCTCTCTCCCTCTCTCTCTGTTACTCTGCCTGTCAAATAAACAAATCTTTTTTTAATTAAACTTTTATTTAATGAATATAAATTTCCAAAGTACAGCTCATGGGTTACAATGGCTTCCCCCTCCCAAAACTTCCCTCCCACCCACAACCCTCCCCTTTCCCGCTCCCTCTCCCCTTCCAATCACATCATGATTCATTTTCAATTCTCTTTATATACAGAAGATCAGTTTAGTACATATTAGGTAACAATTTCAACAGTTTGCCCCCATATAGCAACACAAAGTGAAAAAAAAATACTGTTGGAGTACTAGTTATAGCATTAAATAAGAGTGTACAGCACATTAAAGGCAGAGATCCTACATAATATTTTTTTAAAAAATTAATTAATTTTCTATGCCATTTCCAATTTAACACCAGGTTTTTTTTTTCATTTCCAATTCTCTTTATATACAGAAGATCGATTCAGTATATAATTAGTAAAGATCTCATCAGTTTGTACCCACGCAGAAACACAAAGTGTAAAAATACTGTTTCAGTACTAGTTATAGCATCACTGCACATTAGACAACACATTAAGGACAGATCCCACATGGGGTGTAAGTACACAGTGACTCCTGTTGCTGACTTAACAATTTGACACTCCTGTTCATGGCGTCAGTAATCTCCCTAGGCTCTAGTCATGAGTTGCCAGGGCTATGGAAGCCTTTAGGGTTCGCTGACTTTGATCTTATTCCGATAGGGTCACAGTCAAAGTGGAAGTTCTCTCCTCCCTTCAGAGAAAGGTACCTCCTTCTTTGATGGCCCCTTTCTTTCCACTGGGATCTCACTCACAGAGATCTTTCATTTAGGTCTTCTTCTTTTTTTCTTTTCCATGGTATCTTGGCTTTCCATGCCTACAATACTCTCATGGGCTCTTCAGCTAGATCCGAATGCCTTAAGGGCTGATTCTGAGGCCAGAGTGCAAATAAACAAATCTTTTAAAAAATAAAAAAACCACAACTCAACAACAAAGAGACAACCACTCCAATTATAAAATGAGAAACAAATGGCCAACACACACAAAAGAAACTTAACAACATTAGTCATTTGGAAAATGCAAATCAAAGCTTTGATGAGATGCCATTCCCCATCTGTTATTAGAAGGACTGTTATTTAAACAATAACAAATTCTAGCCATTGATGAAGAGGTGGAAAAACTGTAATGCTGTCTACTGTTGCTGTGAATGCAAAATAGTGCGGCCAAAATGGGAAGCAGTTTGGCAGTACCTTGAAGAGCTAAACATAAAATTGTTATATGTCCCTCAATATCCAACCCGAGATTTATGTATATGTACATGCAAGTTCATTGCAGCACTAATCACAATTGTCAAAAGGTAGATACATTCCAAATGTGTCAATTGATAAATGGATAAACAAAATGTGGCATAAACATATAGTGGAATATTATACAAACATAAGTGAATGAAGTACTGACAGCTATTAGTTATTGCATTATTTCATTTATATGAAATGCCCAGAGTAATTACATACAAACAGAATATAGGTGGTTGGATGTTTAAGCCTTGAGGGGTTAGAAATGGTAGAAACTACTTAATGGGTAGAGTTTTACTTTGATAAAAAACAAAAACCCTGCAGCAACAACTATTGCTTGAGTTTCCAGTCTGCCAAACTATTCTAACTCAGGCTAACAGCCTCCACAATAATGTGAGTGAATAATAAAATTAATCCATATAAAGCCATTTACCACATGGTATTTTTGTTAATAACAGACCACATATTATTTTTTTTTTGACAGACAGAGTTAGACAGTGAGAGAGAGAGAGAGAAAGGTCTTCCTTTTTTCCATTGGTTCACCCCCCAAATGGCCACTACGGCCAGCGCACTGCACTGACCCGAAGCCAGGAGCCAGGTGCTTCCTCCTGGTCTCCCATGGGGTGCAGGGCCCAAAGACTTGGGCCATCCTCCACTGCCTTCCCCGGGCCACAGCAGAGAGCTGGACTGGAAGAGGAGCAACCGGGACAGAATCCGGCGCCCCGACCGGGACTAGAACATGGGGTGCCGGTCCCGCAGGCGGAGGATTAACCTAGTGAGCCGTGGTGCCGGCCAATAACAGACCACATATATGATAGTAGTTCTATAAGATGAAAATGAAGCTAATGATGTAACCATCACAAAGTCATAAAACAATATATTACTCATGTTTGTGGTGATGTTGGGGTAAGCAAACATATGATGCCAATTGTATAAAATGCAGTGCACACGATTATGTACAGTTCATAATACTTGATGATGAATGCTTTATATATACATATGTGGCTATTATATAGAGACAATGAATGAATATATATGCACTTGTGCCGCTACTGTAAAAAGTATGCTTTGTTATACCAGGAGGAGCCGCATTTATCTTGTGTTTACTGCATCTCTTGATTGTATCATTTTTTGTTGAACTTGATTTCCTTTGAGCATGTTGTTTTGTTCTGCATGGCCTTGGGGGTAGTATATATGTATAAATATATATACATATATATTATATACACACAGGATAATACGACATATATATGTTGTATATATATAGCATATCAAAACATATATGTTTCTGTAAGTATATTCTATGATGTTTGCACAATGACTGAATCATCTAATGACACATTTTTCAGAAGACATCTCCATTGTTAAGTGGCACGAGTATACACACACACACACACACACTTCCTATGTGTTCTTTTTTCCTGTTCCTCTGAAGAAACTTCACTGATAAAGATGTTAATACTGATAATAGATCTAAGGAAGCAGAATCATTTATTTTTTATTTCTTATTTTAGCTCTGGTTGAGAAATCTTTTGGCTGATTGACAAATAAAAATTCTTTCCACTTCTGATCCCAATGGCCTGGGAAATCAGCGGAAGATGGCCCAAGCGCTTGGCCCCCTGCCACTGTAGTGGCAGACCAGGATGAGGATCCTGGATCCTGGCTTCAGCCTGGCCCAGACTTGGTCATTGCAGACATTTAGAGAGTGAACCAACGGATGGACAACCCCTCTCTGTCTTTCTCTCTGTGTAGCTCTTTCAAATAAATGAATAAATCTTTAAAAAGAGAGAGAGAAAGAAAGAAATAGCATTGGATTTAGTAAGAAGCCCCTGACTCAACTTTTTCTTGTTTTTTTAAGTTATCAACTTCATGTGCTGGGGTAAATTATTTGATTTTTCCTGAATTTCACTTTCCTGGTTGGTAAAATGAGATTGTTCAAGACTAGATTGAAGTACCAAATTGGTTTTAACCCTTGTGCCAAATTTGATGATGGATAGAGTCTTCCTAAGTTAATGCGTTTAGAAGGATGTTGAGGCTCAATTGGAAATACCACAATAATCCATGAACAGTATCTGCCATGGACACAAGATGGGTAGTGGAAGCTTCTGGGCAGTTCATTTTACATCAGTAAACAATGTAATATAGAAACACAGTGGAGATATCATGGTTTCAGCTGGAGACTACTGCAATAAAGAAAATATGGCAATAGAGTCACACTGACTTTTTTGGTTTCCCAGTAAGTTATGTTTACACTATCATGCAGTCTACTATATATGCAATAGCATTATGTCTAAAACAAGTATAACTAAATTAAAAATACCTGTCCCTTAAAAATGCTAACAATTATCTGAGCTGTTAAAAAATGGTGCTTCTGGGGCTGGCATTGTGGCATAGTGGGTGAAGCCGCTGCCTGGGATGCTGGCATCCCATATAGGTGCTGGTTCCTGTCCTGGCTGCTTGTTTCCATTCTAGCTCCTTGCTAATGGCCTGGCAAAGCAACAGAAGATGGGCCAAGTGCTTGGACCCCTGCACCACAATAGAGACTTGGATGAAGATCCTGGCATCTAGCTTTGGCCTAGCCCAGCCCTGGCTGTTAAAGCTATTTGGAGAGTGAACCAGTAGATGGAAGATCTCTCACTCTCTCCAACTGTTCCTTTGAAATGAACAAACATTTTTTATGATTGATAATGTTTTCCCCCTGAAACCTTTTATTAAAGGTGTACAAACTTCATGCATTTCATAAATACCACTTTAGGAATATAGTGATTCTTCCCACCATACCCCACCCTCCCACCTGCACTCCTACACTTCATCCTCCTCTCTCTCCTATTCCCAATCTCATTTTTTACTAAGATCTATTTTCAATTAACTTTATACACATACGATTACCTCTATACTAAATAAAGATTTCAACAAATAATATGGAAAAAAAACTGTTCTTCAACAGTCGAGATAAAGGCTTTTCAAAATCATTGCATCTCAAAGTGTCAATTTCACTTCTATAGATTACCTTTTAGGTACTCTATTAGTTATTACAGATCAGGGAATACATATGGTATTTGTCCTTTTGGGACTGGCTTATTTCACTAAGTATAATACTTTCCAGTTGCATCCATTTTGTTGAAAATTAAAATAGGATTTCATTTTTTTTACTGCTGAGCAGTATTCCATGGTGTACATATTCCATAATTTCTTTATCCAGTCTTCAGTTGACAAACATTTGGGTTGATTGCATATCTTAGCTATTGAGAATTGAACTGCAGTAAAGACCTAAATCTAAGACCCGATACTGCCAGAGACCAGCTCCAGCCAGTCCAGGGGCTCCAAGGTGTGAAAGGTGTCGGCGCTCGAAGAAATGAGAGACACACTCACAGCAAGGCTGATGGCATGGCTCCGGCTCTCGAGCACCAGGCTTTATTTTTATATCATAAGTCAAATAATGTTTTTTTCTCACAATAACAAGTCTGTTGTCCATTTTTTTCTAATTACAATTTCTTTGATTTTCAAGGGCATATTCAGAGCATGGGTTACAATAACAGACAGGTGCGAGATAATGGGCTGCCCACACAAGCCAAGGCCTGGAGTGCTGTCGAGCTATGCAGAAATTGGCTACACAAGCTAGAATAGTACCTTCCTAATCTAATCTTTACTAGAAGCCCCAAGTTCAAGGCAGGACCTTTTTAAAATGTATCCCCTCTTTGCAGTTCTTTCTGTAACTCTAATTTCTTCAATGTACTTATTTAAATGTTCACTAGATCTATTCCATAGTTTTGACATCCTAACCATTGTAGCATTTGTAGCATATATTGAATTAAAGCTTTAATAACATTTATCTTTATTCTAGTGGGAAGTATATACCAGGGAGCCTGTTGCCTATTAATTCTTTTCCGCAAACAGCTCAACCTTGTATAAAGCATTAACCCCTTCTCCTACACTAGCATTCTGCTTGATTAAAATTTTACAAAGTAATGGACATTTTGGGGATAATTAGACTAAGAGTTCTCTAAAATTAGGAATACAGCAATCATTAGCAACACCACCAGGAAGCTCCAGCTTTCTTATGCAGAGTGTAGTTCCCAACAAACCTAATACCACCAAGAGGACCGCAGCTGTCCTTCTCATGCCTTGCTGAGACAGACCTTCTGCTGTGACCTTGTCAGCCAGCTGAAGTTGCCTTGGCCTCATCACGATACCAGCAAATTATTAGAAAATATTGGAGAAATCCTGCAAGACATTGTCAAAAGCAGAGTTCTGGGAAAAGATCCCAGAGGCACAGGAAATGAAAGCCAAGATTAACAATTGGGATTGCATCAAATTGAGAAGCTTCTGCATTGCAGAAGAAACACTCAGGAAAGTGAAGAGGCAACCGACACAGAATGGGAAAAATTATTTGCAAACCATGCAACTGATAAAGGATTAATATCCAGAATATATAAAAAGCTCAAGAAACTCAACAACAATAAAACAAACAACCCAGTTAAGAAATGGGCAAACTTGTTCTTTCATTTCTCTATTCTCCTCAAGGTAGGAAACTAATTCTATTATGAAGGAATCTGTAGGACACACAATTTAATCTTTGGACCTTATAAAAAAGATGGCTAACATTTTTCTGTAATAGCATAGCCAAAATAAGAACTTAAATAATAATCTCATAGCTAGATTTACTTCGCCATCAGCGAAGTAAACAGTAAGTAGAAAAAACCTCCCTTTCAGACCAAAGGGAAAGAAAGTTTTAAAGTGAGAATATAATTTTCCTCATGGGCATTGTCTACCTTAGAAAAACTACTACAGAACATGCCTGTGACTATAGACTTGTAGTTCAGGCCACCGAAGATGTGAGATGGGACACGGGCACTCCCTTGACTTGCATCCTCTGGTCTGCTTGAACACAAACCAGGAGGAAAAGAAAGCTAGGCATCAGAAGCAATGGGTGGCAGGCCTATTAATGGCTGATCTGTACAGTGATCTGCCCTCAAGGAGACCCAACAGGCCAGTCCACTGCAGTGGCTTTCAATGTGGTAAGCCTGGGCTTCAGCAGAAGTCAGCTTGTGAAGAGCCCTGGCAGCTCTGCCAAGAGTTGGATCACTGGAAATGGACCTGCCCTGGAGTCGAAGGATGCCCAGGTCAGAGCCACAGATCTTATTGGCTCTAAGCTGAAAAGCCCTTCACTCAGCCCAACTTCCAAAGTGACCACTGCAGCTGAGGGGACAGCCAAGTAGGGTCAGCAACATTGCAGGCAGAACTGTAAATTTCTTGTTAGAGATGCCACCTGCCTTTACCTGGCCAGCTCTCCTCCCAGGCCAGCTAAGTAATGAAAGTCAACAGAGTGCCTTCCCCTAGGAGGTTCACACCTCCCTTAGGATGTACCCCATGTGAAGAGATAGATAGGTCTGGGCTTCTTAACTTACAAGGCCTAAAGCCCAACAGATTATTATGAAGCCTCTTCTATCAGGTTCTATTTGCCTCTCAATCAGAAAACTTAATTGTAGCTTAGACATCACCTTTCTTAGCTCCTCTAATAATGACTCTGTCCTTTGTTCTAGACCCTGTCTAGCGCACTTGGGCCTCATTCCTTTGTAATCATAACCTCTACTCTACCACCAATGGCTCTACTCCCAACCTGTGTGTACTGATGGTCCTCTTCCCCACTTAATGCTGTATAATTGTTCAGACCTGGTTAATGCCACTCTTAGGATCATTGGTTACTATCCTCACCCTGTCTTTTATGACCTTGTCTAAATATGATCAGAGTTGGCAAACTTGGAAGGCTTCCATAGCCTTGGCAACTCATGACAAGAGCCTAGGGTGGTTACTGGTGCCATAAACTAGAGTGTCAATTTGTTGGGTCAACAACAGGAGCCACTGTGCATTTGCTCCTCATGTGGGATCTCTGTCCTTAGTGTGCTGTCCATTGTGATTTAATGCTATAACTAGTACTCAAACAGTATGTTTCACTTTGTGTTTCTATGTGGGTGCAAACTGTTGAAATCTTTACTTAAATATACTAAACTGATCTTCTATATATAAAGAGAATTGAAAATGAATCTTGATGTGAATGGAAGGGAGAGGGAGCGGGAGAGGAGAGGGTTGCAGGTGGGAGGGAAGTTATGGGAGGGGGAAGCCATTGTAATACATAAGCTGTACATTGGAAATTTATATTCATTAAATAAAAGTAAAAAAAAAGAAATGGGCAAAGGACTTAAGAAGGTATTTTTCAAAAAAGGAAATCCAAATGGCCAACAGACACATGGAAAAATGCTCAGGATCACTAGGGAAATGCAAATCAAAAGCACAAGAAGGTTTCACCTCACTCCCATTAGAATGGCTTTCATACAGAGATCAACAAACAACAAATGCTGGCAAGGATGTGCGGGAAAAGGTACGCCAATCCACTGTTGGTGGGAATGTAAATTGGTAAAACCACTATGGGAACACAGTTTGGCGATACCTCAGAAATCTGAATATAGACCCAACATCTGACCCAGCCATACCACTTCTGGGAATTTACCCAAGGGAAAAGAAATCAACATATGAAATAGATAAATAAATCTTTTAAGAAATGGCACTGGTTGGGGCCAGTGTTGTGGTGCAACAAGTTGAGCTACGGCCTGCAGCATCGGCATGGCACATGGGTGCCAGTTCAATTTCTGGCTGTTCTACTTCTGATCCAGCTCCCTATTTATGTGACTATGAAAGCAATGGAGGACAGCCCAAGTCCTTGGCCTACATCCACAGGAGACCCAGATGGAGCTCCTGGCTCCTGGCTTCGGTCTGGCCGGGCTCAAGCTCTTGTGGCCATTTGGGGAGTGAACCAGCGAATAGAAGATTCTCTCTCTCTTTCTCTCTCTCTCTTTCTCCTCTCTCTACATAACTCTGCCTTTAAATAAAATATTTTAAAAAATGGCACTGGTAAATTTGTTTGTAGAAAGAGTTCCAAAATCCTTCATTGTAAAAAAAATAATAAATGCAGTATCTGTGAAGCACAAAAAAAGTATGCCTTCATGGGTTTTTAGAGAAAAGAAAAAGCATATCAAATAGGATGTAAGTCACATGACTAAATGGCAAAATGTAACACATTTCCGTGAAAAGAAATGGACAAGAAAATGACATGGATGGGTGAGGTTGGAAAAAATGTTATAGGTGGAGCACAGGGGAATTTTTGGACAGTGAAACTATTATATATGGTACTGTAATAGGATATGCCCACTATTATGTATTTGTCATCATGCTCAGAACTTTAAAACAAATGAATAAAGTTTACTGTCAACTATGGATTTCAATTGAATAATAATTTATCAGTATTGCTTGATCTACCATAATAAATGGACCACATTGTCGAAGGATATTAATAATAAGAGAAACTGAGGTGGGAGGGTGTATATAAACTCTATTTTCTTCTCAGCTTTTATATAAACCTGAAACTTCTGTGAAAATCATATATTAATGAATTTTAAAAAGTGAAGAAAGCGACATAGAACAATTGACACAAAACAGACTACAAAATAATGGCAGTAGATAAAAATGAAAATACAATAAAGAACTGCCCACTTTTCCAGCATGTTTTCTGATCACAGGTGTGTCTACAGTGATAGTGTACATGTGGTAAATGCACTCTGCAACTTCTCCATACTGAAGTACATGTAGTTTCAATGTTCCATGATTTCCCATGTATTCAGGCACAAAAATACATTGTTGTACTCTCCTTGCTTCTTTGGCTGGCTAACTCTTAGCTTTTATCTTAGTTTATAGGTCATTTCTGCTAAGAAATTTATTAAAATTATCTATTGTTATTATTTGAAAGGCAGAGAAAGAGAAAGAATCTTCCATTCATTGGTTCACTCCCCAAATGCCTGCAACAGTCAAGGCTGGGCCAGGCAGAAGCCAGTGATCTGAAATTCAATCCAGGTCTCCCAGGTGAGTAACAGGGACTCAAGTACTTTGATAATCACCTGTTGCCTTCCAGGGTACACATTAGCAGGTAGGTAGAATCTAAAGCAAAGCCAGGAAAGCCAGGCACTTTAATACAGGATGCTGGAGTATCAAGCAGGGACTTAAGCCACTGTGTCAACACATACCCCTTCTCTAGAAAATTTTGCCTTTCTACCTTCTATGTCCACCAACACATAAAGAGGTACCAATTATAGTCCTCTCAGCGCCACTTACTTACCTTACTCTATTAGAAACGGCTAGCAATTTGTCCATCATCTGCCACTAAACTATATGTTTCTTGAAAATAGAGACATTGTTGTTCATGGTAGTTTCCTCATGCCCTAAAAAAGTGCCTGCTACATAGGATGCAATTAAAAACACGAGTTGAACAAATAATTAACCATAATTAGTATCACAGCAGTACTTTAAATCTTAGGCATTATATAATATAGTGAACACGATTTTAAAAATTGAGTTACTTGATGACCAAAAATGTCTTTTCCTTTTTATATTCTCAAAACACAGAATGGTGATAGATAAGCCGTAGGGAATAAAAAAAAGGTAGAATGCAGTTAGAAGAGCTATCTGCCATTAAATATGGACTTGTGTACCATTTGGTGAGGTGTCAGTCACTGTACCAGGTACTTAACTTGTGTTTTTCTACTCTAGGCTAATTACGCTCTTTCTGAACGCTTCCACTTAAAATGGAAAAACGTATTTTCTAGTACCATATATTCAAATGGCAACAGACTTATAATCAAATATATATGGAATTCTTACATCTACACAGTAAAAAGACATATAAATCAATTAAAAAGAAAGGATTTGGAAAGACATGTCTCCAAAGAAGACATACAAATGATGATAATCATATGAAAAGACATTGAACATATCTACCCATCAGAGAAACATAAATCACAACTATGATTAGACACCACTTATACCTACTAGTATGGCTATCCTCAAAATGATACAAAGTTACACGTGCAGAGGGAGCAAGCATTCAGCTTGCACCACTGGAGTGCGTGGATTCAAAACCTGCTCTAGCTCTGGACTCCAGGTTCCTGCCAATGAAGGCTTTGTGAGGCAGCAGTGATAGCTCAAGTAATTGGGTTCCTGTCACTGCTATGAAAGATCCAAACTGAGTTCCCAGTTTCCAGCTTTGGCTTGCTCAGCCCTGGCCACTGTGGGCATCTGAGGAATGAAGTAGTGAAGGGGAGCCTTCCCCACCCCATCCCATCTCTCCCTCTCAAATAAATTTCAAAAATATAAATAAATAAATAAATATAAGTAACAAGTGTTGGCCAGTAATTGTAACACTTATAGAGTGCTGGTAGAAATGTAAAATGGAGCCACTTTGTGAAAGCTTGGTAAGTCTTCAAGTTGTTAAATATAGAACTACCATATGACTCACGCTTACATTTATATAAGTCAAAAGAATTGAAAAGAAGTGTCAACAAAAAAAAATTGTGCACTAATGTTCATAGCATTCTGTATGGTAGCCAAAAAGTGGAAACCACCCAAATGTCTATCACATGATCAGCAACTAAAATGTGGTTCTATGCACCCAATGGAATATTATGCAATAATGAAAAGTAATGAATTAGTAATGCATGTTACAACATGGAAGATATAGTCACAAAAGTGCATATTGTATGATGCCATTTATAATGAAATGTCCAGAATAAACAAATTCATAGAGACAGAAATAATTTAGTAGTTATACAGGGCTGAGGGAGTAGGGAGGGTGGGTAATGGCTGCTAATGGCTAAGCAGTTTTGTTGGATGACAAAATGTTCTAAAATTCAATTGTGGATATGATTACATATTGTATGAATTTTATAGTATGTGAACTATCTTTCTCTTTTTTCCAAAGATTTATTTATTTATTTGAAAGTCAGAGTCACATAGAGGGAGAAGGAGAGGCAGAGAGAGAGAGAGAGAGAGAGAGAGAGAGTCTTCCATCCACAGGTTCACTCCCCAAATGGCCACAATGGTCGGAGGTGTGCTGATCCAAAGCCAGGAGCCAGGAGCTTCTTCTGGGTCTCCCACGCGGGTGCAGGGAGTTGGGCCATATTCTACTGCTTTCCCAGGCCATAGCAGAGAGCTGGATTGGAAGATGAGTGGCCGGGACTAGAACCAGTGCCCATACGGGATGCCGGCACTGCAGGTGGCGGCTGGACCTGCTACGCCACAGTGCCGGCTCCGTGAATTATATCTCAATGAAGATTTTCGAAAACGCAATAATGGCAAAATAATTATATTAATAGTATGGTAGCTCTTTATATGAGGAGTAAAAAAATTTTGCTTATTAAATAAAGGAAGGGGATAACAAAATATTCAGTGACAGGATTGGTGTGGTGAGGGGCAAGACGATCAGTAGGTTCAAATAAATGTGAATGTCTCTTAATCTGTTTTACTGGAACTCTTCAAAAGAAAAGAAATACATAAAAAAAGATGAAATCAGAGCCAGCCTTTCTGTATTTTCAACAATACTTGTGAAAACATTACTTGTGAATCTTCCTTTTTCTTTGATTTAGTGAATAGAGTATGCGCAATGAAAACTGATTCAACAAAATTTTCCATGTTTAGGCTTTCCTAAGCAAGTAATTACTCATCTTTGTTTCAAAAGTCCCCTTCTCCCAGACTCCCAAAGAAACATTTTTTTTTTGACAGGCAGAGTCAGACAGTGAGACAGAGAGAGAGAGAGAGAGAGAGAGAGAGAGAGAGACAAAGAGAAAGGTCTTCATTCCGTTGGTTCACCTCCCAAATGGCCACTATGGCCAGCGCTGCGCTGATCCGAACCCTGGAGCCAGGTACTTCCTCCTGGCCTCCCATGCGGGTGCAGGGCCCAAGCACTTGGGCCATCCTCCACTGCCTTCCCGGGCCACAGCAGAGAGCTGGACTGGAAGAGGAGTAACCGGGACAGAACCGGTGCCCTAACCGGGATTAGAACCCGGAGTGTCGGCACCGCAGGCGGAGGATTAGCCTAGTGAGCCACTGGGCCAGCCAGAAACATTTAATAATACAATCAACAACCAATTGCCATTGCTTGGTGCAAATGAGAACTTTCCTAAAGGTTAAGTATTCTTATGGTTAAATCAACTCTACTAAGTGAAATTAACAAAATAGCAGGTCTGATATATAAACACAAATATGCCAAATGTAATATAACAGGTAGCAAGGGTTAAACTTTCCAGGTAAACACTGTGAAACTTGTTTATAAAACTTACCTTAATAGCTTGAATTTTGCTTTTCAATTGACTGACAAAATGAAAGATTTCGATTTAGGACAATTTAACCCAAACTTGTACTCTAAATATGCACACACACCACACACACACACATACGTGTAGGTCAATTATTTATTTATTTTATTTATTTGTGTGTGTGTGTGTGAGAGAGAGAGAGAGAGAAAGAGAGAGAGAGAGAAAGAGAGAGAGAGAGAGAGATCTTCCATCCTCTGGTTCACTCCTCAAATTCCTGTAGGAGCTGAGGTAGGGCTGGGCCAAAGGCAGGAGCCAGGATTTCAGTCCAGGTCTCATATGAGTGGCAGGGACCCAAGTACTTAAGTCATCACCTGCTGCCTCCCAGGATCTGTATTAGCAGGAAGCTGGAATCAGGAGCTGGGACTGGAACCCGAGCACTCTGATATGGGATGCGGGCGTTCCAAGCAGCATCTTAAATTGTTACACCAAATGCCTACCCTTAATTTTAAGACACAGTATAATAGATATGAATATGTCAAAAAATGCATCTGTTTTTGAAGAACACCTGTTTTTGGAAGTGTTAATTCATTTGTTTCTAAAATAAAAGTAAACACATTCACATAGAATATTGCAAGTGTCATGCATAGCATTTAACAAAGCTCAACAGAAAATAGTGGCTAATTTTTAAAATATTTTTCAGTACCCTGTTTCCTGCATAATTCTCTATTGCGTATTTCTGTAAACAAAACATTGGAATAGTTGGACTCTAGCTTGTATTGCAAAATTCAGAGTCCTAAAAGGAAAACTAAAGAATTTGTTTTCTTTCAGTTATTTTCTATTTCTTCCTGCCCAACCCTCTAAAATAAGACAGTACTCCTCTAAAATTACAATGTATTATGTCATTTAGAAACTCCAGAAACACATCAATTATGTTTCTAAAAGTACTGAATTTATTTTAAAGCATAGCATCAAGTTAGAATTTCAGTAAACAAAGCCATTTCTTCATTACATGTTGATTTTTGCAAAGAGTACAGACTTGCATACAACAGATATGATAAAATAGTTTAAATGGTGTTTGCTTTTAGAACTAGTAGTACAGAATTAAAGCACAATATGTGTATCTTCTGGATAAGTGATACAGGCCATGATTCTTGTGTCTTTTAAAAAGTCTTCTAAGTTAAAATCTTGTGATTCTCTCTGCTTAGATTAATGTACTCACATACCATATGCCTAACCACAGACAAAAAGGTCAGATAACTGAGAAATAGTTGCATTCATGATTATAAGTTGTATTAAATGAGGAAAACCACTAAGATGTTTTTCAGCAAAAAAACCAAGAAAAACCAGTCATGGGTAATGAGTTCCAATTTATTTTTAATGGTTAAGTAAAAGTCTGAGCTCTTTGCAAGAGGATGCCATTTTAAACTTACTTGTCATCCCACTTCCACGATATACACATGCATATTTCACTGAGACAATCAATTTAGAAACACAACTCCATCATAGCTGTGTAGTTAAACAGGGAACTTGTCAACTAAATGCATCCATTGCTTTTTCTGTGGGAAGTCATCTATTTTAAATCACTGAAGTGTGCAATGAAAGGCAACATTTAGAAGCCTGGAAAATGTACGGTTCAGTATGTCAGAAGGTTCATCTACAAAAGAATGGGAGTGTTATTGGGAGTGTTATAATCACATTGTAGGAAACTGCAATGTTTAATATACCATTAACATTACCTGTAAATACTTTGTAATCACAATATCAGCACATTAAAAAGGTACATATTCTTGTTCACTAAAACTAATGAGGTAATTTGGGAACAAGAGACAGATACTTTGGGTCTGTTGCTCTCATTTTAAAATTTCTCGGTGTTGAGCTGCAGATACCCTTAAGCTGCAATAATAACACCAAAAGGGGGGAAGGATGTTTTCTTTATAAAATCATTGAAGTACATAAAATTGACTTGGCAGATAGCAATACAGTTCCATGATATCTACTTAAAAATTTATGTTCATCTCCCTTTCTCCTCCATCATAATGTTCACATTTTAATTATGTATTCACTTTGCTTGTTTGCATGCAAAAACACCAACTAATCTATTATTTCAACATTAAGCCTATTTCTTTTGAAGCCAGGATAATTTTGCTATTGTATAAAAGCAGTAGAGACTCATTTTTCAGGATGCTTAAGGCAGAATGCTTAAGGTTCATGCTTCCTGCTTTGCCTGCGCTTCTGCTTCCTGAAATGAAAAACAAACAAAACAGAGAAGTTTAAATATCACAAAACAGACACCATGTGTTTTGGTTAGACTACAATAGCTCAAATTACTAAGAATATTCAAAAGCAGAGTACTTACCCCCAAAAAAGATAGCTTAAAAATTCTTAATAGAAAACCTATAAAATAAAAACTGCTGCTAGAAATAATAAATGATTGCCTAGTCATTACTCATGGTTTGAAATAATTCCAAAAGCAAGTGATATAAAGTTTATAATATTTTATACAGTTTATGATATTTCATTTAAAAAGTTACTTTCCTGTTTTGTAAATTTTCATGGAAACTCAACATTCAAAAATATTATTGCCCAATGTTTACAGTTTGTTGAGTTTTTGTTTCATGAGAGTATGCATGAAAAGCAATCAAGTTACCTTCTCTTTCATCTGGATCCCGAGCACCTCCAGCCTAGGAAGTCTGACTGATATATGTGCCTGGAGCCCAACATAGTACTTGACACAAAACAAACTTCAAAGTTTGTTAAACTAAAGATCGGTGGCCAGAGCGACTTTAACCAAACAAATGTCAGATGTAAATCATAGAAATTAAGTATGCCAGACTATATCACTCTAAACACCTGTCACTGAACAAAGACTTGACAGTCTTAGGAAAAGCCAGAAGAAGCTGAGTTTTCTAAAATGAGCTTCTGATATTGATCCAAAAGAAGTGAGGAAAGGCAGGTGCCCCGGCTTACTAGGCTAACCCTCCGCCTGCGGCACCAGCACCCCAGGTTCTAGTCCCGGTCGGGGCACCGGATTCTGTCCCGGTTGCTCTTCCAGTCCAGCTCTTTGCTGTGGCCCGGAAAGGCAGTGGAAGATGGCCCAGGTCCTTGGGCCCTGCACCCACATGGGAGACCAGGAGGAAGCACCTGGCTCCTGGCTTCGGATCAGCGTGGTGCGCTGGCCGCAGCAGCCTTTGGGGGGTGAACCAACGGAAAAAAGGAAGACCTTTCTCTCTGTCTCTCTCTCTTTCACTTTCCACTCTGGCTGTCAAAAAAAAAAAAGTGAGGAAAAACAAAAATAAATGCTAGAGTGTTTTTTTAAGGCATAAATGAAGGAAAGAAGAAAATGAGAAAGGACACTCTACTTCGCTAAGACACACTTAGAAAATAGATTAAATATACTACTGAGTTACTTTCTAAAACATCTTGTCAACAAAAAAAGGGAGGGAGAGAGGAAAAAAATCCCTAGGATCTTTTGAGGCTTCTAACATAGTGCTTGGCTGTCAAAATGAATGTCTTAGATCTACATTATACATCTTGTTTCATTTTATAGAACAAGTTTTCAAAAATTTCCTTACATAACGCAAATTTTACACTAAGACTCCTCAAAGGTCTAGTATATATAGTTGGGGAAGCAGTTGTATAGTAATGTATATGATATAACATGTAGTCTTTCATCCTATAACCAAGTAACCTGTATTTTGAAAGCAGCTTAATTCCCTGAAGTCACACCCTATCCATTTTGCTATGATTTGTCAAAAATCACATAGCTCTTATTACCCTTTTTGATGAAAGAAATTACTAATATAGGCATTTAAATGAAAGGCAATTCAAAATTCTTTGCAGTTTGTCTTTAGAATATATCATATTTAAAGTACACTACTCACTTTTCTAATTATGTTTTATTCATAAAATATGAAAGTTGAGCTGAAAGTCTTATTATCTAAAAGTGGTTGATATTTACAGAATTATGAGTCATCTAATCAAGCAGAGAGCTTTAGAAATAAGCATATGAGGCATTTTCCACCTCACTGCCCCAACCTCAATGAAACATCATTCCAAAAATGCACTGGTTTTGACTCAGACCATCCTGAGTACAAATTCCAGCTCTGCTACTCAATTATTATGTATCCTTGGACAAATTCCTTAAATTATCTGCATATCAGTTCTCTCCTCCATAGAGTGGCATTAAGGACACAGCTTATAAGGATGATGTAGAGATAAAGTGAGATGCACATGAAGTCCCTAGCTCAGTGCTTGGCCCATTGCAGGCATCCATTTTGCTTTTTTTTTTTTTTTTGCTTGCCTTGTAACTGAAACCAAGCCCACAGCTAAATGTTATTAACATACTCATCTGTCTCTCTTGGAGATGCAATAAGAACAGAATGAATTCAGTGAAAATAGGATTACTTAACATCTCACAGCAGAGGTGGACTCCATGATCCCTCTCTGGGGCAGGGTGATTCAACCCCAGATAATGATATTTTCCTAACCAGCATCCTCTATTTCCTCACTATATTACTGAACATGCCTTTTACAGAGGGGTCATTTTCCTTTCAGCATGGACATCACTAGAATTTTATAATTTGTTGTTTTGGTTTGAAAGCCAGAGAGAGAGAGAGAGAATGCTCCCACTCACTCATCCACTCCTCAAATGCTCTTAACAGCTGGGCTGGATCAAGCTGAAGTTGGGAACTACATGTGGAACTCTCATCTGGGTGGCAGGGATCCAACTACTTGAGCCATCATGTGTTCCCAGGATGCACAAGAAGTAGCGTCTTAACTACTATGCCAGAAGTCCACCCCTAGATTTTAATTTTTTGTTAAAATATCAATTATTTTATTTCATATCTCAATATCATCACCTCTACTGCAAAGTAGAAAATGCCACTAAGAAACATCATCTTGGGGAAGTGTTGTGGTGCAGCAGGTTAAGCTGCTACCGGCATCCCATATAGAGGCTGATTCAAGTCCTGGCTACTATTCTTCTGATCCAGCTCCATGTTAAATATGCCTGGGAAAGCAGCAGAGGAGCACCTAAGAGCTTGATCCCCTGTACTCGTGTGGGAGACCTGAATGGAGTTCTGGCTCCTGGCTTTGACCTGGCCAGCCATTTAGGGAGTAAGCCAAGAGATGGAGTCTCTCTCCCTCTCTCTCTTTCTGTAACTATGCCTTTCAAATAAATATAAATAAACTTCAAAAAAAGGAAATGCTATTTTGTATTGATAAAATAAGCAATCATAAATATTTATGTGCTTCTCTTTAAATGCATCAAATCTACAAAAGGAAATAGAATTTATCTTCCACAGAAGAATTCTTTGCTTTATATAAATATTCACCATAAATATTTAGCTAAACAGTACATAGGTTTTCTTTTTTTTTTAAGATTTATATTTTTTTGAAAGTCAGAGTTACACAGAGAGAGAAGGAGAGACAGAGAGAGAGGTCTTCTGTTTTCTGGTTCACTCCTCAATTGTTCCCAACAGCCGGAGCTGCACCCATCTGAAACCAGGAGCCAGGAGCCTCCTCCAGGTCTCCCGTATGGCTGCAGGGGCCCAAGCACTTGGACCATCTTCTACTGCTTTCCCAGGCCACAGCAGAGAGCTGGACCAGAAGTGGAGCAGCCAGGACTCGAACCGGCACCCATATGGGATGCCAACACTGTAGGCGGCAGCTTTACCTGATACACCATAGCTCCAGCACCCATAGGTTTTCTTTTTCTTTCCTTTTTTTTTATTTGACAGATAGAGTTAGACAGTATGAGAGAGAGAGACAAAGAGAAAGGTCTTCCTTCTGTTGGTTCACCCCCCAAATGGCCACTATGGCCGGAGCCACGCCCATCCGAAGCCAGGAGCCAGTTGCTTCCTCCTGGTCTCTCATGCAGGTGCAGGGGCCCAAGCACTTGGGCCATTCTCCACTGCCTTCCCGGCCCACAGCAGAGAGCTGGACTGGAAGAGGAGCAACCAGGACTAGAACCAGTGCCCATATGGGATGCTGGTGCCGCAGGTGGAGGATTAACCAAGTGAGCCACGGCACTGGCCCTCCCCATACGTTTTCAATAATTTTAAATGTAAAGAATATGTATGCTATCTTTAGTTTCTCAGTCTACCTTGCAGTAATATTTCATGTATGGAGTAAGACCTTTATAGGAGTATACATCTATCCTATCTTTTGTTTTATTATTGTTATGAATTTTATTACTAAAGATATAATAATCTTTATAATATGATTTTATATTTTTATTTAAATAGTAAAATATAGTAATTAGTAAATGACAAAAAATATTTTCTATTTCCCACATTTTTGCTATTTCTGGAAGCCTTTATTCCTTCTGTAGGTCCACATTTTTATCTAGTATCAACCACAATATACAAATTCTTTTCAAGTGCACACAGCACACCCAACACCATACGCCAGCTAAAATTAAAAAAAGGAAAAAAAAACAACAAAAGAAATCCCTGTGTATATCAGTATTGCTGCAAATTAGCTGTGTCAAACATTGTTGTATACTTTTGTCAAACTAATGGTAAAGAATGTTATACTACTATAGTTTTTAATAATCTGTAATCACTTTGAAATTTATTGTATATGTGTAAAATGATCATTTTTCCATTTTATTGCTGTTTAAGTCTTTGCCTATATTTCTGCTAAACTAGAATTTTTTGCTTTTTACTTGTTGAATTTGTTATTTAGTGGAACATTAAGCCTTTCACTGTAATGTAAGTTAAAGATATGCGATCTCAAAAGTGAAGGAGAGAAGGCAAAACGGAGAAGGAGGGAGGGTGGGAGGGAGTGAAGGAGAGGGAGGGAGTGAGAAAAGAATTTCATTACATTCTTAGAATTGTATCTATGAATATAGATACAATATATAGAGAGCCCATTAAAAAAAAAACAAAAAAATAAAAATCATATGAAGTATATCTCTAGCCACATTTGAAATCAGTTGAAAAATTCTCTGTTTCCTACATTCTCAACATTTGGTTAGAGGTGACATGGTATTTGTTGATTTTTAGTGAGCTGAGAAGCTTATGTTTGCTTCCACTGTGAACACACTATTTACACACTTTATTTAATCTTCTCTGGATTGTGTTTCCTACTGTACTAGTGTCTTAAATATTCTCGATATTAATTCTTTGTAAGTTATATGCACTACAAATATTTGTAACCCAGTGAGGCTTGTCTAGCCAACAAGCATCTTTTATCATATATCATTGTTTTAAATATTAATATAGTTGACATGTAAAGCTTTTCCTGTGGAATCTTTGCTTTGTGTGTGTGCATTTTTTAAAATCCTTTCCCATCCAACATCCAAGGGAGATTCTCCCAGAAGAAATTCTCAGCTATTGGAACAGAACAAGTATTTTGATAGAAGAGAGCATCTTGTTGTGGGAATAAATCAGTTCTAGAAAAAAAGACAGCATGCATGCTAATAATTCAGAAAATTTCTAAATGTGAGAAAAACATGTACATAGTTGTGTTTTTTAATCTCCTTTTTGTCCTATGCATGTATTTTCAATGTAATTAGAAAATTATTCTGTCAAAAGAATTCTCACTATTTCATTTACAAACTATAGCAGTCTCCTCTGATCCACAGGGATAGGCTGCAGACTCAAGGATGCCTGAAAGTGCACATAGTATTGAACCCCATATATACTATGTTTTCTCTTATACTTGCATACATATTCTAGTTTAATTTATAAATTAGGCACTGTTGTAGGTTAACAATAATAACATAATAAAAAGAGCAATCATAATAATGTACTATAATAACACTTATATGAACATAATACCTCTCTCTCTCTCCTCTCTCTCTCTCTCTCTCTCTCTCTCTCTCTCTCTCTCTCTCTCTCTCACCTGCCATGGAGTATATAGCATATATAATGAATGATTCACATCCTGGGTGGGATGGAGCATGAGATTCCATCATGATACTTAGAAGGGAAATTTAAAATTTATGAATTATTTGTTTGTAGAATTTTTCATCAACAGTTTCATACCACAGTTGAGGATAAGTAAATGAAATTGTGAAAAACAAAACTGAAAGGAGGATGGCCATATCACTTTTTAATGACAATACCTATTAATTCAGTGAATAAACTATTTTTGTTGACCCCATTGTTTGACATTTAACTTGTTTCCAAAGTACAAGATTATGTATAGCATTTTTATTTATTTTTATGCATAAAATTAATTGAATACATGAATTAATTTGGTTAATGTTCCTGTTAAACATTTAACTTGTTTCCAAGTTTTAAGATTATAAATTAACTTCCTGTGCATTGCCAATTCCAAACCTCTTTTTAACCCAATCCATCAGCTCCCTCTTACCCATTCCTTCATAACATTCACTGTTCTTTTAGTTTATAACTACTCTCAGTCTTGATAATAATGGAAAAAACTGTATCACCAAGCTAACTAGCTCCACCATAAGCTCATTAGTATTAACTACAAGCTGGGTCCTTGTCAGCTATCCTTCCATTCATAACCATAGACTACTCATTAGCCTATTTTCAATATGTGGATCCATTCAATTCTCTTGGAGGTTCTAATATCACAAATTTACCCTCACTTCTAGTAGGTCACTTTTTTCCTACCTCATACAGAAGACATTTGAATGTGAACTTCCCTAACTTCTCACTCTATAAAATTTCATTTTTCATCCTTCTTTCCTCATTCTCTTCACTTGAAAAAGAACACCACATGCCCTCTCCAAGACTACCTCCTTCCATGGATCACTCACTTTTCTGTTTCCTCCATGACCTTCGCTTCACTTCCCAGTGACTCAGATTAGAGGCCCAAGAGGTAGCCTTAATCCCATGCAAATCTTTACGTGTGGAAGCATTTCCATAATCATTAATTGCTTAATCCTATAATGTGGTTTTAAAAAGTTTATTCTATTTTATTTCATTTATTTTAAAGGTAGAGTAAAAGAGGGACAAAGGAGACAGAACTGAGGAGAGGGAGGGATCTTTCATCTGCTGGTTCACTTCCCAAATGCCCACAGCAACTGGGAATGGGCCAGGCCTATGCCAGAATTCAGGAACTCAACCCAGGTCTTCAATGTGGGTGTAAGGGACCCAAGTACTTGAGCCATCATCTGCTCTATCCCAGGATCCCATTAGCAAGAAGCTGGGCTGGAAACAGAATTGCTTGGACTTGAACCATGCACTCCAATATGGAATAGGGCAGCCAAGTGACAGCTTAAGCCACTGTGCCACAATGTCCACATCAACATGTGATTTCTTTGTGCCTTTTAAATCTCTCTCTTTTCAAGACTGCTGACCTGCTTTAGGCCCTCCTAATCACTTTTCTGAACTCATAAGTTATCCTCTAACGTGTCTGCCTATCTCTAATATCTCATTTCTGCCATGTTCCAAAATCCATACAGCTGACAAATTTATTTTATTAAGACAATGATTAAGTCTCATCTTAAAATACAATGATAATCACATGATTATCTCCCCCTATTCCCCATCATGGTTTTTGGATGGCTAGCAGATAAATGAAACTATCTAGCATAGCAATCATATTCTAGTCCAAATTTACCTAGCAAATCTTACTTCCTAATACAACATCCTCTATTCAACATGCCTTGTAATGGAAATGTGTTGTAATACACTCTGCTCCCTGAACACACCATCATGTGCAACTACACCCCAATGGAATTATTTCTGTTTCTGCCCCTGTTAGAGATTCCTTAGTGTCACTTCAATATTTTTTGGAATCCTTAGCAGCTCAAATGCTACTCCTCTGAAATTTTCCCCAACCTTGATAGTAGGAATTTATCATTATTTGCTCCAAACTCCTTCAGCATTTTATTCACATCAGTCTTAGATAATTTATTGTAGTATATCTCTAATTATAACTATTTGTAGATATATTTATTTTGCAATTATTTGTATACATGCCCATCACTAGGTTATATACACTTCGAATATAGGAACTATACTGTATTCTCTACAGTTGTCCCCATCATTAATGGCAAGTCAGTGTTTGACACTCAATAAATACGACTTGAATAAGTAAATGAATAAGTCTTAATTTTAATTGAAAAAGGAGGTTATCAGCCATAAAAAAGCAGACTTCGATTTCTTTCATAGATCCTCTAATCTGCACTGAATTCAATGGCTTAAATTTGGTCTTACTAACTTATTTTAACAAAAGTGTCTTACATAACTTTTCTTACGACTCAAATTATACAAAGCTTGAAATATAACATTTTTTTCCCAAGGAAAAAGAAAGTTTAGCAAGGAAATCCAATTTCACAGTGATGCAAATACAGTGCTAGTAAATTGTGTCCAGGAAAAACATGAACAAAAACACAGACTCTCCATATTTGGAGATGTAGTTCAAATAATCTGCTGAATATAAAATCATTTGCTAAGAACCAAACATTAGACGATAGAGCAGGGGACACACATTTTGATTAAATCCACTTGTGTAGATAATACCCACTGCATAAGACAAAGGTATATTCAAAGGTCATTGCTTTGAGACATTTTATTAAATAGGCAATTTCATTTTTGCTTCCTTTATTTGGTCTCCCTTGGCAACACTGCCACTTGAAAAAATTAATTTGTATTGGCAAGAAAAAAGCCCCCAAATTAGTCAGCAATTCAGTGACAGGTTTTGTAACTCAAATCCTCTTAGTTAACTTGAATGGGTGACTCTATCATTTGCTCTCACACAAAGACAATAAGTGCTTCCAAGGAGATCACCATGAACTAAGATGCTCGCTATTGATATAGAACTGTGCATGACAGCTGGAACAACGGTATCTTTAAAATCATTAACCACTTATTTGTGAATGGGTAAATGCAGAATTTGCTGCCTTAAGCAACTTGATATGGAAGTCAGTTCACTAAAACCTACATCCTACATACATATTTCATGTGTCTGCCTATGAAATTCTGTGTGTCCTACTAGATAGTAAGTGTATACAGGCAGGGACTTTTACTTTTAGTTGTGAAGCACTGTCTCTGATTTATCTGAGTACTCATTAAAGGTTGAAATCTTACTGATTAAAAAATCCAGCAACAACAAACAATATCTGTAAAGCAGGGGAACAAAAGGAACCATACCTTTGAACCGGGTGGTGCTGTCAATCCTAAAAAGGCATACACTGCATTATTTTCTCTGGCTTCAAAGAAGGCATCATAGTCCTTGGTGAAAATAAGGCAAAAAAGATTAGTAATGTGTAACCAACAAAGGAAACAATAGAGATTTATTCACAGTGATCTGACTGGTTGGCAGAATAAGCTACCTCCTTAAGGGCAGACAAACTTCCAGAATGTTAGAATAATGAAAGTAATAGTGAAGAGGCAAGGCTTCTGGATGCCACATACTGTGGGTTAGAAAGTATGCTGTTCTGTGGGGGCATAAACTGCACAACTGTTTAATCTATATTTCATAGAATTTAAATCAGCTTTCAGCTTCCTCCACTGCCCAAAGCAGCTGACTATTTCCTAGTGAGAAGCTGCTTATTGATGGTTGTAGACTGCTGTTCCAGTTCCCCATATTTCCCTCTCATTATTCATGTAGGTAGAGATTGCCTCAGAGCCTATGGTAGAGCAGACATTAACCATGTTAGCCATGGCTAGAAAAAATAGTGAATCTGTGCTATGTTCACAGAAGGGAAAAGGATGTACATGAAATACAACATTAAGAGTAACCAAACCACTAAGAGGTTTCTACCTGGGGATGCAAGAGATACCTCACATGAATGAATTTGGTTAGGCTTCCTATTAACATCCTCTAAGTGACCAAGGCTTTACAAAAGTAACAAACAGATATGCCTAAATTTGACTACAACTTGTAATCAACCACAAATATACCATTGTCTACACCTGGTCTTAATCTGATTTTTTACAGAAAAGCATGATGTTTTGGTTGATTTAATAGAGCTGAAAAGCAGTCAAGGTTTGCTGGTTTCTCTAGAGATTTCCTCACAAATAGATTGCCATTTACAGAATTATTTTCAAGCATGTTTTCTTTTCCAAACACTTACAGGATCTGATGACCATAAAACTCTGAGCCAAGAAGCATGAGAATTGTCATCTCCCTCTTATTGAGAGCTTCTTTTAACAAAATCAGAATTGTTTAGAACCACTGGGGTCTCCCCAAAGATTGACTCAAGGCATTTTTTTGACAATGGAATAAATCTTTTTTTTTAAATATTTATTTATTTGTCTGGAAGGTAGAGTTACAGAGAGGAGAGACAGAGAGAAACAAATCTCCCATCTGCTGGTTCATCTCCAAAATGGCTGCAATGGCCAGGACTGAGCCAGGCCAAAACCAAAAGTCAGAAGCATCTTCCAGATCTCCCATGTGGGTGCAGGGCCCAAACACTTGATCCATCCTCTACTGCTTTCCCAGGCGCATTATCAGGGAGCTGGATGGGAAGTGGAGTAGCTGGGACGTGAACTGGTGCCCATATGGGATGACAGCATTGTAGGTGGTGGCTTTACTTGTTATACCATGATGCTGGCCCCGGAATAAATCTTAAATAATACAAATATATCAGCAACTTCCTATACTCTTTGAATTCATTACTCAAAAGTGAAACTATCTGTATTCAAACATTAATTCCATAACAAAACAGATAACTGATAACCTACTCAAGGTAAACAAACAATATATGTCATATCCACACTCAACCAATAGGAAGTAGCCTCAAAATGTTAGTTAAAATAATCAAGGTGTCATACAGAAGGTATTTTCACTCTCATCAGAGCAACAAAAACAACTTATGACTGTCTTCAGATTCCTGTGAAAGAAAATCGTTAAATGGATTGAAATCTGATCATATAATGCTATGAAAGGGACTACAGTTGCCCCTGCTTCAAATCTTTTGTGGTCAAAATACATTAATATTTCTTGGTCCAGAACTTAGAAAACATAAAGAAGTTTGTGCTTCTGAAAGAAAAGAACATTAGCTTCTTATTTAAGGCAAATTAATTAATTTATTCCACAATATTTATTGAGCATCTACTGCGTACCAAACACTGCTCTGGATGTGAGAAATACAAGAGTGAACAAAAGACTGATATAGTCTGCTGCTTCTATAGGAATTCTTTGGGGGGAAATTTCATTTGCATCTCTGGGATTCCAAAAATATTAATCCAGAATACATTCCATCACATACTGATATCATATTGTCAACTCATGGAAATGTGTTTTAGTTCTTCACATACACAGCAAAAACTCATTCAGAATAAAAAGTATCCTTATAAATGTTGCATGTGCTATAGCAGAGTTTCACATAGGTAGGGTAGGGTAGTATTTTCAGTCATCAGTCACATTTCAGTCAGGAAATAAGAAACTAACACAGTTTACAACTGGAAGCACAATTGGCATCTCATGGTTAGAAGCCAGGAATGCTATTAAAGAGCCTACAGTGTACATGGAAGCCTCCTACATCAATAAATTCTCTGCCTAAGATGTCAACAGTGCCAAAGCTGAGAAAGCTCAAAATAGTAGAGGAGAATTTCAGATGGAGAGCTAACTGCAAGGGATTACAGAGCAGATAGGCAGATAGGTGATGAGGAAGTAGCCCAAATATTAGCAGCTGTGAGAAGCTGCTACTACAGCTAGGTCTAAAAGAAAAAATGAAGCAGGTGGTCTTACAGAGCCCAGGAACCTGGATATATGGTAGAGCTGGTTCCACACAGGAGATACAACCACTGTCATGGATGCCTCCAGAAACAGGGAAGAAAGGGATACCTCAGCTTTTCCTCTCCTCCAATCTTCCAGCCAGTGCCTCTTACTAGCTAAACCTAATAGGTAACCAGTTGGCAATGGAGAATGGGAAATGTCATTTGAAGAGATCATTCCTCCCACAATAAAGAGTAGAGGAAGAAAAGAATGAATAGAGGATCTCCGAGAAAATAGGAAAATGATCAACATGGTGGTTTAATAGATTAGAAACTTCAGAGCAGGATGTTAAGGTTTAAATTTTAGTTATAACACTGCTTACAAGTTATGTGATTTAGTAAACCACTTAGCTTCTTCCAGAACTCCATATTTGTGTGTGTGTGTGTGTGTAATCCCTACCTACCTCATGAGATCAGTATGAGAACTGATTGTTATGATACACATAAATCACATAGCACAGCAATTGACATACAGGTTTTCTATGAATGACTACTATATACTCTTCTCCTTAAGAGTTTGTAAAATGTAGATATGAACAACTTTAAAATGAGACTAAGAAAACAGTCTTAACCCTTAATGTTATTAAATTCCTGATGAGCACAAAGCAGATGTTCAACAGAAGTTTGATTCCCTTTCCATTAATAAATATTTAATTGATTGGTTAAGGCTCAGTTCCTACCCCTTCATTTTCATTTTATCATTTTTCAGTGACACATTATTTCTATAATACATACAATTCCCCTGCAGTGTGACATCCAAGGAGAAAACAGCCAGGTAAATGTGGTTTCTCGAATGTACCCTTACAAACCAAAATGTGCTCATTTTCGAAAGTCAAAGAATAGAAATTTCTGCTTCAAAAAGGAGAGGTTAAGGAGAGGTTAAGACAACATATGCTGGGCTTAAATTGAATGGCTTCTGAGGCTTCTTCAAAGATTTGCTGAAATTTCAAATATGCAGGCACTGAAGTTTCACTATCTGAAAGAACAGCCTAAGTGACTCTTCCTTATCTGTAGACTGTGTCTTTGCATATTGGCACTGACTGCAGCAGCAGATAAAATCTTGAAGCCTCTTAGAATGGATCCATTCACTCAGAGAGAAAATAGCTTGTATCAGTGGACTTTCTAATTCTTGTCCTTCTCCTCTCCTAGTTGCTCTGAAAAGTCATATGAAAGGCTCTTCACCAAATAGTGTTTCCTTACTCCCAAATAAGCCCACAAGGTAGAAGGCTTGAATTGATGCCTCTAAAAACCTTTGTTCCTCCATAGTCCTTACATGTGCAGCTTCATAACCACTCTCTGTATAAAGCTGTGTGATTCTTCCTATACCCCACTTCCAAAGAGTTCCTTAAGAGTCTGTTTAATTTATATTTCTACTTGCTATGGTGATTAGAATGGTTAAACACTACAGAAGTTGCTCAACTATATAGTGAATAAAGAATCAGGAGTGTAGGTAATTACTTCATGGTTAAAATGAAGTTTAGATGAGACAAGGCATATTTGAAAGCTCCTGGCACAATGCAAAACCTCAATTTTTTTGTTTCCTTCTCTCCTCATATGAATTGCTAGCTAACTTTTACCAAAAAAAATCCACTAATCACATCAAAATACATGTATTACTAGCTCTTAGCAGAAAATTAACTATTCTTCTTTTTAACCAATTTTAAATTCTTCATGGACATATTAGAAACAATGCAACTCTTTTGGATGCAATCAACATGAAGAAATGCAAAGACAAGTGTATGTCCACAGTGGAATTTATACATTTTACAGGCAATTTTTATGGATGACTCATCCATTTGCCTCCTACTAGAAGGCAAAATACTCTAGCTTCTTAGGATGGATGCAGAGGAAAAATGACCATATGCAAGAGAAATGATTATATGTGGATTTGGAGGTACAAGTTAAAGGAATAGGATAACTTGAGGCATTATTTCAGGTATTTAAATTGTATCCTTACCCCGCGGTACTGGCTTTCATTGAAAATCTGAGGTGGCAGAGGATATCCAGTGGCCGGTCGACTGTTTTCAGGTACATTTTCTCTCATCCACTTTCGATTCTCTTCATTGGCTGCAATATCTTTTTCTTCAAATCCGATTTTGTTGGCTTCTAAGAAACCAAGCACATCTTGCTGTTTCTTCTTAATCTAGAACCCAAAGGACAAGAAATCACACTGCTGATTAAGAATCTTTTGTTGTTTTTTCTTTTTAAATTCAATGAAAAAAGAAAAAAGTCAGTGGTTTGTGAGCTAACAGAAATGAATTTAGACATGGATCAAAACTTGGAGTTTCACAGAAGATAGGATTTTCTCTCTTTATTATTGTCTTGTTAATGATGTCTCACAAGTGGGTTGAAAAGTTTGTATCTCACAGGTCCTTTACCAATCTCTTTCTTGTTGCCATTGAAAATTCACCTATACAATGATACAGACACAAGGACAAACAACCTAAAGCAGTGGAATTAACTAAAAAGTGTGTGTAATGGGATAGTATGTTTTCTGATTATCTATATACAAGTTTCTCTTAGTTTCATCCTTGTTTAAAGTTTTTCCAAATGACCTAAGTCTACTCCCCATCTTGAGAAGCATTATATAATCAATGGAGATAAATCTTTGCTTGAGAATCACACAAGCTTCAGAATCACTCAAATCTCCATTTTCACTATTCACAACAGAAACAGAATAAGAAGATACAAAGGCAATACCTGCCATATACTAAGTTTGAAATATACCTATACACTCATTATTACCTAACATGCCCTCCTAAAGTTCCTTTTATGTACGTTTGTGTGACTGCCTCAACTAGATTATCACAAAGAGATAACACACATACTTTGTTTCCTTATTATAACTAACAGAGCTTTGGAAATTAGTTAGGTTTCTCCACTGATAAGCATTTCTTTTAGAATCTGAAATCACATATCTATCATAATTTACCCATTATAAAATCATTACTAGATATTTTAGAACAGAAAACAATCAATAGGAAGTTTCTTCAAATAATCACACTAAGAAGACACGTGGGGCAGAACCTTCAAAAAACTGTTTTTTTTAAGAAAGCAGACTAGTCAATGGGAGAGAAAATGTAGAATAAGAAACTCACATGCAGTCAAGGCCCTGTTGGATTGACATCTGCCATCCTCCCACACACAAGTCCAGGCACAAAGATTGTATATATCTGTCCTTCTAAGTTGTTTGTGATAGTAGGTAAATAATTTTCTTTCACATCTCATAACCCCAGGAAAAAGAAAATTCTCAATTTCTCCTAACATATACTGAAATTTCTAAAAGCTATTTAGATCAGAGTACTGAATGTTCTTTAAAGGCAGTTTCAACCCATGGCTGGTCCGAGTGCAGTGGTGTTTACAACTAAAGACAGTTTCAACCCAGCAAATTTTGCTACAAGGTAATTTTTTAAATGAGAATCTTACTTCCTTATTGATTTATAAAATAAATTGTTTAATCATAAATTTTTACCCATTCTTGAATTTTGAGGAAGATCAATGTCAAAGTAAATAAGTAGTCAGGAGTATCTAGTAGACTAATGCACTTGATGGTAGGTTCAATTATACCAATGACTCAATAGTCAAGGGTCAGTCAGTGTAAAGTGTATTTTGACAAATCGAGTAATTTGTCAATCATTAACATGTTTACAAATTTGAGTAGTCCCATTAATTAACAGGAGTGGGAAAACTTTTGCTTGTCAAGGGTCATTTGGACATTTATAACATCACATACAAAATTATCAACTTAATAATGAGCCTGCTATACATTGATTATGAGTCCTGCCTGAGGTTGCCTTGGCAAGGCCAGAAGAAATTATTTTGCTGACTTTATATGGCCTGTAGGCTGGATGTTCCCTACCCCTGCATATGGTACTTCCAGGGATCCAGCATAAATTTTTTAAAAAGCTTTTATTTATTTATTTGAAAGTCAGAGTTAGAGTTAGAGAGAGAGAGAGAGAGATCTTCCATCTGATGTTTCACTCCCCAAATGGCCACAACTGCTGGGGCTGTGCCAGGCTGAAGCCAAGAGCCAGGAGCTTCTTCCAGGTCTCCCATATCGGGTACAGGAGCCCAAGTACTTGGGCTATCCTCAGCTGCTTTACCAGGTGCATTAGCAGAGAGCTGGATCAGAACTGGAGCAGCCAGGACTTGACCTGGTACCCATAAGGGATGCCAGAGTTGCAGGTGGCAGCTTAACCCATTGTAATATAACACTGACCCCTCCAACATTTTTTAGAAATGAGCAAAGATTTAACATTATAGCTAATGTGCAAAGAATTATACATGGCTCTGGGAGAACACCATTAGACACATTTGTGTGAACAGATAAAGGGCATAGGGTCTATTAAAATATTTATTAATTTATTCTCATTTATTTGAAAGGCAGAGGGAGATCTTCTGCTACCCACCACCCCACCAAAGCCCTCAATAGCTGGGCCATGAAATCAGAAGACTGGAACTCAGTGTAGATCTTGCACATAGTGAGCAGGGACCCAAGTACTTGAGCTATCACCTGCTGCTTCTCAGGTGTACATTTGCAAAGAAGCTGGATCAGAAGTAGAGCTAGGAGTCAGATCCAGGCACTCTGATATGGGATGCAGGTGTCCCAAGTGTCAGCTTTATCTGCTGTGCCACAATGCCTACTCCAGGTTAAAGAATTTTTAAGATAAATCACTTTTTGAGGCCTTTCTCTCATTTTCAAATGCTTACTATGTCAAGAACACTGTGATAAGTTGATGGTTGCCTGACCTGCTGTCACTGGGCATAGCTTCACAGGATATTTCACTGATGTATTTCTCCTTTAGCCATTAGTTTTGGATCACAAGTATTTTCCCCATGCTTTGAGGCTGCCTGACCTCAAGTACATATGTTTCCAAGAGTGTCCTGCATCTTAATAAAGCTGAAGATAAAGGGTCATTGTCACACTTTGCTAATAAGTCCTTCCATGTCAAACATTAACATTGTTTCAGCTTTGAATCTTTAGGAAATATAAAAAAAATTACTAACTTGATCATGTCTGTAAGTACAACATTTCATATATGAAGTTCATTTCTAAGAAGCAATATTTTATATGTAACAAATTAATGTCTTTCTCATATACTGATAGGCACATGTTTTGTGCAACAAACCCTGAAAAGGGAGCATCCAATGACGCTTAATTTCACTAATGGGGCTTAAACTAAAGGGACACAGTGAAAAGTGTGGCTGAAATCATACACTGACAAAACAAAGGGCAGGCCGGCACCACAGCTCACTAGGCTAATCCTCCGCCTGCAGCGCCGGCACACCGGGTTCTAGTTCTGGTTGGGGTTCTGTCCAGGTTGCTCCTCTTCCAGGCCAGCTCTCTGCTGTGGCTCGGGAAGGCAGTGGAGGATGGCCAAGGTCCTTGGGCCCTGTACCCGCATGGGAGATCAGGAGGAAGCACCTGGCTCCTGGCTTCAGATCAGCGCAGCGTGCCGGCCACAGCAGCCATTTGTGGAGTGAACCAATGGAAGGAAGCCCTTTCTCTCTGTCTCTCTCTCTCACTAACTCTGCCTGTCAAAAAAAAAAAAATTTAAAAAAAAGGGCAATGGGTGTCATAAAGGTTCACTGAGGAATAAAAATTAAATTTCTCAGAGGGGAAAAAATGGAGTTAAAAGGTTATTAATAACATTTTCAGCCCACAAATAAATTTGCAAGTGCACAATGGCACAATCTAGTAATCTAAATCTCTCTTTTCCATAGTAAGCTCTGCCCCTCACTTCTACTCAAAGAGAACCAAATCATTTCGACTCACATGCCAGGAGTTTTCTTCCCTCTAAAAGACAGTGGAGGGCTAATGAACAATTGTTACCTGGAGGAAATAGTTGCTTTCCAACAAGCTTCTGTGAACTTCTTGTCTGTCATGCCAAAGGTCAACTTTCTTTTAAAGACAGGAGACTGGCAAGGTTTCTGGTTTGGAAAGTGCCACTGTGACTGTTCCAAATACCCAAGGAAGAACAAAACTTTACTAATAACACTTCAAATGGGAAAACAAGAGTTCTTTTCATGAAAGAAAGTGCCACTCTACCACCAAAAAAAAAAAAAAAACCTTAATAAAGGTGGGATTTTTACTTTGTTTTATAATCAACCTCTGTTACCTGTTTTCTACTGACACTTTAATGAAACTTGACAGAAGTTCTGACTACCAAAATCTAAAAAAAAATCATAACAACATTTATATATTATTTATTCAACAATATCTGTGTGCATTGAAAGTGTCAAGCAAAGAACTTTACTAGGCTTCTAAAATGCCTAAAGCAAAATGAAAGATCCCTTCCCAATATTGCAATATAGTGGGAGGAATTAGACATGCAGATATTAAAAAGTTCAGTTACAAAATGGTATTTAAATAAGAAGTCAGACACACACACACACACACACACACACGAGGTGATTAGGTGAGAGGGGCCCAGTGAATGACAAAGCATAGGTGAAAAGACAGAGCAAGCACTTAATTGTTATTAGTGAAGCCACTCAGAGGGAGCTTAATAATGATGGTGCAAATGCTAGAATATCTATCCATATGTACTGAATGCAATCTAGAGTTTCCATGAAAAGTTGTGGTTAGTAAAGATGACTAAAATTGACCAGCTGGAAAAATGAGCTTGCAAAGGTGACAATATGTTATATTAAAACAATGAAGGTAAGATCTTATAAAATATACTTGGAAACCTTCTAAATGGATGCTCATAATTTCTGCTACCAAATTCTTGCACATAACTGAAGTCTATAATGAATAAACAATTGTGTGGGTGTGCATTTTGTCTTTTTGAAACAGGTTATAATTTTCTCAAGGAGAAATTCATGTATATAGACTCCCTATTGTTGGTTCTGCTTATTTCAAATGCTGTCATAGGAAAGGTCACTCGGCTTTTTTTAGGAAAATCAAAAGCGTGTGCCTAAGGATTTAGCAGTGGGGTGGAGGGGGAGTGAACAAGTAGCATTTAGAGCTGCTTGTTCAGCCTTTTAGTAATCTACTTACAAAATACACCTAAAAGGAAAATCAAATCTGAAACCCCAGTTAGTCTGCTTGGAACTGGACCAGTGCATTGTTGCTGCTGTGTAGGCCTTTGGTAACCAGAGAGATCTATTTGCATTTTCAAATGAACACTGTCGTGTGTCCTTATGCCACTGACTTCCTATAGCTAAAGCTAAGGACTCAGCCACAGCAAGAGATACTTCTTTTCAGCTTGTCTGTTTTGCAGTATTTCCAAAAAGTGTTTTGGTCACAATCAGTCACGTAAAACCTGTAAATCGTATTTCTTTATCAACAAGCAACAAGTCTAGGTTAAGACTATTCTGAATTTTCTCCCTGATCTTCCACCTCCATCCCTAGCTCCCTGGAGCTCTCTTGATAGATGTTCCAAGATGTGGCAGCATGAGAGCACAATCTAAGGTTCGCTATTTAACTGTTGCTAAGATATTTTAAAAGCTCTATTGTTATTTCTTTTTTTTACTTGTCCTTCTGCCACAATCATGTCTGCAGTACTATGTCTAAAGAGTTTTAAGGCCTAAATAATTTCAAAAATAGTTTCTAGGTGAAAAGAGAAGAAGGTTGACCTTTAAAGGTAGTTTCTCAAATACAGCTGGGTCTTAAGGTGGCCACAGTCAAGAAAGTAGAATCACGCCCAGTTTCTGAGTTAATAAGGCTTTTCCTGAGTAAGAAATGCCAGTTCTGAATAGTGTCCCCTATTCAGCCATTTCTGGAGTCTGCAACTATTATCTGTTCCACACTTTTTCCAGGGCCTGAAGAATTTTAGCCCATCTCCCATTCCTTCAGAGATGGCTTTATATGTATGTAGATTCAGGAGGATGTGAAATAACAAGTTTTGGAGTATCGTCCTATCTTAAAATGCAATTCTTTGCTCAATGACTAAAACCTTACAATTAATGTTTCACTACTTTGGTCTCCACAGAAATGACATGCAGTGGGCCTATTTGGAAATGAGGCACAAAACAATCTGGAGAGAAGTAGGTAAGGAGATAGTAAAATGTCTTCATTTGCTTTAGGATTTTGCCCCGAGTTGTCCCCACATGCATTCTGACAGAGGATTATATGAAAAAGGTACAGGAAACTCCTACCCAGATAATCCCAAGAGGAAATTCGCAAGCCTTACTATATGTTAGTGCTGGGTTAAGCTCTGCACAAAATAAAGAACAAATAAGAGTTCCAGATAAATAGTGGTTGGGATAGGGTGGCAAGTATTACTATGCTCCTAAATCTGAATATGTGAAATGTGTTCACCTTATATAAATAAATAATTATTTAAAAAAAGAAGTGATTGAATAGAGGAGACTTTGGAACTTGTATTTCCTGCTCAGGAAAAGCCTTTTTTTAAAAAAAGATTGATTGATTTATTTGAAAGTCAGAGTTACACACAGAGAGACGGAGAGACAGAGAGAGAGAGAGAGGTCTTCAATCTGCTGGTTCACTCCCCAATTGGCTGCAATGGCCAGAGCTGCATGGATCCGAAGTCAGGAGCCAGGAGCTTCTTCCGGATCTCCCACACAGGTGCAAGGGTCCAAGGACTTGAGGCATCTTTTACTGCTTTCAGAGGCCATAGCAGAGAGCTGGATTGGAAGTGGAGCAGCCGAGACTCGAACCTGAGCCCTTTTGGGATGCCGGCACTGCAGGCAGCAGCTCTACCCGCTGTGTCACAGCGCCAGCCCTGGAAAAGCCTTTTTTAACTCAGAACAGGGCATGACTGTACTCTCATAAGGAGAAAGGGAAACTAATATTCATTTAGTGCTTGCTGAATGTTTGTGCTGAATAGAAAACCCTTTGTGAAGCTATTTACACATGACCTTTCAAAACCTCAACAATTCTAAAAGGTGGCTATGATTATCCATTTTACAGAAAAGGAAACTGGACTCAGAGACATTGAGAAGCCTGTCGAAGAAGACAGCTCTATTAACTGCCTAAGGCTAATTACAGAGCTAAATCTATGTGACTATAAAGCCCTGTTTTGCATTGTGTATTGTAGCTACTTACGTGGGTGAGATATACTAGAATTCCCAGTCTATCTGGGGAGTTAAGAAACTATCTCATATATGCTAGTCTTAACTATGACACTTAAGAGAAAGACAGCAAAGGTTTAGACAGTCTTTCCCAAATGGCCCTACTTAGTGAACACGAATTCCCAGTTATTATGATCTCCTTCTTCTTTGACCTATTTTAAACTGACCCCCATGAAGTCTTAAGTGGACCAATATGTGGGATTGCATGAACACAGGCAATATGCATACAAGCAAACTGAATGAGAGGCTCAAGTCTCTGGTTTCATTGAACTCAATGAGAACAGCACAGTCCATGTTTCCCTTTTAAGAACTCAGTCATGTAATAGTTTGGGGTGGACTGAGCATAATTTCTGTATTTTAAATTTATAGAAAAGTAGCCAAGAAAGTACAAAAGCATCTGACCTCTCCTGTTCTTTCATTTGCTTTTTAATAAGCAGTGTATCCATCGCTTAAAAAAACTGGCCAATAACCTTTTCAAAGAACAAAATGATCTGATTTTGATACACTGCTCTTGAAAACAGGAACAAGCTTTAACTGCGTCAGTAACAAACACAGGGATTAAAGTTCCTTCTGACTCTGGAAAATAGTACGGACAGAGAAAAGTCAAATAAGAAAGGGCTGGACATGAGACCCTTCAGAACTGATGTTTCTTTTAGTTAATAAACTTTTAAATCTAGAAAATGAGCATGATTGTACTCTCACCTCATGCAGGTGAACATCATTCCAAGATTCTTATCAAATGTACATGCCAAGAGAGCTGCTAGTGGATTAATAAATGACAAAGATTTGGCCAGAGGCTGAAAAATCAAAGCACATAAAAAAAAATCCAACTGCTACACTGGTTTCCTGTGGACCATTTCAACCAATCCCAGGCCCACCTGTTTAGCTTTCAAGGTCCACATAATAACACCCAGCTCTATCTACCTCTCTAAAAATATTGCAGCTTCCCCTCCTCTAAATCAGACCAGGCTGACCTTATTCTCCCATAAACATGTTGCTCCCAAAACCTCAGTGCTTTTCTTCACTTTGCTCCCTTCACTTGCAAGTCTACCCTCTCTCCATTTGGCCATTCTAACCTATTCATCCAAGTCCATTCCCTGCACAGTGCCATCCATGGTCATTTTCTCCCCACCCTTCTTTGTAACCTCCTGCAGTCTGCACTGTCCAGTTTGGAGCTTAAACAAATTAACTCCAATGTTTGAAAATCATTTTCCTTTCAAAGTAGCATCTCTGCAGTTGGTTGATAAGCAAACTTCAGGTAAGAGTCACGCCTCATGCTTCTGTCTCCCCATAAAGTGCTCACCACAGGGTTCGATGCAAAGTAAATACTCAACACTGAATGCTCTCACAATTTTATTTTAAATTCAGCACCACCAAAACGCTTATTTTTAGCTTTTAATTTGAATAAATCTTAATTTTGGAATGCTTTAGATTTACAGAAAAGTTACAAATATAATGCCAAGAATTTCCATATATGTTTCTCCTGGTTTCCCTTATTCTTAACATCTTACCTCATGGTGTTAAATTAGTTATAAGTAGGAAGCCAACAATAATAAAATACTATTAACTCTAGTCTCTAGATTTCATACGTTTTTCCTCTAATGCCCTTTTTCTGTGCCTTTCCAGGATACCACATTACATTTAGTCATCATGGCTCAGTCTCCTCTGGTCTGTGACAATTTGTCAGCCTTTCTGGTTTCCCGCGACCTTGACAATTTTTAGGAGTACAGGTCAAGCATTTTGTAATGCCCCTTATCTCAAGTTTGTCTGATGTTTTTCCAATGATCAGACTGGTTTTATGGATTTGAGGAACAAATACCACAAAAGAGAAGTACCTTTCTCACGGCACCGTATCAGAGGGCACATGATAGCAACATGACTTATTGGTGGTGATGTTAACCTTCATTATTTAGTAAAGTTAGTTTCTGCCAGATTTCTCTACTGTTTTCTCCCTTTCCAAATTTGGAAGCAAGCCAATAAGTCTAGATCACATTTTAGCAAAGAACTCTTTTTAAAACTCCTACTGCATCCCGGAATCTGATGATGCTTTCTAGAGCTCCTGGGAAGCCAGACAAAAGTCAGATGGTTATAATCAGCAAAACCTATGAGGGCTTATTCAAAAGCAATATATGTAAATCCTTGAAGATGACTGGGTTGATTTTTTTATAGTTCAACTCATCCAGCCAAAATAGAAGGAAGAATATTTCATCTAATACTGGGTTTAGTTGCATTTAGCTATGTTTTAGTCATCCTCTTCAATGTCAGATATTTCTACCACCCTTGAAGTACTAATGCCTGTTTAACATATGATATGCCTACATGCATTCATTTTACCTAGGATTTGAAAGCAAGGAGATCTTGTTAATGATTACTGTTTGCACACAGATTCTCATGCATCCTCAATTACCAAAGTCAGTCTTTATTCTCTAAAATGCCCCTTGGAAATACTAGAATACAGCTGATCAAAAGACAGAGTCCTCAGAATACTCTACAGCTTTCTACATTATCCCCAAATGCTAACGTATCTCGTGGTAAACAGAAGTTGCTCTAAGCAAAACCCAAAAGGACTGAAGCTCAAAAGTTTCACAAGATTTAGAGCTTTGGGCCTCACAGAAGCTATGCCATAATCAGCATACAGAAACACATTGGATTATCAGAAAACACTCAGTAATTATTTCCAAATTCTTGGACACTTTGGGTTGTTATAGCTGTATTTTGAAAAGCGTGGGAGACCTGGGGCCGGCGCCGTGGCTCACTTGGTTAATCCTCTACCTGCGGCGCCGGCATTCCATATGGGTGCTGGGTTCTAGTCCTGGTTGCTCCTCTTTCAGTCCAGCTCTCTGCTGTGGCCCAGGAGGGCAGTGGAGGATGGCCCAACTGCTTGGGCCCCTGCACCCACGTGGGAGACCAAGAAGAAGCACCTGGCTCCTGGCTTCGGATCGGTGTAGCTCCGGCTGTAGTGGCCATGTGGGGGGTGAACCAACAGAAGGAAGACCTTTCTATCTGTCTCTCTCTCACTGTCTAACTATCTGCCAAATAAATAATAATAATAATAATAAAGGGTGGGAGACCAATATTTTTTTCCATTCTTGTCAACAATTAATAACATTTGTGGGAGGTCAAATAAGTGATAGCAGCTATAGTTGGTGCTTTATATATAATACTCATTTAATATTCATAATAACCCTATAAGGTAGATATTACCACCATTTTATGGATTCAAACTCTGAGACTCAAGAGGTTAAGTAAATTTATTCAAAATTACAAAGCTAGTGGTTGGCAGGACTGAAATTCAAATTTAGATGCCCCTAATTCCAAATCCTGTCTGTGCCACTATAGTTCCCTGTGTAGCCTTATAATATTTTGTATGGTTTTTTTGGTAAGATATTTTATATAAAGCTAATAAATTCTTGTGAATAATATCACTTTTTGATGTGTTTTTGCTATACAAGTTAATTTCAAATTTTACTTTACCATACAATGATTTTGCTTCCTTTATTATCCATATTTATTTCCTTTACTATGCATATAGATTTATCAATCTCCACATCATCATGAAGCAACAATATCCAATTCCATCTCTAGGATCCTCTACTGCTAGGAAAAGATCAGTGCTCAGCTCCCGTCTAGTAATGTTAGGGGCTAACTTTCAATCAAGAAAGTAGTTCCTGAGTACAAAACAGGCCTCAAGACTACTATTCTTACACTGAAACAAATGAAAACAAAACAAAACAAAGATATTACTTATGGTCTCAAAGAACTTATAAACTATAATTATATGGTTATAAATTCCATACTAACAGATAACAAATCATGGAATGTAACCAGCCCTGTATCAAAGTCTAACTTCTTTCTATTGCAGGAAAGTGGGTGGATTAGGGCTGGACAAATATGGGGAACAATAGGACACAGACTGCTTGAGTATGCTAGCAATGAGCTGTAGAATTCTGTGCATGTCAGTTCCCTTTCTGCATTGTTCTGTATCTAATTTCACTATGAAATATAATGTAATAATTATTATTTAAGTGCTTCATATGGGTCAGGCACTATGCTAAGCTCTTTACATGCTTATATTATTTAATTCTCACAATAATCTTATAAAGAAGCTGCTATTATTTTCATTACAGATTCAGAGACAAAGAAACTAAAGTTTAGACAAAAAATATAGCTTATATGGATTAAAGAACTTGTTCCAAATCACACACTTGCCAAGGCTCTGTCAGAATAAAAAGCATGCTTAAACATTAAGCATACTGAATAACAAAATAATACACTACCATATTTATTGTCTCATGTTAACTAGAATGTCTTGTCAATTTAATGAAATGTGGTTGGTTTACAATAATTTTATATCACTCTTAATTCCAAACCTTGGCCTAAAAGAAGAGAAAAAAAAAAAAAACCAAAAACTTTATGCTTTTCAAGAGTTTTATACACAGGATACAAACATTTTTCTGAATAACTCCTTATTTCCTTTTCCACACTGAGGTTCTGTGATAATGAAACAACAAAACACAGTAGAAGCAATGAAAGCCTCCTGGAACTTTAAAATTGGGTAACACCAAGTTATTGTGAAGAAGCAATAATGCACATGAATCACACTGATTTTGTTCCTCAGAAGAGTTGTGTCTCCATTTGAAACTATTTTCGTATATGTAGACAAATATAGTGCAAAGTTAAGAACATTGCAGAGTGCTTCCACAACAGGGGAACAGAGTGGCTTGTCACCATTAGTGACTACAGGAAATGAACACTGCGAGGAAAACAAGATTATGGAAGCCTCAGGCAGTTCAGACAACTTTGGGAGAACCTTTACAGCAAAAGCCTTCCTTGAACCAAATCACGTTGTTACAAATACCAAAGCTAAACATTCGTGACAACTGCTAGCCTAATATATATGGATCTTCTGTCTCAAAAATGTCAGACTAAGGTTGCACTAAGTCTTTTTCTTTTTTACATTTTCAAAAAACTTGTAATCAACATATTAAAATTTACATATTTATAAAGTAATATTGCACTACCAATTTCAAAATAAACAGACCAATTTATTCCAGCCTCTACCTCCTTACCCTAATTACTACTGTTATCAACTCAGTACAATTAGTTTCTAGATAGATATCAATCCTCTTTAGGAGAACTTTGTCATAATAGTGTCAAGGTAATTTGGTTACAAGAGCCATTAAAAGCTACAAAATGATGGTGATTTTACAGTCAGTTAAGATATTCTCCAACTCACCCCCTTCTCTATGCACCAAATTCTGGCAGTAAGGAAACTGAGACAAACCGCGTCCTAAAGCCACACTTCCTGCAAATGCTACAGGGCGTCTCATTCCGGTCAGACAGATTCTCCATGCAGCCTTCCCATATAAGGCTAAGCAAAAACACACAAACCTTCAAACAGGCTGATGTGAGGTCACAGGGCAAGCATAGGCGAACCAAATATGGTAGCTTAATTCTCCAGCTCACTTAGAAAAAGGCAGACGTGGGAGGTGGGGAGGATGTAACGACCAACTTCAACCTATCAGTTCTTGAGTCACAGAAAAGTAATAAAGCAATCAATCTGTTTTATTAGTGCTAACTGGATGACAAATATGAGCCAGTCTACTGTGGATTGCATTAACTCAACCTTTTTCTTTTCCTTTCTTGCTACAAGAAAGGCTACTGTGAAAAGTGCTGCTGAAGTAGAGTATTGCATCTGAATAAGTAAATTAGTCCAATCTGCCCGTGCACAGAAGGAAAGAAAGATTTTCCAAATGTCCCATGAGAATTGTCTCTGCCTCATTACAGAGAAGTCACACTGTGACCAGGAAAAATATCTGTAGAGGTGACATCATTTGGTTTGAAGAGTAAGTCCTGAGAGGATTCATGCCCTCTACTTGAACTCCAGGGCAAAACAGAACCCTGAGAGATGGTACATGGCCATGAAGAGAAGATAATTCCCTCTACCTCTCTCTACTCAAATCCCTGGATTTAGAGCAAGTAAAGATATTATCTTTATTGCCAGTGATCGGAGTTCCTATCAGCATTATCATATGGCTTAGCAATTTTGAAGGCTGTTGATTCAGTCAAAGTCAAATAAAATCAGAAGCATTTCCACAGCAAGCATGCACCAAGAACCAAGGAAACATTCCTATTTCTGGATCCAGTAATTCACTTCTGGATTTCTAGTTTAAGTAAATAATCTAAAGAAAGGCAGAATTATGCGCCTAAAGAGGTTATCAAATGTTCTGTTTCGTTGTGGATGATGATGTGCTTTTCAGTACCGTAGGACTGAAAGGTGCCTACGTGACTCAACATTCAGATTTGGTTAACGTTTGATGATATGTCCAATTCAAAGAATGCTAGTGGTACTCTGAAATTGACCACTCTATGATTATGTAGTAACAAGAAAAATGTTTATAACATTGAAAATGGAAAAGGAATTCTAGAGGATCACGTATTTACTCTGATTTCAACTATGAAAAAGAGAACTGATTATTTTTAAAAGACTAATTGGAAAGAATGAGTGTTTTACACCTTGCCCATGAGACCAATTGAGTTGTGTTGGCATCATGAGGTTATGGGAATTTTGTCCATAAACTTTGCCAATAGTGTTTCATTTGTTTAAATAATTTTTGAAAAATAAATTCATTTATATTAAACTCTTACTACAGGCATCATGGCATAGTGGAAAGATCATAGACTGTGGAATTTGTGGCAGACACACTCTAATGTGCCCCCCCAACATGATCCACACCTCCATATGTCCACTTGTTTATATAATCGCTCCCCTTGAGTGTGAGTACGACCTATTATTATTCCAATCAGTAGAATATACCACAGGTGATGGAATATCACTCTAATGATGATGTTATGTTATAAATGGCTTTCTGTACAACACTTAAAGTTGAGCGTTGAGCCTCTCTCTCTCTCTCTCTCTCTCTCTTTTTTTTTTTTTTACTATGAAAAAGCAAGCTGTCCGGCTGGTGCTCTGATCCAGTGGGTTAAACAAAGCCCTGGCCTGCAGTGCCAGCTTCCTGTATGGACGCCAGTTCAAGTCCTGGCTGCTCCACTTCTGATCCAGCTTTCTGCTGTGGCCTTAGAAAGCAGTAGAAGATGGCCCAAGTCCTTGGGCCCCTGCACCTGAGTGGGAGACCCAGAGGAAGCTCTTGGCTCCTGGCTTGGGATCAGCACAGCTCCAGCAGATGCAGCCATCTGGGGAGTGAACCAGTGGATGGAAGACCTCTCTCTCTCTCTCTCTCTCTCTCTCTCTCTCTGTCTCTGTCTCTACCTCTCTCTGTAACTGTATTTCAAATAAAAAAAGCAAGCTGCCATGAATACTATAGTTTCAAGCTGCCATAAATACTATAGTTTCAATGAAACAAATTTTGCCAGTAACTACAAGTTTGAAAGTGGATTCTGTTATGGTTATTCTTAGCTGACATCTTGATTGCAGTCTTGAAGAAAACTCAGTTAAACCAGGCCAGGACTCCTTATCTACAGATATTGTAAGTGTTGATTTAAGTCACTTTTTGTAGTAAGTTGTTACACGGCATAGAAAACTAGTATAGAACCAGACTGACTTGATCTTGCATCTCGGATCCTCCACTTATTTTCTGTGTAGCTGAGCAACTTGTTTAACCTCTCTGGGTCTCAAATTCCTCATAAGTTAGTTGAAAGCAATAATATCCAGCTTTCAAAACCGGTGCACAGAAAATAATGGATAAGAGAAGCAATGTGATCATCACACTCTCCTCCTACAAAATAGGCTAGATTGTACATTATAAGCTCTCTCACAGCTGTAACCTTGTCTATCATGCTTATGATGTTATCCAGTGCGTACTATCACATCTGACCCATAGCAGGTAATCCATGAATATGCAGTGAATGAATAAATAAATGAAAATAAGATCTCAAAGAAAATAGCTACTATTTTAAATGTACATAATTATGGATATACAGAATTAAGAGCAAATCCCTGCCCTCAAAGCATTAAAAATAATGGGGCTCTGAGAAACAGATGGGCTGCTTAGTATGCCCAGGAAATATTTAAAGGACACTAGGAGATTGTGCATTTCTCCCAAAGAAGCGTAGGAAGACACCAATATTTATTGTATTACATTAAAACTCCTAAAGTGTTTTGTTCAGAAAAAGAGTTGACAAAATAAATTATATCCTCATAATATTCCTTACAATGATGCTTTTAATGTAATTTCCATTTAAGAACAACCAGCCATATTATAAAAATTCTCCTTTCCTTAGGTTGGCTGTATTGTTTGATATCTGAAAAACTGCTCCAAATGCAAAAATAAAAATACCACTCCCAATGTATAGATAAATCTGAAGCAGTAGTAACTCTTTTAAAGTTAAGTCAATTTGAACCTCAGTCTTATATTCAAAGTACTCAGCTGCTGTTCACTATAAAAATCCACCAACATTTGTTCCTGAGAGAAGGGGAAAACCAAAAATATTGTGAAACAATAAAGGATAAGGAAGTCATGGACTTAACCTCTGAAAGTCCCTCAAATCATTCTATGAAGATAAATCATACCCACACAAAGACACACACACACACCTTCTCAGAAATGCAATTCCTGATGGTTCTTGGTTAAAAGAAAATTATTTCTCCACTTTTCTTTATTTCTTCAAAGGGAAAGGAAGCTGCATGTTCAGTCCAATAACATGTATCTTTGTTAGGATCAAATTCTCTCTCAATATAATACAAACATCTTAAGGCACTGTTTTTTCAAACTCAGTAGTAGCAACAGAAAGAAGGGGAACAAACAGAGAATGATTCAGGGAGGTTGGAACTATGGCTAATGGCATCGCTGAAAACAGGAGAGACTCTCAACCTAATACTGTGAAGGAAATCATCAAATGCAGGAAAAAAATCATGATCCTGTGGCAAGCCTATCAAATCATTGGAAATTGCACACAATGCCCCAACTCCTCTTATTTACATTAAATTTATGTACTCTTAATAATTATTATTTTATTGAATGCCTAATATCAGGATGTATTACAACTTGGTATACATTATACAAGGGAACTTCATGAAGTATGTGGAGAAACAACTAAAAGATAAGTTTATTGTAGTGTAAAATTTTTGAAATTTATGTATAATTTTTGTGCTATTCATTCCCTTTAGCTTTTTGAAGACACCTCATATAACTGGGTAATTTTCACAGGTAATTCCTTTCATATTTTTAGATCACAGGGTCAGTTTTCCAAACAATGAAAACCTGTATAACTAAAAAGCATGCTTTCTTAACTTCATATAATGAGACAAATAGGCATGGCTTTATTTTTTTATATACTAACACAATTAATCCAATCCAAAACTAATCCTCAACAATCTATTCAAAGTACAGATGTTTAAATGATCTTACACAAGAGCACGTGATGACTACAATTTGTTTTGCTTTTATAAGGAATTTGTAAACTCCACAAAGAAATGTGTATTAATATATTTTGTTGTTTAGATCAATGTTTCTTCAAGATTACATAGGTTCATTTAATAAATAATCCTTGGGTTGGTTCCTTCCACATACACAAAAACTACATATTCCTGGTCACCCTCTCTAGCTCTTTCTGAGAAGAAAAAAAAAAAACTGCTAAACACATCCAGAAACAAATACAGAAACAAAGAAACAAGCTATCTTCTTAGACTACCTCAGCTACAGTACTGGTTATTTTTCCTCTGTGGTTGGTGAGATGAGATTTTATTACAGAGGAAGTTAAACACTTTCCTTTCAAGGGAGCGTGGTAACTCACAGAATTTTGTATCCCAGCCAAAACAAATTCATTTGTCATAGGAAAAAGAACTAGTCTGAAGCCTTCGCAGAGCAGTGTGCCCCAGATGAACATTCCAGAAAACATTATGAATGTACTCCCAGACTCAAGTCAATAAAACATGTTCCAAACTGTCCAGTTGAGAACAACCTCCATATATTACCTATAGTTAAATAATACCAGATCCACATGGTTCACGAAGTTAAAGAACTAGTAAATAAAAGTTTCTAAAACAAAAGAGACTTGAGTCACGTAATGCTATTGGCTCATCAATGAATTCCTGCGCAATTTAATTGCTGTCCTATCTATCTGGACTATGACAATCAAGAACACTAGTATTTCTAGCAGTAAGAACTACTGTCAAGAATGTTAAGTGTGAGATTTTACCTTACTTGCAAACTAAAAAGTAAGCCTGCCACAAGCTTTAAGGATGTTCGCAGCAAATATGAAACTCCTGGACCACAGATAAAGCAATATCAAGAGTATTAGCTTTTCTTCTATCTGCTCCCAGATCGTCAGTTTCCATAGGGTGACACAGAGGGACAGGTTTGGGAACCCAAATCTTTTTTACTGAGTTTTAGGCAAACCTACACTTTGCTGTGGAAAGTGACAATCTTCCAGGGCTGTACACATCCTTGAAAAAGATCCTCCAAAAGAAAGGTAGTCAGTGCCTGTGCTCAGAAGACGTACACAAATACAACAGATAAATGGAAATTTGTTTTTGGCAAACATCTACCATTTACAAACTATCTTGGTTATTGGAGCACTCCCAGCTGTTGCCTCACAGATTTCTGAAGGAGAAGCTAATCTGAGCACCTAATATAGTGTTGGGTGATGAGAACCTCTAATTTCACCACCTGCTTGAACAGAAAATTGTGGGAGTTAGGTTAATACCAACTTAATTAAAAATCAAGACATGGTTTCTTCAAGAATCCATCAAGCCATACTGGACTATTCTACCTCCAGGGATAACACTTTCATTCAGAAGTTCCTTATAAGGTGGATTTTTTATTTGTGAAATCAATTCTTGTGACCAGTATAACATCTTTAAGTCCTCTCAGTCTAAAATCAAATCTCCATGTGTGTCAAAAGTCAAAAAGTAAGTCATGACCTCATTTTAAAGTCTAGACAAGATGCAAAGCATTTATTCTCTCTATAAACATGTTTTTTTACTTAAGCATTTTTATCTCGATTCAAGGAATGATTTGTTGAATTAAAACCAATACACTATTAAATTTTTAAGAAGAAAAAAAATTTTAAAAATAGCGATTCACTACAGAATCACTATTGAAAATAAAGTATGTAGAATTCTTGTAATGTCTAGCATTACTACTAAAATGTTATGTAAGCAGAATTGCTTTTTTGTTTTGTTTTGTTCTTATCAATATTAGAGGTAGGCATACCTTACAGGGAATAAATTTACAGAAATTTAAATACTCATTTTACCTTATGATTTTTTTTTATTGACAGGCAGAGTGGACAGTGAGAGAGAGACAGAGAGAAAGGTCTTCCTTTTGCCGTTGGTTCACCCTCCAATGGCCGCCGCGGTAGCGCGCTGTGGCCGGCGCACCGCGCTGATCCGATGGCAGGAGCCAGGTGCTTCTCCTGGTCTCCCATGGGGTACAGGGCCCAAGGACTTGGGCCATCCTCCACTGCACTCCCTGGCCACAGCAGAGAGCTGGCCTGGAAGAGGGGCAACCAGGGCAGGATCAGTGCCCCGACCGGGACTAGAACCCGGTGTGCCGGCGCCGCAAGGTGGAGGATTAGCCTAGTGAGCCATGGCGCCGGCCTTACCTTATGATTTTTAAAAGTGCTCAATTGCTTACTGAAAATGTGACCAAAACCTGCTTGGGATTCAATAGTAGTCCACATACTGAAAAGTGAAGTTCAATTATAGGCCAGTTTCCATGGCGAACCTCCAAGACATACTCCCTTCATTAAGATGATGTGTTCATACGCAGAAGAGGAATGATTTATCCTAAAGCATCACCTAGTAATTCAACAATAGGTAATTTGCAATAGGTAATTCAACAATAGGTAATTGAAACATATCTAATTGCCCTGAGCGTCTGACTTGCTGCCTAGCAAAGAATCAGATATATACTTATCAACAAACAGGTATTGGAACTTTGTCTATTAAGGCTTTTCCAAAATTTGAATATGTTACTGATAAACTTGTGCAGTCTACCAAAGCAGTAACATAGCAGGAATGTTCTGTTTGCTTATTTATTTTTTTGGTAGATAAGCAATTTCCTTAAACATGTATGGGTCTTTGGAAAGATCTATGTGGTGAATATTTGTTAATGATTCATCATAGAATCATACAGCTTTTCAAAACTAACACTTCAGTGACTTGGTTTGTAGAGGGACAGGGAAAAGCACCAAATATTCCCAGCCTTCCAGATTGTGTGGAATCCCATAACAGTAATTTAACTTTTCTTGATGTAAAAACAAGTGAAAGTTTTGAAAAAATAATTTAAAGAAATTTTCTTCTACAGAAAGTTTAAAAAATAATTAACAATGTTTTTCATGTTTACACACACATGAAATAGCCTAGCAAAGAAATCCTTCCCCAAATCATGTAGATTAGCTCCTGTTTCATAGCTGATATCTTCAGGGAGCACAAGAGGAGAAAATACTTCTTCTGTTTTAGAAATGTTTAAAATTAAGTAGGACAATAAAATTCAATTTGCCACACTTCTGTAAAATACTACTGACAGTTTAAATCTTTAATAATTTCATGTTGGGTATCACACAAAGCACTTTACATTATCTTTTTTAAAAGACTGATTCATGATTTTTTAAATAAATTTTAGTTATGTTTTGAGAGAGAGAGAAAGAGAGAGATCTTCCATCAACTGATTCACTCCAGAAATGCCTGCAACAGCTGAGCTGGGCCAGGCTGAAATAAAGAGCTGGAGAAACTCAATCCAGGTCTCCCACATGGGCAGCAAGGATCCAAGTATTTGAATTCTCAAATTCTTCCTCCAAAGCTATAAATTTGCAGGAAACTAGAACCAGAAGCAGAACAAGGACTCCAGTCCAGGTATTTCATTAAGGGAATGCCAAATACCAGCCCCATTTCATTTTTAATTTTTTTAAAAAAACTTTAATTCAATGCTACTTTCCCATAAACTTTCCTATATTAGTTTTCAGTCTAAAGCATAGAAACAAGGTTTCGGGCATTTTGAATTACAGGTTAAGACGTGGTGCCTAGTAGGAGACAAACCCTGACGTGAGTGTCAGATGTCAGGCACACTGATATAGAGACAGATTCTCACACAGCTCAACAGTTCTCAGAGCAGTTAACTCCCTTGCCCAAAAAGGCATAGCTACAAAATGGTAGAATAGAACCCGTGTTCTTCTTCTTCTTTTTTTTTTTTGACAGATACAGTTAGACAGTGAGACAGAGAGACAGAGAGAAAGATCTTCCTTCTTCACCCCCTAAATGGGTGCTATGGCCAGAGCTACGCTGATCCGAAGCCAGGAGCCAGGTGCTTCCTCCTGGTCTCCCATGTGGGTGCAGGGCCCAAGCACTTGGGCCATCCTCCACTGCACTCCCGGGCCACAGCAGAGAGCTGGACTGGAAGAGGAGCAACCGGGACTAGAACCGGAGCCCATATGGGATGCCGGTGCAGACAGAGGATTAACCAAGTGAGCCACGGCGCTGGCCCAAACCCATGTTCTTTACCATAACAGTATATAAATGGCAATTCAGCTATTGAGTTATAAGGAAAACTGCCAGTAACTATTAACACAATTAAGAGTTTCATCCTTGGGACTGAAAAGAGAGAAGCTAAGAAAACTAGAGAGGTGGGAGTGATCAAAAGCTAGAAAGCAAAACTTGGAGCTAAGTAAGGAGTTTGACTCTCGAAATAACAAAAAGGCTGAGCTGACATTCTCACCATCCTTTGCTACTCCCAGTGTTTGCTGCACGTAGCTTTCCCAAGCCTGGCCCTGACTCCAGTTATTCAAAAGCCACTTGTCCTTTAAAGAATCAGTTCCTCCTCTGAAAGCCACGGTAAAGTAGAAAGAATCTCAAGATGAAGGATCATAAACAAAGCTTCATTTGATGAACAAATGGCCTCAACTACAAATGTACTGGTTACCTAACCCAACAAAGATGTGGCGACAATGGAATGAATATACAGAAACATTTTACAGACTGTGAAGGGTACTGCACAATTTACTTGTAAGTGTATCAAAGATGAGTTTCAAAATCTAAAACAAAAAAAGAAAGAAAAGTAGAGGATTAAAATATAAAATTACTTTCTTCTAAGATATGAAAATGCAGTTTGGTTATTCCCATTTTCTCTAATATATTTTTCAGTTTTCTTTCTTTTCAAGTCTAGAACTACAATTAAAAATGGATTTAAAATGTTAATACATAAAGCCCATTAAAAAGCCATGGCTTGCCCAATGTAATTAATGATAATTAGGAGAGAAGAGAAGTGTTTCTTGGGACAGGAAAGTCATGAAATTTCTTTAACTATGTAGTGTGCATCAAAAATCAGAAAGCTTTTAAAATTATCAGAAACTTGGGATTAGGAGTTATGGTATAAATTAAAACATTTTTATTTTTTACTTTATTACATCACAACTGCTGTTCAATATGATTTGTGGGGTTCATCTACATGCAGGCATGATTAACAGAAGGCTGGAAATTCCAATCTTTCTTATTGCGCCACCGTGTTGTCACTTTGGCCAAAAGTTAAGGCTGGAATATTTCTTGTAACACCTACATGTTACAGAAACAGATGGAATTTATTTGAAATGTTAAAATTTTCCATTCAAAGGATAGCTGCAATTATTTTGTCCTTTTCTATCAAGATACCTGGCACACTAGAGACATCCTTGCATCTAGCCTAGCATCCGTCTCTCATGGCTGAGAACTCATTTCCATGGAGTGGTCTGATTGGAAAAAAGACACCACTGTTGTTGCTTATGCAGCAGGGAATCAGGCCACAGAATGAAGATCTCAAGCTTATCTACCCAATAGAGGGAAGGGGCAATTTTGGACAGATTTAATGCATGTCTAATGCAAATAAATCCATTATTACATTTGAGAAAACATACTTCATGCCTGTTTGTGAGTACTATTTACTGAGAAAAAGAAAAGCTTAAATTAATATCTAAATTCTGTATTTTTAATGCATATAAGGTTCCCCTTATGAAGAACCAGAATTTGACCCTGAAAATGTGTTTTCTAAGAGAGAAAAAAAATAGAAGTAGGTGGACTTTATATAAATAAGACTCCTTCATACCAATGAATGCATACGTTCACCAATTATGCTGAATAATTTCTCTCTTAAAGGAGAAGGAAAAATAAGAGAATGGAGTACAACACCAAACTTAGATTATACTAGGGTACTATGTCTGAGATTAGGAAGACAAAATAAACATGTACCGTGATAGTTCAGACTACTTTTAAGAAAGAAAGTGTAGGTCCATAACTCTAGAATATGGAGACCAGATGGTGCTTAGTAGACAAATTTTAAGAAGTTAAAACCTCTACTACATTTTAATTATTTTAAAATTTATTATAAATTAGGGGCCAGTGTTGTGGCACAGGGGGTTAAACTGCTGCCTGCAATGCCAGCATCTCACATGGATGTCGGTTCAAATCCTGGTTGCTCCTGTTCCCATTAAGCTCCTTGTTAATGCACCTGGGAAAACAGCGGAAGATGAACCAAGTGTTTGGGCCACTGCCACCCACGTGGAAGACCCAGATAGTGCTTCCAGTTCTTGGCTTTGGCCTGGTCCAACTATGGCCCTTGTTTTCTTCTCTTTGTCTCTCTCTCTCTCTCTCTCTCTCTCTCTCTCTCTCTCTCCCCCACCTCTCTGCCTTTCAAATAAATATATAAATCTTTAAAAAAACTGTTCTAAATTAGGCACTATGGAATTCTTTCTTGCTGAACAATTCCATGAATTTTGAAAATGCACAGTTTTGCAACCACTTGCGCAATCAAGATACAGAACAGCTCCATTACTCTCCATGAACTTCCTCGGCACTACTTCCTTGTAGCATTATTTATAATGATTAAAATTTCAGTTCACAGAGACCTTTCTTAACTACTACTGTATAAGCCTTTGGTTTCTCTCAACCCTTTTGCTAAATAAGAGTCCTGTTTTTTCTTTTGTAGTTACACAAATGTATAAAGGCCTGTATGTCAAGACAGTAAGGATTTATTAAGCCCTTGTTCTAGACCCAATATTGCACTAAGTGCTCTGGGAACTACAAGAAAAGACAAAAATAGTATATAGGAATGGAAGCCGTAGGCATATGAAACTGCAGAAATAAAAGTCATTCTATAATGGAATATTTAATGACAAGATTCATATTATAAAAGGGTTTCTTAACTTAAGGTATAAGAGTCTCCTAAAATGTATATGTAAATGTCTTTGGGAAGAGGTTCTGAAGCTTTCATCTGCTGAAGGATGATTACAGTGGACTTTCTGCAGCTTTTTAGAAAGGAAGTAAGAATGCAGAAGTAAGGTAGAAATAATTGTTGGTAATTCTTATAATCCAATAAGTAATGACACTTCATGCTTATATATCCATTTCTTCCATTTTAATAAAGAAGCATTTGTAGATTTTGTTTTTAAATTTAATTTCACTTTTAATTTTATGTTTTAAATGTGATTTTATGACAATTACTTTGAAAATCTATATGAAATGGAAACTTTTTGGAACATAATTTATCAATTCTGACACATTGCAATCTGAACAGTTTGTTATCTGCTTATAAAAATTAATCCTTACTTTCAAGAATTTCACAAAGAAATCCATGAACACATTAAAAATGCCAATTTTTTAAATATTCAGGGAAAATACAATGCAATCTTATACAAACTCTTCCAGAGAGTGGAGAAAGACGGTATACTTCCTATGAGGTCAAGGTAAGTTTCAAGTCAACACCTGCAAAGTATATTACAAGACAGACAAGTACAGGCCAATAACTATCATGAAAATAAACTCAAATATTCTAAACAAAACAGCAAATAAGATCTGGTAACATACAAAATAAATGTGATTTTCCATAATTCAAACTTCAGCCATTCAAAATCAGCGTAAGTAGCCACATTAGCAAGAAAATGCAAAAAATATATTCTTCATCATCTTGAAAAATATCCAATTTTGACTAATAATTGAACATTTGATAAAATACAATGACTTTTTTTATCCTCTCTCCATATTAACTTCCAGAAATGAGTAAAAATGCAGTGTCAGTCTTTTTGTGTCTGGCTTATTTTACTTAGCATAATGATCTCCAGTCTCATCCCCTTTGCTGCAAGAGTCAGGATTTTACTCTTTTCTTTTTTATAGCTGAGTAAATTCCCACACCTGCACTCCCATGTTTATAGCAGCCTGATTCACAATAGCAAAGATATGGAATCAACCTAGATTTTCACTAAGTGATGACTGGATAAAGAGAATGTGGCATATGCAATCAATGAAGAAGATTTGCAAGGAATAAATTCAAACAGGGAAACAGTATTTGAGGAAAATTAGTACAGCAATAGTATGCAGGATGAGTTGAAAACAGACTGTAAGTAAGAAACTATTGTTTAATCTAGGTCTGAACACACAAGAGTCAGGTGGAAAATATAAGTTATAAAAGTCTACAGGCAGCGTCGGTATCCCGGGTTCTAGTCCCAGTTGGGGCACCAGATTCTGTCCCAGTTGCTCCTCTTCCAGTCCAGCTCTCTGCTATGGCCCAGGAAGGCAGTGGAGGATGGCCCAAGTGCTTGGGCCCTGCATCTGCATGGGAGACCAGGAGGAAGCACCTGGCTCCTGGCTTCGGATCAGCGCAGCGTGCCAGCCGTAGCAGCCATTTGGGAGGTGAACCAACAGAAGGAAGACTTTTCTCTCTGTCTCTCTCTCTCACTAACTCTGCCTGTCCAAAAAAAAAAAAAAAGTCTATAGGCGGAGGCTAGCATTGTGGTATAATAGGTAAAGCCTGTAATGCCAGCATCCCATAGGGGCACCAGTTCGTGGCCAGGCTACTCCACTTCCAATCCAGCTCTTTGCTAATGGCCTGGCAAAGCAGCAGATGCCCCAAGTGCTTGAGCCCTTGCCACCCACATGGAAGACCCAGGTGAAATGCTTGGGAAAGCAACAGAAGAGGGCCCAAGTACTTGGGCCTCTGCCACCATGTGGGAGACCTAGATGGAGTTCCTGGCTCCTGGCTTCAGCCTAGCTCAGCCCTGGAAGTTTTGGCCATGTGGGGAGTCAACCACTGGATGGAAAAAATCTCTCTGTCTCTCTCTCTCTTTAAAAGTACACAGACAGTGGACAATTTGAGATATTATTAGAAGAAAAATTGATAGGATTTGTTGATGGATAAGGAAAGATTAAGAATTAGAATTTATTCAATCAATTATTTATTCAACAATATTTATTGAGTAGATCCTATTAGGTTTCTGGTACTTGTTCTGGGCATTGGACAAAGAGCAATAAAGACAGATAAGGAAGGACCCTTCCTCCAGGGAGTTTATAATCTGATTAGAGGAATCAAATAATAAAAATAAAAACAAATTAATAGAGAAAATAATTTGAGATAGCGATTAAATAATAAGTGTTATCAAGTACAAAGGACTAAATATATGCTAATTAATGGACTTCTAAAACAAATTATCTCATTTAATTAAGCATGATACTGACAGTAACATGCAACTACTGAAAGAAAAAATTGTTAGAAAGGTGGGTCTTTTACCTGTGTGTGTATTATATATCTGTGTGAGGGGTATCTTTAATGGTACGCAGAGGGGTTGCAGGTGAACATTACTGAAGTTTTAAATAAATGATGTTCTAGAGGTCCTATAGTTTGGAGAGAGATCCATCCATGAATAAGACAACAAATAGTACTACAAACAACAACAAGAAGCTACCTTGGTATAGCAAAAAAAGACACAATCAGTAAATTCTATCTTTATATGTGAGGGGGTTTTAGCTTATACTAAACATATAATGATTAGTCACAGTAAGGCATGAGTAACCAGTAAATTAATGCACCATGCCTTTCTTCTGCTTTCCACTCCCATGGTTAATTGTTGCTGTATTTCTGTCTTTATAGAGCTCTTATCACAGGAAAGCTAGCTTGCCAATCCTAGCCCTTGTGTAGAAAGGAAGAACTCTGGGGAAAAAAATATATATATATTTAAATTCACATAAAAGTCTTGTTATCTTTACTAGATTACAATCTCCTCAAGGTCAGATAACACATTTAATTTATGTTTATGTCCCTCAGAATACAGAAGGGAGTACCTTATCCATACTAGGTACTCAAGAAATATTTCTAAGTAAAGATCCATTCAGGGCAGAAGACTTTATTTATTTATTTATTTATTTATTTATTTATTTATTTTGACAGGCAGAGTGGACAGTGAGAGAGAGAGAGAGAGAGAAAGGTCTTCCTTTTGCTGTTGGTTCACCCTCCAATGGCCGCCGCGGTAGGCGCGCTGCGACCGGCACACCCCGCTGATCCGATGGCAGGAGCCAGGTGCTTCTCCTGGTCTCCCATGGGGTGCAGGGCCCAAGCACTTGGGCCATCCTCCACTGCACTCCCTGGCCACAGCAGAGAGCTGGCCTGGAAGAGGGGCAACCGGGACAGAATCCGGTGCCCCAACCGGGACTAGAACCCGGTGTGCCGGCGCCGCAAGGTGGAGGATTAGCCTAGTGAGCCGCGGCAATGGCAGAAGACCTTATTTAAACCACAATGTCTTCACATTGATGGTTCTCTTATCATGAAAATATTAATCTGATCTGCTCTATTGGCACTATAATCACTGTTAAATAAATTAGTAGCAATAAAAGCCTGTTTTAGTCCCTTTCTAAGTAAGATGACAAACTGACAAAAGCAGAGAACAGTGACTTTCAGACCCAAGAAATAAACCAGAGAAAAGGCAGGCAAAATTTCTCTGCTAGCATCTCGGACTCTTCCTATTTTTGTGTTCTTCTCCTAGACCCCTAGCGCACAAAGTTCTACAATGTTTTCTGTTCCTGTAAAGCAAGGTATCACTCCTAAAGCTTTTTACCAGATGCTTAATGTATGAGCCACTGTATATCTATTCAGAATTGTTTCAAGCTATAAGATGACTATACATAAAAGTGGTTCTTGCTCTCTATCTATCTAGTTAGAGAAGGTAAACAATTTCAAAGATGACAAATAAACACATCTGGGTATAGTAAACATGGCATTACATGGTAGATCTAAGCATAATATCCTGAAGTTAATAAAAGAGGAGGCTCAGCTAAGATTTTCATGGAAATGTATAGTTTAACAATATTTTAAGTGTAAAGTTTGGTGGTGTCTTTCGATGTAACTACCACTTTACATATAAATGATTGGCAGAGACAAGTACATGAACATAGTCCCACATAAGCATGATCTTGCCCATCTTATAATTTGTAAGTAGATTCTCAGCACTTATTTTTCTTCTTTCCTCCTGCCTCTTTTTTCAATAGCAGTTTATAAAAAAACTGTGAGGATTTGCAGGCAAATACAGGGATTTCAGACATTGAGATAGGAAACCAACTTTTGGTAGCAAAAAAAGCAATAAAAAGGACTGAATTAATACATATAAAGACTACAAACATTTACACACAGTAAACATTCCATTAATGTTAGTTATTGTTGTTATTACTTTCAGAAGTGAGGGAGGTAGTAACGGTAAATTGGCAATAATACTGAACTTTGAGTCAGAAAACTTGATTCAAAAATTGTTTCACTTACTAGACATGTGGTCATAAGTATATCACTTAACTTTTCTGGGCCTCAGTTTCCTAATTTCCAAAACAGGAACATAAGTAGTTACCCTCATAGGTGATTGTGAATACTAATGAGCATACACGACAGTACATGTGAAATGGTTTTGTAACTATAGTCAAAAAAGGATTAAAATCAATAAAATCACTTGACTTTCCTCTAATTATTATACCCTTCACTTAAGTCTCTTCCCATGATTCCAAGTCTCCAGGCCATGTCTGCCTTCTTACTGGCAGTTCCCTGATATTCTGAAGCCATATCAGGGCATATTTATACTATTATTCTATTATCACTCCTCTCTCTCTCTCTCTCTCTCAGGGCATATTTATACTATTATTCTATTATCACTCCTCTCTCTCTCTCTCTCTCTCTCTCTCTCTCTCTCTCTAACACACACACACACACACACACACCCCACAAAACTTACTGGACTTTAGGTCAGTTTTTTTCCTTGTCTCCTAGAATCCTATCTGTTATATTTCAGTTGGTTCCGTGGACTGAAACAAATTCTAAATACTGCTGCTTCTTTCAGAAAGTCAGCATTGAGGAACTGGCATTGTGGCATAGCAGATAAAGCTATTGTCTGCGATGCTGGTGTCCCACCTGGGTACCAATTCGTGTTTCGGCTGCTCCACTTCTGATCCAGCTCTCTTCTAATGGCCTGAAAAATGCAGTGGAAGATGACCCAAGTCTTTGGGCCCCTACCACCCATGTGGGAGAGCTGGATAAGGTTCCTGGCTCCTGGCTTTGGCCTGTTCCAGCGCAGGGCATTGCAGCCATTTCTGGAATGAACCTGTGGGTGGAAGATCTCTCACCATCTCTCCTTCTCTCTTTGTAACTCTGACTTTCAAGTAAATTTTTAAAAAAGAAAAAAAACTGCATTGATTCTCTAAACTACAGCTTTCAGTGCCTTAATAAAGACACAGTTTGGTCTTCCCAGATCCTCAGCTCCATATATAGCTACCTGATATTTTTGATGGCGTACTTGTTCTTCAAAATGCAGACTATTTAGTCACATCCCCAGTGATCCTAATTCAGTAGGCCTAGAGAGCATCCATGAATAACATTTTGAGCAGGTATCTTCTAAGATCCCTTAAGCAAGTAATATTCAACACAGTGACAAGCAATGCAATGTTTATGGAACAATCAATCTCCTAATCATATATTTGCTCTTATTATTACCTCTCGCAGGAATGCCCTTTCCTTTCATCTCTGATAATGAAAATCTTGCTTGTTTTTGAGAGATTCGGTACCACTGCAGCCACCCAGTCCATTCCTTCCACACTCAGATCATTTTCTCTTCCCTACTCAACAAGATATGAGACAGTCTGAGCACTGGAGAATGAGGAAGTTCTGAATGGCTGTAGACTCATCTCAGCTGGTGCCCTTGAGTTAAGTTTGCTATAAAAGCTGTACATTGGGAACACTAACAACAAAGTAAATGACACTGGGGTTTTGATTGGTCAGAGTAGTAAGTCAGACCACAGAGAACTGGAGAGGTAGACTGGCAACATGTCAGGACCAAAGATTAGGGATGAGAGATAAAGAAAATTTTAAAAAATGTTGTTAGCTAGAAAACTGTGCAAATTCAGTAAGAGGACATTCAGTGATAACATTCAATGATCTAAGGTCAAGTGACGCTTGGTTACATAATTACCTACCTGAGTAAAAACAATTGCTGTGAGTTTTATAATAACAAAGAAAAAAAAGAGGTGAGAGAGGGAGGTAAGAGCAGAATTCACATTGACGTATAAGAAGGGCAGGAGCCATGGGTCAGTAGTATGTGGCAAAACAGGACTTTGAAGCCCCATCAACCTGATTCCACTATACTAGTATTTTTAAGCCTTAGTGTAACCAGGAGTATAATTCTGGAAGTCTAAACCTGGGACTAACAAGCTGCATTCTTAAAGCACCTCTAGGTGTTGCTGGGCAGCCTGTATATCATTCCTGAGAAATGGTGAACTATTGCTTCCTACTATTTGCTTGCAGCACTATTTCTTTCCTTCTCCCTTATATTCTACATTTATCAATGAGACTAGTTTCCACATCAGCCTTTCAGAGATATTCAAAATACCCAGCAAGCCAAAGCATTCAAAAGACAAAAATCTCTGACCAATTTCCTTTTTATCCTACTCTCCAAGCCCTGGATTCTGAAAACTACAGATTCTGTTAAGGATTCTCAGAAGAAAACAGTGATTACCTTTTTTGAGACAGCTTGGTAGGGGTCTCTGCTGGGCATACCAGATCCTAAACCTTCAAGATCATAAACACTTTTTCTTGCTAAAGTTAAACATAATCACCATCATAATGATGTCAGCCTTACATTTACTGAATGCCAACTATGTACTAAGAACAGTCTGAAGCATATCATAATATCTTTGAAAGAAACAGGGTCTCTGGAAAGGAGAAGTTAAGTGATCTACTGCTGATAACTGCCGTTAAATAGCTGTTTGAACCACTGCAAGGAATTTGAACCCATGTAGCTTGAATCCAAAGTCCATACTCATAATTGCTCAACTCTACAGTCTGTGGAAACTCAGATGTCTCATGACTACTTTCCAGCTTATAAATATCCACAATAACTACTGGCATGAGTCAAAGACTCCACCACAAACATTTAAAAGGCAAAGAAAGGGACATCCCAAGGCCCTGAATTACAATCCTTCACAAAATTAGAATACACTCAGGAAACCTCTATTACTCTATTACATGCTCAAGCAGTCATATGCCTCAAGACTCAGTTTTAATGATTTTAGAGGAAAATAGAATTAAAAAATAAGATAAATGAATTCAGTCATGCTTCATCTAGGAATTGAAATTTCTGTAAGATCTATTACTATTCAATACCACATATCCTCTCACAGTAGAAGAAAAATTTTCCATGACATGGTAAAAAAAAAAAAAAACTTCGTGTATAACATTTTGCTATAACATGTGTCATAAAACAATGTAACTAGCAATTACATATACTGACCATAATTGTGTATAAAATAATCACACCAATGCTGAAAAAAAGAATCATTAAAATCTTAAAAATGAAAAGTTGCACTGAACTGTTCATAAATGCACTTTGTAAAACTCATGAAACCAGAAAATAGAAAATGATTTCCTCGTCTGTATTTTATTGATGCATGATGCAGAACTATTTTTCATAGTTTGTTCATTATTTTCATAAGTTAAGGTATTTCTATGTTGCTGCAACCTATTTGTAATTGGAACATAATTCTTCAAATGTAATTAGAAGAATTTGGGAAGGGTCAATCAAGGGAATGCTTATTATTGTGACCTACTTGAGATGACTTGTGAAAAAAAGAGATTATTTGGACCATGTGGAGAAACTAAGGAGTAGAGTTAAACATTAATAGGAAAGTCAAAGATGTAGTAATCTGTTGAATGATGGGCTAGGAAAACACAAACTTTCTCAACAGGATATTCAGAAACATTAAGCCAATTAAGATGAGATTGCCAAATGAGGAAGTACAAAACAAAGAACTTCTGTATTTTCTGTGCACTCCAGTCTTACCAGTTCAATTTAATATTTTCTTTACTAGCATTAATAGTAGTTGAGTTCTGCCCTTATCAGAATGACAATTTAAAATTCAACATATGGATCCTTGGTTATACAAAATTACTGGCTATAACAGCTGGGCAAGTTGTTCAAATGATCATATATGTCAAGTAGGCATAATATACCTACTTCTTAGAAATGTAAGGACTGACAGTAGGGATGCAAAATGCATGGCCTTGAGCCTAGCACCCAAAAGGCACTCAGTAAGTTCAAATTCTTGTCCAGGGTGGGCATTTAGCACAGGTTAAAACACCACCTAAGACACAAGCATCCTCTCCTCAAGTCCTGGCTCTGTTACCAATCCAGCTTCCTGCTAATGCACACCTTGGGAGGCAGCAAGAAGGGGCTTTATAGTAGTCGTGTCTCTGCCACCAAGTAGGGAGACAAGGATTGAATTCCAGGCCTGTGACTACAGACTGGCCCAGTCTCTGCCTGCCTGCCTTCCTTCTCCCTCCCTCCCTTCCTCTCTCTCTCTCTCTCTCTCTCTCTCTCAAACTCCAATTTTAAATACAGTGAAAGTAACTACAAGTTTCAAAAGAAGAAAGTCCATATACATGTATTCCTTTCCTACTAATCATTCTTTAAACTCAAGCCAAAGACTTATACTTCCCTATGACATATTTTAGGTGCACTGATTTTTCTTATATCTAAATTCTTACAGCAGTACCTTCTAATCTCATGCAGAGATCTCTGTGGAGATAAGAAGAAGAGAGAGAGGAATAGGGTTATTTTAAATGCCATTATAATTTCTATATACACAAAGCATTGTGTATAGAATGAATAAACACCTTGGACTCAAACATGTAATTGTTTTTTTCCAATGTATATAGATGCTGTTGTTTAAAATACAAATTCACCTCAAGGTATGACAAAATTCATGGCAGATTTTGTTAATATTTATTCTGTCAATCAACAGATATTTAAAACTCTGCTACTATTATGGGAGAGTTCTATTTTCATGCCCCGAGAAGCCGAATCCCACCAGTGGCTCTATAGTTGTACAATGTTCTCAGGGAAGAGGATTGAGGCAGTCACCTCAAGCACAAAATTTAATAGGGCATCAAAAAACTCAGAGATCAAATTTAAAAATATTCAAGAGAGAAGCTGGCTGGCTCCATACATTAATGTTAAGAAGATGGGAATGGGCAGGCACTGTGACTCAACAGGCTAATCCTCTGCCTGCAGCGCAGGCACACCAGGTTCTAGTCCCAGTCGGGGCGCCAGATTCTGTCCCAGTTGCCCCTCTTCCAGGCCAGCTCTCTGCTGTGGCCCCGGAGTGCAGTGGAGGATGGCCCAAGTGCTTGGGCCCTGCACCCCATGGGAGACCAGGAGAAGCACCTGGCTCCTGCCTTCGGATCAGCGGGATGCGCCAGCCGCAGCGCGCTGGCCACGGCAGCCATTGGAGGGTGAACCAATGGCAAAGGAAGACCTTTCTCTCTGTCTGTCTCTCTCTCTCTCTCACTGTCCACTCTGCCTGTCAAAAAATAAAAATAAAATAAATAAAAAAAAGATGGGAATGTTAACTGCCTGACTTGATCAGTTTACATAGCATGCATGTGCTGAAATAGTATACTGCACTACATGAAAATGTACAAGTATTACATGCTACTCAAAACTTTTTTAAGAAGTTAAAAAAACATATCCTAATACGTTTTGTACTGCTATAACAGAGTGCTACAGACTGACTTTTAAGGAACAGACATTTATTTCCTCATAGTTCTGGAAGCTGGGAAGTCCAAGATCAAGGTACTGGCATTCTCTAAGGGCCCTCTTGCTATGTCATCTCACAATGGAATGTATCACGTGGTGGGCTAAGGAAAGTGAGAAGATAGAAGAGAAAGAGGATGCATACACAAAAAGGGTGAGTGGCAATTTGTCCCTTTATAAGGAACTTACTGCAAATAACAAAGCTGCTTCAGCAATAACAGCATTAATCAATTCATAAGGGGACTTTTAAAGGTACCATCTCTTTTTTTAAAAAACACGATTTATTTTCATTTATTTGAAAGGCAGAGTCGCAGAGAGGCAGAGGCAGAGACAGAGAGAGAGGTTTTCCATCCATTGGTTCACTCCCCAAAGAGCCACAATGGCTGGAGCTGGGCCAATATGAAGCCAGGAGCCAGGAGCTTCTTCCGGGTCTCCCACGTGGGTGCAAGGGCCCAAGCACTTGAACGATCTTTTACTGCTTTCCCAGGCCATAGCAGAGAGTTGGATAAGAAGTGGAGCAGCTGGGACTTGAACTGGCACCCAAATGGGATGCCGGGACTGCAGGCAGCATCTTTACCTGCCACACCACAGCGACAGCCCCAAAGGTATCATCTCTTAATAGCGTCACAATGACAATTAAATTTCAACATGTATTTGTGAGGGAACAGATACTCAAACCACAGTAGAAATATTTTTAAAACAAAAAATTAATGCAAAAATATATGAGGTACAAATTGTAAAAATTTTAAATAAAGACATAATCTGGGCCAGCGCCGCGGCTCACTAGGCTAATCCTCCGCCTGCGGCGCCGGTATCCCGGGTTCTAGTCCCGGTTGGGGAGCCAGATTCTGTCCTGGTTGCTCCTCTTCCAGTCCAGCTGTCTGCTGTGGCCCGGGAAGGCAGTGGAGGATGGCCCAAGTGCTTGGGCCCTGCACCCACATGGGAGACCAGGAGGAAGCACCTGGCTCCTGGCTTCAGATCGGTGTAGTGCGCTGGTCGCAATGTGCCAGCTGTAGCTGCCACTTGGGGAGTGAACCAATGGAAAAAGGAAGACCTCTCTCTCTCTCTCTCTCTCTCTCTCTCTCTCTCTAACTCTGTCTGTCAAAAAAAACTCAAAAAATTAAAATAAAAGACATGATCTGATAGATCTAGTATTAGGGTAATGTGATTCATATAAATGCAGAGTCAGATTCTGGTTTATAAACATATTGAGGATTGGACCCTGAATGTCTAAAGGAAAATGAAAGACTGACTACCTATGAGGATTTGATGCTGAATAGTTAAAGGAAAGAATGGATCACTATTTCACAGTATGAAAGTGTTCATTAAAATGTACAGTTGGGGTACAGGTTTAACCTGGATTTGATTCCTGGTTCCAGCTACTGACTACATTTTCCCACCAGTTTAGAACCTTAGAGGTAGTAGTGAGGGCTCAAGTAACTGGGTTCCTGACATTTTTGTGGGAGACCTGGATTGCATTTCTGGTTCCTGGCTCAGTCGTGGTCCATTCTGCCTTTGTGGGCATGTGAGAAGTAGATCAGTAGATGGAAGCTCTCAATCTGTTTCTCCAAATCTTTCTAAACACACACACACACACACACATTGCATGCACACACGTGCACACACACACAATTGGATTTCCAAATTTACATGCTAATCCAGAGCACGTTGTTTTCACAAAGAAAAATCTTCCTTTGTCATGCAAGAGAGAGAGTGAGAGGTGGAGGGGAGAGAAGGAGAGAGAGGGGATGAGGGGGAGAGAGGGGGGTGAGGGGGAGAGAGAGGGGATGGGGGGAGAGAGAGAAAGAGAAAGAGAGCACATGAGAAGGAAAAGCTGGGTATGCATGTTAGAAATCTGAATTTCAATATAAACAGTTCTAGGAGAATGTTAATTAAGTAGTTAAATCTTGCTGCTACAAAAGGTTAGCAGCTACTTTACATTTCTTTTCCAGAATACATGCCTCCTTATCATCATCATATATGCTAGAGATTATACTAAGTGCCATATACATTGGCTTATTTAATTTCATTTGACAGTGCCTTGTAGCTGTAAGCCTACTGCAGCCTTGTACCAAAAGCTGCCACTCTTACACCTAGGATCTTCTCACAGCTGGACATTAGCTTTTACCTGACTAAGGATTATACATTATAAATCTCTGAACAGTTCTCCTTAAATACACTCTCACTATAACCTATGGAAGCTAAAATAGCAACAAAACCAGAACAGAGGTCGCCTCTTTGCATTTAAATCAATAATACTGAACCCTTTGATGTCAAAACAAGCCAACTAGCATCGTTGTTGTATTTTTTTTTACAGAAAATATATGCTGTTTTTCCACACCAACAATCAACTTTGCACTCTCCAACACCAGCTGGGCGTTCAACAATTCGATTCTGGCCCTCACTACTGTCAGATCCATCAAGCGTAAAAGGCTCACTGCCAAAAGTTTACTTCCCCTTATGATACTGACCAAAAGTGGAATCCCCTGTGACCTACACTTCTGCATGGTTGACTAATAATTCAAGGGTTTCCATGACCTCCACAAAGCATAAGTAATTCACTATAACAATTCATAGAATATGAACGAACAATCAGGCACATAGGCTCAGGAGGATCCTAAGCACAGAAACTTCTGCATTTCTGTGGTTAGGGAGCACAGTCCTCCTGGCATGCAGATGCTTTCACCAACTCAAAAACTCCTTGAAATCCTCATCGTTCAGAAGTTTCTATAAAGATTTTTCCTCTAGCAACCAAGCCCTATCCTAAAGCTATCTAGCCCCCAACCACAAACCCAAGCGTCATCGCAATAGTCTAAACTCAAGTATGATTGAGACACATCTCTTTGTTCTTATCACTCAAATGGTTTTAGAAGCTCTGTGTCAAAAACTAGGAACAAAGACCCATATTGTATCAGATATTGTGAGCATATTGTATTATATGACAGTGGTATTCCACAACCTAAATTACAAAGCACTTTGAAATTGTCCTCAAGCATTAATGTTGCACAAATTGCATACTCTATTTTGAATGTAACTATACTTATTTTTTCAGCAAAAATTTGGTTCATCACAAAGTTGATCGTCACCAGTTAAGATAGTAATTCAGTTAATGTGATAACTGCTAGCAGTTGGTAAAAGTTAGGAATCTACTTTTTAATTGGCTAGTAAAAGAAACTGACTTCTTTTTAGCAGAGGACAAAATATCACAATATAGTTTACTATTTTATTTAGGAACCTAGATTCTGATGGAATTTATTAGAAAAAATGTCCAAAATGATATCCTAATTTCTCTTTTCTAAAAATGACTAAGGTGGACATTTGGCTGCCAGTTGCAATGCCTGAATCCCATGTTGGAGTGCCTAGGGTCAAGTTCCGACTATGTTCCTGACAGCAGCTTCCTGCTGATGCCCATCCTCAGAGATAGCAGATGATGGCTTAAATAGTTGGATCCCTGCCACCATGTAGGAGACCGGGATTGAGTTCCTGGCTTCTCGCTTTGAACAGGCCTTTTGTTGCAGCCTTTGGGGGAGTAAACCAGCAGATGAGGATACTCTGTGTGCATGTTTGTATTTTTCTCCCTCTCTCAAATATACAAAAATTCTAAAATGATGAATGCTAACACCTTCAAGGGCTAACAATATATACAAAATAAAATTAAATTCTCCTCATTTAAAAAATCCTAATGATACTGTGCTTCACAGCTGCTTTAAGTGATCAGCTGAGCTAGGACTGGTGAGAATTCACTTGACTTCAAATTTACAAAGAGAACTTTATCTGCAAATCCACCTTTTCAGATAGACATCTAGTGCACCTGAAAATTATTTTCCTTAAAGTTTAAGAATAAACAAAGCTTGGGTTGACAGGCTTCTACTAAGATGATATTTAAACCTATTTCTACATGAAAAATTTCCAAGAGCAATACAGCATGGTTTTTCTGACTTCTATCCATAGATAACCACAGATCACCAACTAGTTAATTTATTTGCCTTACTTCAATGTGTTAACATATTGTCCTAAAGAGCATTGAGTTAGTGACCTACCCCAAGGTATCAGTAATCTCATCTGGGGAAAAGTAACTACAGAAGAAGCTTGAATAAAAAATAGGGCCAGCAGGGTGTGGTTCATTAATTGTGACAGATGTCTTATGCTAACATGAGATGTTAAAAACAGGGAAAGCAGACTGCGGCTGATAGATTGTGGCAAATATATCATACTAATATAAGATGTTAATGGGGGGTTTGGGTGTGTGGAGGGGAACTGTGAATTACTTCAAAATTTTTGTTTTGTAAATTTAAAACTATTCCGAAATAAAGCCTTTTAAAAAATGGTAAGTGAGGGAAGCCCAGTTTTCATTTAGCTTAGCTCACAGCCAAAGTATGGATACAGGAATCCACACTTACTATATGTCAAGAGTCACACATTACTAAGATGCAAGAACTCACGGATATTACGTTGATAACAATAGTGCCAATAATAGTATCACTGCTTTGATGATTTGAGAGGGTATCAGAGTTTTTAAAGCTTGCCATTATGTTTTCAAGGCTCTATTTAATGTCTGCTCCAACTTCAGTTCCATGTTTATTGCATATTATTCAATCCACTCCAGTCACACGAGGGATCTCCTGTATTCCACAAATATGGCAAGCTCATTTCCTCCTCTATGTGAAATGTTCTTTTCCTGGTATGTCGCCTACTTGGCTCTTCCTTGTTTTCATCAAGACTCAGCCTGAATATCACCTCAATGTATACATATACATTCATTTATCCATTATGTCAGCTTTGTGGAATAGGCAAGGAACTCCTAGTATACTCATTTTCAATTTTAGGTCACAGAAATTAGGGGACCTACAACATAGATATGAGTGGTGGAAATGAAATCCAATCCATGAACTTCCTACTCCAAGTCTAGTGGTGCAGTGTTCTTTCCACTACATCACATGCTTAGAATCTCCCTAATTATTAGGAACCTCGTGATATTTAATTGCGAATACCTGCTTTATAGCCTATAGAAATGAATTGTAGTACAGAGTATAGAAAATACAGAAATCCAAGAAGAAATGAAATACACTGTCATATGATTTAATATGTTTGGTATTAATTTCATTCATTGTACTTGGCCCACTCTTGGGCTATTTTTAAAAAATATTTGAGAGTTAAGGAGGGATGGAGAGAGAAAGAGAGAAAAGAGACAGAGAGAGCACACCCATCTGTTGGTTTACTCTCCAAATGCCCGTGATACCTGGGTTGGGCCAGGCCCAAACCAGAAACTCAATTCTCCCATGGTGGGTGGCAGGAACTCAACTACTGGAGCCATTACCACTGTCTCCCAGGGTATAGCAGGAAACTGAAGTTGGGAATCAAAGATGGGTATCAAACCCAGGCATTCTGAAATGGGATGCCAGCATCTTTATTGGAGTAGCAGAGAGTAAGAGAAAGGAGAGAGAGAAAGATGTAATGTTTCACTCCCCAAATACCCACAAGGTCTGAGACTGGGCTAGGAGGGAGCTCTCCCACGAGAATGATAGGAATCCAATTACTTCAGCTATCACCACTGCCTCCTAGGGTCTGTATTAGCAGGAAGCTGGAGTCAGGAAACAGAGTCATAGTTGAGTACTGAAGTCAGGCACTCTGATAGGTGACATTTCCATGTCTTAAAGACTAAGCTAAATTTCCAGCCTTGCAAAGGCTATTTAACAGCACATGTAGTTTATAAGAATTAAAGAGCAATAAAAATAGATAAAATTCTAAAATTTAAAAAGTGTGAGTAAAGATAATTTAAAATTTCACAATTATTATAGTTTTTAGAAACTTACCAAGATAGCAAGTAAAAAGAAGAGGCATTTCTAAAGCAAAAGTAAGATTATAAGGCAACTGTTTTCCATTAGGCTAGAAAGCTGTCAACAGTCCCATCTGATAATTTGCTCAAGAAAATTTTTGTGCATTCTTCACATAGACTTGAAGCCCAAGGGTTTTGAAAGCAATGAGACAGGCTCTCTGTTTTGAAATAAAGCCAGCAGAGCAAGGGCATATGGGTTGGGAAATGTGCAGAAGAGAACATTTTGATTGTTTTGAAGCAGAAAAAAAAACTGAACTTTTCAATGGGAGACAAAGTGATTGCTTTAGCAATGTCTCTGGCAATCTCATTTCCCTCAGATCAAAACAAAATATGGCAGTTTTAAATCCATGAAGTAACTTAGAAATTGCACCACGTTTTTTAACTGGTGTGAGGTCTAACAACCCTAATTACACAATATTTGACTTCCCAGTTATCACAAAGATAACATTTTTTGGAGAAGTCCAAAGTATATATTTCCGGTATAAATTTACAACTTTCCCCATGATAGGGTTGAGAAATCTGTAATAGGCAATGTTAAATCCAGTCTTACTTAACAGGATCAAAAAGGAGTAACAAAGTTAAGTAAAAGTGCCCCTCAAAGACGCACCAGTTATCAATAACAAAATCAGGAATTCTATTACTCTTCAAATAAGCCCCTATAGCAAATCACTACAATTTTAGTTGTATAAAACATTATAGGTAAAAGAAAAACAATGTTCTGCCTTCACAATACATACTACTCTTCAAAATTTAAAAGCTAAAAAACTGAAACCACTAAAAGAGCTTGATGTTTTCAAAGAAACCTCACAGTTCTGGAGAACAGAGTTTGAAATTAGTCTGCTAGGGCTAAAATCAAGGTGGTGGCAGAGTTAGTTCCTACTAAGGGCAATAAGGGAGATTCCATATTTGTTGCCTTTCTAATTTCTAGAGCCTTCTTACATTTCTTGGTTCATAACCCCTTGCTCACATCACTCTAATTTTTTTTTTTGTTTCTAACACCACAAAACTCCTGCTTAGCCTCTGTCAACAAATCTCTCTGTCTCTTTTATAAGGACCTTTGTGATTACATTTAGAACCCACTCAGATCATCCTAAGTAATCTCATCTTCTCATGATCTTGATAAACAATTGCAAAGACTGTCTTGCATATCATAGCAAGTATATTCGCGGGTTCCTGGATTTCTTTGGGGGTCATTATTCAGCCTTTCTCAGGAATAAAGCTGAACCCAAGTATTTTCACATTTTATCCACTAGGCAAGAGTGAACTTTCCACAGCTAAATATGGCTGCTGGAGGTTGTTATTGGTTATTTATGTGGTTCTGGGATTCTCCAAAAAAGAGCTTATTCTCTCTCTCTCTCTCTTTCTTTTCATACACACACACACACATGCACACACACATGCTCATTTTGAAGGCAGAATACTGATACTGTGCTTTAAAATAAGTGTTCTTTGGAAAACATATAATAATTGTGAATAAACATAAAGAAGTGTTTTAGTCAACATGAAATGAAGCATAACATTAAAAAACTTTTTAAACTTAAATTTAAAAAATTTTTAAACTTCCGGCGCAGTGGCTTAACAGGCTAATCCTCCGCCTTGCGGCGCCAGCACACCAGGTTCTAGTCCTGATGGGGGCGCCGGATTCTTTCCCGGTTGCCCCTCTTCCAGGCCAGCTCTCTGCTATGGCCCAGGAAGGCAGTGGAGGATGGCCCAAGTTCTTGGGCCCTGCACCCGCATGGGAGACCGGGAGAAGCACCTGGCTCCTGGCTTCGGATCAGCGCGATGCGCCGGCCACAGCGGCCATTGGAGGGTGAACCAACGGCAAAAAGGAAGACCTTTCTCTCTGTCTCTCTCTCTCACTATCCATTCTGCCTGTCAAAAAAAATTTTTTTAAACTTAAATTCTCTTAAACTCTCACTTCAAAAAGACCATTACATATGGGTAAAAATTAAATCCAGGCCCACTTTCCAAAAACTGAAAAAAAAAGGGCTGGAAATTATAGTGAGTTCATATATAATCATTTACAAAAATATGTATAAATCAGGTAATTCTTTATCTCTACCTCACCCTACCCAACCACAAAAATACTTCTATAGGTAAATTAATAAATTAATATAATTTACTTCTATAGGTTAATTAATTCTGGGAATTCTATCTGAATTATAAAGATTAGTTTTTAATCAGCAAGTTATATAAAACTGTTTATGTTCTCCAAGTGATATCACTAGTGAGCTGTGTGACCTTGATCAAGTCCCTTCTTCTCCCTGAACCCTGGTTTTATGTGTGAAATGAGTTTAATACTATAATTTCTTTTCAGATCAAAGATTATTACCAAAAATTCCATAAATGCACCTAGGATTAGAATTCCAAAATATAAAGAAAGTACCACCTAAAAATATTCACTGAAACAGCAGAATTCTAACCCTCACTCTGCTATTACTTCTCTAAAAATGCCAAGAGTGGTCATTTAATATCCATCATTCACTGATGCTTAACTATCTTCATATAAACTAAATTTCCCATGACTTATGATCTTCACACAGCATGCTAATTAACTTAGATATGACAGATATAGCACATTAGTTTATTCACAAAATTTTAGGTATAGGAAATCAAGGAGAATTGTTTTCAATCTTGTGGGATAAAATAAACAATGTGATTAGACTCCAGATAAGCCTGTGTTTTGTTCTTTCTGCCATGCTGTCTCTACAACTATCTAGAAATGAATGAAGATGACAACATAGCATATCAAAACGTATGGGATACAGCAAAAGCAGTCTTAAGAGGAAAGTTTATAGCAATTAGTGCCTACATCAATAAATTGGAATGAAAAATAAGTAAATGATCTCACAATGCATCTCAAGGATCTAGGAAAACAAAAACAAACCCAATCTAAAATTAGGAGGAAAGAAATAGTTAAAATTAGAGAAGAAATAAACAAAATTGAAGAAAAAAACAAAAGATCAGTGACATAAGGAACTGTTTTTTTGAAAAAATAAACAAAATTGATACACCATTGGTCCAACTAACCAACAAAAAAACGTGGGAGGAGAAGACCCAAATTAATAAGATCTTTGATGAAAAAGATATTACTATGGATATCACAAAAATAAAAAATGAATCATCAGGAATTATTACAAACACAATATGCCAGCAAATTGAAAAATCTAGAAGAAATGGATATATTTCTGGACACATACAACCTACCAAAACTGAGTCATGAAGACATAAAAAACAAAAACAGACCAATAACCAAGATGGATATTGAATCAGTAATAAAGACCCTCCCAATAAAGAAAAGCCCAGGACCAAATAGTTTCACAGTTGAATTCTACCAAACTTTTTAAAAAGTAATCCCAATTCTTCTCAAACTATTCAAAATAATTGAAACGGTGAGAATCCCACCAAAGCTCCTTCTATGAGGCCAGCATCACCTTAATTCCAAAACTAGAAGAAGATAAAACAAAGAGAAATATAGACCAATATTTCTGATGAACACAGATGCAAAAAATACTAGATAATCAAATATAACAACATACCAGAAAGATCATTCACACAAACCAAGTGGCACTTATCCCTGGTATACAGGAATGGATCAACATATGCAAATAAGTAAACATGATACACCACATTAACGAACTGAAAAAAAAAACCATATTATTATCTCAATAGATGCAGAGAAAGCATTTGGTAAAATACAAAATCCTTTCATTTTAAAATCTTTAAGCAAATTGGATATAAAAGGAACATACCTCAACACATTCAAGGCAATATATGATAAACCCACAGCCAGCATCATATTGAATGGGGAAAAGCTAGATTTTTCCACTATGATCCAGAACAGACAAGAAAAGCCATTCACATCATTACAATTCAATATATTTCTGGAAGTTTTAACCAGAGTCTGCAGTCAAGAAAAAGAAATAAAAGAGATACAAACTGTAAAGGAGGAAGTCAAATTATCCATGTTTGCAGATTATACGCTCCTATACATAGGGGAACCAAAAGACTCCACTAAGAGATTATTGGAACTAAAGTGGCAAGCTATAAAATCAACACTCAGAAATCAATATCCTTTGCATACACAAAAAAATGCCATGGCTGAAGAATTTGTAAGATCAGTAACATTCACAATAGCTACAAAAAATTTAAATACCTTGGGATAAATTTAACCAAGTGTATGAAAGATATCCACAATGAAAATTACAAAGCATTAAGGAGATAGAGAAAGGCACCCAAAAATGGAGGAGAAAACACTCACAAGGGATCAGAGATCTAAATCTAAGACCTTAAACCAACAAATTACTAGAGGAAAATATAGACGAAACACTGCAAAACATTGGCACAGGCAAATACTTCTTGGATAAGACCCCAGAAGTATAGGCAATAAAGGCAAAAATAGACAAATGGGATTAAATCAAGCTAAGAATCTTTTGCACAGTGAAGGAAAAATTCAACAAAGTGTCAACCTACAAAATGGGAGAAATATTTGCAAACTTTACATCTGATAAAGGATAAACATCCAGAATATACAAGGAGTTCAAGAAACTCAACAACAACAAAACAAGCAATTCAGTTAACAAATGGACTAAGGATATGAGCAAACATTTTTCAAAGGATGAAATACAGATGGCCAACAGACACATGAATTGATGCTCAAAATCACTAGCTATCAGAGAAATGCAAATAAAGACCACAATGGGGGCCAGCACTGTGGCATAGTACGCTAAGCCTCCACCTGCGACACCAGCATCCCATATGGGCACTGGTTCATATCCTGGCTGCTCCTTGGATCTAGTAAGTGCTTGGGCCAACAGACACATGAAACGATGCCAAAATCACTAGTTATCAGAAAAATGCAAGTAAAAACCACAACTGGGGCCAGCACTGTGGCATAGGAGGCTATGCCTCTGCCTATGGTGCCAGCATCCCATATGGACACAGGTTCATATGGGATCACAGGGCCCAACTGCACCTCTTCTGATCCAGCTCTCTGCTATGGCCTGGGAAATTAGTAGAAGATGGCCCAATTGCTTGGGCCCCTGCAAGAACATGGGAAACCCAGAAGAATCTCCAGGATCCTGGCTTCAGATCAGTCCAGCTCTCATTATTGCATCCATCTGGGGAGTGAACCAGCAGATGGAAGACTTCTCTCTGTCTCTTTCTCTCTCTGTAATTCTACCTCTCAAATAATTTTTTTTAAAAAAAAGAACTTAAAAAATAGATCTACTACATGACTCAGCTATTCCACTCCTGAGAATTTACCCAAAGCATATGAAAGAGTTATCTGTACCCTCATGTATATAGCAGCTCAACTCACAATTGCTAAGATATGGAATCAACCCAGATGTCCATTAACTGATGACTGGATAAACAAGTACACATTGGAATACTATGCAACTGTAAAAAAGAATGAAATCCTTTATTTTGAAACAAAATGGATGCACCTGGAGACTCTTATGCTTAATGAAATAAAACAGTCCATAAAAGACAAATATCATATGTTTTCCCTGATTTGTGGTAACTAATACACAGAGTACAGAAAATGTAATCTATATGAGTGAAACTGACATTTTGAGATGTGATTATTGTTTATAGCCCTTGTCTATTATCTTGGGGAACAGTGGTTTTACTACTTGTTGAATTCTTTATTTAGTGAAGGGTTACCCTTGTTATTACAAAGAAAATTGAAAATATGTCTGTAAAAATTAAAAGAAAAAGAAGAAGAGAAGGAGAGCAGGCAGGAGGGAGAGAAGCCAGGGTGGTAAGTATCATTATGCTCTTAATACCATATATGAAATACATTAAATCTGTTGCTTTTTTATAAATTGAGACAATTTAGAAAACTTCAGGGAGACATCGTAAGTGTCTCATCTTAGGTGAAGTGCTCTAATATCAAGGAAAGAGTATAGTTCAAAATACAAAATTCCAGACCACTGAATAAAGGCTGAAAGAACCACATTTTGGGGGCCAGCATTGTAGCACAACAAGTTAAACCACTGCCTGCAATGCCAGCATCCCCTATGAGTGCCAGTTTGAGACCTGGCTGCTCTACTTCCATACTAGCTCCCTGATGATGCACCTGGGAAAGTAGCAGGAGATGGCCCAAGTCTTTGGGTCCCTACCACACACATGGGAGACTTGGATGTTTTTTTAACTTTGGACTGGCCCCGCTACAGGTGTTGCAGCCATTTGGAGAGTGAGCCTGTGACTGGAAGATCTCTCTGTCGCTCTCTCTCTCTTTCTCTGTATCTCAATATTTCAAATAAATAAATAAATCTTAAAAAAGAGAAAGAACCACATTTTTGGCTTAATTGAAAATCTCTTCTAATAACAACAGTTGTCTAACAGTGAAACAACCTATATGAATAATTATTAGAAGTGTAGGGCCGGTGGCTGGTGCTGCAGCTCACTAGGCTAATCCTCCGCCTGCGGCGCCAGCACCCTGAGTTCTAGTCCCATTCGGGGCACCAGATTCTGTCCCAGTTGCTCCTCTTCCAGTCCAGCTCTCTGCTGTGGCCCAGGAGTGCAGTGGAGGATGGCCCAGGTCCTTGGGCCTTGCACCCGCATGGGAGACCAGGAGGAAGCAACTGGCTCCTGGCTTTGGATCCGTAATGCACCAGCCGCAATGCGCCAGCCATGGCAGCCACTTAGGGAATGAACCAATAGAAAAAGGAATACCTTTCTCTCCCCACCCCCTCTTTCTCTCACTGTCTAACTCTGCCTGTCAAGAAAGAAAGAAAGAAAGAAAGAAAGAAAGAAAGAAAGAAAGAAAGAAGGAAGGAAGGAAGGAAGGAAGGAAGGAAGGAAGGAAGGAAGGAAGGAAAGAAAGAAAGAAAGAAAGAAAGAAAGAAAGAAAGAAAGAAAGAAAGAAAGAAAGAAAGAAAGAAAGAAAGAAAGAAAGAAAGAAAGAAAGTGAGTAGGGCCGGCGCTGTGGCGTAGTGGGTAAAGCCGCCACCTGCAGTGCCAGCATCCCATATGGGCTCCAGTTAGAGTCCCAGTGCTCCACTTCTGATTCAGCTCTCTGCTATGGCCTGGGAAAAGCCTGGGAAAGCAGTAGAAAATTGCCCAAGTCCTTGGATCCCTGTACCCGCGTGGGAGACCTAGAAGAAGCTCCTGGATCCCGGCTTCAGATCAGTGCAGCTCCAGCTGTTGCAGCCATCTAGGGAGTGAACCAGCAGATGGAAGACCTCTCTCTCTCTCTCTCTCTCTCTCTCTCTCTCACTTTCTCTCTGCCTCTCCTTCTCTCTGTGTAACTCTAATTTTCAAATAAATAAATAAATCTTAAAAAAAGAAATGTCAATAGAAAAGTCAATATTTATAAGGTTGTATAAAAATGCTTTACACTGATTAAAATATTGAACAGACTAAACAATAGCCCATTTCTTCTAGAGGATTCTATGCATCTACAGTTACACTTTGCCAACAAACACAATTCCTTCCACTAAAATGTCACACTAATATTGCTTATTCTATTATGGCAGCAATCTCATCAAGAAAAGTAAAGCAATCAATTAAAAAGCACTTACTGAGCATCTATTTGGTCCCAGGGATTGAAGACATATAGGGTACATTCCCTGTCCTCAGAGAAGTTAACAACCTAATGGACTAATCAATATATTGCCACAGAAAGACAACTGACAATATGATGAGGATCCATCATCAAAGGCATAAGCACTACGTACTAAAGGAGTATAGAGGTAGACAGAGCTTGTTTACTTGAAGTAACCAGAAAAGACTTCATTAGTGAAGAGGGTTAGACAATGGGTATGACTAAGGCTGTAGGGGGGACAGGAATAACATAAGTGAAGGAAAATTTATTAGCAAAGACCCGGAGGGGCTATATCTGATATATGCCCAGTATATTTTGGAAAGTAATCCCAAATATCTGGATCAAAGTATGTTTCCAGGCCAGTTCATTCCACTGATAGCACCCAAGATGATTTTTTTTGAGGTTTATAGGAGAGATTTATTTGAAGAAATATTACAACATATAAAAACTACATAAAGTCTTAATTTCCACTTGGACAGTGGTCATTTTGACTTTTAATACATGAATGAACATGAATAATCAATTGAATATATTTATACCAATTACATAAAAGTGATCAAATCCATGGTTTCATAGATATTACTGTTTGGAAAAATCAAATGTTTTATTCTTGCCTACATTCATTCATGCATCTGCTAATTCCATAAGCATGTATTCTTGACGTAGTTGCTGTGATAAGGGTGCTGTATTGCAGTGTGAAAACACAACAGAGATTATAATAAGACAGTCTCTCACCTCAAGGAGTTCACAGTCTGAGGAGGAAGACAAAAACAGAAAAGTTATAGTAGAGTGTGCAATGACATAGAAAATGTACAAGATGCTACTGGAATGTAAAAAGACTCTTTAACTCAGGTTGTGGGAGTTTTCTGGAGGTTACAAAAATATTTTTAGAAAGATTAATATAGGGATTCTGGAAAGAATGGACTAAAGAGGAAGTACAAAATGAGAAAAATGCTCAATTTAAATACCAATTTAATTGACCAGGGATTTAGTTCATAATTCTCAGAAATAATAAGTCTTTCTCTCCTACATCTAATATAACATTATCAATACATGAACAGGAGTGTCAAATTGTTAAGTCAGCAACAGGAGTCACTGTGTACTTACATCCCATGTGGGATCTGTCCTTAATGTGTTGTCTAATGTGCTGTGATGCTATAACTAGTACTGAAACAGTATTTTTACACTTTGTGTTTCTGTGTGGGTACAAACTGATGAGATCTTTACTGATTATATACTGAATCGATCTTCTGTATATAAAGATAATTGGAAATGAAAAAAATAAAACCTGGTGTTAAATTGGAAATGGCATAGAAAATTAATTAATTAAAAATATATATTATGTAGGATCTCTGTCTTTAATGTGCTGTACACTCTTATTTAATGCTATAACTAGTACTCCAACAGTATTTTTTTCACTTTGTGTTGCTATATGGGGGCAAACTGTTGAAATCGTTACCTAATATATACTAAACTGTTCTTCTGTATATAAAGAGAATTGAAAATGAATCATGATGTGATTGGAAGGGGAGAGGGAGAGGGAAAGGGGAGGATTGTGGGTGGGAGGGAAGTTTTGGGAGGGGGAAGCCATTGTAACCCATAAGCTGTACTTTGGAAATTTATATTCATTAAATAAAAGTTTAATTAAAAAAATAAATAAATAAATAAATAAAAATAATAATTTCACTCGTTATTTTAAAAATAAACTATCATAGGGGCAAAAGTTCAGCTAATTTTTGCAAATCCATGAGTTTCACCAAAGAAAATCTAAGAGAACCTTGGGCTGAATGTTAAAAGAGTCTAAAACTCTGACAGAAGTTTAAAACTCCATTTTTCAAATGAAAACTAATTCACATTTAGGTGAAAGCACAGCATTATACTTTCATGGACCTTGACTTTATTTATAATATAATTGTTATAGTTACCCCTACTTTGGTTAACAGTCCAGATAGGATCATTGTGGTTCTGTCATCTTAACTACAAAAAACTAATAGCAAGATTTCTAAGACCTGGTATTGAGTGAAATGCAAAGATTTGAAGAAGGCAAGGATGTTGAGTGAAATAACAGCCTACTAGCACAGAGTTTATGTGAGGAAGAAAATCATCTTTACTTAACTTTGGATATCACTCATCAGCTCATCTGATTTATCATCTTCTTTAGAAAAGACTGAAGTTGAGTTAGCTTTAAATCAGCAATCTCCAGGAAGAAACTATAACATTCTCTCATGGTTTCCCTAAGAAACCGTTAGAAAATATATATATGTGTCTGCAATTCCAGAGTTGAGGAAAAAAAAAAAAAGCAAGGACAAAAAGACAATTCATGAAAAAAACAAAATGGCTGAACAAAGAATGATTAGTAGTCCATTTATTAAACTATGTGAAAAACAGAATTTAAGGAAAATGTAATGTAATCATAAGTGAGGCTCAAAATAAACTTTAGTATTAAGTGAAGTAGGTAAAGTCAAATCATCTTAAACTCACAGTTGTAACCTGAAACAATGCCTTCTAACATCTATTCTTGATTCTTTCTGTCTTGCATTCAAGTATTTGGTTTGGGGTTAAGCACATAACCTGTGTGTCAGCTTGTCTTCCTGATTGAAAAATTAAAATTTAGACAAGTCATACTCTGTAAATACAGGGTTTGCAAAATTTGTTTATGGTTTTAGGATGGTCTAGAGACTGAGACATGCAAATTTACCTGAAGTAGTTCAAAATAACCAATGAAAACAGATTTTTAAATATTTTAGAGGTAAATATAAGCGATATGATTAGAAGAAATCACCCAGATAAAAGATTGTCAATGAAAAAACAATAATTTTCAATAGCACAAAATAATCTTTCTAAAACACAATAAATGTAAAAACAAGTCTTTATATATGACAAAATTTAAGATCAGGGCATTCTTTTTTTATATTTGACAGAGTTATAGACAGTTAGAGAGAGAGACAGAGAGAAAGGCCTCCCTTCCATTGGTTCACTCCCCTAATGGCCGCTACGGCCAGCGCTGGGCCGATCCGAAGCCAGGAGCCAGGTGCTTCCTCCTGGTCTCCCATGCAGGTGCAGGAGCCCAAGCACTTGGGCCAACCTCCACTGCCCCCCTGGGGTCACAGCAGAGAGCTGGACTGAAAGAGGAGCAACCGGGACTATAACCCAGCGCCCATATGGGATGCCGGCGCCACAGGCGGAGAATTAACCAAGTGTGCCACAGCGCCGGCCTCTGATCAGGGCATTCTTAAAAGGGCATAGAAAAGAACTAGAAAGAAATGGAGGGAGACAAGGGGGAAGGGACTAGAGGGAAAGAGAAGGAGGAAGAAGACAAGGGAGAGAGGGAGAGATATGAACAAATCTAAGGTTTATAATATTTTCTTCCTCAGAAAAAGTGTACAATTTCAATGGAAAACTAATAAGTAAGACTCTCTTCTGTGTCAACATTAGGTTTTCTAAGCAAAACAAAGATGTATAGTTCTCTTTAAAACTCACCTGGAACTACTAAAAACAAATGCAAGTTTTTAATTAAAAAATAATAAAAATCAGAAAGGATATTCTGCCTTAACAGTTTTTAAAGTTTATTTATTTATTTGAAAAGCATAGTAATGGAAAAAGAAGGATAGACAGAGAAAGAAAGATCTCCCATCCACTGGTTAATTTTCCAAATGCCTGCAACAGCCAGGGAGGGGGTAGGCCAAAACCTGGAGCAAAGAACTCCATCCAAGTCTCCCACATGAATTGCAGGGACTCGAGGACTTGGGTCATCATTTGCTGCATCCCAAGCACATTAATGGGAAGATAGATCAAAAGCAGAGGTGGAGGTGAACTCAATCCCAGAAACTCTGATATGGGATGTGGGTGTACCAAGAGGTACTCAACCCACTGAGCCACAAAACCCACACCCTGTCTTGATAGTTTTAACTGATTATTTTGGGCTGCAAATGAAAAATTTCTTTCAAGGGAACTCAAAGACCTTGCTATTATAGTCTCATTTTTAAAAACCCTAAGTAGGGGCCAGCACTGTGGCGCAGTGGGATAAAGCCCCAACCTGCAGCACCAGCATCCCATATGGGTGCCAGTTCAAGTCCCTGCTGCTGCACATCCAATCCAGCTCCCTGCTAATGCACCTGAAAAAGTAGCAGAAGATGGAACAAGTGCTTGGGTCCCTGCACCCATGTGGGAGACCTGGAGAAGCTCCTGGCTCCTGGCTTTGGATCAGCTCAGCTCCAGCCATTTGGACAGTGAATCAGCAGATGGAAGACCTTTCTCTCCCTCTGCCTCTCTCTGTAACTCTGTCTTTCAAATGAATAAATCATAAAATTTTAAAAAATCTAATATTCCTGGGAAGTAGGGACAAGGTTATTTCTTCTATTTTATATGGGGGGAGGGGAGGATTTAGCACAGAGGTTAATCCATTTCTCTAAAGCCTTTATTTCCTAATTCAGGGCTCCCTGGTTGATTAGCACAATGATGACAGGAGAGAACCCTATAAAATTATCACTAAACAACACTGAAATGTTGAGTTTCCAGTTCATAGTTCCAAAATAGCTGTGTTTTTGTACAACAGCAAGCAATATAGGTCAAAATTTTTTCATAATTTTTTTTCAGGAAATTGAACCTTTGGAAGGCACTGTACTGGGACCTATATTAGCCATATCATGTGATTTTCTTCGTTAATGAAACCCTCAACTACCATAAATAAATGAGGCCCAATACTTAATCCTTAGGGAATTATGAATTAAAAACATTTAAATGTTTAAACACGAATTTTGAAATTAATTTAAATTCAATAAATTACATGTCTAACGAAAGAACCAACATATGAGAATATCCCTTAAGGCACGCTCCTCTAATGCACTGATCCCAAACTGCCTTTGTCATCCCGACTTCCACAATCTTAATCCCACAGTCTAGGACAACAAGGAATAGAAAGTAGTATTGCAGCAAAGTACCAAGGGAAGTTGCATTTTTCTATCTGTGGTGAGTTTACTAACAGAAAAGTGATTACCATCTTGCTGGGAAAGCTCACAGGCAATCCTTACATGGGTGGACTGGATAACCTCTCATGAACCATTTTAGCCATATGCTTCTAATATTTAAACACACTTGATGTTGATAAAAATGGAAGAATTTGAAATCCAGTTTCTTTTTTAAATAGTTTATTTATTTGAGAGGTACAGTTACAGAGAGAGAGAGAGGGAAAGACAAAGAGAAACATTTTCCATCTACTAGTTCACTCAGATGGCTGCAAAGCCTGGATCTGGGGTGATCTGAAGCCAGGAGCCAGGAGCTTCCTCCGTGCCCTCAGTGTGGGTGCAGGGGCCCAAGCACTTGGACCATCCTCTACTGCTTTTCCAGGCCATAGCAGAGAGTTGGATCAGAGAAGCAGCAACTGGAATACGAACTGGTGCCCATGTGGGATGCAGGCGCCATAGGCAGAGGCTTAGCCTGCTACACCACAGTGCTGGCGCCTGAAATCCAGTTCAATGAAATTGTAAGAAAATGTCTGCTGGGGAGTTGGTGCTGTGGCATAGTGGGTAAAGCCGCCACCTGCAGTGCCAGCATCCCATATGGGCGCCGGTTTGAGGCCCAGCTGCTCCACTTCCGGCCCAGTTCTCTGCTATGGCCTGGGAAAGCAGTGGAAGATAGCCCAAGTCCTTGGGCCCCTGTGCCCTCATGGGAGACCTGGAAGAAGCTCCTAGCTCCTGGCTTCAGATCGGCATACCTCCTGCCATTGCGGCCAATTAGGGAGTGAACCAGCAGATGGAAGAAATCTCTCTCTCTCTCTCTCTCTCTCTCTCTCTCTCTCTACCTCACCTTCTCTCTCTGTGTAACTCTTTCAAATAAATAAATAAATGCTGTTCCATTTTCAACACAAAATGGAAAATTACTGTTTGCTGACTTGCAGATGTAGCAAAACTCACTAGGCAAACAGGATGATATGGAGTAGCCAACTCACAAGAGGAAATTAAAGTACAGATAAGGAAGGAGAAAAGCAGCTGTATTAGGCAGCATGAGGGAATACTGTACATCCCACAGTACTCAGCCAATAAGAAACCGGGGTATGGACCTGTGTGCTAGGATACAAACTGTAACTGCCCTAGGTGTGCCTGCTCATCAGACACCCTAATTTGCAAGACTGATAATAAAGTCTTGCTTTCATTGCACTTTCTGAGTTCGAGTTTATCTCTTGAGTGGACAGGTGAGAATATTTCCCACCCAATGAAGAGATTTTCAGTGTTATGCTCAAGGTCCTTATTAAAAAGTGATATTAACAGCAAAGATTAGTTTTTGAATCCATGACCTCTTAGACGTAGATACCATTGACTGACTCCATTAAAGTACCTTTGTAAAAATTTTGAGGGGTGAGCATTTAGTGCAGCGGTTAAAGATGCTGCTCAGGGTGCCTGCATCCCATATAAGACTGCCTGGTTTCAAGTCCATCTCCCGTTCTCAATTCCAGCTTCCTGTTAACACACATCCTAGGAAGCAGTGGGTGACAACTCAAATACTTTGGTCCCTGCCACGCAAGTGGGAGATTCAGACTGAATTCCAGGATCTGGGGTGTTTTTTTTTTTTAAGATTTATTTTATTTATTTGAGAGACAAGGTTACAGAGAGAGGTAGAGACAGAAAGAGAGGTCTTCCATCTGCTGGTTCACTCCCCAAATGGCCGCAATGGCCGGAGCTGCCCTGATCTGAAACCAGGAGCCAAGAGCTGGCACCCCGGGTTCTAGTCCCAGTTGGGGCGCCGGATTCTGTCCTGGTTGCTCCTCTTCCAGTCCAGCTCTCTGCTGTGGCCCGGGAAGGCAGTGGAGGATGGCCCAAGTGTTTGGGCCCTGCACCCCATGGGAGACCAGGAGAAGCGCCTGGCTTTTGGCTTCGGATTGACACAGCGCACCGGCAGTAGCAGCCATTGGGGGGGGGGGGGGAGTGAACCAATGGAAGGAAGACTTTTCTCTCTCTCTCTCTTACTGTCTAACTCTGTCAAATAATTTTTTTTTTAAAAAAGGGAAGTAGAAATAAAAAACAAAACAGTGGAGTCTGTGCTATGGCGCAGCAGGTTAACATCCTGGCCTAAAGCGCCGGCATCCCATATGAGCACCGGCATCCCATATGAGCACCGGTTCTAGTCCCAGCTGCTCCACTTCCAATCCAGCTCTCTGCTGTGCCCTGGGCAAGAAATAGAAGATGGCCCAAGTCCTTGGGCCCTTGCACCCATGTGGGAGATCCAGGAGAAGCTCCTGGCTCCTGCCTTTGGATCAGCACAGCTCCAGCTGTTGCAGCCAATTGGGGAGTGAACCATCGGATGGAAGACCTCTCTCTCTTTACTTCTCCTCTCTTTGTGTAATTCTGACTACAAATAAATAAATAAACCTTTAAAAAAAACAGCCTTAGTGCTAGAGGAAAATTTATCTACCAGAAAAACAGGCCTGACTGGATTTTGATGCTTATTGCTTCTTGATTACAAGGCAACCATTTTTGCCAGAGTTCAAATGTTTGTGGACGGAAGAGTTAGGAAAATGCTTGGAAGAGGGGAAGAAGGATACTAAATTTTCTTTACTTGTCTAATGATTTGATAGGAATCTAAGAAGAAATATAAATATGAATTACTTCAGCACTTAAACATGTTGCCATACAGTTGGCTGATGGCAAACATGATGAATAGCCTCCACACAGGATAGTCTGGCTCAGGAAGTGATCCTTATCAAATTTAATTGTAGCAATGGCTTGATTTAAATCCAAAGTAAATGAAACACAGAACCTTGAAGCAGACTTCCAACCAAACTTGGGAATTCTATAATCCTTGGAAAAGAGAAGGAGAGGGTCAAAGAAAGCGGGAAGGGTGAGACAAGCATAAGATGGATAGGGTGTTACAAAATAAAAGAGTCAATGAATACACCTCATATTTTTGGAAGGCATAATTGTTTACACAGAAGGTCAAGATCAGAGTGATCCCAAGGTGAAAGGATTACAGATAAGCCTAAATGGCATTTTTCAGATAATGAAAAAGGGGTTTAGTGTGCTTTGCTCCAGAATGTCAAGGTAGCTGATAGAAATACACAGTGAAATCATAGATCTTTAATCTATTGTCATCGCTGGTACATTTGGTTTAATCAGTACTGTATAAAAATCATTCTTCTGTAAAATATTCATGTAAATATAAAACTGTAAATTGTATTTAGAATCTACTTGCCAATTCCCTGTCTGGTGAAATGGCAAGAAAACTAGGTAAAGTTCAATTGAAGGAATAAATTATCCTTTTTTCAGAATAAGTATTCAAAGAAAATATCACTCTCAGGGTGACAAGAAAGTGAATAGAAAATACATTTGGAAACTTGTTGATGGGCTTTGGGGGTGGAGAATTCTGATTCCTGTGAGCAGCTTACCAACATGCTGAGCAGGTAGTCCCTAAATATCTCTACCTCTGAGACTCTCACATATGTCTCTTTATGTGTAAACCATATAACTTGCTCCCCAAAATTGATGTCATCATACTTACTCCCACATTCTAGCTCAAGAATCTTTATTTCTGGCTTTTCTTGTTCTTGAGAACCTGGTTTCAGTCTGGTTCAATAGCTGCCAATACATATTTTCTGAATGAATGAGTGAATTTGGGGATGAAAGGAAGAAAAGTTCTAGAACAAATCATAGATTCAGAACCAGCAGGTCTTGTCTACATGGCCTATTTGAGTTGTCCACCCATTTTAAGGTTCTGCACTTGAGCATCTCTTCCAAGTGGTGTTGTATGTGTACAAACTGTCAAGTAGTTCACTGTGATGTACTGAACCAGAGCTCCATAAGCTCTCTGAGCTAAAATTTAATAATTTTATTTATGTGGAATCTTAATTTCTAATTTAATTTATTTTCTTTATCTTCTTTTTATTTTAAAAATGAATTTATTCACTTAGGAGAGAGAGAGAGAGAGAAACTTTGATCTTCTGGTTTACTTCTAAAATGCCCCAGTGGCCAGGCCATGGCCGTAGCTGAAGCCAGAAGCCAAGGATGCAATTTGGGTCTGCCACATGGGTTGCAGGAATCCAACTACTTGAATTACCACTGATGCCTCTCTTAGCAGGAAGCTAGAGTCAGGAGCTGGGTATCAAGCCCAGACACTCAGACACAGGATGCAGGTACCAACCAGCATCCTAACCACTAGACCAGACACCCACCACTTCATCTTTTTTCTTGAATTTCATTCCCAAATCAGCCCAGAAATACTAAAGGGTTAAATGCCTACAAACCTACTAATCCTACACTCCTTCCAGCTTCCTGGAAGTTAAATTAGCATTAGGGGGAGACATACTAAGTGTAAAAGACTGAAGTAAAAAAAATACATTAGTTCTATTTTATTTTCTTATTTATTTAAATGGCAGAGGCACACACACAGACATAGAGAGATTTTCCATATACTGGTTCACTCTCCAAATGCCCACAAAAGCCAAGTCTGGGCCAGGTCAAAGGAAGGAGCCTGGAACTCAGGTTATTTTACATGGACTGTAGGATCCCAACTACTTCAACCATTATTTGGTGCCTCCAAGGATGTGTAGTAGCTGGAAGCTGGAATCAGGAACAGAGCCAGGAGTTGAACATCCTAAGCAGAGTCTTAAGTGCTGCACTGAATACCTGCCCTAGTTATACTTCCATATGACTAAAATGATGCATCCCATAGCAAGAAGTTAAAGTGTTGAAATCAGTATTATCTAGAGTAAGCTGGTCTTTACTGAAGTATGACAAGTTGGGGTAATGGATATTGTCCAGCTTTTCTTCATACTTTCTATAAACTTTTACTTCCTGCTTATTCTCTTGGAAGGTAATTTAATATTGTTGCTAAATGTGAAGACACTTTACTACATTGAAAACAGTACCTGAAATTAGTAAAGTCTTTTACACTTTAAAAACACTGCTTTCTGAAATAGTTTGGATTTTTCTTGATTAAAATTGTTTATTTTCAAGGACAGCAATAGCCGTTTACTTAATTTCATTGTTTATTATCAAATATATGCAACTTTCCTCTGGGTCATAATTCCCAAAATATTAACTCATGACTATTTCAGCCAGTAGTCATTGAGTTAAAATTTGATTGTATTGTGAAATAAAAACATCTCATAGGTGTGGGCAATGTAGTGCAGTGGGTTAAGTCACTGCTTGCAATATCTGCATCCCATATGGGAGCACTGGTTGGAGTTCTGGCTGTGCTGCTTCAGATCTGGCTTCCTGCTAATGCATCCTTGAAGCAGTGGATGATGGCTTAAGCGCTTGTGCCCCTGTCACTCATGTGGGAGACCCAAATGGAGCTCCTGGCTCCTGGCTTTGGCCTGGCCCAGCCCTGGTATGGAAATTGTAGGCATCTGAGGAATGAACCAGCAGATGGGATATTCTCCCCTCCCGTCCTCCCCCCTCCCTTCCCTTCCCCTCCACTCTCCTCTCCTCTCCTCTCCTCCCATCTCCCCCTACCCTCCCTTTTCCCCTCTCCTCCCTCTCCTTCTCCCTCTCCCTCTCAAGTAGAGTGCTACAAAGCATATTTAACTTTTGACAAACCTATCAACAAGTAGAGAAGAAAGCTAAGAAATAAACTGCAAAAATAGCGACTTGGCCTCAAAATCTGGTCAGTAAGGTACAAAAATATGATTTGTATGACCTGAAATAGTTTCTGTGGTAATCTCCAGAGGCTGATAAACTGTTTACAAAACAATTTTAGTGGTATTATACACCACACATCATCTGTCTTTATTATGTTTTATGTAAAAAAGAATCATTAATCACATGAAATAAAAATTGTTATATATTTTACTAAAAATAAATTAAAAATTAATGCATACCATTCCAACTTCATGCATTTTTCCAAAACTTTTATGATATCAAATGGTGATCCTTTTTTATAAATGTAAGTATAGAATTCAATCATAATTACATCACTCACTGAAAGATAATCTAACTACATTTCCTTCCAAGTGTTTTTGGAAGAATACATTTTTTATATGCTATGGATTCAGATTTTTGCTTTTTTCTCCCTTAGAATATCTTCCCTTGGCATGGGTTGTTGTAAAATATGATAGCCCCTTTTGATGATAATAACTCCTGTTTTAGGTATTCTCTGTATAGTCAAAGCAATAAGATATTTATACACTATGTCCTGAGTTTTATACATTTACCTCCAAGTAAGTTCTAAGCCCTCACTACCCAACTACATTGTACCAGGACAAAAATCAAATTCATCTCTGTTAATAAGTGATTTTTAAACCATAATTAGATATTTATTTATGGTAAATTTCCACTTGGACATGTAGACATAAACTAATCAGACAACATTGGGTTAGATGCTTTGGGTTTTGATTAAATCTAGAGTGACTGATTTTTTTTTTTTTAATTTTTGACAGGCAGAGTGGACAGTAGAGGGAGACAGAGAGAAAGGTCTTCCTTTTTGCCGTTGGTTCACCCTCCAATGGCCGCCGCGGTAGGCGCGCTGCGGCCGGCGCACCGCGCTGTTCCGATGGCAGGAGCCAGGTGCTTCTCCTGGTCTCCCATGGGGTGCAGGGCCCAAGAACTTGGGCCATCCTCCACTGCACCCCCTGGCCACAGCAGAGAGCTGGCCTGGAAGAGGGGCAACCGGGACAGGATCGGTGCCCCAACCGGGACTAGAACCCGGTGTGCCGGCGCCGCAAGGCGGAGGATTAGCCTGTTAAGCCACGGCGCCGGCTAGAGTGAATGATTTTGAAAGAACACGCTCTGTTGCTGGTGTGACCTCTAAAAACGTCCACATTATTTGGGCAGCATAAGGATCCCCTGGGATATGCTTCTAGCTCTTAAGTTCAACTTTTTGGTAGAGTCAGATCAATCCCAAGTGAGATATACACTCTTCTCCTATGTTCCCCATGAAAAGCTTAATCATAACCACACAATTTCTATGTGAAAACAAATTATATCAAGCAAAACTCATTATTTAATTTCAACATCAAAATCAAATTGTAAATCCTAATCTGACAGGACAATAAGTAAATATTTAGTCAGATTTTCCCTATGTTTTTTAAATATTCATTTATTTGAAAGGCAGAGTGACAGACACACACACACACACACACAGATCTGTTGGTCAACCCCCAAATGCCTGCAACCACAAGGACTGGGCCAAGCCAAAGCCAGCAACCCAGAACTCCATCCTTGTCTCCCACGTGGGTGGCAGGAACTCAAGTATTTTGGCCATCATCTACTGCCTCCCAGCTACATTAACAGAAAGCTGGATAAGAAACGTGGAATAGGCAGAATTCAAAATAGGCACTCTGATATCAGATGCTATTTTACCAAGCTTACCTGCTGTGCCACCTATACTATGCCTACCTCATAGTATTTTTGAATTTGCCTTTTATCATCTTTTTCTTCCAAAAATGATATAAATTCAAAATCTATTATAAAATTGGCCTTATTCTAGATCTTGTCGCTTATCTGACTTACTCTGTTTAAAACTCAGCAAGATGCCACCTGTTAAGCTTTCTATGTCACCACCAACAACGCTGATTGTCCCAACATTGCTTAGACAATTTAAATTTAATGCCTCTAAAAATTTTTAATTAGAAATTTACTGAAAAATCTTCAACTATGCTTCTTTGATAAGTCAAAATATTTAGCTGATACACAAGACCAATTTTGTTTAAGTTTCTGAAAGTGTGAGATGAAATTCCATGATTTTCAATAAGGAATTTCCAATAGAAACATTCATATAAACTTTCTTCCATGATACCCTTTATTTTATGTCATTCCTTTCCAGCTTTTGATAATGATGTCAAGCAACAGGTTTAGTGACCTAGAGAAATCTCACAGGTAACAGACAATTAACACAAGCCTCACTTTTAAAGCTATATGGTCGCCGGCATGGTGGTATAGTGGGTAAAATCACCGCCTGCAGTGCCCACATACCATATGGGCACCGGTTCGAGTCCCAGATGCTCCACTTCCAATCTAGCTCTCTGCTATGGCCTGGGAAAGCAGTAGAAGATAGCCCAAGTCTTTGGGCATCTGTACCCACGTGGGAGACCCAGAAGAAGCTCCTGGCTCCTGGCTTCAGATCAGCCCAGCTCCAGCCGTTGCGGCCAATTGGGGAGTGAACCAGCAGATGAAGACCTCTCTCTCTCTGCTTCTCTGTCTCAACCTCTCTGTAACTCTGCCTTTCAAATAAATAAATAAACCTTTAAAAAAAAAAGCTAAATGCTCTGAATTAAAAAAATTAAAGTATATTCTTAAAAAATTTGTCTTATCTACTTTTTGTTAGATTGCCTTATAGAAAGTAATTTTCTTATATTAGGATGAAGGTATATGGTCTACATTCTAACTAACAGAGTACACCACACTATTATAATAACTTTGATTTTCTGCTCTGAAGAACCCCAAGTTCTTTACTAAATGTAACAAACCATTAGAATTATCCTTGGTACTGCTATAGGTAAATTAACTTTTTTTCATTATTTTCTAGGTTCATTAGAAATCAGTACTGCAATGACTTGTAAATTAGTTTTAGAGCCACATTTCCAATGGGCAATTAGTATATACTAATCAGTAGACAGAACAGCATAGGAGTTAAGACCATGGGTCCCAGAATCAGACCAACATGGGAAGTGAGGTATTTTGCCAGCCCTGTGACCTTGTTGGATTTCTAAGCCTGTGTCCTCTTTTAAAAATGGGGATAATAATACTGCTGACTTCACTGAAATGTCAAAATAAATAAACTGCATAACCTAGGTAAACTTCCTACAAATGCCTGGCAAAGTGCAAGTATTTACTGAATGATAACTCTTAATATTATTAAATAAAGTGGATGAATTACAAGGATTTATGCAAGAAATTAAAGTGAGATGATTTATCATATTTTTAATAAATCAAATAATATTCTATGCTTGTCTTTCTTCTAAATCAACTTTGAAATACCCCACTGGAAATAATGGCTTCCAATACTACACTACTATTAAATATATATTCACTGTTGTAATTTCAACACTGAGAAATATGCTACACCTGGGATGAAACAATTGGCTGAGAAGTAGTGCTGATATAAAACAGACAAAATGTTTTCATGTAGTAAGAGTTACCTGAGATGAGCATTTTCTGACGTTTAGAAGGTGAAGCTTTATTTGTCATATTTATTCATTGTTGGAAATCCCCCAAGCAGAACCGTTTGGCTTCATGCCAATTCTGTAATAGAGTCCCATTTTCACAAATGAATAAGCCAAAGGAGCAGAACTCAAAGACTAGAGTCCAAAACTCAGAGTTTACAAGTTACAGTAGTACTGCCTTCACAACGGATTTAGAAGATTTATAGAATCATAAATATCCACCTTTCAGTCATGTTGGTCTAGAGCCACACAGATACTTTTCAGGAAAGTGAATCGAAGCCATGAAAGTTCAAGATGTAGCACAAGCCAGCACAAGAAAAGATAGACATGCACTATTTATAAATGTGTCCTTGGCATTTTATTTTAGAAAACTTAACTTGTAGAAGAAAATGATGCTACTAACTTTCTTACTTCCCCCACCTTCACCCCACATCACTCTCACGTGCAGGTTACAGACAATGACACATTTGATTAGGTAAGGCACCATCCTAGTTTGAGTAGCAAATTTATTTCCAGTACAGTCATACAAGAAACTTTTAATGTACTATTGACATAACTTCTATTCAATACATAAACACAGATGATGTGCAAATAACAGTGTTTAGAAGTGGGTTCTAGCCGGCGCCACAGCTCACTAGGCTAATCCTCCGCCTTGCGGCGCCGGCACACCGGGTTCTAGTCCCGGTCGGGGCACCGATCCTGTCCCGGTTGCCCCTCTTCCAGGCCAGCTTTCTGCTGTGGCCCGGGAGTGCGGTGGAGGATGGCCCAAGTGCTTGGGCCCTGCACCCCATGGGAGACCAGGAGAAGCACCTGGCTCCTGCCATCGGATCAGCGCGGTGCGCCGGCCGCAGCGCGCTACCGCGGCGGCCATTGGAGGGTGAACCAACAGCAAAAGGAAGACCTTTCTCTCTGTCTCTCTCTCTCACTGTCCACTCTGCCTGTCAAAAAAAAAAAGAAGAAGAAGAAGAAGAAGTGGGTTCTGAAGTCAGACAACCTGCGTTCTAATCCCAACTCTGTCATGTCTAGTTCTTTGGTCTTCAGCAATGTACCTAATGTTTCCAGATCTTAGAGATACTCCTCCAATTACACAGAACAGGTTTAATACTAGCACTTAATTCACTGTGTTATTGTAAAGATTAAGTTAAATGAAACAATGGATGTAAAGAACTCAGCACGGTGTTTGACAAATGCAACCCAAAAATAAATGTTAATCTTTACTATAACTAGAAGCAAATCTTGATTAGCCAAGTTAATGAAATGGTAGTGCAACCACAAAATATAGCAGTAATGGTAGTGCAACCACAAAATATAGCAGTACTTTAAACAGTCTTTGAATCTGTCATATTTTTAAGCTCAGATTTGAAAATTTTCCTGATGTTCTGGCAATTAACAATACTTCAAGCCAACACATCCAAAATGTGGGATTCTGGACTGGAAAACAATCTCCTTGCTTTAAATTCTCTGCTTGCCAAGTGTAAAATGTCAGCTTTGTCTCTCACATTAATAAAAACAGTCATCATACATGAGCTTCCTCTTCTCTCTAAAGGTACTTTTGTTTAATTTTGGTCCTGGATTGCAAGAAGTAATTACATTCTGGGTTTAAAAGGACTCCTGGTGGGCTGTAAAGTAGAACTGAAAGGAAACAGATGGTCTGATAGTCACAAACAGATTCTCTTAATTTGTTTAATTTCATAAGAAATAGAATACAAAATTCATCCTTTATAATTAAGCAAAAATATTCCTACAGATTTATAGTTGATTATACAATGTGTATTTTAGAAAATATATTAGAAGTAGCCACAGTGATTTGGAACATTCAATCTGATTATCTCTAGCACCCTAAGTTATTTTCTCCCCAGGCCAACCCATGGGGAGGGTTGATCCTAAGGTTCATTTATCAAAACCCTTTCTCAACAGTGTAACTAGTTTTCACACTAGAGATGAATCTATTTCATCCTTCTCTCCTACTACATTATGAATCTTTTACTAAGCTTTCAAATTAAAATTTTCCATACAATCATTTGACTTTTAAGTATTTTTTAAGTGCTCAAGAATCACCATCATTTACACCTGTGCATCCCAAGTCTCTTCAAGTTGGGCCAAATTACTGCAGTGCCTTTATCACTGTTGTAAATTTAGGAAATCAACCATGAAATATTGGGCACCAAATTGAAGGCAATGATTTTCAATCTGCATTTGCCTCCATGTTTCAGTGTTTGGGGCATGCAAAAAATATGTCCAGTCATTTGGTGAATGATTTCTTACTTTGGTCTTCTAAGTAGTTTATGAATACCTTTAAAAAGCATTCAAACAAACTTTGCCAGTTATGACAAACACCAAAGTATATATCAAATCAATGTTCAATTTATAAATACAGAAAAACAGAAGCAAAACATTCTGTCACCTAAGAAGCAGTTACTTGAGAATCATATAATGAAGAACTGTGGGGGCCAGCACTGTGATGTAGCAGGTAAAAGCTGCTGCCTGCAGTGCTGAAATCCCTTATGAGAGCTGATTCTAGTCCTGTCTGCTCCACTTCAGATTCAACTCTCTGCTAATGTGCCTGGGAAATCAGAAGAAGATGGCCCAAGTGCTTGGGCCCCTGCATTTACTTGGGAGATCTGGAAGAAGCTCCTGGCTCCTGGCTTCGGCCTGGCTTAGCCTCAACCATTGCACCTGGGAAGTAAACCAGCTCCTGGCTCCTGGCTTCGAATCAGCACAGCTCCGGCCATTGCAGCCATCTGGGGAGAGAACCATCGGATAGAAGATCTCTCTCTCTCTCTCTCTCTCTCTCTCTCTCTCCCTCTACCTCTCTGTAACTCTGCCTTTCAAATAAATAAATAAATAAATCTTTTTTTAAAAAAAGTTACTACAATTTATTAACTTATATAAGCACTGGACTTAGTATACTTTCCATTAAGTGTAAATTTATAAGCCATTACAAGACTAAAAAATGGAATATGGCATACATTACTGCATTGCAGTGGATCAAAACATGTATCAGCAATTCTGAACATGAAGAAATCACTTCCTATTAAAAAAAAGACAACAACTTGGGAGCTCCATTCCCTCTAAATGATTCTCATGAAGAGGAAAAAAACTATTAAGGCCAAAAAAATTTTGATGTTGACCTGTAAAAGACCAGTTGAGGCTTTCCCAATGCACATGTCTTCTTCTATCTTCCTGATCTTGGGTTAATAGATATTTACCCCACTTACTGCCATTCATCTTTAGGCATAATATCCTTCTCCACATTAGTTTCCCACTTCTCTATTCCCTTACATGCACATTCCCAGGCAACTCCTTGTCCATTTATAGGACTTATTTCTCACCTATCTCTTACCTCATGTTCACATCCATCTCCTCCTGCTTTCTAGCTGTCATGTATCATCTTGGTGGTTAAACACAGATTTTATTTTTTTTTAATTCAAAGAGTTTGTGTTGGAGTTAAACTCTGTGGCTTACAAGCTGTGTGACCTGAAAAGTGTTTTAACCTCTCTGAACCTCTAGTTTCTTCACTGTAAAACAGAGATAATCACAGTACCTAATTCATAGGACTATTTTAAAGAAAACTCAAGCTAGTACCTGACACACTTAAGTGTTTCTACTGGCTAATATTAAGAAATCCACTGTGAGGCCAGCATTGTGGTGTAGAAGGCCAAGCCCCTGCCTGCAATGCAGTTCGAGTCCCTGCTGCTGCACTTCCAATCCAGCTTCCTACTAATGCACCTGGGAAAGCAGAAGATGACCCAAGTGCTTGGGCATCTGCCACCCACGTGGGAGACCAAGATGAAGTTCTGGGCTCCTGGCATTGGTCTGGCCCAGACTCAGATGTTGTGGCCATCTGAGAAGTGAACAAGTGGAAATCAACCAATCTCTCTCTCTCTCCTTCTCTCTCTGTAACTGCCTTTCAAATAAATATTTTTAAAAAAGAAAGAAATCTATTGCAAAGTTCAGCTTACTTGCTTTTCATCTCCAGATTTTTTAGAGGGAAGTGTTACTCCTCTGTAGTGGGAAAGAGTTAAATAAGTTTGAAAATTTGTGGCTTTGTAAAAATTAGGCTATGAGGTATAAGGAGTCTGGGATATGGACAACTAAGTTATTATGGTCTTGCCAATTATCACAGATCCAGATCCTCCCCTGGCGAATATAACATTTATTTTTGCTTATTTTATGACAACCAATAGGAAGAATCAGAAAAGGATCATATAGTACCAACACAAAGCCAAGAGGTTTTGAGAGATTCTAGTGAGAACTTAGCCCCTTTGGATCTCCTTTTGAACAATTGTTGGTTTCCAGCGGGATGTTTGTCCCCATGTTTCCAAATTATGTATTAAAGGCAACAGTGCAGCATTCTTAAAGGAAAACTTCAGTACTGCAAACTGAAGAGTCTTTTTCTGAAGTAAAGAACCACCTTATTTATGTTGTAAAGGAGCTCTTCCTAAGTAAACTAATTTTGTAGTTTCACAAGTCTTTAAATATGCTGTCAGATTTTAATAAACCAAAAGCTTATTTTGGTCACATACAAAATTTGAATTTTGAGATCAGGTTCATAATAACTGTAATTACTGCAAAAATTGACAAATATCCTATTACCCATAAGAAAAAAAAGTAAACACAAGTATCATATATCTTTTCCATGTGCATAGTTTTAAACAATGGAGTCCAATAAAGGAAATAACAGAAGACAGCAGTCATTTCTAAGGCTCTTAGAAATTCAGGTCTTAACAAAAGAGAGAGGTATAATTGTTCTTAGTTGAATACAAGTTCTGAAAGGAGTTTCCTCTTGAATCTGCTTTTGAGTGAGGCGTAGAAGAGGGAGAAAGCAGAGAATAAATAGCAGCATTGAAAATGCATGGCCTCCAAAGCGAAACTGCCTGATTGATCTGCTCAGTCTAATTAGAGGCATTAAGCTGCGCTTTGAAACTTTACAATTACCATATTTGATTGAGATTCCCAGCAACTGAATTTTTGCTTTGAAATATCAGAATTAGTGTGTATAAAAAATAAGAAGGCAAGAGGCTCAGAAAGTAACTTCCAAAAGAAATGTTAAAGGTTTTATTTTTAAACCTACATTCGCTCAAATTAAGTTTTCTGAAAGTTCAGAATCATATGGCCACGCCCACACATGGTGGACAGAGAAGACAAAGTTCAAGGTTCAAGGTTCTTGTGATTTCACATAACCTTCACTTCTACACCCAATCCTCCTAGGTGCAAATATAAACAAACCAAAAGCCAAAAACGCTAAGCAACCACCTGGAATAGCTGCTACTCTAAAGCTTTAGAAGAAGGGGGAGGGTTGAGGCACCACATCCTGAATGCACACCGGGCTGCTGCCACTGCTGGCCTTTCTTTTGAGTTGTGAAGAATAGAGGCACTTTCATGGATCCTGGATGCACACTCAGCTTTCACCCTAGAAAACCTTCATTCTGTTCTCCTCAGAGCTGCTGGAAAATTGTTACTCTAAATGAAGAGCAAATGAGTGCCAAGGAGAGAACATCCTTTCATTTGAAGAAGCAGCAACTTAGGCTGCCACTGCACACAAGAAGCCACTTGTTAGTTCCCTTCTCAGTTCTCAACGTAGCGGAGAAATTCTCAAAATCAAATGTGTTGAACGAAAATAAAAAGTCAAATAAGGGAAAATAGGAGGGATGTGGAAATCGAGTCTTTCAAATTAAGTTTTTAAAAAACAACATTGCATCACGGTTCCCAACATCCTTTCACATTTTATCTAGTTCTAACAGGCCTTAAAGTCGAAGTTAAACACTCCTACACACTCCCAAAATAACTCTACTGCGGGGGGGGGGGTCCTTAGTCTCTCGAAATAATCACCGCGCTTCAGGAGGTCTCCACCCAATCCCCATCGGGTATAGCATGTGTGCCCCCATCCTTTGCAGAAATGCACTCCTTCCCTTTGCCTCAGCACTCAGAGCACATTAGTCAAATACCTCTCTCTAGAAACTCACCAATGTGTGTGTGTGTGTGTGTGTGTTTTACCTAAATTCTTCACCTAACCATCAAGCGCCTACCACCACCATCTCCCATTGACCACAGTTCTGTAGCTTTCTTTTCCCTTTAAAGGAGAAATGTGGTGCCAACGTCGTTAAGGCAAACAAAGCCAAACTTCATGGGAAAATGAAATCGATGCAACAAAGGGAAGAAAGGGAAGGAGGGGGTGGGATGGGGGATGCGTGTATCTTCGGAAGGAGAAGCTACCAGAAGAACTTCTGCAATTTAACGGTTCTGGGGGACTAGTGTGAAGGAAAACAACAAAGGTGGGATCCCCACTCTCCTTACCGCCGTAGAGCCAGAGGAAGATGCAATATATACACGGATCACCATCCTGGAAACAGCGACTTGTGGTTGTTTGGGTCCCGAAAACGGCAGCGGAGCAGCTGCAGCAACGGCTGGAACCGAGCTAGGGGCCGAACAGAGGTTGGAAGAGGAGGGTGGGGGAAGGTGGAAGGGAAACTCGCCAGAGCCCCGCCTCCGGCCTTAGCTGCTTTCAATGGGCTTGGAGCGCTGCAGTCCCAGCCCCAAACTCCGGAAGGCACAGGCTCGTTTGCATCATTTCTAATTTTTTTTTAAAGAGGGAATCTCGAATAGCACCGCGAGATCTGTTGAAACATTTATTTTTGACTATTCCCTCCTCCAGAAGAGGGGGCGGAGGAGAAAGAAAAAGGAAAGAACAAGGGAGCACTGAATTGAATTAGATTAAAAGGAAGCACCTTTTCCCACGGAGACTAAAAGTTCTGCGCATGACTTCCTGCTCAGAAAATGTATGCTAATAAGAAGACAGATCTTCCTTGAAAGAGCAAGCCCTGTGTTGAACAGAGACACTAGTAAGAAAACCCCTGTTCCCAAAGCCTTGCACATTTTAAGATTCCTGTTACGTGGTGATATTTCTGCTGTTAGCTAGTTGCAGGAATTGGGCACTGAAGTACTGGGCTATGCCACAGAGGGTTTAAGAAAAGTTTCAGGTTTCCCGAAGCTCAAAAAAAAGGCAGGATTGGTTTTCTTTTTGAGTTTTGTGTTTTGTTAAAATAGGAACCCTGCTTCTGTGGGAATTTGCAAGAGGCCTCATTGGCAAATTCAAGACTGAGGAGGAAGTTGGAAAAAAAATAATAATTGCTAATACTGTGTAAGAAAGTGAATGCTGCTGCTTTTGTTTCGCTTTGCTTCTTAACTGACTTGACGAGAAGGGAGCTTGGCGCATATGTTTCAGGTGTTTAAATGGGGAACAGAGAGAGCAGATGGTTATTTGTAGCTCTAGGGAAATGAGCAAACAATAATGTCCAAAAAAGGTCCATATACTTCCAGGTGTAGTTTCAACTTCCCAAAATGTGTCAAGTGCACAGAAAAAAAGAATTTGCAAAAGAATCAGAGTGGAGAGAGTGAGTCAAGTCACCTGTCCTACTTGTTTACTTTGCCTTTGAAGTTTGCCCTTCCTCTCAGTTCTAGTGGTTTGTTATCTTTGCTTAGGCTCAATAATTGCAATAACTCTTCCCTGTCCACAGGTTCTTCCTTCTCTGATCCATCTTAAACATTACTTCCAAATGTATGCCTTTATATGTAGTCCACACAACAACCTTGAGAGTGTATTATTACCTTAGTTTTACAGATGAAGAAACTGAAACTCAGGAAAATAAATTTTCTAAAGTCATGTAGCCAGTAATTTCCAAAATCAGGACTTGAATTAGGGTCCAACCAACTCCGAAGACCACACTCATGACTATCATTTCAACACATTTCCTGGAACAGGGAAAGGACTCAAAACATATTCTGTATTTTGTGTCCTCAAACATCAATTTTGTGTATCACTAAGGACTGTGTAGACTGAAATATTTAAGATATCTCTTAATTGACTATCAAACCAAACCCAAGTTACATTTCCAAGGAGTCTCCTCCATAATATGGCCTACACTATTCATAGAATTTTACCTGTTGCTCCCTCAAACCAATTTCCTTACACAATCATTGTTAACCCCACCATAGCAATCACCATACTTATTTCCACTTTCATGCCTTTGCTCTTCCTGGCTCACTCTTTACCTTCACTCCATTTCCTTATACCCCTTTCTAGCCCCTTTCCAAATGTCAACCTTCCCTAAAGGCAATTCAAAACCTTTACACAAATGATCAAACAGAAGTAAATCTCTGTGATCTAGCCACGCCCACCATTGTGCCTTCAGGAATATTGTTCTTGTGCTACCTAGAAGCCTGCAGGGCAGAACAACAGTCTTTCTGATTTTAAATTGGCAACTCACTTAATTTGTCATATGCTGCCATAGTACAACCTCCCTCCCCTCATGGTCAACATTTGCTGCATTTGAGCCTATAGTCTCCTTTGCGATGATGAAAAAATTAAGAAAACTCTTCTATTCTACATAAACCCCAGGAAAAAATTAATTATCACTGGAGAATCAAATAATAGGATTAGCAGTAAGTTTGGTGGACCTTCTCTGAACCTTTGTGGAGTGGGAAGACAATTTCTGAGTTAATTTCTTTTAAATGCAGATGTGTTAATCCAAGTGAAAATGTATGTAATAAACAAATTTGTGAGTAAAATATGTCTGTCATTGTTGACAGCATTAGGATACATTGTGTGTTGTTGAGAGGCTTTCCCAATATTTCTATCCTAAATGTTAACATTATAGATATTTTTTAAAGATTTATTTGTTTGAAAGTCAGAGTTACACAGAGAAGGAGAGACAGAGAGAGAGAGGTCTTCCATCTGCTGGTTCACTCCCCAATTGGCCGCAGCAGCTGGAGCTGTGCCGATCTGAAGCCAGGAACCAGGAGCTTCTTCCGGGTCTCTCACAGGGGTACAGAACCCCAAGAACTTGGGCCACCTTCTACTCTTTCCCAGACCATAGCAGAGAGCTGGATTGGAAGTGGAGCAGCCAGGACTCGAACCAGCGCCCATATGGGGTACTGGCACTGCAGGCAGCGGCTTTACCCGCTATGCCACAGCACCGGCCACTATAGATGATAACTATATCATCTACTCACTTTATTCAACCATCCCTAGAATGGAAATTCTAGAGTGATCATTTTGCCTTCATTTTATTTCTTCATAGCATGCTCCCCCAAAGCATTTGATCATATAATTTGGAAAGATTAAGATTTGAATAAAAATAGATCAGAGAGTTTTTAAACAATACTTGTGACCTATTGACACAAAAATGTATTAACCAAATATTAATACTTTTCAAGAATACAAAATAAATGCCTATTTTGTGCAGTAAATGTAGCGAGAGCTAAAGAGAAAAAAAAATTACTCAAACCCCCAGCATCCAAAGTAATCATTGTTGTTATGTCACTGCAAGTTCTTCTAGCCTAGTCAGACATAAATAATGGTGAAGGTAGGGGGTGTGGGAGTGGCAGGAAGATAGAAAGCAAGTAAATCTTAAGATATGCACTTTTCATTTAGCAAATATATTTAAAATTTTTCCCAGTCAGAAAATATTTTATGGCATGTTTGAATGGCTTTCATTTTATAAACATACTGAGAATCATGTAATAAGTCTATTATTGAGCATGTTTTTTTGTTTTATGCTGCATAGTAACTAATGTTATAGCATAAATATATCAATAAATTCTTGTCCACCTGTCTCTTAAGAATAGATTCCCTAATGTGGAATTGCTGGCAAACTTAGATAGGCACTCAAACCCATTGTAAAAATGCTGTAATTTTAATCTCATACTTCCCTGGTCTATAATGGAAAGACAATGTTGATTTTTATATTGGACTGCTTATTAATAATTTTCAATATTAAGAATCCTCTGGACTCTTGCCACGTATTCAAAGAATTCTGAATACTGGCTCGAATAGACCAGACAACATGGTAAGTTTTTAAGGATTTTTATTCAGTGAGAGAAATGTACAGGACAGTAAAGGCTTTATTTGGGGAGAAAGGGAAGTCTAGGGGCTAAGTTGGGTCCATTCCAAGCAGAGAGTAGGCCAGGAGCGAGCCATGTGGAACAAGCGCATGGTTATGAGCACCCACAGGTAGCTTAGCTCATGTAGCAAAGAGAAGGCAGAGAGCAGGCCAATAGGCCACATGCCCCGAAGGCACAGGGCAACAAGGAAGGACCCACCATGTTCCAGGCCTTTTATTCACTTCCAAAGGAGTGATTACATAGTCTGATTGGCAGGTGGGCATACAGGTGGGATCAGGTAGGGGCATGAGATCACACTGGGAGTGTGGTCTTCCAGCTCACAAACCCAATGGATCTTATCCTATCTGTCTGCATACATCAATTTCATTCAAAAATTAACTGATGCCATCACAGTCATAAGAATTGGGTTGACTCCAATCAAGCTAGAGGATATATTACAGTTTCAGTGACATGGTAGAATTGGGGTATACAGCACAGGCATAGGGGAACACATAGATAAGGAGACCACAGAAACGAGGAGCTCACATTTGGAAGTGCTCCATACAAGAGCCCAATAATCTGGTCAATATGAGTCATACAGGTGGCATAACATAATAACTAGAAGAAATCTCTCGTTCAGAAATTCTACCTCAAGTTGCAATCTCTTCCTTCCTCTTCTTCCAAAACTTTTCACGGTACTCCCTGGAGGTTCCACTTTAAGATTAAAAAATTCTCTTTTGTCTTCAACCTTTGCTCTGAATGTTCTTTCCACCTCATTGCCTTAACTGATGCTTGTTTCTTGAGGACAGCACTTCCCCTTCTCAAGTGGAGAGAGATTGCCTATGTTCTCACCCCCTACTCAAACTTAGGAGACTTCAGGTGGGAGGTAGTTTATCTTCATTTGCCAGGCCAAAACAAGTTGTGCTTTCTTGCTTGACAGACATCTACTGGGCAGAAGAGGCTCTAATTCATCACTGAGCCCTTCAGAGATGTAATCCAGCCCCTCTTCTTATTTTGATAATTCCTCATTTTGTTGTTTAGGTGTTTGGCATTTTAAAGAAGATTTTGAAAAGTATCTTCTAACATCTTAAATTGCCTTTAATAAGAGAGTTGTTGCAAATCGTCTAGTCACTATAGTGCCAGAAACAGAAAATTTCCCTATTTTTAAACTTTTGAAAAATAAAAATATTATTTGCCCCAGGATACAAAAATACTACAAAATTAGTTTAAAAAATGTTTAGTGAAATATCTGCAAAATAGTCCTGTCAATTTAATTAAATATTAACTTTTGTATTTATGAAAATTTTATTTCATGTGAAAACTTAGAGTTTACAGATCTTTTTCCCACATCAACAAAATTCCCAAGGATAAGTCAGGGCTACAGAGAATTCACTGTGAAGCATACTTTTATGAATTTCTTGTGGTTGAATAATTTTAAATATAAGAACAGTATTATAAAAATCATAGTTTATGTTTAATATGTCTAATATTTGTATTTCTGTGGGATTTTAGATAAATTTGCATTTTTATGTTTGACACACTGTGAATTGGTGTTCTTAAAATAAGGGTGACTGGGTTCTTGATAGTCTTCAAAGAGAGTTGATTGTTGAATGATTCCCCAATGGTATCACTCAGTGATAGCCTGGTTCCTACATTTCTGCTTGCTCTGACAGATGGATATTTTCCTCTGACCACATATATATATATATATATATATATATATATATATATATACATGTATATATATATATATATAACATTTTATCCTGTATTAACACATAATGCATTAACACATAGTTATCTAAAACACAACGAAAAGCACTGCATTTTTGAGGACTTCCTGTTGTTCTTTTCAAGTGTAAACAGAAGAGTATTACCTACAGTGGAGCTAGGGTAGATTAAATAACAGTGTTGTGCTTGGAGGCAACTTGGTGCCAGAATGTATATTGAAAGCATTGGGTTTGGATTCTAATTGCATCCAAAACACTACATCCATCATTAGGAACACTAGAGGGCGCCATTCACCTGTGAAAAATAAATGTGCAGTGCTTGCATAGGAGATTTGAGATAAAATTTTTTTCACCTCTGCACAGAATTCCAGCAGAAGGATACCATGTCATTTCATCCATTGTCCCTGAGCAATAAGGTCTTGGGAAACAATAGGACTCCAATGAAGAGTAATGATCCCTGCAAAGCCTTTTGACAATTGGAGTAAAGGCTATTGACCCACACTTAAAAATATTTGTTTATTTAGGTATAACAGTTTTTAATATCTTGTCATAATCACTTCATATGTAAAGTTTAGAAACATACACATATATACAGTTTTTCTTGAAAGGAGGGATACTAAAAACATGCGGTCCATGACAAGGATCATAAAGTAAGTTATTATGTGGAAGGTATAATTCACTGCAAACATTTATAGCTATCTATATATTAAATAATTACATCCACAGATTTTAATACAATATATGTATTAATTTCCACATATGAGAGAAAATATGGAATTTGGATCTTTGTTTCTGCATTATTTCATTTAATATAATAACCTCCAGTTCTATTCATTTTATTCCAAATGTCAGAATTTCATTCTTTTTTAATGGATAAGTAATATTCCATCTTGTATATAAATCATCTTTTATCAAGTCATCAGTTGATGGACATCTAAGTTAATTCTGTATCTTGGCTGTTGTGAATTAAACTGCAGTAAACATAGGAGTGCAGGTATCTCTCATTTGCTAATTTCATTTCCTTTGGATATATTCACAAAAGTGAGATAGCTGTGACCCATTCTTCTTTCATTAGGTATCACTGATTTCAGAAGAGAAGTCACTCAACTGGGTTATCATTAGGAAGAGACTAATGGGGCTAGAGTGGAAGGCAATTTATGAAGTATTAGTTTTTCCAAAGAGAGACCTTTGAAATCTCTTGCTTGGCATATGCACACACACACACACACACATAGAGAGAGATACACACCATGATTTAGGGAAATTAGAAACCCAATTAAAGGACCCAAGAAGTCATTTAACCTAACATTCTAACCTCCCCACACATACCAAAAATAACATCATCAAGCAGTCACCCAGGAATTATTTGTGAACAGGTCTGATTACAGTGAACATAAGTTGCTGAAGCATCCCCATTCCATTCTTGGCTAGCTCAAAATGTTAGTTTCTTTCCCCCCTGAAGTTAAACTGAGTTCTGTTGCCTCTCAGGTTTCATGGATACTAATAACTTCCAGTTATAAACTCATCTCAATCCTTGTTTAAGGAGAGTTACTATTTCTAGTTTCTCTAACCATGCTTCATATGCTGTCATCTCTAGAGATCACTCCAAAGAGTGGTCCCCAGAATCCAATGTCATAACCCAAATAAGATATGACTAACCTAGTGTAGCGTAGTCTGGGATCCTCAGTTTCAGTGCTGTGCATCTCTTGTAGTCTACCTACTTGGTGTGGAGTGGTATGTCCTTGTGGTTTTAATTTGCATTTCCATGATTTCTAAGAAGTTAGGAATATTTTCATATATTTATTTCCATTTGAGTATTTTCTCTTGTGGACTATCCATTAAGAAATCTTGCCTATTTTTCTATTTGGTTGACTTTCTTGACCTCTGTTCATAATAGCAGCTTCTTATCTCTTATTTTCTTGAATGTAACTTCTTCCAGCATGAGGCTAGCCTTTTTACTATGTTAACATTGTCATTTTATTAACAGCGGTTCTTAATTTTAAATTACTTAGCTATATTAATCTTCTTTCCTTTCTGGCTAGTAGTTTTTGTGAATTTTGCAAGGAATCTTTCCAGACTGAGACCATGAAGGTGTTCTCTTACATTCATATAAAAATGTCTTATTGTGGTGATTTTAACTTTTAGAACTACAATGCACATGGGATTGATTTGTATGTGCAAGGTTTGAGATACAAGTCAAGTTTATTTTTTTCCAAAAATATATCTGATTATTCCAGCAGTAGTAATAAAAAAATTCATTTCTCACTGCCTTGCAATACCACTTCTTTGAAAGACCAAGTGATTTGAAAGACATACATTGGTCTGTTTCTAGAGTCTCAATTCTGTTCCATTAGTCTGTCTACTTTTAATGCTATTACTGCATCACTTTAATTACTATAAATTTAAACACATTGAAACCTGGTATAGCAAGTTTTCTTATATTGGATTTCATCAACTATCCTGACTCTTCATATCCCATACATATTTCTTTTTTAAAAAGAATGTTTTAACTGCAACATAGAAATACAATTGATTTTTGTATAGTGAGTTGGATTTTTTAATGACTCAGAATTTTAACTGAAGAAAAAAATTGTACATATCTTTGGGGTCCCATTTGATATTTCAGTACATGCATGTGCTGAGCAATGTCCAATCAAGGTAAGCACATCTATCTCATCAAACATTTAACACTTCCCTATGGTGTAAACATTCAAAATTGTTTCAGCTAGGTATTTTAGAGAAACACACAGTTTACGTTCCTTGTTTATAATCTCTTCATCCTCTGGTAACCAATATTATACTCTTAACTTTAGTGGAACAAACTTTTTAGATTCCATATATATGAGTGAAATCATGGAGTACTTATCTTTCTGTGATTGGATTATTTCACTTAAAAAATAACCCCCAGTTCCATTTATGATGTTATGAATAATAAGAGTTCATCTTTTTTGTGGATGAATAGTATTCTGCTGTGTATCTGTACTGCACTTTCTTTACTCATTCTTCAGTGGGTGGACAATTATGATGTTTTATTTCTTGGCTATCATGAATAGTACTTAGATAAACAGGAGTTCAGATGTCTCTTTGACAGACTAATTTAATTTTCCTTGGATACATACACAGCAATGGAATTTCTGGATCATATAGTAATTTTTCCAATTTTTTTTGTCTTTTGAGGAACCCCCATACTGTTTTCCACAATATCTGTGCAAATTTACACTCCCACCAACAGTGTGCAAGTGTTCCATTTGCTTCACATCCCTCACAACACTTGTTATCTTTTGGCTTTTGGATAATAGCCAACCTGGTTAGATTGAGGTGATACCTCATTGCAGTTTTATTTTCATTTTCATGATGATTACTGATGTTAAACATTTTTTCACGTGCCTAATGTCCATTGGTAGATATTTCTTTGAAAAGTATCTGCTTAGATATACTGCCCATTTTTTACTTGGATTATTTGTTTTGGTTTTTGTGGGTTTTTGTTTTGTTTTGTTTTGTTTTTTGTTTTTTGGGTTTTTTGTTGTTGTTGTTGTTGTTGTTTTTGCTATTGAGTTGTTTGAGTTCCTTATATATGCTGGTTAATAACCCCTGAATAGATGTGTAACTTACAGTTATTTTCTTCCATTCTGTAGGCTACCTCTTCACTCTGTTTATGACTTACTTTGCTGTGTGGAAGCTTGTAGCTTGATGAAATCCCATTTGTCTCTTTTTGCTTTTGTTTTCTGTACATTTGCGGTCCGATCAATGAATCCTTGTTCATTCCAATGTTCTCAAACATTTCCTCTATGTTTTCTTCTAGTGGTTTCAAAACTTGACATTTCACATTTATACATTTAGTCCACATTTAGTTGATTCTTGTACATGGTGAGAGAGAAGAGCCTAGTTTCCTTCTTCTGTATGTGAATATCCAACTTTCCTAGCACTATTTATTGAAAAGACTATGTTTCTTCCAACCAATGTTCTTAGCAACCTTTTCAAAGATCATTTGACTGTAGATGTGTGGATATTTAATTCCAGGCCCTATTCTGTTCTATTGGTCAAAATGTATTTTTATTCCAGTATCATGCTTTTTAAATTACTGTAGATTTGTAATATATTTTAAAGTCAGGCAGTATAGTGTATTACTTCTTTTTGCTCATGGTTGCTTTGGCTATTTGGGGTATTTTGTGGAACTATACAAATTTAGTGATTTTTTTTCCTAGGTCTGTGAAAAATGTCACAGAATTTTGATATGGATTACACTGAGTCTGTCAACTGTTTTTGGGTAGTATCAACATTTTAATGAGAGTTATTCTTTGAAACCATGAACAGCATATCTTTTTATATCTTCTTCAATTACTTTCATTAATTTTTCATCATTTTTATTGTAAATATTTGTACCTCCTTGATAAAATTTATTCCTAGGTATTGTGTTTTTTGTCGCTATTATAAACTGTTTTTTTATTTATTTTTCAGCTGATTCACTATTGGTGTACAACAATGCTACTGATTTTTATACATTGAGTTTATATTCTGCAACTTTGCTGAATTTGTTTGTTAGTTCTAATAAATGTTTGATAGCTTTCGGTTTTCGATATATAAGATCATATCTTCTAACAGTGATCATTTGATTTCCTTCTTTCCAATTTGAAAGTCCCTAGTCCAATCTCTTGCCTAATTACTCTGGCTAGGACTTCCATGATTGCAATGAATAAAAGTAGTGAAAGTGTCTTTGAGTCCCTGCCACCCAAGTGGGAAACCTCTGTGGAGTTCCACGCCTTGGCTTGGCTCAGCCCCAGCCATTTCAGACTTTTGGGGGAAGTTAACCAGTGGATGGAAGATCTCTCTCTGTGTGTGTGTATGTGCATGTATGTGTGTGTGTCCGTATCTCTTTCTCTCTGTAACTCTGCCTTTCAAATAAATTAAAATAAATCTTTTAAAATGGTGAAATTGGATATCCTTTTCTTGTTCTATATCTTAGAGAGAAAGCTTTCAACTTTTCTCCATTCAGTATGGTGTTAGCTGCTGGCTTGTTATATACTGCCTTTAGTAATTTTTACGTCTCTGCTTAACTAGTTCAGAGTTTTTATCATGAAAGGACATTGGATTTTATCTAATTACTTTTCTACACATATGTTGATAATCATGATTTTGTCCTATATTCTTTTGATGCAGTGTATCATGCTAGTTGATACATGTTTTGAACCATCCTTGCATTCCTTGCTTGGAATCCCACTTGATCAAGGAGATTAATCTTTTTAATGTGCTCTTGGGTTTGCTTTGCTAGTCTTTTGTTGAGGATTTTTTTCATCTATATTCATAAAAGATATTGGCCTTCAGCTTTCCTCTTTTGTCATGCCCTTATCTGTTTTTGGTGTTGCAATAATGCTGACTTTGTAGAATTAGCTTAGAAGAATTCCCTTCTCTTCTATTTTTGAAATAATTTAAGAAGGACTGGTATTAATTCTTAACTAAATGTTTGGGAGAATTCAGCAGTGAATCCATCTGCTCCTGGGATTTTCTTTAGTGGAAGATTTGTCATTACTGGTTCAATCTTGCTGCTCCTTATTGCTCTGTTTAGGTATTATATTTCTTCATGATTCAGTTTTGGTAGGGCGTATGTGTCAAAGAATTTGCCATTTCTTCCAGGTTATCAATTTTGCCCATAATAATTCCAAACAATCCTTTGTATTTCTATTGTGTCAGACAAAATGTTCGCTTTTTCATTTCTAATCCTGTGTACTTGGATCTTCTCCCTTTTTCTTATTCAACATAAGGATTTGTCAATTTTGTTTTATATTTTCAAAGAACTTGCTCCTCATTGAATTTTTTTTTGTATTTTAGAGTCTCCATTTCATTTATTTCTGCCTTGAGCTTTACTGTTTTTTCCTCTTGCTAATTTTGGACTTGATTTCTTCTTTCTAGTTCTTGAAGTGCAGTGATAAATTATGTATTTGAGGTCTTTCTGGTTTTCTCATGTACACATTAATTGCTATGAACTTCCCCTTAGAACTACTTCTATTGTATTCCATAGATTTTCATATGCTGTGTTTCTCTTTTCATTAGTTTTAGGAAATTTTTAACTTACTTTTTAATTTTTTCCTTGATCCATTGGCTGTTCAGGAGTAAGTTGTTTGATTTCCATGCATTAGTATGGTTCCCAAAGTTTTTGTTGTTATTTATTCCTAATTTTATTACATTGTGGTCAGAAAAGATACTCAATATGATTTCTATTTTTTTTTTTGACAGGCAGAGTGGATAGTGAGAGAGAGAGACAGAGAGAAAGGTCTTCCTTTTTGCTGTTGGTTCACCCTTCAATGGCCGCTGCGGCCGGCGCATCGCGCTGATCCGAAGCCAGGAGCCAGGTGCTTCTCCCGATCTGCCTTGCGGGTGCAGGGCCCAAGGACCTGGGCCATCCTCCACTGCCTTCCCGGGCCATAGCAGAGAGCTGGCCTGGAAGAGGGGCAACCGGGACAGAATCCGGCGCCCCAACCGGGACTAGAACCCGGTGTGCCGGCGCCACAAGGCAGAGGATTAGCCTGTTAAGCCACGGCGCCGGCCTGATTTCTATTTTCTACCATTTGTTGAAGCTTGTTTTGTGACCTACCCTATGATTAATCCTGGAAAAAGTTCCAAGTACTGTTGAGAAGAATGTGCATTCTGTAGCTGGTGGGTAGAATGTTTTGGTGATGTCTGTTAAGTTCAATTGACCCTAGAGTTCAATTTATCTCTGCTGTTTCTTTGGTGGTTTTGTATTTAGGTGATCTGTATACTGTAAGTGGAGTTTTAATGTCTCCTCCCATTATTGTATTGGAGTCTATCTCTTCCTTTCGGTCTATAAATATTTGCTTCTATATATGAGTGCTCCAAAATTGAATATGTGTGTGTGTGTGTGTGTATATGCTTGTTAATTCATCTTGCCAAATTGAAACATTTATCATTATATAATGACTTTCCTCACCTCTTCTTACTGGTTTTAATATAAAATCTATTTAATATGATATAAGTATGCCCGTTCCTTCTTTTTGTGTTCCGTGTTACCTTATATCTTTAAATTGGAGAATTTAATCCACTTACATTTAAGGTAATTATTCATAGATAACATATTACTATTACCATTTTAATATTTGCTTTCAAATTTTTCTTTCCTTCCTTCCTACCTCCTTCCCGCCTTATCTCTTATAATTTTCCTTTGTGAAGTTAATATAGGCAGGGAAGTAGCAAGAGCAAGAGGAGCTGGGTTGCACGGCTCTGCCTTGCTGCCCTGGCTGGTCTGCTATGGCTCTACAGAGTTTGCAACATGAAAGGTCTGGGTGACTTGCATGAGAGATCTAGCTGGCTCATGTGGAAGCCCTGGCCAGCCAGCATGGAGCCTTGGTGAGCCAGCATCACAGTTCTGGCTTTCCAGCATGACAGCCTAGTATTCACCATACAAACATACTCTCTATGCACTGTCTAAAACCTCCTTCTGGGCACTGCCCAAACCTCATTTTCCATGCACCACATCTCCCCCTTCCAAGTAATGAAAACCACAATGTCAGTGATGTTGCAAATTCAGAAGCAACTTCAGGCCGGCGCCGCGGCTCACTTGGCTAATCCTCTGCCTGCGGCGCCGGCACCCCGGGTTCTAGTCCCGGTTAGGGCACTGGATTCTGTCCCAGTTGCTCCTCTTCCAGTCCAACTCTCTGCTGTGCCCCGGGAAGGCAGTGGAGGATGTCCCAAGTGCTTGGGCCCTGCACCCTCATGGGAGAACAGGAGAAGCACCTGGCTCCTGGCTTCGGATCAGCGCGGTACGCTGGCCGCAGTGGCCATTTGGGGGGTGAACCAATGGAAAAGGAACGGCAAAGGAAGACCTTTCTCTCTGTCTGTCTCTCTCACTGTCCACTCTGCCTGTCAAAAAAAAAAAAAAGAAGAAGAAGAAGAAGAAGCAACTTCAGGTACATCTCCAATATGGCTAGAGCCTTCACCCCCATGCTGACTTTAGGTCATTATAATGTCATTGTAATAAAATTACCATGGCCAACACTCTCACTCCTATCATGTACCTGATGCCATGACACTTCCAAGATTTCCGAAAAAGGGCACAGAAATGGGCAGCATTCAAGCCCTTTCCCAAACTCATCTCTCTTGGAATATTCCACTAAATCCAGCCCCAAACACCACTCCCTATGCTTCCAGAGGATATAAGAAGACGGCCCTGAATCTTGCTGATTGTTACTCTTTCTCTCTTGAATTCGCCCACACTCTTTCCAGAGTGTGTGCTTTTGCTTTGCCTGTAAATGAATCTTGATTCTCTGTTCACCTTTATCTACATCTCTTTAAATTATTTTTCATGTGGAGACAAGAACCTAGAACAAGCCTAGCCAGAGGCCACCTCACAACAAAGTGAATTTCCCCACTAGTGTGTTTCTCCAGTAGTAGTGTTATAGATTTTTGCTTTGTGGTAAACATGAGGCTTACAAAAACACCTCCTGGCTGTAAAGAACTCTTTGTAAACGAAAGCAACTTGTCACTGATTATACAGATAAGAAAAGAAACAAAAAAGAAAGAGACAAATAATAATAAAGTGGGCTGGCGTTGTGGCTCACTTGGATAATCCTCCGCCTGCAGCACCGGCACCCCATATGGGAGCCAGGTTCTAGTCCTGGTGGCTCCTCTTCCAGTCTAGCTCTCTGCTGTGGCCCGGGAGGGCAGTGGAGGATGGCCCAAATCCTTGGGCCCTGCACCCACATGGGAGACCAGGAGGAAGCACCTGGCTCCTGGCTTCAGATCGGCTTAGCACCGGCTGTGGCGGCCATTAGGGGAGTGAACCAACAGAAGGAAGACCTTTCTCTCTGTCTCTCTCTCACTGTCTATAACTCTCTCTCTCTGTCTCTCTCTCACTGTCTAACTCTGCCTGGCCAAAAATAATAATAATAATAGTAATAGTAATAAAGAACTTTACACTTGCACTCCATTCCTCCCTGCATTGTGTATTTTTCATGTCCCATTATATCTTTCTATATTTCCCATCTCTTTACATAGTAATATAGTTACTATTATTTTTAATTGGTTTGGTTTTTATTCCTCACTGTAAAGAAATGACTGATTTATGTACCATGTTTATAATATTGGAGCATTCCAAATTTTTCTGTATAGTTACTCTTAGCAGTGAGTTTTCTACCTTCTTGTATTTTCTTTTTACTCATAAGTGTCTATTTTAGTTTGAAGTACTCCCTTTAGCACTTCTCTAAGACAGATATGCTGGTCATAAATTCTTTCAGCTTTTGTTTGGGGGTGTCTTTATCTTTCCTTCTTACCTAAAGCTTAGTTTTGCTAGGTAAGTAATACTGGTTGACAGTCTTGTTCCTTCAGTGCTGTAAAAATGTCCTGTTCCACTCCCTCCTGTCTTGTACAGTTTCTTCTGACAAAGTCTACAGTTAAGTGAACTGGGACATTATGTGTGTTTCTTTTTTTTCTTGCAACATTGATAATCCTCTCTTTTAACTTTGAAGAATTTGATTTTGTCTTTGAGTACACGTGGTTGCATTGAATCTGGCTGGTGACTTCTAACTTGTACCAATAGTTATATCTTTCTCATGTTTGGGAAATTTTCTGTTGTTATTTCTTTGAATACAATTTCTATACCTTTGACATTCTCAAGTCCTTCTTCAACCCCAATAACTCATATTTACTTTTTTAATTCTGTCCCAAATTCATGCAATATTTCTTCTGATTCTTTTCTCCTCCAATTGTATATTTGCAAATAATCTATATTTGAGCTCACAACTTTTTCCTCTGTTTGATCTATTCTGCTATTGATGTCTTCTATCTCATTTTTTATTTCACTTAGTATATTTTCAGTTGAAGGATTTCTGCTTGATTTTTAAAATTACTTCCATCTCCATCAGTATTCTGTTAGAGTATTAAATCATTTCTCTGCATTCTCCTAAAGTTCATTATGTTTCCATAAATGAGCTATTGTGAGTTATTCATCTAAACAGTTATAAATATCGGTTCTAGCTAGGTGGTTTCTGGTACCTTATTTGATTCTTCAGATAAGGTCATGTTTTCCTGAAAGGTTTTGATCCTAATTGTCTTTACAATGTCAACTTTACATTGAAGGATTATTTCCCCAGTCATTTTAATCTGGTTTAGTTTGTGTCTGTCCTAAAAATTCTGCTTATTTTCTCTAAGCCTGAGAACACTCCTGCTGTTTCAGCAATGCAGGGTGCACAAAGTCTTGTTTTGCCACAAGTTCACTCTTGTGTTGTTTCAATCCTAGAAGATATCCTATGCCCATACCTCTCCCAAATCTGCAATTTGTTGCTTAGAATGTACACTTAGAGAAGTGTCTAAAAAGGTATCATCTGTCCCTAAAAATCCTCTCCTGGTTCTAGGGTAGGCCAAGATGCCCAATATTATTGCCAATAATATCACATTACTAGATCGTACCGAGAGCCCACAGTTTGCTGAGACCAGTACAGCATGAGGGTAGGACCAAAGCCTGCACTGCTGTGAATTTTCTGCTGTTGATGTTGGTCATATTCCAAAGACACTGCCATCAGACACAGGTGATGCTTACTGGGATAGAATTCTGATCATCTGGGGCCACAGGCCTCCAGTTGATGATACCAGGATAAATTCAAATGTTTCATCTTGCCTAGGGACTGCTGTGGGCTTTACCAGCCTAGCACTGAGTTCCAAGACACAGTACTGTGATTCCTTACTGTCTGCCCAAGGTTGAAGGAGTGGGAAAGGTAGTCCCTTGGTTTTTCTGGGTGGCATTAAACTAGGTCACACCTGGGTTTGGTAGTAACTAGGCCCTGCACAGTCTCAGAGGTGCATGCCACACCCATGTGAGACTGGTGAGGATACATGCTAAAACTGGTCCATCTCACTAGAGTACAGGTTTCTACCTGATTCCAAGGCAACTCTAAAATGCTCCAACTGTAGGAACTGGCCTGAAGACAAGGACTATGATAATCTGCTTAGCATTGGGTTTTACTAGTCTGGCACTGGGTGCAAAGACAGTCTTGTGCTTCACTGCCATTGCCCAGAGATATGGGAGAAGTGGTAAAGGCACCCTTGGCCTCGCAAGCAGGCACTGAGCTGGATCACACTTGGGTCTCAAAGTTACTAAGACCTAAGCACTCTCAGAGGTACATGCCAGGCCCATATGAGATTAGTGATAATACCTGAAATGAGTCCAAGCCACCCTGGTGTATGTGGCTGCCTGATTCTGGGTAATTCTAGAGACTCCATGGGTGAGCACTGGCCTAGGATAGAGGCCTTTGGGCTTTATCTGGTTCCTGGTATCACAGTTATGAACTCTAAGGCAAGGTCCTAAGTTTCCTTTCCTGCCCTCCTTCTGGGAGAATGGTCATTTTCTGCTGTCCTGTGGAGGTTAGAGAGGAGTGATGGAGACAGTTCCATTGCCCCCTAGCTAAGGAGGGTCCAAAGACTCAGGCTGCTGTTATTGGGCTGGAAGCAAAGGTTGTGGGGGCCCTGTCTGGCTCTGATTTTCATCAAGGTGGACCTGGTACTGGGTTTCAAATCTAAAATCTGGACTTAATTCCCCCTCCCTGTCCCAAGCAATAGGTGAAGTATCTGTCTCTACAGTGCATTACTTGAAGCTGGGAAGGACGAATGAGGGAACTCCTTCCTTCTTGCTTTCTTTAATGTGTCTTTCTTTATTATTATTGTACTGAAACTACATACTGTTGTCTCTCTTCTGTCTTCTGCTGCTGTGAAGATGACTTGGTTTATGAATAACTGTTCAAATTGGGGTCTTTATAGAGAAATTATCATCAGAGTATACTACTTAGCTGCCATCTTGATCTACCCATCTTACGATGTCTTTATATCCAACAATTTTTCTAAACCTTCATGTTAATATCAATCTCTTAATCTTCATTATTGTTTCCTATTTATGCAATTCTATTATGACAGTCCTCTGTTTAATTTCCTATATCATATTATTTATTCAGCTTTATTTTCTTATTGCAGTAACATCTCCAAAACACTTATTCCTTTTGCTATGGCTATGAAATGAATAACCCCAAAGCTTAGACACATTTAAAAAAAAACTATTTTTAACCTCACAGATTCCTTGAGTTAGTAGTGATTGCTTATTTCTTTTCTACTGGAAGCATTAGCTAAAAATTCTTGACAGCTGGGAGTCACTTGATGCTTGAAGCCTGAAGCCATTTGGAATATTCTTGATTCATGAGTCTGGTGCCTTGTTGAGATGACTCAAACATTGAGCTTAGCTGTAATGACTGGCTAGAGTGACTACACATGGTTTCACCATGTGACTTCAGCTTTCTTATGGTATAGAAATCTCAGATAGTTGATATTCTCATAATAAAACTCAGATCCCAGAAAATAAGGCAGAAATTATATCACTTTTTATATTGTCAACTCAGAAGTCATAGAGCATCACATCTCCAAAGAGCTGTTCTCCAGAAGCAGTATACAAGACTAAAATCAACCCCAAAGGGACCTTTAGGGTGATGTAGGATTGTTACAAGAGCAAAAGTAATTTGTCTTTGAAATAAGATAACATCATCTGGAGCCTCATTATCAGTACAGTATTTTCATCTAGATGCCTAGCACTCAGTAAAAAATAATCCTACTTAGAAAGATAAATGATGTGACTGAAATAGAAAGACAAAGAGAATATAGTAAAACAGCTATCAAAAAAAAAGAGAGACAGAAGACAATCAAAAGAATTTCAATGTGCTCACAATGATTTGTTCCCAATGACCCTATTATCCTTTCTAGGCACATTTTTTGTTGATGTTGTTGTAGTTTCCCTTTGCATTGTATTGCTTTGACAACTGTAATTTGAATCAGATCTGAAAGAGGTCCAGAATAAAATATATTTTGATATTAAAAAAAAGAATTTCAATGTGCAAAAAGAATACAATTTTCATCATAGCAATCTAAAGCCAACAAAAATATTCCTTAAAAACTAATGTGAGATAAATATATTTTAAGATAAAGAAAAAATAAACTTTTTTTTTTTTACCAAAAGTCCCTCACTAATGGAAGTATTAAGGGATGCTTTTCAAGCAAAATAAAAAATACATAGGGGGAAGTTGACAGATGCAACAAGGAGTAAAGAACTGTGAAAATGAACAATGGCAGTCTATTATAACCCATGAAATGTCTTCCTGGTTTAAAATCTAAATAGAATTAAAACACATGAGAAAATTTTAAAAGTATATATGTAATTAAAAGTATTCCCACAGAATATACTACAGACACAGATGTTTTCTTTAAGAAACAACTAATACTAATTTTTATCCATATTTTTCCTGATAATACAAAGTCAATAATATTTTCCAATAATTTCAAGGTCAGCTCAGTGTTCATTCCTGTGCTTGATGAACTCATTACAAGAAAAGAAATCACCAGATCATTCTGATTCTTTAAAAATAAAATCAAAATAGTGTCAAACCAAATCCATCATTATATAAAAGAGTATTTTATTAATGAGTTAGGTATTATGACTGCTAAGCATAATACTGCACCAATACCAAAACCAGGGAATGATTCCCATGACTTCCGACCATTGCATCTTGGTGTAAGAGTCACCAAGAAAAACAGAACTCAGTCAAGTAGTGCATGGGACAACACTTAACTAATGTAGAAGAGAGACCCAGCCGGCGCCGTGGCTTAACAGGCTAATCCTCCGCCTTGCGGCGCCGGCACACTGGGTTCTAGTCCCGGTCGGGGCGCCGGGTTCTGTCCTGGTTGCCCCTCTTCCAGCTCTCTGCTATGGCCTGGGAAGGCAGTGGAGGATGGCCCAGGTCCTTGGGCCCTGCACCCGCATGGGAGACCAGGAGAAGCACCTGGTTCCTGGCTTCGGATCAGCGAGATGTGCCGGCCGCAGTGGCCATTGGAGGGTGAACCAACGGCAAAAGGAAGACCTTTCTCTCTGTCTCTCTCTCTCACTATCCACTCTGCCTGTCAAAAAAAAAAAAAAGAAGAAGAGAGACCCATCAGCCTCAGTAGGGTGAGCTGAACTCTGTTATGGCTAGCAGGTACCGCTTTCCATCCAGTTTAGAGCAATTGGCTAATAATACCTTTCTTGTGCCTCAGAGTACAGACTCTGACTACCCTCCAAGAATGAAATACCTGAAAACTGAAGATATGCCCAAGATCCACTGATGCAAACATTTAGCAGAACAAAGGAATAGTTTCAAAGAGGGGAAATATATTCTTCTATATGGTAACAAGCCTGGCACAGACTGTAGGCTCTTTAACTTTTGATAAAGAAAAGTCCTACTCCCAAGGTCCATTATTACTGGCTGAGCATGAGTTGACAGGCTCCATGTGAGAGACTATCTCCCCCAAAACTAGGAAGGTTGGTTCAACATTTGAAATGCGATCAGTGTAATTGGACTCACTAACTGAAGGAAGGAAAAAAATTGCAGAATCATCTCAATAGATGGAGAAAAAAAATTTGGTACATTCAACATCCTTCATTATTAAAAAAATAGCAGTTTGAACAGAAATAAAAGGATGTTTTCCTTAATTTGATGAAATGTGTGTTAAAAATCCTAAAACAACCACTTTAGTGATGAAATCTTTTTTCCTCTAAGTGTGAATGAAACATAAATACCCACCACATCAATAATGTGCTAGATATTCTAGAAGACATAATGATTGAAAAAGAATTTTAAATGTCATTCATTGTACATAATATACATGTACATAGAAAACACAAAAAAGATTAAAACATTAAATAATTCCTGCAAAACAGCTCTTTGCAAGATAAATAAATTGAATGGAATTCCAACATTTTGGAAAATGAGAAATTTTAAAATATACCACTAAAAAAACAAAAAAAAATACTGAAGGGGAACAACAAAGTTAGAAGACTAACACTTACTATAAAGCTACACTAATAAAGACAGCATGATATTTGTGAAAGAATAAACACAGATGTCTGGCGCCCCAGCTCACTTGGCTAATCCTCTGCCTGTGGCACCGGTACCCCCTGTTCTAGTCCCGGTTGGGGCGCCAGGCTCTGTCCCAGTTGCTCCTCTTCCAGTCCAGCTCTCTACTGTGTCCCGGGAAGGCAGTGGAGGATGGCCCAAGTGCTTGGGCCCTGCACTCACATGGGAGACCAGGAGGAAGCGCCTGGCTCCTGGCTTCGGATCAGTGCAGCGCACCAGCTGTAGCAACCATTTAGGGGATGAACCAACAGAAGGAAGATCTTTCTCTCTGTCTCTCTCTCACTGTCTAACTCTGCCTGTCAAAAAAAAAAAAAAGAAAAGAAAAAAAAAGAATAAACATAGACAATTTGAATATAACAGAATAAGAAGAAACATGATAGAGAGACCAGAAATAGTCACATACAAACAATAATCAATTGATCTTTAACAAAGGAGCAAAGTCAATAAAATGGGGAAAAGATCATCTTTCAACAAACTGCCCTGGAACAACTGGACATCAGCATAAATAAATAAATAAATAGATAGATAGATAAATCTAGACACAAGACTTAAGAACTGTCAAAAAAAGTCAAAGAACTGACCATAAAATACAAATATATAAAACTGCTAGATGATAACATGGCAGAAAATCTAGATGACCCAGTGTTTGATAATGACTTTTCAGATACGATACAAAAAGCACAAACCATGAAAAAGTGAATCAATAAGTTGAACATTACTAAAATTTAAAATTTCTAGTCTGCAAAAGACACTTTCAAGATAATAAAACAGAAACCATCGGCAGGGAGAAAATATTTGAAAAAGTCATATCTGACAAAGAACTTACCCAAAATATACAAAGAGCTCTTATAATTCAACAATAGGAAGACAAAAAAATCCAAAAAGTTAGGCTGAAGACTTTAAATGACTTCACTGAGGAAAATATCTAAAGGGTAAATAAGCATATGAAAAGATGTCCCACATCTTAATTGTTTAGGGAAATGCAAATTAAAACAACAATACAGTACTACCATAAAACTATTAGGATTAACAAAATCTAGAACACTGGAGTGTGTTTTTGCCCTAGTAACTAGCTGGGATTCTGTATCAGAGTACCTGAGTTTACTCTCTGGTTCTAGCTCCTGTCTCCTGATTCCTGTTAATGCACACTCTAGGAGGCAGTAGTGATGGTTCTAGAGGTTGGGTTCCTGCCAACCATATGGGAAACCAGGAATGAGTTCCCAACTCTTGGCTCTGTACCCTGGCCGTTGCTGGCATTTAGGGGTGAACCAGCAGATGGGATCTCTCTCTCTCTCTCTCTCTCTCTCTCTCTCTCTCTCTCTCTTTCTGAGTGTATGTGTGTGTGTGTTTGTGTATCTGTCTCTGTTTCTCTCTACCTCTAAAATAAACTTTTTGAATATTGTGGAAAATAGAATTAAAAGGTAAGTTTAAAATAACAACACTAGTGATACGAAAATCCAGAGCATTGACAGCACCAAATACTGGTGAGGATGTATAGCAGCAAAAACTGTCATTCATTGCTGGTGGGAATGTAAAATGACTTAGACACTTTGGAAGAAGTTTGACAATTTCCTACAAAGCTAACCATACTCATACCATATAATCCAGCAGTTATTCTGCTTGGTATTTACCCAAATGAATTGAACACTTATGTCCACAGAAATCTGCATGTGAATTTGTGTATTTTTATTAATAACTGCCAACACTTGGAAGCACACAATATTTTCTTCAGTATGTGAATGGATAAACTGATGCATCCAGAAATGGAATATTAGTCAGTGCTGTAAAGAAATGAGCTTTCAAGCCATCGAAAGATAAAGGAAGGAATGTAAATCTACACTGTTAGACAAAAGAAGCAAATGTGAAAATGCTATATACTGTATGATGCCAATCCAATCATATGACATTCTGGAAAAGGGAAAGCTATGGATATAATGGCTTCCAGGGGTCAAGAGAGTGGGAGTGCTGAAAGGCAGAATACAGAGAACGTTTAGAGTAGCAAAGTTACTCTATGTGAAACTATAACAGTGGATGCAAGTCATTATCAGTTTATCCAGACCCATTGAAGTCTATAACATCAAGAATGAACTCTGATGTAAAGTATGGACTTAGAGTGATAACGATGTCAAAGTAAATGTGCCAATTTTAACAAATGTAAAACTGTGTTGAAGGATGATAATGAAAGGGGAAGCTATGCAAGTATGGGGTCAGGGAGGCATATGGGAAATCTCTGGACCTCTCACTCAATTTTACTATAAAACTAAAACTCCTCTTAAAAAGAAGAGTACACTGTATTCAAGAGATATATATGTGTGTGTACACATGTATATATGCTATCCACTTCAATATAATTTTTTTAAATAATAGATTACTGAGACATACAACACTATGGATGAACCTTAGCAATATAATGTTTAGAGAAAATGGTAAGTTATAGAATATTACACAGATCGTTAATCCCTTTTTGTAATATTAAAAGCACCCAAAATATTTCTTCAGAATACATTTCAATGCAGTAAAGCTAAATGAAACAGGAACAAGAGATTCAGGATAGGTAACCCAGAGGAATGTAATGGCAGAAGGAGAATACATGATTAAGTGTCAAATTATCATCAAGGCCTAGATTTTGTTTGGAGTGTTTGGTTTGTAGGTACTTATTATATTGTAAAAATGGATTTACTAAATATAGAATTAAAAGTAGTCCATGTATAAGATTGAATAGAATATGTTATGGAAAATGATTATAATGAAGCCATTTTTGTGCACCTGAGATCCCAAAAGTCTTAAATAATTTAAAATTAACTTGTAATGAAAAATACTTGATACCATCTTCACATCTTTAACAAGATGTGAAAGAATATGTGTTTTCAAAATATTTAAAGATATCTGATCTAGAAGACTTTTTATGAATAGAAGACCTTTTATGAATAGAATTTTTTTCAAATACCTTATGAAAATTAGAACACAACATCTCTACTCATTCTCTTTTCTGCAAGTCTAGTAACCCTATAAAGAAAGGAAATTGATGCAGAAGTATAATTAGCCAAAACTATATAGGACATTAGTTTGGGTTAGTATTGATAAGTAATACATACATACACATACACATACACATACAGTAGTTTTGTGCTCAAATATACTGGGGAAAGTCTACATGTCAAGTTATCCTATTGGAAATATATATTATGAAAGTATATTAAAAACTATGCTAATTCCTGTAATAAAGACATGTGAAGACACGTTTAAGTTTTCTTTATCTCATGTTTTCCAAATTTACTTGGTCACAGAACAATTTTCTTTCCAGTAATATCCAATCCATATTCCATGTTCTGAACTAATTTAAGTAACAGGAGACTAGCATAATATATTTTTAGTGAACACACATTGAGTTTGCGTGATCACCATTTCCTTACCAAAGTACTTTTTAATACAAGGGCACATCAAAAAGTTTGCTGGGGGGCCTACATTGTGACACAGCAGGTAAAGCTGCTGCCTGCAGTGCCAGCATCCTATATGGACACTGGTTGGAGGCCTGGCTGTTCCACTTCCGATCCAGCTCGCTGCTATGGCTTGGGAAAGCAATAGAAGATGGCCCAAGTCCTTGGGTCCCTCCACCCGTGCAGGAGACCTGGAAGAAGTTCCTGGCTTTGGATTGGCATAACTCTGGCTCTTGCAGCCAATCAGGGAGTGAACCAGCGGATGGAAGACCTCTTTCTCTCTCTGTCTCTCTGTCTTTCTGTCTCTCTCTCTCTGTCTCTCTGCCTCTCCTCTCTGTGTAACTCAGACTTTCAAATAAATAAATCAATAAATCTTTTTTAAAAGATTTACTTATTTATTTTAAGGGGAGAGTGACAGAGTAAATGAGAGAGAGAGAGAGAGAGAGAGAGAGAGAGAGAAGGAAGATTTTCCACCTACTGGTTCACTCATCAAATGGCCTTAAGATCCAGGGTTGTGCCAGGATTAAATCAGGAGCCAAGAATTCCATCCAGGTCTCCCCGGCGGGTGGCAGGGGCTCAAGCATCCCCCACCTCTTTCCAAGGCATATTAGCAGAGAGCTGTATTAGAATGGATCTGTCAAGACTCAAACTGGTGCTCTGATATGGGATGCCAGCCATGCAAGAGGAAGCTTAGTTTGCTGTGCCTCTATTCTTAAGTTTATAATAATGGTTCATCAGTTTAATATACCAATTTTCCCACTATTCTAAATTGTTCTCCTATGCCTCATAGATGCTGAGAATTAGGACAAGAATATCATCTGTGAATATCAAGTCTGTCTGTAAGTATTTGAAACATGGTCATATACTACATATACTGTAAAGCAGATGGATGCTATTGTAATGAAAAGATGCACAATAGAAAAGAATACTTACATTTCTGAATACAAAACTGGAAATAAGTATTTTGCAGTACCTATTATGTGCCAAGCAATGTGTAAAGTAGGTATGTTCATTAATTCATTTAATTCTTCATAACAATCCACAAAAAAAAAACTATTATTATCTCTGGCTTACGGTAACTAAAGCTGAGGCACCATACTTCAGTAACTTGCTTAAGGTCAGGTAACTAATAGACTAGCAATGTTTCTAAAATGGTTCATTTAATTCTATATATTTTTAATCACTGTGCTATACTGCCTCCCTGAGGACAAAGAGCATATTTTATTTACTCCAAATTAGTTCAGAATGTCTAGTATAGTAGTTGCTCAAAAAATATTTGCTGGATGAATGACTATAAATAGATGCATTTCACCTGTACCTGAAAAGGAATGATCATGCATTCAAAGAGTTTATGTTCTCTAGGCAAAAAAAAAAAAAATCTCTATTTGTTTTGGAACTTTGATTCCTATTTAATATTATGCTACACTTAGTCTATGGAATTCTATCTAAATACCATTAATGTCTTTCAATTGAATCCTTGAAATTCTGGAAAGAAAACAAAAGGAAACAGCTTAACAAACTTCCACGTAACCTTGAATAAATGACTTGGGATGCATGAGCTCTCTGTGAATAATTGCATGTAATGAGTACAGATGTTTTTGAAGGTTCAATTCTTATTTTCATCTAATGAGGCTCTGTTATTTCACTAGAGAGTAAAATATCATCTTAGAAATGGTAATTTCTAACTTAGGAGGAATTGTAGAAAATTTATTTCTAACTTTTTAATATCTCTCAGTTCACCATACTAAATCTCCAGGGGTTCATAATTGCATAAAGAAAAATGAATCCAAGTAAATAATGCTAATACAAGATCCTGATGAAAGCAATAAAGTAGACTTAAGCAAGATACTATGGGAAGAGATTCAATAAGATGAGTTGGATCTGAAAAAGATCCACTCATCCATAAAGACAATTTGCTTGGCAGCTACCATGTGCTAGGCACTGTGCTCATTACGAGAGAGACACAGAGACTCATTCAAAAAAGATTCTGGGGTGGGCATTTGGCACAGCGGCTAAGACAGCTGCTTGGGATGCCCACATTCTATATTGGAATGCCTGCGTTTGTATCCTGGCTCTGCTTCCCATTCCAGCTTCCTACTAATGTGCAACCTGGGAGGCAGCAGGTGATGATGGCTCAAGTACTTAGGTCCCTGAGAGACACAGGGAGACCCAGATTATGTTCTTGGCTTCTGGCTTCAGTCTGGCCCAGTTCTGACTATTGCAGGCATTTAAGAGTAAACCAACAGATAGAATGACTCTCTCACTTTCTCTGTCTCACTTTCAAAAATAAATAAACAAATAATTAAAATATTTCTATTCACTTGTGTGTTTTTAAAATAGCACCAAATAACCCTTATAGGAAATTATCCTAGAAAATATGAGAGTGATGGGGCCGGCACTGTGGCTCACTTGGTAAATCCTCCGATGAACCCAGCACCAGCATCCCATATGGGCGCCAGGTTCTAGTCCCGGTTGTTCCTCTTCCAGTCCAGCTCTCTGCTGTGGCCCGGGAGGGCAGTGGAGGATGCCCAAATGCTTGGGCCCTGCACCCACATGGGAGACCAGGAAGAAGCACCTGGCTCCTGGCTTCAGATCAGCATAGCGCCAGCCGTAGCGGCCATTTGGGGAGTGAACCAACAGAAGGAAGACCTTTCTTTCTGTCTCTCTCTCTCACTGTCTGTAACTCTACCTGTGAAATAAATTTAAAAAGAAAAGAAAATATGAGAGTGCTTATTTCCCAAAGCTGATTAGTGAAAATTCTCTCTCATTGTACTTTAATGCATATTTCTCTTAATATCAGTGAGACTGAGTTTTGTGTATGCATGAGGAATTTGTACTGCATTTTTTGAACTGTGTATTCATGTCCTTTTTCTGTTTTGCTATTATGTTGTTTATTTTTCTTTTATCAATTTCTAGAACTTATAAACTGGGAATAATAGAACTTGTCTGTGATAACTACAAATATTTTTCAAGCTGGATGAGAAGCAAGAGGAGTCAAGACTTGAACCACACTCTGATATAGAATGTGGGTGTCCCAGGGGGCAGCTTAACCTACTTCATCACAACGCCTGCCCCTGGTCTGAATGTTTCACTAGTTTAAATGGCCTTTCCTATTTCTTGGTAATAATTGAATTAACCTCGCCTTTCTTTTTGTCTTTTTATAGCTTTTTTTCTTTCTGCATTTGTTTTTGTTTTCTGGATGTTATGACAACACATTTATGCCTATTCCCTCCTTTGATTTTTGCTGGAACATGCAACAGATTCCAGACATCATGTCAATTCACCTCTCAGTACCTGAGTGTACTTATCTAATTAATAGGACTTATTTTTCCACATAATCACCATGTCATTATTATACCTACCAAAATTAACAATAATTCCTTAATAGTACCTAATACCCAGACTAAGTTAAGCATTTCATGATTATCTTAAAGACTTTTTAAATTTTATTTAAAGATTTATTTATTTATTTGAAAGGCAAAATTACAGAGAAAGGAAAGACAGATAGAGATCTTCCATCCGCTAATTCACTCCCCAAATGGCTGCAATGGTGGGGCTGGAGCAAGTTTGAAGGCAGTAGACTCCATCCGGGTCTCCCACATGGGTACAGGAGCCCAAGCACTTGGGCCATCTTCCACTACTTCCCCAGGCTCATTTGCAGGGAGCTGGATGGGAAGCAGAGCAGCCGAGACTCAAAGCAGCACTCATATGGGATGGCAGTGTCACAGGCAGCAGCTTAACCCACTGTACCACAATGCTGGCCCTCAAAGTTTTTTTTTTTTTTTTAACAAAAACATCTAAATATGAGAACAAAGTTCATACAGCACATTTGGTTATGTCTCTTAAGTTTGTTTTATTCTTCCTCCCTCTTCTTTTCTCCTTGTTACATATATAAATCTAAGCAGCAGGCAGAGAGAAAAGTACAGAATCACTCTGAAATTTAATGTAGAATCTTCTCAAATTCTTTGAGGGGCACAGAGAGAATTTACAGAAACAAATAACATTTCTCTTTTTCTAGCATATTTAATTTGATCAAGACACATTATTCATAAAAATAATTTGCTTTTGATAAATCTAAACTTTATGGCATTTATCTAGGATGTTTCAAATATTTCCTTGTGAACATTGTTATCGGCTCTCATTTTATATACTTATTGTTATATTTGAAATATTTGCTAAAAGGAGGACAAAATAAATTCAGTAATGTACCATAATTTGGGCACAGTATATACAATGACCCTGAAACTGTGTGGTTGGAGTGTAATGATCAAGGATTGGAATGACTTGAGATGAGTTACAAAAAGTAAAGCAGATGCCAAACCATGCAGGACTGCTAGGCATTAAAGGATTATTTTTAATACTGAGAACAGGTCAACGAAATGTTTTTTAAGTTTGCAGTTGTAGTAACTTTCAACTCAGAAAAATTCTTAATATTTCTATATGTGATTAACTAGCTCACATGAATATATACATGGGAATATAAGCTGTTTGGCTCTCATCCATCAATATATGAGGCAAAACTGAGTGTATTTTTTAAAAAAATATATTTTTGTCAAGCCTAGAAACATGCCATTACATTTCTGTCCACATTTCCACCAACTCTTCATGTTTATGCGTAACTAGAACTGACCTAATATCTGACATATAATTCAGAGTTCAGAAGTTTCTATTTAAAAAAATACAAGTTATATTTGTGAAAAAAGCACAACTCCTGCAATCATATTTTCAAATTTTATTTCAGTTCCATTCATTTTCCTTCTTACCTAAGAGGCATGTTTCTCTGTGATGAAAGATGTAATTTCAGTGCCATTGGTTGACTCATTTATAAAATCCCATTTTCTCATATATAGATCTCCAAAGTGCATATTATCAACCACTTAATATTCATCAAATAAGATTTAAGGTAATTGCAATATGCAAATTGGATGTTAAAATAAAAACAGATTCTCCTGAGTCACAATAACAATGTGCCATTCATGTGACTGTTATATACATTTTTCCATGTTCATTTCTATTTCTCAAAACCAACCTTCTTAGAAGGCAACATATTGAAACACAAAGAGCATGAGGATTGAAATCAATCAGAAGAGTACCACAAACCACGGTTTTGTTGTATACTTCAGAGGGTCGTAGTCTCTCTGAGCCTCAGTAGTGTTCATCTACAAAATGGTAATAATATTACTTAACATGCAAGATTGCAATGAGGATTGAGTGAGGTAGATTATATAAAGTATTTGGCACACAGCAACTACTTAATATCTATGATATTTTATTATGGTATTTAATAATTTGAGAGATTTGATAAAGAAGTTTGAGATATATTAGGATTTTTCAGCATATATTACCAGTTAGCTGATAACCTTTCACTGATAATTGACATATTTGATCAATGATACGTCTTGTTGATAATCTCTCATTGATAGTATTTGGGAGATCATTAAATTTATTCTTTTTTAAGATTTACTTTTAAAAAGGTTTATTTCTTGTTTAAACTCAGAGTTACAGGGAGAGAGAGACAGAAGAGACAGGAGAGAGAGGGGGAGAGAGAGACAGAGAGAGAGAGAGAGAGAGAGTGAGAGAGAGAAATCTTCCATTTGCTGGTTCACTCCCCAGATGGCTGTAACAGCCATCACTGGGCCAGAACAAAGCCAGGAGCCAGGAGCTTTTCTTAGTCTCCCAAGTGGGTACAGAGGCCAAAGCACTTGGGCCATCTTCCTCTGCCTTCCCGGGCCATTAGAAGAGAGCTGGATCAGAAATGGAGCAGCTGGGACATGAACCAGGACCCCCATGGGAAGCCAGCATCGCAGGTGCAGCTTTGCCCACTACACCACTACGCTGGCCCCTGATTTATTCTTTATGCCCTCAGTGCTTCCACTTATAATTTTGTAAATTAAGCAATTAACATTACTAGACAAAGTGAGTATGCCTAATTTTGCTTCATTTTCTTAATATATTCAGTTCATTTTCTGTTTTACATTTATTTACATTCTTACTAGAAAAGTAATATAAGCATAAGTGATTTTCATTTCCCAGGCAGCATGATATGGGATGTAAAATAGATTTATGCTAACAATTATCAAATAATATTTCTATCTGAATCAATTTGCTTTTTAAAAAATTCTAGTCAGGACAGGTGTTATGGTGCAGTGGGTTTAGTTGCTGCTTGGGAGGTCTGCATCTCATATCAGAGTGCCAGTTTAAGTCCCAGCTGCTCCTCTTCCTATCCAGCTTCCTGTTATTGTGTCTGGGAAAGCAGTGGTGGATGGCCCAAGTACTTGGAGCCCTGCCACCGGTGTGGGAGACCCAGATAGAGTTCCTGGCTCATAACTTCCACAGGGCCCAGAACTAGCTGTTGCGTGCATTTGGGGAGTGAACTTGCTATTGAGTGCATTTGGGGAGTGAACCAATGGATGAAAGACCTTCTGCTCTACACACACACACACACACACACATGCACACACACACATATATGAATGAGCTGGGTCAGTGACTAATTAATTGAGTGCTATTTACTGATACTGAAATTGGAATCACCTTTTCTAATGGGGCTGGTCCATTGTCTTGGAACTCACCCCTTAGGAGGAATTCTTTTCCATGATGTCCTTTGGCCCTCAGGTAACTAGGCTCAGAGAACTGCTTTCCCACCAGTTCTCCAAACACACCCAGACGTGTTAAAAGCCTAAATGGAACATAGCTTGGGTGCATATTACAATTTTCTCTTCATTGTAAAAACTTTGTAGTAAATGTCATATTGTGTATCTTCACTCTGGAATCAATTCTTATAAAAATGGGAAAATAAGCAATCCTTTATCTGGGCCCTCTAAACTTGGTTCATAGGCTCAGATTCTCATATAACGAATAGCCCTTTTATGACATCCTCCACTGGCATATCCAGGGTGATAGAACATAACTGGACTATAATCCAGATTAGAAGTTACTCTGGTGTGAATTTGCCGCCTTTTCCAAGATGAACATTTTTCCTTTAGTTCCTGATCTACCTTAACCTAGACAAGTAGAACTCTGGGATTGCACTTTGTTGTGGATCTCCCTGAGGCCTCTGTCAAGGAGCCATATGGTGAAAAACCACTGTCTATTAGTAAATTATATGGACACAGGTAGGCAGATGCTATGTATTATAATTATAGCCATTCTAGCCTCATCTTCTGGCCCATTCTTTACGCTCATTTCTGTTTCCCATGAAAATCAGACATAGTGGACTTTAAACTTTTCCTAAGCAAAGGACAGCCTCTTCCTCCAGCCTTAGTGCTCAAGCACTGGACTCACAGACACAGGAGAAATATTTCCCCCAATTTAATTGTAATCAATAGATCATATTTGCATACCTGCACATTAGTGCCACACCATTTTCAGTCAGCTCCTTTTACACAGACCTCAAATGTTAGCTCCACTTGACGGGGTGCAAATGTGCAGCTGTTATGCATTTTATACTAGATGGAGAGGCCCGAAGTCTACAAAAATCTACAATGATGCTGATTACTTGAATTCTCTGATGTCACCCTTGAGCACTAACAAAATTGGGTTGGGTCGCAGAGGTATCTCACCTGGGGAAGTTCCTGTAATTTTTCACTGCATTTAGCTACATGAGAGGTAAAGCTTATTGAATCTGTTTTCATCAGCCACCCAAAATTATGGATCTTCAATCAGTCAGGGCTTCCACAAAATAAAATGCCCAAAAAGGAAGGTCAGAGAGCTTTGGACACATGCTAAGAATATAGCGTGTTGGCTCCATTAAACATTTTATTCTGTTCTCATTCATCGTTTTCTAGCATTCTTGGTAAAACCAAATAGAAACTTTTAAACTATGATTATCATGAAAGTCCTGATGGAAATGGTTTTGGATTTTTGTGTATTAATCATCTGGAATATCATTGCATAATAGTCCATATATATTGTTCACATGGAATAGTTTGCATAATAAGCTCTAAAGACAGAAACATTTCTTTTTAAAATATAGACAATTGTGATGAGAGCCCTTTAATTTTAGGAATGATGGGTGAAAGATTTGTTTTCCAGGAGTCTGCTCCCACGAGTTCTGCTATCTGGTTTTACAAACAAGAAGTCTTTGTTCATTAACTCTATGGGCTTGCCATTAAGGATTGTTTCCTGATAGACTGCCAAATTTGGAGGTCTTTTGCAGTATGCAGAAGTTTCACAGTGGATTTAATGTCTTCAATTGCCCTTGACAAATAAAACAAAAGAAAATCTAACTCCAAATTAGTTCCAAAGGTTTTGTTTTTTTTTTTTTTTTTTTTTTTTTTTTTTTTTTTTTTTTTTGTCTTCTACTAGTCAGTCATTGCTTAAGGCTTTCACACATACATGCTGATATCCTCTGGGAAAAATCGAATGTGCAAAAAGAAATCAGATGTTTCTATTTCTATCATACAGACCAGGGCAAAACTTGACAAAATAACTGACTTACTACTTCCAAATAATATCAATCCTAAAGTAAAATCTTAGTCAAACTGGAGGGATATTTCTCTCTGTTTTTTTAAGATTCATTATTTGAAAGGCCTAGTTACAGAGAGAGAGAGAGGTCTTCCAATTGCTGGTTCACTCCCCAAATGGCTACAAAAACAGCCAGACCTGGGTCAAGCTGAAGCCAGGAGCCAAGAGCTACTTCTGGGTCTCCCACGTGGGTGCAGGGACCCAAACACTTGGACCACTTTCTCCTTCTTTCTCAGGAGCGTTAGCAGGGAGCTGGATCTGAAGTGGAGCAGCCAGGACTCACACTGGTGCCCATATGGGATGCTGGCACTGCAGATGGCAGCTTAACCTGCTAAACCACAGCACTGGCCCCATGAAAGATTATTTTTCAAACTGCATATCACAGCCCATTAAATTACTAAATCCACTCAGGCCACAAACAGTATTAAAAAATAATGAAGTATAATAGTATAGAATAAGAAATATAAGAACATGTGTCATTTAGAAAAATAATTATTTATGAAGATTTTCTCTGTTATTTATTTGTGTGTATGCATGTATGTTCTATAAAGAGCCATAAAAATGTATTTCACCTGTAGACAGTAGTAAACAAAACCAAACATTTGAAGTCCACTATCAGAATAGTCACCAATCCCAAATGCGTGGAAGGCCCTTTTCTCTTAGCTTGACGTCCTCTGTATCTGTTTACTGAAGTTGAGGCTGCAAGGGTTTATACAGGACCTCACAGCCTACAGCTACTACAGACAATGTATAGGTAGGGCTACATTTTCAAACAACCTTGCCTTCCCAGAGTATTCTGGAAATTCCAAATAGACCTAATTTCCTGCTTGGGGATAATGTCTATTCCTTATTTCTATAACACATGACATGACATATGCATGTCTTCATTGCTAATTTTAGCTCTGTAGTATAGATCGAAGCTTTGCAGGTATCATCATCATCACCCACTTATTTCCAGTAACATCTAATCTGAAGGTGATATTAAGTCCTCTCTCTCTCTTTTTTTTTTATTTGACAGGTAAACTTATTGACAGTGAGAGAGAGAAACAGAGAGAAAGATCTTCTTTCCGTTGGTTCACCCCCCAAATGGCCACTATGGCCGGAGCTACGCTGATCTGAAACCAGGAGCCAGGTGCTTCCTCCTGGTCTCCCACGTGGGTGCAAGGGCCCAAGCACTTGGGTCATCCTCCACTGCCTTCCCAGGCCAAAGCAGAGAGCTGGACTGGAAAGAGGAACAGCCGGGACTAGAACCATCACCCATATGATATGCCAGCACCACAGGCGGAGGATTAACCAAGTGAGCCACGGTGCCAGCCCCAAGTCCTCTCTCTAAAACAAATGGTTAGAGATAGTGTAGACCAAGGCAGGAGGTGGTATTCTGTGAGTGCCAGAAATGGTTCTGAAATGGGCATTTGGGATGTTGTTGGTCATGTAGGTGGGCTGGTGAGCCCAAGAATGTATGAATCCTTCTCTCAATCTGTCTACTTTGCATGAGCCCCACTTGAATAGCACCTCCACAGAACCAGTCCTTTTCTATAGATATTTTCAAAGTGGCTGTACTCAGGTGACTTGGGACTTTAAATAGCCAGCATCCATGTTCTTCAACTGCTCTGACAAAGGCAGTGCTGAATTTAAGATTACCAATATGTCTAAGGTACTTCATATAACCCACTTCCTTTCCGTTAGGAGTTAAGAGGCAGCAGACACTTATTCTAAATTATCCTTATAAATTAATATAGCAATTTTTTCTTAATCAGTCATTGGAATTTTGTGATTCATGTTGTACAAACATAATAGAATGATTTACTAACTTTCTAATAAGCCATGTTGGAAATCTTGTATCTGGTCATAGTATTTGTGATTCTGATAATCCATGTCCATGAAAAATTTTCCAGATCTTTTTCACATTACCACAGTAGGTGGTATATATATACACACACATACATATACATTTAGATTTAGTCATAATCCCATTAATCAATCATCTGTTAGTATAATTTCTACAATCATCAGTCTCTGACAAACCAATCTCCTAGGTCAATAGCTGTTATCTGGGGGGGGGGCAGTTTTCCCAGTCAAGGAACATTTTGCAATGTCTGAAGACAATTTATGTTATCACGATTGGGATGATGGTGCTACTGCATCTAGTGGGTAGAGGCCAAGGACATTGCTAAACATCATGCAATGCACCAGGCAGTCCCCATCTTCCCCCCATACACATAGAGAACTATTTTGTTCAAAATGCCAATGATGCCAATGTTGAAAAATTCTGTTCTAATCCTGGCATTTGACCCTGCCATTTCCTTGAGTCATTCAAACTTACAGGGAACTGTTCCTTTTATACATGCCTTTCTTTATATAAGACTTATACCATGGGCTTTATCCTGATCTTCCTTCTCAACCTCTTACTCTTCTTCTCAGAACTTGAAGAGAACTCACCTCAAGTTAACCTAGACCTTAAGTTTGGAATTTTCTAGGGTGATACCCAAAAGGAAGAAAGAAAGAAAGATTGAATTTTTTGTTTCTTGTTGTTCAACTTCTGGTAAACTAACATGTACAAGTAAAGTGAGTTTTTGTTAAGTATGCAACATCGATATGCTGCTTGAAATAATATTCTGGGGCTTCAAAAGGCTAAAATTAGTCTCAATCAATGTTATATACACAACAGGGTTGATTCAGTTCATTTCAATGGCTGATAGAGGGGAAATATAATGGGTTCAATTTTAAACATGATTAGTTCGAGGTCCCTGTGAGTCATTTAAGCAGAGATGTCAAGTAGATAATTGAATATATGGAATTGAAGGCAGAAATAGAAATGTGGGTATCATCAACTTACAGATGGTGATTGAAACCATGAGAGTGGATAGTCACAGCTCAGGAAAAAAATATAGATTTAGAAGAGCAAGTCATCTATACTGAACTCTTAGGTAATTCCAATGCTTGATGTCAGATAAATGGTCAATCCAAAGCCAATGTTCTTTCCAGTATACCAGGCTGTCTTTAGGCCAGAATATGAATTTCATTTAATCATTCAATAAAATTTTATATTAAGCCCCTATTATACCCCAGATGCTATTGTAAGCACTTGGGACACATCAGTAAAAAGAAACTGACAAAAATCCTAGACTCTAGGAAACTTATAGTTTAATCAGTTTCTTTAAAATGAAACAGGGGGACACTTCAAAAGTTTAGCTGGTAGAGTAGAGGAGTATAGAGTTATAATGAAATGGGTTCTAGAGGTCTTCCCTATAATAAAGGCTCTGGCTTTCTGAGAACCTCAATCTCTCCTCCTCAATGTTAGAAAGAAAGCCCAAATTCCATCTTATTCTCCCTCTCCTCCCACTCTAGCTTCTTTGGTGCTGCATATGACTTCAGCTTATCCACAAATTTGCCAATTACTTTGAACTAGTAAAATAGATAAAAAAAGTAATCCAGAAATTAGAGAAGTATTGACCTTGTGTGAAAGCAAGGAGAAAGAATGTCACACAAAAAGGAATGAGAAGCATTCATAATGAAATAAATAATGTTACGGACCCAAGTTAAGATAACTGCACAAAGAAATCTCAGTTCCTAGATTGACAACATATGACAAAGATAGAGAAACATAGTTATACAGTATTGCAGGAAGTAAGGGTAAATGGGTGGCTGTAGTTTGAAAATGTCAACCTGTATTAGGAACGGAAGAATTAGAGGAAAGGGAGGTAAACTCACATGGTCATCTTTCTGATTATGTACATACTCTTGTTATCTTTTTTTCCTCCCATCAGGCAACAAATTGATGTGAGTCAAACGAGATAATAAATGCATTGAATGAAACTTTGGTGATAAAAATTTAGACTTTCTCAGCATTTCTGAAATAGCCCTGTTATTTGAGAGGAAAGGGATCACAGATGGAAAAAGCCTAGTAACACTTAAAGACAGCTTTTCTGCTGTTCCTTAAAATAGCATTGATTGTGTTTGCCCTCTATTTGATTTTGTGCATTTCTGACATTTTATACCAACCCAATGACCATTTTTAAACAAATATGAAACTCCAGAGCTATATGTTGTAACCCAAGAACACTTGTAAAATAATCTCAGTTCCCAATGATTTTCTTAGTTCTCTGTGATGCCCCTGGCTGTTGAGAATTGGAAGCCTACACAATATCCTGTCTCAGGTCTCAGGAGGATATTAGTGTACCAATCATTGAATCTCAAGTGGAGATTTCAGAAGAATCTCCAGGGTTTGGAATTTTTTCAAATTACACACTTCCTTTTTCAATCCCCTGTAGAGTTTGATATATACCTTCTGCCCTTACATTAAAAGTCACTGCTACAGTGAGCTACTGATACTTATGAGATATGTTAGGAAGATAAAAAGATTGAAGAAGACTGACTTGTTTGATGGTCTTAATATATTCCAGAGCTATATCTCTCTGATAAACTCCTAGCCCTAGCAGCAATGAGTTTTCCATAACAATGCTATTTCCAGACTAAAACAAACAGATTTTGTGACGCTGGCATTCCATATCAGAGTGCCAGTTTGAGTCCTGGCTGCTCTGCTTCTGATTCAATTCCATGCTAATGTGCCTGAGAAAGCAGCAGAAGATGGCACAGTCATTTGAGTCCCTGCCACCCATGTGGGAAACCTGGATGGAATTTTGGGTTTCTGGCTTCAGCCTTGACCAATCCCAGCCGCTGTAGCCATTTGAGGAGTAAACCAGCAGATGCAAGCTCGCTAGATTGCTCTCTCTCTCTCTCTCTCTCTCTCTCTCTCTTTGCTTTTCAAATAAATAATCTTTTAAAAATACAAGAAATTTTAAAAGTTATCAAAAGTTTATCAATAAGGGGGCAAGTGTTTGGTACAGTGGTTAGTTAACACAAGACTTGAGACTTCTGCATCCTATATCTGAGTGACTGGGTTCAAGTTCCACTTCTACTCCCACTTCCATTTCCAGCTCCCTGCTAATGCACACCCTGGGAGGCAACAGTGATGGCTCAAATGCTTGGATCCCTGCCACCCATGGGGGAGAGTCAACATGAGTTCCCATCCTCTAGTTTCCACGTGGCCCAACCGTGGCTGCTATAGGCATTTGAGGAGTGAGCCAATGTATGGAAGTTCTCTCTGTGTCTCTCTTTCTCTTTTTCTCTCCCTGTCTTTCAAATAAATAAAATAAATAAGTAAATAGTTTTCAAGATTTATTTATTTATTTCAAGACCAAGAGACAGAGAGATCGAGACAGAAAGAGCAAAAGCTACCAAGCGTGTGCATGAGAGAGACCTTCCATCTGCAGCTTCATTCCCCAAATGTCTTACAACTGCTGGGACTGTGCCAAGCCTAAGCCAGTAGCCAGAAACTCCATCTGGATCTCCCATGTTGGCATGAGCTCAAGTACTTGGATCATCTTCAACGCTTCTCCCAGGCACCTTAGCATGAAGCTGGATCCAAAGCAGAGTAGCTGGGACTCTAACTGGTATTCTAATATGGGATGTCAGCATCCTAGCCAACGACTCAATGCACTGAGCAAAAATGCCACCCCCAATAAAAATTTTTAAAAACTATAGAGATAGCCAAACTATCTAGTAGAACATTCTACCTATCTGACTAGACCTGATTTAGGAATGCAGAGTACTGGCTATCAAGTACTATTCCAGTTACCATTGCTATGTAACAAACCACCCAAACTTAGTGGCATACAACAGCTGATTTTTTAAAATTCTCAAATATTCTAAATTAGGGTTAGGAATTTGGGAAGATGTAGTAAGGACGGATTGTTGATGTTCCAGTGTCTGAGGCCTCAGCTTGGGAAGACTCAAAACTGAAGGTTAACACAATCTGAAGCCTCAGTGACTTCCATATCTGGCAGCTGATGCTCTCAGCTATGATGTCAGCTTGGGCTATATGCTGGAACACCTACTTTTTAAAAAATGATTTATTTATTTATTTGTTTATTTGAAAGGTATAGCAGAGAGAAGGACACACACATACACACACACACACAAACATACACCGATCTTCTACCCACTGGTTAACTCTCAAGATGAACAGCCATGTCTGGACCAGCCAAAGCTAGGAGCCTGTAACTACATCCTGGTCTCCCACATGGGTAGCAAGGGCCCACATACTTAAGCCATCTTCTGCTGTATTCCCAGTCACATAAGCAGGGAACTGGATCAGAAGCAGAGCAGCCAGGAACCTGCACTCTGATATGGAATACTGGCATCACAAATGATGGCTTAACTTGCTGTGCCACGATTATGGTCCCTCCCTGTGACTTCTTAATGTAAGTGTTTGGACTCCATTACAGTATGGCAATTGAGTTCCAAGAGCAAGTGTCCAAAGAGTCACAAAGTGGAAGCTCTATCACCTTTTATGTCCTAATCTTGGAACTCACACATCATAACTTATGCCATAGGTACAATTCCATTTAGAGTGAATGGACAAGAATGTACATGCCACTTCTTGATGGAAGAAATGTCAAATCCACATTTTAAGAAGAGCATGTAGAATTGGAGATATTGTAGTCATCTTTAGGAAATACAGTCTCCTACAATCTGCCTACTGGCTTCAGTGATTATCCCTCCCACATGCAAAATGCAGTGATTCTCTCCTTTAAGACTCTTAAGTCTAATGGCATTTATGACAGCAGTTCAACTACCAGATCTCATTATCTAAATTGAGTCTGTATGCCAATGAAGTTTCTAACATTTGATTCTTTAGGTACAGTTCCTTGAGCAACTCTTGAACTGAAGACACACAAACTGAAGTTCTAAGTTATCTGCTCCATACATCTAACATAAAATTATGGGAACAGTCTTAGAATAAATGCTATGAATCCTTCCATAGAAAGGGGGTAGGGAATGGAAAGAATATAACAGTCAACTCCAAAATCTAGCTGGACCTACATTGCATTTACTTTTTTTTTCTATTCTATTACTTGGAATTTACTCAATATCATTCCCCTCCCTGTCTCAAATTTCTTGGATTCACCTTCTGAATCATGTTCGTAGTTGAGTAGTTTTTCAGTCTACTTCCTCCTATAGTAATTTGGGAGTACAGAGCACTCTATTTTGTACTATCTCCTCCCTTACAGTCAAACTTGCTAAAAAATTCTTGAAAAACCTTGTGAGAGTTCTGTGTATCAATTTATAACCCACTCCATTTGAAAAAAGCCATACCAAAGACATTTCTATACTTTTCTCTAGCTTGGGCTCCGTGGGTAACTGTTGTGTGATCACTCACTTAAACTTCTTAGGGCCCCATTGTTTAGCAAAAAAAGATCTGTAAGTTGCATCCTTAAGATCCTTAGAAGGACTTTTGTCTGTCTGAAAGGTTCTAGGAGGAACTGGCTCACATTTTTTTTGATGTTTTAACAAAAGATCTTACAATCCCAAACTGGTTTCGATCTTTGGCCTAAAGCCCTTTTTGGCTTGAGAATCACTGTCTGGAGAGGTTAGTACAGAGAAACTCTTATTTTCAAGCTCACCAAGTCCTGAATTCATTAGCTCATATCTCTCCTTTCACATTTTATTACATGCAGTGCAAAGAAGCCAGGTGACACTTTAATATTTTACCTATATATCTCTATAACTAGATCATCAAAATACCGTATTTTCCGTGTTATCACAGAAGGCTGTTTTGATTTTTGCTACTATACAAGAAATTCCTTACTTCCTGCTTCTAATTTTCCTTATTTTCTTTAAGCCCTCATCAACAGCCCCTTCAAGATCCTGTAAGCTTTTTTTTTTTTATTTTGATGTGATAAGCTGCAAGCTTTTTCTACTGCTCTCTTCAAGCCCCCTTCATCTTCCACCTATGGGCTGGCCTCACAGCCAATGATACTCATTTTCAGGTTTTGTTATAGTGACACTCCATTTACAGATGGCAAATTCTATTCCAGGGCCAGTGCCGTGGCTCAATAGGCTAATCCTCCGCCTTGCTGCGCCGAGACACCAGGTTCTAGTCCCGGTCGGGGCACTGGATTCTGTCCCGGTTGCCCCTCTTCCAGGCCAGTTCTCTGCTGTGGCCCGGGAGTGCAGTAGAGGATGGCCCAAGTCCTTCCTTGGGCCCTGCATCTCATGGGAGACCAGAAGCACCTGGCTCCTGGCTTCGAATCAGCGCGGTGCACCGGCCGCAGTGTGCTGGCTGCGGCGGCCATTGGAGGGTGAACCAACGGCAAAGGAAGACCTTTCTCTCTGTCTCTCTCTCTCTCACTGTCCACTCTGCCTGTCAAAAAAAAATTCTATTCCAGTTAACTGCTGATGAGTAACAAGTCATCCCAAATTACAGGCACAAAACAACCATTTTGTTACACTCAGATTCTATAGGTCAAAAATTTAGAAAAGACATAGCAAGATTGTCTCGTTGTTCCAAAATGTCTTAGTTAACTCACCCGACAATATTCCAAGACTAGAGATTAGGACAGTTTGAAAGCGTATTCATTCATATGCTTAGTCATTGATGTTAGCCATTTGTTGGGGCCTTGGTTTGGGCTCTTAGCCAGAACTACATTTAGCTTGCCCATGTGGCTGTTTGGAGACTTGTTTTTATTTAGAGAGATCAATCTGAGGGTACCCATCATCATGTGTCCAAGGGATCAGTCATCACAACTTGGAATAATCATATTAAATAGAAAAAATGCCTTGTTCATGTTTAATGCAATTGGAACTATTATTTTGGCAGTTCAAATTCAAAACATGCATGCATTGGGTAGCCATAACCTAGGAATGGCTACATTGTCATGCAATCCTGGACAAGACAGTATGGGATAATAGAGGGCACTTAATCCCAAGAGATCCTCTACATAGGAAATGCTATAGCCATCCACAGGAAGTTGAAAATAACTCAGATCATTAGATATGAACAACTAGCAGATGGTTACATGTAACCTTGCATAAGGCACACTGTGAAGGACAATGAAGTAGACTGAACTGGAAACCCACTCTATGGAACGACTGATTGCAAATGTCAGCTGAAAAAGTCTTCAAACACATTATTTGCTTTTGGATATTACCACATAACCACTTAAGACATTTATAGTACATTGTCTGGGATTCCTATTGATCTTTTATTTGGAATGATGCCCTTCAATATATTAGAAATATACCTGAATCAAGGAATACCAAAGAAGTCCTAAAGCTGCTAAGGTATCCTTACCAAAGTTGATAGAGGATTAAGAATTGAAATCATATTTTAAATATTACTTTAAATTAATCCTGTCCACCTACTAGTATATCAGAAGCTTTTTCCTAAAATTATATTATCTAACTAGAAATGTTAAGTTCAACAGTTTTCATACATTCCCTTAAGATTGAGTTTGCATAAAACATGTTTGAATAACAAAAAAATCAAGTATACCAATAAATTATATCTTCATTTCAAATATCAGAGGTGAATTATTGCATAAAAATTAGAAATTAGTATTGAAACAAAAGAAAAGTGGCAGTTTTTACTTGATATATTTAAAGTTGTGATGTTATCATAAATGCATTGTTAAACTGTTAAAACTTATAGAATTCCATAGGCAAGTTAACTAGCAACCAAGAGAGATAAAATTATCCTGTAATCTTTGTTACTTCCTTTACTACCATTTCAATTCTCCATCTGGTTCAGGTCACCATGGTTCATCCTATCACCCAAGACCTTGTGAGTAAAACTCCTACTGATATCTCCACAATCTAAAAAGTAGTACATGATCATCACATTATTAAACGAATAGTTTCAGAAGTACTATACATGTGAACCTTGATGATTTTGCAAGAATCCTGCAGTCCTTTTATTAGGACATTCCTGGAAAGTAAGTAAGCAATTTTTGAAGGGAAAGAAGTTGCAGAACTATTGGCTCTATAATCTAAGGTCTTACTTCTATATCCAGATATTTAATGCCTTTTAAGATAATTTTCCCTTACTTGGTTCAGTTGTTGAAAACCCATCACATAGTAACTTCATGTACACATAAGCCTCAGGCTTCTGAGCAAGGCAAACCATTTTAAGTATTCTGTCTGATGGGAGGAATATAGAAATTGGTCATTCTGCACATAGGTCTCTATGCCAGACCTATGATGGATTACATTAGCACTTTGGAAAGAATGTGACTGCCTGCTCATGAGGAGAGTCTGGTACTTCCAAGGCAGAAGACAGACATTGTGCAAGAGTTCCATTTTCTGAAAAGGGTGTCCTATGGCATGATGCTGCCCTAAGCATGGCATTTCATTAAAGGGTTTCTGCATTTTTATGTGAACAATTGATATAGGCAACAAAGGTTGACAGCCCGGAATTTGCAACCTGGACACCTAGATCCATCAACTAAGCATTCTGCTTCTTTATAGTATATCATCCATGACTGACTAAATACACCAGCATGAAATACCATATTGCATAATATTCAGCCACCTTATGTACAAGTGTGTCAGGCCTGACAGCAAGAAGTGCTGCAGCTATCTAATAATGATGAATCAAACAGGCTTTCTCCAGCTAGCTTTATCTTAAGTCACAGGAGTCTTGTCGGCTTATATAATCTGCCTATATACCTAAAAACCCAGAATTCAGGGCATCAGGGAACTGAAAAATGGTCTAGCAAATCCAGATTCACTCCAATCCTCCATTAGATTGGGGAGCACATGTAATAGGCATCTGCTGCTAGGAGATAGCCATAATCTGTAAGGACCTAACAGGGTAGGAAATTACATGGTACTGCTCATACTTGTGTTGATATTTGACTCAGTTAGTCCAGGTCCATGACTGAACTATCATCAGAAGCACCCTGAATGATGAGATTCATCCTGGCCTACTGACAATATCAGTGACCACAGATTATTCAGGTGTGTCTGCTTTATGAATCACACTGAAAACCAGAGTGCCAGAAAAGAAATAAGAAAATCAATCTACTGGGAAGTCATCTCTGAACAAATGAAAGGAAGTTACTCTGTTAATTTATTTATTGAACAAGTAATTATTGAGCACTTACTATGAGATAGGACTTTGCAGTGGTGAACAAAGTAGAAAAGAATTATTGCTTTGTGGGACTTACATTCTAAAGCAGGAGACAGAAAATAAATCTAACAAATAATTAAATTAAATAGCATATTTAAAAAGTGACCAACAAGAAGAGGCACTTGCTTACTCCACACAGTAGTTTTGAAAGCACTTGTAGTACTTTATAAAACATTTATCCCTTTTAGGCCTCTGGGCCTTTCTCATTAAGATAACCATCATGTCTGATAACAACACAACAGATCATTAGACTTTTGTAACTTTTGGATATTTGTATCAGCAGCATTTTTACATTATCATAACTTAAAATTTATCACCACTTCACATCTTGACAGTACCTTTAATATAATTCAAACATTCTTATTAGTTGTTGTCTCTACATATGAAAGATATATCCTTTTTATTTCCAGGGGACCAAATGGAAATGTCAAAGTCCAAAGAATTTGGAACTTTGATTTTTTTAATGCCTGTCACAGATGCCAAAAAGGTTTAAAATATCTGGTAAAAGCAGGATCCCTTAACATCATGACATAATATAGACCAGATTTGATCATTGTTATAAAGTGATCACTCACATGCTTTAGAATAAGTATATTTAAATAAACCATAACTCTTTTAAAACTTAGCTGTTTTTAAACCATCAGAACTTAACAGAGACATTAAGAGAACACAATAGATTACTTCAACAGAACACAAAATCTCTGCCTCTTTGATCATCCCCAAAATCATAAACATAACCTTAAATATAAGAGTTAGCACATGTAAAACTGACTCTATTATGAAGGACTCTCCGTCGGTATGTACAGTTTGAACTTTAGACTAACTAAAAATGTTAGATGGCTAACGTTTTTCTGTAATAATAGCCTGGCCACATAGAAGACCAAATAGCATAGCCAAAATGATTTCACAGCTAGATTTACTTTGCCATGGGCACAGTAAGCAAGCAAGAACTCCCTTTTCAAACCAAACTAAGGGATAGAAAGTTTTACTAATAACTTCAAAATTTATAGACAGTGTGAATAAGGTGGCCATCATGTTTGATGTTAAAGTGAGGACACAGCTTTCTGCCCAGCTTCCAAAGTAACCACCACTGTAGAAGGGACAGCCAACTAAGGTCTGTAATATTGCAGGCAGAATTGTAAATTTCCTTTTAGAGATGCCACCTGCCTTCTATTCAGGCCAGCAAGGTAATGGAAGTCAACAGGGTGCCTTCCATAAGGAGATTCGCACCTCCCTTGAGATGCATCTCCCAGCACTCCAAGTGAAGAGATAAATAGGTCGGGGCCTCAATCTAGCCAAGCCTTAACTCCCACTTAATTGTTATCAAGCCCCTCTTATCAGTTTCTATTTGCCTCTCAATGGGAAAACTTTCTCATGGTTTGGACAGCACTTTTCCTAGGTCCTCTAATAATGACTCTGCCCTTTGTTTTAAACCCTGTGAATTTAATGTGCTTGTTAGATTCATTTTCTCCAGACTTGAAACAGTGAAATTCTAGATGGCCATGCTTATGAAACCTCAGATGGAAGCAGTTTCTGCAAGCTAGCACTGTGTCCCCCCCCCCCCCCCCCAGTGAGGTCACTTCTTGCTGGAAGCCTGTCTTGACTGCTACTCTTCCCCTACTCAGCTTGAAGAAACCCGAGCAGTCATTGTCCTACACCCCCCAAAAGAAGTTAGGGTCCATTCTTCTGGGGGAAGGAATATGAAGAGTCGGGTGGTCCCAGTGGAAATTGATGGTGTAAAATGCATGTCTCCAAAAGTTATCTTTAGTAAGGTCAAAAGTACCTGTCCCACTCCTTAGGAGCTTCCAATTTTGCCAAGAGAATAGCAAGGGAGTGGTGATTCCATCCTTCTGAGCTCACAGTTTACTGTAAAAATAAGTTACCTATCCTACCCCTCGCAGATAAGATTACTGATCAGGTCTTTTGATGGGTTTCCTCCTTGCTTTGTAACTGAATGTCAAGCTGATTGTCAAGTTTTTTTCTTCCCCAAAATTATGCTTAAAAACCCCACTACCACCAGCCCCTACAGGTTTTGCCTCTCTTGGAGCCCCACCACCACCACCACCACTCTGCCAAGGAGGTCTCTGACTTAAGTAAATTCTGCTTTTAAATTTAAAAAGAAGGAGTGTTATGCAGATAAATAAAAGGAATGAGACAAAAAGATTAGTTTTAAATATTATCATCAAAGAGAAAGTACTAGTTCACCAAAGATTTGAAGAAGCTTGGGGTAAGAATGGGGAAGAACTCTAGACAAAGGGAACCAGAATTGGGAATTTCAACTCCAATTTAAATTTTGAACTGAAACCTGAGTTATTATGATAAATAACAAGTGCATCAGCACAATGCTACCTTGTGGTAATATGCATAAAACTTGCTTTATTTCTGGATATATCCTGATCTATTCACATTCACATAGTGCAAATATCTGTCTGCAATACTACTTTGGCGGCAAATGGGTACCAGCCACTCAACAAGTATAATGACCATTTAGTTTCCCTTTTTTTAAAAAAAAAGTGGGATATTATTTATTGTTTAGAGGAGAGGTCAGCAAACTAGAATCCATGGTCACATCTCATTAACTGTATTTTTAATTCAAAATTTTGTTGATAAAATTACAGATTCACATTGAGTTCTAAGAAATAATATAGGGAGATATCATGCATCTCTTACCAAGTTTACTCCCAATAACATCTCTTAAAATTATATCAGAACCTCTCACACAAAATATTGACATGATGCAATTCTCTGATCTTATTCATATTTCCTCAGAGTTTCATGCAGTCATTTGTGTCTTTTTGTATTAAGTTCTATACTGTTCTATCACATGTATTCTCTACTTATCTTCAGAAAATACATTCCAAGAACCCCCAGGGGATGCCTAAAATGACAGTACAGAACCCTATAATATTTTTCCTATATCTACATACATACATACTCAGATTTAAACCTTTTCCCAGGATGAGCATTTGGCATAATAGCTTGAGTAGCCACTTGGGACACTGACATCCCAAATTGGAGTGCCTGGTTTGAGTCCTGGTTCTTCTGCTTCCAATCTGGATTCCAGCTAAAGTGCATCCTGGGTCCTTCCTTCAACCTGACACAGTCATAGCTTTTATGGGCATTTGGGGAATGAACCAGCAGATGAAACAGATTTCTTTCTCTCTCTTTCTCTCTCTCTCCCTCCTTCCTTGCTCCATCACTCTACCTCCCCAACCCCTCCTTTCTTCCCCCCTTCCCTTACAAATAAAATTTAAAAAGAATTTTAAGATAAAACCATCTTTTTTTCTTAACTTAGCACTTATCATGCAGTGTAGCCACTTATAGTTTGAGATGTGTCAGCAAAACTAGCATAGATTTACAGGGACAGAAGACTTGTTCTTACCATAGAGCTCAGTAACCTCAGCATACCACTGTCTTTTCTTTCCTTACAAACTTGAGAACTTGAATCATTTCATATAAAGAGATGAGTTTATAGCATTTCTTTGGTATAACTGAATACTGTAACATTCAGTTCTGCTATGTCCCTGGAGATTTTATGTACGGTAGTTCCATCAGTTGCTAAGAGAGGCATGTTGAAATCCTCAACTACACCCATCTCTCCCTTCAGTTCTATCAAATTTTGCTTCATTTATTTATTTTTGGGTTCCTTTGTTTGATGCACATGCATTTAGGATGATTATGTCTTCCTGGTGTATTAACTCTTTTATCAGTTTCTCTGAAGTCTACCTCAACTGTTAATTAACATATAAATGCCTACCTGTTTTCCTTTTACTTTTTAAATTAATATTTACCTGGACATCATTTTTCATCTTTTTACTTTCAGCCTACCTGTGTCATTGAATTTGAAGTGAATTTCTTGTAAACAACACATAGCTGGGTCATATACAGAATCACATCATTTGAGGTTTTTTGTTACTGGCTTCTTTTATTTAGTGAAACTTTTTTGTGAAGCAATGTTTTAAATTTTTTCCTTATTTATTTTCTTTATTTGAAAGGCAGAGAGGCAGAGAAACACACAAAGAGACATCTTCCATCTGCTGGCTTCCTCCTCAAATGCCTGCAACACCCAGGATGGGGCCAGGTCAGAAGCCAGGAGCCCAGAACTCAATCCAGATCTCCCACATGGGTGGTAGGGACTGAAGTACTTGAGTCATCACCAGTTGCCTCCCAAGGTGTGCATCAAAAGCAGAGGAGCTGGAACTCCAACCAGTGACTCTGTCCCAAGAGGCATCTTAACTGCCACACCAAACACCCATCTAATATAATGCTTTTAAGGTTCATCCATGTAGTAGCATGTATCACTACTTTATTCCTTTCTGTTGGCTAAGCAGCATTCCATTGTACTGGTATACCACATATTATCCATTTGTCAGTTGGTGGAGATTTTGTTTCTTTCTAAGTGTAGCCTATGGTGAATAATGCTGTTGTGAACATTCATGAAAAAGTTTTGGAGTGAATATATGTTTTTATTTGTCCTTGGTATAAATCTAAGAATGAAATTACTGAGTCATATGAGATCCCTTCTCTATTTTTAAATTGGGTTATTTGTCTTCTGTTCATGGAATTCTAGGTATTCTTTATATATTCTACATAAAAGCCCCTTATAAGATATATGAGTTGTAAATATTTCCTATTGTTGTACAGGTTTTCCCTTCATTTTGTTGATGATTTTGTTTGTAGCACAACATATTTTAATTTTATTAAGTCTCATGTGTCTTTTTTATGGCTTGTGCTTTTGGAGTTATATCTAAAAAAATCATTGTTTAACTTAAGGTCATGAAGATTTATTCCTATGTTTTAGCATAAGAGTTTTATCATTTATCTCTTATTTAGGTCTCTGATCCATTTTGAGTTAATTTTTCATCTATTGTGTGAAGAAGCAGTCTAACTTCATTTGTTTGCATGTAGCTATCAACCCTTTTCAGTGTCATTTGTTGAAAACACTATTTTTTTTTCTTACTGAATTCTTTTTGTATTGTTGTTAAAAATCAGTTAACCGTAAATTCAATGGTCTCTTTCTGGACTCTCAGTTCTATTCCATTGATCTCTATGTTTCTCCCACTATCTTAATTAATGTTGCCTTGTAATGAGTTTTGAAATTGAGAACTCTGAATCCTTAAACTTTATTCTTATTTTCCAAGATTACTCTCTTCTGGGTTCCTTTAATTTCCACATGAATTTAGATATTGTGTTGAATGTACAGATAAATTGGGGCAGGAAGTTAGCAGAGAATGGGGAGTGATTGCTAACCGGTAATGGGTTTCTTTTGGGGGTGATTTAAATGTTCTAAAATTGATTGTGGTGGTGGTTGCACAACTTCATAATATACAAAAAATTGAACTGTACACTTTAAAAGAATTAATTGTATGATATGTAAAGTATATCACAAAATAACTACCTATGAAGATGATAAGTAAACAAATCTAATGATGAAATTTGAGGGCCCGTTAGCCAAAATTTATAATAGAAGCCAAAACCAAAACTCATTGGAACACTCAAGCTGAATATGAAATCAAATGCTAGTGTCTAAACTCATCATAAAGGTCCTAATCTGCCTGTAATCAGTGCTTGTAAACAAAGAACACAATAACACATTCAGGAAATGACAGTACAGCACATAGTATGTTTTCTAATGTTCAATGTTTAGTCAGCTGTTAAGTTTATATTAGAGAAATTTTGCAATATACATAAAACCTGTGCTTTTTAGTGTGACTCTTGTTTGCCAGATGTAAATCTATTCACAGATTCATCATCCAAAGATTCATTCCATTTCTGTACTCATTGTAAAGAGACTTAGATATTTTCATGTTCATGAGAGTAAAAAATAATATAAATTAAATTTACTAAAGTCCCAAGCCTTCTTATATTTAAAATTTTAATTGAAACAGTGAAGTGAATTGGCAACAAAAACAAAAAAACAGAACTATTAACTTAAAAAGTTAATGGTTTTAATTTTTCATACATCAATAAAATTATGTGTCCTACATATAATGGTATATATGCCAAGTGTTTCTAGTCTTGTCTAGTCAACATCTTATAAAAGGAGGCTGTTATTCCACAAATCACCTGACTGACCTATCCATGGCTTTGTTTGCCTAAATGGTAGCTGGCAAGATCACATATTTTATTCATGTTGGATGCTCATAAGCTCTCTTCAATCACAGCAGCCTTACTTTGCAGGAGTTTACCTGACTGTATGCAAGGCAATGTCCCACTTCTCTCTAGTCAAGGAAGAAAAAAGAAATGCCACTCTTTCAGCTCACTAAGAAATACATAATACAAATAGATAGTGACTTTTTCAGTTATTAAAAAAAAATCTAGGCAGCTGCATTGATCCCTGGGAATAATGCCAGTGGCTCTAACAGAACAATGTTTCTCAAACTGTGGCCACACTACTATTGATGGCCACAAGATAATTTGGAGGGATACATTGGCAAATCTTTCAATAATTATTTATTTTACGTGTTCTGAAAAACACATAATTAGCATAATAAATATGTGTTTTAACAATTATTCATGTTTCTAAAATAAGCAACTTGTATGAAATTATTAGTAATTACTTCACTTGGAATTCTCATCCCTCTTCTTCTGTCTTAACCTTCTCAGTAGGTCTTCTTTAACCCCATTTTCAGACAGTGTTAGTTGCTTCTTATTCTGATACCCATACTACTTTCCACATATTTCTATTATATCACATATCAGATTACATTGTAATTTTGAAGGCACACTTATCTCTGTTAGATTATGTGTTCCTCAAGAAAGAGTCAAATGTTTTTTATCCTCTGTGTCTGGGCAGTGGTAAGTGCTCAATGAATATTTGTGGAACGAATGGATGTGAATTACAACTGTGGTCAGGATAATTACATTCTACAAGCATTGATCTAGTAGCTATTTCTCAGTTGGAGGCAAGATGGTACTATGTCCCAGGGAGAACTGGAAATTTAAAACTGCAAGACAGGAAACCAAACATAATTAATTCTCAATCTAATTAATTACATTAGCAAAATTTTGTATGCTGATTTTTTTTATCATACTGGACTTTTGAACTAAGATTTAAAGCAGAATTGCTGGAAAGATAAAGGTTAAAAGAACTTAAATGTAGTCAGACTGATCTGAATTTGAGTTCTGACTCACCAATACTATCATCATCTGTAAATTGAGGAACAGAGATAGTTCACATAAAACTTAACATAGTACCTAACACTTAATAAACCCCAATGAGTGGATGCTGATTTGAATAAATTAACCAGAAAAAAACTAGGAAGTATCTTACTAATAATCTCCAAGTAGTGACTTTGAGTTCTGACCTAAGAGAAAAATGCAAAGAAGTCTAGTTCTCCTCTCTTACCTCATCTCCATCCCTACCCCAATTCTCCCTCATGATAGCATTGTGATCATTACCTTCCCAACTTATGCCAAGCACCAGTCTAAAGCACAGCTGGTCTCTCTCTCTGAAGTTCCTGGTATAGATCTTCCCAATACAAGGAAATAAATCATTTTCTAATTCACACTTTCCAAGTGGCAAGCAGATAATTGTTTATAATTAAAAAGCTTTTTCATCCAATTTCTACTGGGTTAGAGTAAATCACAAAGCTGTCAAGCCAGGAAAGTACTTAATTAAGCAGAAGAGGTGACAATGAGTCAGTATACTTTGTTAGAAAAATTACAGGCCAAAAATTGAAATAGGAGGCCAATTTCTAGTCTCAACTTTGCTGATAACTTACTTATAAATCTCAGGTCAGTTTCTTCATTGTTTTAGCCTTCAACTTCTTCACCTGTAAATGATAAGTTCTATGTTGGCTCATATTTTGGAAACAACTAAGCTATACCTCACTCACTTACTAAGCCAAAAAAAAAAAAAAAAGGCTGTCCAGAGGAATGAAATGAACAAATATTTAACATAAAAAGTAAAAGCATACATTTTCTACACAGTGTTGTGAATAGATATTTTTATACTTTGGGAATGAAAAAATTCTTCTAAGAGAAAACAGACAGAAATCACAAAGAAAAACTGATAAGACTACATACAAACTTAAGACTTGTATCTGGAAAAATATCACTAAAAAGGCTCAAAGGGCTGGCACTGTGGCATAGCACGGAAAGCCACCTCCTGCAGTGCCGGCATCCCATATGGGCGCCAGTTCATGTCCTGGCTGTTCCACTTCTGATCCAGCTCTCTGCTATGCCCCAGGGAAAGCAGTAGAGGGTGGCCCAACTCCTTGGGCCCCTGAACCTGTATGGGAGATCCAGAGGAAGCTCCTGGCTCCTGGTTTCAGCCTGGCCCAGCCCTGATCATTGTGACCATTTGAGGAGGGAATCAGTGGATGGAAGATTCATTCATTCATTCTCTCTCTCTCTCTCTGTCTCTCTCTCTGTCTCTGTAGCTCTGTTTTTCAAATAAACATAATGAATTTTTTTAAAAGTCAATTAAAATTTTTAAAAAGCTCTCTGCTGTGGCCCAGGAGTGCAGTGGAGGATGGCCCAAGTCCTTGGGCCCTGCACCCCATGGGAGACCAGGAGAAGCACCTGGCTCCTGCCATCGGATCAGCGCGGTGCGCCGGCCGCATCGCGCCTACCACGGCAGCCATTGGAGGGTGAACCAACGGCAAAAGGAAGACCTTTCTCTCTGTCTCTCTCTCACTGTCCACTCTGCCTGTCAAAAAAAAAAATTTAAAAAGCTCAATAGTTGAAAGAGAAAAATCCAAGAGAAAAAAATAAAGCATATGGTAAAACAATACACAGAATTGAAATACAAAAGTTAAACATTTGAAGATGTTCAACTGCACTCACAACTAAAGATAGGCAAATCAAAAAGATAGTCTATTTCATCCAGTTTGAAAAAATTAATGCATTTTAATGTACTAAATACTGGCTAAGGTAAGGGGAGTGGGTACGCTTCTGTGTTGGTGAGAGTATAAATTGGTGCTATTCTCCAGTGTTAGATCGTGCCATATGTCTCTAAGGCACTTCTGTTCCAACCATTTTCAAAGATGACCCTCTCACATTATTGCCATTATCTAATCTGGCATTCCATGGCCATATTTCACTCTGGGACACGATGTGCAAATAGGTACATTGGTTTCACCATTCCAGTTCCTGTCCTCACCTCTACTTTATGAAAAGTTCAAAGTCTCCTTCAACATGACTCTTTCCTCTCTTCCGCTCTTTTGAGTCCTGTCCTCTCTTTGATAAATAAGTTCTACAAATTCCAAGAATCTAGCCCTTGTAATTCTCAAAGCATACTGTCAGAAACTGGCTTAGGGAAAGAAACAAAGACATGACTAAATTCTTGAAATGGAAACAAAGCACAAATTAACATTTTTAAAAAGATTTATTTATTTATTTGAAAGGTAGAGCTACAGAGAGGCAGAGGCAGAGAGAGAGAGGTCTTCCACCCACTGGTTCACTCCCAAGATGGCCACAATGGCCTGAGCTGAGCTGATCTGAAGCCAGGAGCCAGGAGCCAGGAGCTTCTTCCAGGTCTCCCACAGGGGCCCAAGGACTTGGGCCATCTTCTACTGCTTTCCCAGGCCATAGCAGAGAGCTGGATCAGGAGTGGAGAAGCCGGGACTCAAACTGGCTCCCATATGGGATGCCGGCTCTTCAGGCATCGGCCTCACCCGCTACACCACAGTACTGGCCCTGGCAAGTTAACATTTAATAAAATTATCCTTCCACAGGATAATGATGACCAAATATAATAGGATACTATCTCTTATGGGCAAAAGTTAGCATAAACTCACAAAATCATGTTGCTGTTTTCAAGAGCTACACCAATATTAATAGTTTCCACAGAGCATCTCATGAACCAAAATACCATGTGTCGTACATGCTTATTTGATTACTTTAAAAATCTCCAGTGTGGACCTCAATACAGGAAAAATTACACACTGAATGGCACTTACTCTAACAATAAATTTGGACATGAACTAGAACATAAAAACAAAAGGGAAACAGAGTAATTATATTCTCACTTTAACCTGAATCAACCATAAGTCCATATAAAGTAGACTAAGCAATGAATAATCCACAAATAAACTATTTAATGAATATATATTTTTTAAAATCATCTTATTTCATCTTATTTTCATTTAGGCGATTTAACCATGAAACCAAGAGTTCCATTCCAATGATATGTTTTATCAGGAATTTAACCATGAAAGAGTTCCAACAATATGTTTAGTTTATTGGAAATAATGAAAATATGTAAGTGTAGATTTATACTATTGTCATTAAAATGTGTAAGAATTGAGCATGACCATTAGCTTGAATGGTTACTCATTGCAATATAAAATTCTCACGTTTTAAGTAGGTGTAAAATGAATGGAACTGTCAGCTATTATTTAACAAAGAGTGTGAATATAGACTGATTTAATAGAAAGAACATTAAAACAAGCAAAAGAGAATGATTTCTTGTAAAACAAGTAAATGGACACACCTTATAATATTTTCTACCATGTCACTAAACTATAAGAACACAGAGATGTATATAAATGATCCCCCAGATAATTACTCTTAAGAGAAAATTTCTTAATGATTCTTCCCTGGTGGATCTTCCTTTTGCTCTTTCTCCCTCCGTTCTGTCTTTGTTACATCCTCTGGAGCATTTGAAGACTTTAACACCTTTGTTGAACAGATATTTGTCAATTTTTTCTTTTGAAAGAATATGCAGTTAGTGGTAACAATAGTATAGTTTGTCAATATCTTCCAGACAAGAAAACCTAGTTGAGTTCTACTACTATATCAGAGCTTTCATATCCATAGTTTTAAAATTGAAGAAAAATATTTTTACCTTTGTCATATCTCACATTTGTTCTAAATTAAAACAAGTTACAAGTTCTGATTCATGGCCCATGTGTTTCAAGTAACATATAACAAAATAAACTAATTTCCAGGGATCTATGGAACTTGCTATAAAATGATTTGATAAATAAGGCTATAAATAGTTAGATAAAGGCCAAACCTGAAAAGAGAATAAAAAAATCTTAGCATGATGTAAAAGAGAATTAGTTGATATGGACATCTTAAAAATCCAACATTTAGCTTTAACTTCTGGTTAAATGGCATCAGTTTCTTAATTTGAATGTATTTTTTAGTGAAGATGTTGATTTCTGATACACAATCTATTTGACAGATCAGCACTATTTTCTCAGTGAAGGGTAACTGTTTCTAAATGTTTACTGATTCATTTGAAACGCAGAGGAAGAGAGAGAATATCTCTTCCATTTGCTGGTTTGCTCCTCAAATGATCCCAACAACCAGGCCTGAGCCAGGCTGAAGACATGAGCCAGGAACTCTGTCTGGGTTTCCCATGTGAGTATCAGGGACCCAAGTACCTGAGCTACCACTTGCTATCTTCCACAAGGCACATTATCAGGAAGACAGATTAGAAGTGGAACTGGGACTCAAACCCATAAACGAGGATATGGGCTGCCGGTGTCCTAGTAGTATCTCAACCGCTGGGCCAGATGCCTGCCCTTAGTCAGGTTGATTGTTTCCAATCAACCCTCTCTAATGGACAATTGACCTACACGGAAAACCTGATCTTTTCCCAAAAATAGACTTTTGCCTCACGTAGGCAGCCTGGGACACTTATCAAAGTTTTGTTTTTCTTAGTTTTGTTAGAGTAAGCAGCATTAGTGAACCTTGTAAGGAGATAGAAGAAGGCTGCAGCATTAAAGTAGATTAAAATATATAAAGCTAAGATATAATTTCTTTAAACCAAAGATGTCATTGTCTCAATGTACCACAATATTCATACAACTTGTAGAAATGTCTTAACTTACATCTCAGAATTTTATAAACTATGGATCAATGCCTGTGTTTCTATAAGGTGAGGCTGAGGGTAAAACATAGGAAAAGTACTAAGATTTAAGAAGTCTTACATTTCCTTTCTGAAAGTCATGGCCCAGCGCAGAGACAGTTTTTCCTACCACTAGCTGTCCTGAGATGGTTGTGTGGCCTTCATCCTTTTTTGTTCTGGGTCCCATTGTGTAGTCTAGGGAAGAGCAGCTGCTGTGACTCTGTTGTTTCCACCCAGGTCCTGTGGTCAGGGCAAGGGGGGCAAGGCTCCTACCCAGCTGGCCAGGAGTGTTGCTTCTCTGGGACTCCAGACCATGGGTTTCCAGAGGCCCCTCAGGGAGGGTTTATAACAGCCCTGGGTTGTCACACTGTCAGGTTTCTTGTGGTTGTGGGACTGATTTTTATTACTAAAGTGGAAATTAAATGCTTTTAAAAAGTAAAAAAAAAAAAATAAAAGTCTCATATTTCATGCAAAAATACAGATATTAACTATAATAAAAAATTAAATTCTTTAGAATGTAGTAAATCTATTGGAAATTTTCTAGGAGGGTAGATTTCAGATGCTCTTACAACAAAAAGGTAACTGTTTTGTTGATGTTACTCTTTCATTGTATATATGTGCATCAAAACATGTTATACACCTTAAATATATATAAACTTTATAAAGATTTATTTTTTTATTTGAGAGTCAGAGTTATAGAGAGAGGGAGAGACAGAGAGAGCAGAGAGAGAAGTCATCCACCTGCTGGTTCACTTCCCAAATGGCCATAGCAGCCAGAGCTGGGCCAATCTGAAGCCAGGAGCCAGGAGCTTCTTCAGGGTCTCCAACGTGAGTGCAGGGATGCAAGCACTTGGCTATCTTCTACTGCTTTCCCAGGAGCATTAGCAGAGAGCTGGGTCAGAAGTAGAGCAGCAGGGGCTCGAACTGGCACGCTTATGGGATGCTGGTACCACAGGTGGAGGCTTAACCTACCACACAACAGCACTGGCCCCTACAATTATTTTTTAACTTAGAAGAAAGAAGTCATATTGAAAACAGCTGGTGTTCAGTGCAACACTTAAAATGCTATGTGGGATGTTTATGTCCCACATTGGGATGCTTCAGTTCAATTCCCTTCTCTACTTTCTATCCAACTTCTTGCTGATTTGCATCTTGGGAGCCAGCAAGCACTGACTCAAGTAGTTGAGTCTCTGCCACCCAAGTGGGAGACCAGGATTGAGTTCTTGGCTCCCAGCTTTGGCCTGGCCCAGCCATGACTACTTGGGGGCATTTGGAGAGTGAATCAGCAGATGGAAGATCTTCCCCTCTCCCCATTACTTCACCTTCCAAATAATGTAAATAAAATAAATAAATATTTAATAAATAGATTAATTTAAGGAAATCAGAAATCTTTGCAGCTAAAATGAGAAAGTTTGAAACTTTTAAAGTTTATGAGGACACCTATTGGAAGTTGGAAATCTTCAAATAACTTTTAGCCAATAAGAAAGTTCATCCACAATTTTATTTGAAAACCTCTCTGCTGGCAAATGGAAGAGGAAAATATGAACAAGTATTTGGCAAGTTCAAAGCTAAAAACCCCCATATGCTGAAATTACTTTAGACTAAAAAGAAATAGGAAAAGTAAAAGGCAAAAATAGTTCTTTGATCCATTTTTCCCCTTTCATGAGATACTTGAAAACTGACTAGAAGATTCAAGTTTAAGAACATAGATGAGGGGCCGGTGTAGTGGTATAGCAGAGTTAAGCCACAGCCTGCAATGCTGGCATCCCATATGGACGCTGGTTCAAGTCCTGGCTGCTCCACTTGCTATGCAGCTCCTTGCTAAAGCACCTGGGAAAGCAGAAGAAGATGGCCCAAGTGCTTGAATCCCTGCAGTCACGTGAGAGACTCAAATGAAATTCCAAGCTCCTGGCTGTTGAAGATATTTGGGGAGTGAACCAGTGGAAGGAAGATATTCTCTCTCTCCCCTCCTCTACCCTCCTCTGCCTTTCAGAGAAATAAATATACATCTTTAAAAAGAAAGATCATAGATGAATAGAGGATCCAGTAAACCAACAAAGATGCATTGAAATGGGTTGATGGAAAGCTTCTTCTTGAGTGTGTAGTAACTGAGATTGAGTAGAATTTTTATTTACTGAATACATCATATAGTCACACTTGCATAACTTCCATAATTGCTAATTCCACAACCATAGGTAAAATTTTTAGAACAAAAATGGAAAAAATGCTCAACTTTTAAGATTTATTTATTTTTGTTTATTTGAGAGGCAGAGAGAGGGCAGAGAGTGAGGGCAAGAAAGAGAGGTAAAGATAGAGATAGAAGTAGAGATAGAGGTAGAGATAGAGAGCACGTCTATCTGGTGGTTCACTCCCCAGATGTCCAAAATAACCAAGACTAGGCCAGGCCAAATGTCAGAGCTAGCAATTCAGTCTAGGTCTTCCATTGGGTAGCAGACGCCTAACTGCTTGATCCATCACATGCTACCTCCTAGGGTGCATAGTAGCAGGAAGCTGAAATCAAGAGTGCAGCTAGAACTCAAATCCAGATACTGTGATATGGGATGTGCACTCTTCACAGCTAAACCAAATATACGTCTCTGCTCTACTTTTAATAGATGAGCCTGGACAAGTCATTAAAATTCTCTGGGATTCAGTTTATTTATCTATATTTAAAGAGTACTGAACCAGAAGATAGCTAGTCTTCTCTAAGCTGTAATATCCAAGACCCTAAAATATCATTCTCTTAAATTATTATTTAAAAGTTGTTGGAAAATTTGCAAGTAGGCGCATACAATTTACTATGTCCTTTTTTGCCCCTAGAAAGTAGTCCCATTCATTTTTACCATTGAAAATACATTTTTCAGATCCATTATATCAGGGATCACTCACTAATTCAGTATTTTATTAGTCTTGGGCCTGCTGTGAATAAACATAGGAAATAGGAAGCTTGGCATCCTGAGGATTATAGTTTTCCTAGAGTCACTCTCAGCTAAGTGCCATCATCAATCTAAGTAAATTCCTCTTATCAATCATAAACAAGGCTCAGAAATAAGTACATTGATGCATTTGTCTCACTGTGTACTTACCATTTATTTTGCTCTCTTTAAACACTGACCAACAATATATTTAAAATACAATGTTTTAATTACATGCTAGAAGTCTTGCATTGTTATTATTTGATAACAATACTAAGGTATTTTCTATGGTTTTTAGGAAGAAGTATAGTGATGGATGGGGCCAAAATTAAAGATATTTTAATACAGAAAGCTAAATATTTATTTCTAATCAATCAGTACTTTTCAAATCTCATTTTATGCAAAGCAGTATATTTGGGATACTTTTAATTATCATATGTAATTTTAAACTATTAATATATAGAACATTTGGAGACTTATTTTATCTTAATTAACATCCCTTTTGTCATAAACACATAATCTTAATACTGTATTTTAGATTCTCTGTCTGAAACATTTTCATGTTAATGCCTATAATCTTATTTTTTTCACATATTTTTGTGCCATTTTCTACTGGTTATTACCTGAACATGCTAGAGCTCCAGTAACTTCTGGTATGCTTAATAGTCCAGAGAACTAGGGAGTTCTGTGAAAAACAGCTAGGAGATCAACATTTATAGTCATTAATAAATAAAAATGTAAATTTAGAAAACAAAAGGATCCAGTAAAAAGTCTCACTTTGACAATTACACAAAAATGGAATTTTAACTGTGGAATAATTTATTAGTTTTAGAAAAACTTCAATAAGGAAGTAAATTCTACAGAATGTATGTATAGCATGATGTGCTGAAAACATTTATGGAAAAGAAAGTATATACAAGTTAGAATTAATGTGAAGAAACAGGATTAAGTGGTTGAGGAAACAGTGGAAAAACATCAAACTTGCTTGATGTCATATGAGTGCTACATATGAATGCTACCATTTACATTCTACTGGTTAAAGTTTTCTTTGTCAAAAAGTTATTTGGATTGGGACTGAAAACTTTAGTAGACGTTTGCTAGGTAAAGATATAAGAGAATGAGACTGCAGTCAGACAAAACAAAGCAAAGGCACAGAGTCTAAACCAGGTTAGCTGGTACAAAAAAAACTACCCTTGATTAAAGGTTAGAAAGAACATGGGACTTTGAGGAGTGAAGAAATAGAGGAACGTTGCACACATAACAAAATTTTCTTATACATGCATGACTTTTTTTTTCAATTTACTAAGACATAAATCACAGTTACAACATGTTAGACTGCATGGAGGAAAATCTGACCAAAAAATGGAACTGCTGACAAACAGAGGAATTTTGGAGCTCACTGATTAGCACATTTTGCATTGCCTCCAACCTCTAAGCCTTACCTCCCAGAGCTCCTCATGATCATTTGTTTCAATCCACTGGGACTAAGCGCTCTGTTCCCTGAACAAGTACAAACTTTTCCTGCCCCTGCATTTGTTGTAACATAGCAATCTATCCAAAAAGTTCACAGCCAAGACAAATGTCTCAACAAAAGCCTTTTCCAAATATCTCCTTCGAAAACATCCTTCTCTCCTGTTTTATTACTGAATTTAGATTACACCACTGATACAAGTAATTTTGACTTGTAAATATGTATGCATCTGTTTGCTCTATCCTGAAAAATTATAAAAATCCTTAAGGGCAGAAACAGTATAATGCAACTTTGCATGCCACAGGGTTTTGCATTTTCATAAGCTAGTTTACAAAAGCAAAATCCGACTCACAAACTAAATCAGAATTTGTTGAATGGATGCATTTCAGTGCTGACACATTTTAATTCTGTTTTTTTTCCTTATCCATTTGAGTCAGTCTTATATTTCGCATGCATACCTTCTATTTAATTCATGGACAGTAAGATGATTGGAACACATCTGGGCTTTCCCAACAATGCTTTCACTGTAAGGGACTTCAAGAGCATTGAGGGATGATCCCCAGTAACTGGGGGCAAAGTAAGCAATTTAATCGTCTTTCTGATTTGTCTATTTGAATCAGAATGTAATATGAAGGAGGCAGAGGGAAACTGAGCTGCCATTAGACACTCTTATCCTACTTGATTTGTTTAATTCCACACTATAGGTGTTGGAGAACACTGGGTGAACATAATATACATGATGGGATCTTCAATTATGTTTATAATTTGAAGGGATGGTTTGGCATTCTGTAGCAACCATGTAGCAACCATTGTATTTACCTTTTAAACTAAAGGTTCCAATTTTTTAAACCCACATGGACACCAACATAATTTTTTCTTAATTGTTCAAAATGTTAGCTTTCTTTTTAGATTTACCTTCTGGAATAGGGATATGGGCTGCTTGGGGAAACCCTTTTAAACACTTAGTGCTCACAACAACCAAAGCAAGGCTCCTCTGAAAAAAGTCTATGGGAAACAAGGCCCTCCATTTTAACTAGAGTTACTCCCAAATACCTGATTTGCTGGTTTCTACCATAACTCCCACATCTTCAGGTGTCAGGAGCTGATGCTAGAAGGCAGCAAGATGCCTCTTAGAGTAGAAAGCTATCCTAATTTGGCTGTGATTAGGGTGAGGCTGGGGGGACATTCTTTAGGCCAAAAAAAAAATTAAGCAGTCGCCCCAAACTCAGCAAGTAAGTGATAATTTAATGCAACACTTTAAAAGATCAAACTAGTAGAAAAAAATCTGTGATGAGCAAAATATCAAGATTTCAGATAAAGACAGGATCTTAACCTGCACTTGCACAGCTCACCTCAGTCATTCATCCCAAATTTGTGACAAAATTTAAATTGTGCACCAGAGTTGAGTACCTAATCCAGACTATGGTCCTAAACACTTTCATGAGAGGCACTTTCCTGAGAGCATTCACTAAATGCCACCTTTGGAATAAAAATCTACTGGATCATTGCTTTTCCTCTGGACAGATCTCTGCTATTACAAACTTCCCGCTGGCTCTCATTGAATTTTTGGTGGACTCTCTCCAAGTGGGATAACGGTATTTAATCGGTATCCCCGCCTCCACGAGCCTTCTGTTCTTCCAACTCCCAGTTTTTTACTGCTTTCCACCTGCGGGAGGCGCGCCATTTTGGCACCCTCTTCCTGCCACGATCTTAATTCTGCTTTGGCGGGAAGTTCTCACAACCATAAAAACATCTCCACTCTCCCACTCTCTGAATCCGTGCTGCTATCTATTCATCTTCACCCTCCCTCCAAAGGTGACTGGGAAAGAGAGTAGCTCAGACTCAGTCCTCTTTCAAAAGCACTTTTCCCTCTTTGGAAGACAGAAAGGTGTGGGTATGGGAGACTGTAGAGAAAGGAACTGCTGTGGCTTTCGAATGTCATTAGAACACTAAAGAAAAAAAAAAATCAAGACAACTCTGGCTTTGCAACGGATCTTTTCCTCCCCGAACACTTTGCGCGTACTAATTCCGCGTGCTTCTCTGCCCCACCGGCGGTCAGAACCGGCAGCGTAGGAAGGTTTCGGGCAAGTCTGTGGGCCACGCCCCCCACAACCGGCCACCTATCCCTATTGGTCTGACAGCCTGTCACTCCAATCTAACTCCCACTCCGGCTAACCACTCACGTAGTTTGGTTGCGTCTTGGCGTGTTTAATGTTGCCAATAACGAGGGATTTTTTTTTTTTTTTTTTTTTTTTTTTGGGAGACGAGTACAGGTCGTGCTGCAATTAGTTCATTGAAAACTCAGTTGCTGTTGGAGCGGACGGACAGAGACTGCTCTGGGCTTTTTTCCTGGTGATTGTTAAGATCTCCTATAGAGAGCTACGACAATGCCCAAAAGAAAGGTAAGTGAAATGGGAAGGTAGGAGGGGGAATATCTGCTGAAATGCATATTTCCTAATAGGCAGAGATTTTTTTCAAGCGTTTTGGCTTCTAGTTTGATTTTGTGATGTAGTGAATGGAATAGGAGGGAAGGGCAAAGAGCATTCGGTGTAAGGTTTAGGATGGTCTCGCATGCAACTGGTAGTTCACTTTTGACGTGTTTTGTTTAAGGGAAAGAATCGCTTGAGAGGTGTCTCCATGCTGAATTACAAACAGCCATAGCGCTGTGCTGTCGCTTCCTACCCCACCCCCCTCCCTCCGCTTACCCTATTGGAGAACACTTCGCCTCCCGGCCGCACTTCCAGGCACCAGTTTCTTCCTCTGTCTCCGTCTTTTCTCCGGGAACCGTCCCGTGTGGGGGAACGAAAGCCACGGCTTTCTCCGGTGTTTGCCTTTGTTCTTCCCGTTTTCTTTTTCCTTTTTTTTTTTTTTTTCCCTTCCCTCCTCCACTTCTTGTCATGCCAGATGGCTATGCAATGGTAATCCTGTGCCATTAGGCGGCGCAGACTTCAAACTGTCCTAGAGACCGGAGAGATTCACCGCTGTAATTAGAAACTTTAGGGCTCAAGGATCTGGCGCTCTCTGGGCTCTTTAGCTTAACGAGGAAAGGTGGTAAGAATCGCGTCTGTGAACTGCTGTCCACGTTGGGGTAACGTGAATGTTTTCACTTTACACACACAGCGCTGGTCTGGACTGTTCAAGGGGTACAGGTCTTCTGGGAATCCTCACTTCAAAATTCCTGCCTCCACTCAGACGGGAAATAAATTCACACTCGGTGTTTGTTTTTTTTGTTTGTTTGTTTGTTTTTTTTTTGCTGAGTCCCTTACACGTGAAATCAAACACTATTTCTTGCGTGGCAAAACCGTAAAACCATGTGCTATGCACGGTATTGTGATTGTTTTTATATTATTCATATTAATCTGCCTTTCCCATTCCTAGAACGTAGTAATAAGACTGAAATTCCCCGGTGCCCTGGGGCTGTATGAATCATGCAGTAGCTTGATAATTCCCAGGCTGAAGGGCTGCTCTGATACGGAAAGCAACCGTTTGTAATCACCATCCCCCTCTCTGAGATTCCCGCCGCCGTGCTTTTCTGAGCTTGTGCAATGGGTATTGCTATTTTGCAGAGCTGACAGCAACCTAGTAGCAGGTAGTGGCGGGAAGTTTTAAAATCCGTGGCCGGCTTCTCCGGATAAAGCTTTGACGTGTTAACAAAGAGGTTACCCCCTGTGAAGCATTGTGGGGGTTGTAGTTCTTGTATGCAGAACTTGGACAGCAGAATAGTTCAGAGCCAGTGGAGAGAGTCAGACTTACAATTGCATAGCAAACGCAATGCAAAAGAGACAGGGAAATTGTGCCTGAAGCTCCACCTTTGTTCGACCCCCCCACACACACACACACTTGCTTGTTTGTTTATTTTTTGCTTTAACACACTCCATAGCAGGTGGATTTCCAAAATTAGAATGTTTTTAGGAATTGCTATTTTCGTGAAAGGATTAGGCATGCACTTGCACCTTGATAGACAGCAAATATGTAGCTACGTAGCTCCTGGAAAACAACAGGTGGCTTCTTAAGCTGGAACCCAGGAAAAGTAACTAACTTACAGGCAATATTTTCTGCTCTGTGTTTAAACTGATGTCCTTATTTCTGTGTGGTTTTCTCTTCTGTATAGGCTGCAGTTCAAGGTGATGTGAGGCAGGAGGTGAGTGTTTAATTTTATAAACTTTGTCCAAAAAAAAAAAATCCACTCATTTTATAAACCCGAGACAAACTAGCATCCAATAGGTATATACTGTTTGGTATATTTATGCCATCTGAGTTTTACTGTGATATACCGGTGTATTCTCTAAAAATTACAGTATTAAAACTCCAGACTTCTTGGAATGTAGGACCTTAATGTGCTTGTTAACTTCTGGAGAGAGTTTCTTCTTCAGAAAAAGAATTGCATTGTTGGTAGGCATAAAGCTGTTATACTTTTATTTTAAAATATACTCGTTAATCATTTTGTTAATTTAGCCTAGCAACTGAAACTTAATATTTTTTCTTTAGCATATAAAGGGTCCACAGAAGGGAAAAAATCAAAACTTCTGATTTTTTACTATGGTATTTTCTAACCAAGTGCACACCTGCTTCTTTAACAATAATAGGATGATAATTCAAAATGCTCATGGAAAATGGAATTAAAAGGTAAATATATTTTGATGAAAAGCAACTTCAAATCTGCATTCATATGAGGGAATCTTCAAAAAGTTCTTGAAAATATGTTGGACAATTAACACAGCAATTAAGTCCCGCTTTTGGACTCTTGCATCCATTATTGAAGGCCTGGGTTCAAGTTTGAACTCCACTCTCCATTCTGGCTTGTAACTTCAGTATACTCGGGGAAACATCAGGTCATGGCTCAAGTACGTGAGTCCTTGCCATGCACATGATAAACCCGAATCAAGTTTTTGGCTTTTGGCTGTTGCAGACATTTGTGAAGTGAACCAGCAGATGAGAAATCTTTCTGTCACTCCTTCTTTCAAGTAAATACAATAAAATTTAAAAAATTAAGGTTCATGAAAATGTGTATTATGAAAAAATTATACATGGATTTCAATTTGCTTTGCACCAAAATAAACTTACCTTTAAAGAATTATATTTTATTTCTTTGAAAGAGTTACAGAGAGATGGGGAGAGACACAGAGAAAGATCTTCCATCTGCTAGTTCATTCCCCAAATGTCCTCACCCAGCCAGGAACCAGGACATTTATTCAGGTCTCCCACTTGGGTGCAGGGTCCAAGCATTTGGGCCATCCTCTACTGCCTTCCCACTTGCATCAGCAGGGAGCTGGATCAGAAGTGTAGCAGCCAGGACTTAAACTGGCACCCACATGGGATGACAGTGTTGCAGATGGCAACTTAATCTACTGCACCACAAAGCCGGCTTCTAAACTTACGTTTTAATTGCATTTTCCATGAATTGTTGAAGTACCCTCATATTTATGTAGTGTTATGCCACGTATTTTCCCCATAATAAAAATAATTGTTGTTTTGTGTATTATTTATTCTCTTCAATGATAATTTTGTTTTCACTTGTAGCCAAAGAGAAGATCAGCCAGACTGTCTGCTGTAAGTAGTCTTTGAAAAAAAGCAGCCCATTTATTGTGAAATGTAATCATAAAATTCAAAGAGTCCTGAATAATGTTATATTTAACAAAAGATTCACTTTTGAAGTTTTAAAAAAAGACTTTCACATCAACAAGTGCTTTCTGAACCATATCTATTCATTTTAATTTAAAGATTGAATTTCATTGTTAGTGCCCATTCTTCAGGTGTGATTTCTTCCTTTTTTCTCTTTTTCCATAACTTGTGTTTTTTGATGCAGTTGCCTGCACCCATTATACCAGAGGTGAAGCCCAAAAGAGCATCAACTCCAAGGGTAAATATTCAACTTGCAATATTGAAAAAAATTGCTTTTCTTCAGGATTAATTCCTTAAAAGACATATCACTGATCATCTTACTTTATTTGTTCAGCTAGTGATATATTCTATCTTTTGGTGAGAAATATTTATTCCTGTTTTATGACTGTCCACTATGTTTTGGCATCTTTATTAGGTAGAGACAAAACAAAATTTCAGTCAGATAAACCCATTAAATACAGATGACTTTGACATAGCTACAATACTGATATTCTTGGGAAAAAAGATTATAAACTGTACTAACCAAAGTTGTGCTTTGTAATAATAGTAGTAACTAATATTAGGTAATGCTTTATAGTTTGCAAAGTACTTTCATATACAGTAATTTTAAATGGATATAAATGACTTCATAAAGACTTCTGTACTATAATATTGTGTCTAAAGTTATGTAGGAATAGAAATAACCTCAATAGTAAGCTCACTGTTAATTGCTTACAAGTGAGGATATTTTAAGGATTGATTGAATTCCTAAAATCATAAAAGGGTAAAGTTACGAGGCTCAATAAAGATGATCTAATTTCATCATTTTGTATTAAAGGAAACTGTAAACTATCATTATGCTTACAAAATTATTTGACATGCTTGATTAAGTGATTACTAAAGCTAAGGCAAGTGAGGTTTTAGTAATAGTTCATATATTAATAGTAAGTGAACAGGCCAGGTATTATGCCTAGTAGGTAATTTGTCACTTGGGATGTCCACATTCCATATCAAAGTGCCTGATTTAGAGTCCCAGCTCTGCTCATGATTCTAGCTTCCTGTTAATATGCACTCTCGGAGGCAGTGGATGACAGATCAAGTATTTGAGTCCCTGCTACCCACATGGACGACCCGGATGGAGTTCCTGGCTCCTGGCTTCCACCTGGTCCAGTCATGGCTGTTGCAGGCATTTGAGTAGTGAACCAGCCAAAGGGAGATGTCTGTCTGCTTCTCTCTCACTCTCTGCCTTTAAAATAAACAAAATAAACAAAATTGTGACAGCAGATTGAAAAGTTTGTTTTCTCTCTGTTTTACTTTTCAAATTCACTCTTCTATAAAGTTAGGCATTCAATTTATAATTTTTTAAAATAGTAAATACAGTTGATATCTTTTCAAAGGAGAAAATTGTACTAGACTAAAACAGATACTACATAATCAGACATTTAAAAATACTTTGTCCTCCTTAACTCTCAGTCCCTCATGTGCTAAAAGAGTAATGACCCACCTGTGTGGGAGACCTGAAAGAAGGTCCTGGCTCCTGGTTTCCGATTGGCGCAGCTCTGACCATTGTGGCCAACTGAGGAGTAAACCAGCGGATGGAAGACCTCTCTCTGCCTCTCCTTCTCTCTGTGTAACTCTGCCTTTCAAATAAATAAATAAATAAATAAATCTTTAAAAAAGGAAAAAAAAATAAGAGAAGTGTTATATTAGTAAGAGAATCATTTTAGTTGTATATTTAAAAGATTGCCTTAGGACATAGGTGTTTCAATCTTTACATCTACAGGTTTTGAAATGCCTCCAGGCATGATTGCTTTATCAGCAAAATTCTTTGCCTAATATTGAGCAGGAAGACCACTTAGTTAAAGGGCCAGAAAACCTGTTTCAATTCTGGATCTGCCACTTACGTTATGTGGCCTTGAGCAACAGCATGCATATCTTTGAGGCTGTTTTTTCATGTGTTAAAAAATAGTAAAACCAGAGACTCAGGGATGTTATAAACATTAAATGAGAAAATACATGTGAAATTGCTTTAGCAATTGTAAACTGCAATATAGATAATGTCATTACTCTTTCAGCACATGAGGGACTGTTTAAAATAAACAAAATAAAAAAATTGTGACTGACTTATTTATGAACAGGGCAGTGTTTCATAAAATTTAAAATTACACATTACCACAGTTCTTCTATTAGCCAGGAATATATTTTTTTTAAAAAAAATTATTTATTTATTTGAAAGAGTTACACATAGAGAGAAGGAGAGGCAGAGAGAGAGAGGGAGAGAGAGACAGAGAGAGAGAGAGAATCTTCCACCCACTGGTTCACTCCCCGGATGGCCACAATGGCCTGAGCTGAGCTGATCTGAAGCCAGGAGCCAGGAGCCAGGAGCTTCTTCCAGGTCTCCCACAGGGATGCAGGGGCCCAAGGACTTGGGCCATCTTCTACTGCTTTCCCAGGTCATAGCAGAGAGCTGGATCAGAAGTGGAGCAGCCGGCACTCAAACTGGCGCCCGTATGGGATGTCGGCACTGTAGGCGGCAGCTTTACCCACTACACCACAGCGCCGGCCTCAACTTCTTTTAATTTTTACCAATGGAAGGTTTATATTCAACATAACCTTGATGCTAATTATTAGACTTGGCAAAGATAAATTGATCTCCTTTAGTCAGAGAAAGTTACTTTATCAGTATAACTTGATGCTAGCAATTGGCCCTTAGTGGCTGCTGGTCAGCATTCTGACTTGTAGCTTCTCATCTGTATCATTCAACTTAAAAAGATTTTTCAGTTTCTATCAGGGGAACATTATTCATTTTCAGTGCTGCTTTAGGTTTACAATGAAACTTAAAGTGGTATGTGTTAATTTTGCTGCTATTTGGTTTATATGTGGTATTTCAAAGCTTTTCCACAAATGATTGCAGCAGCTGGTAAAATGACTGTGGTCATTTAATCAACACATCAGTTAAATGGTGTATTTATTTTTATTCTCTCTTGTTGTTGGACAGAAAATGAAGACAAAAAATGATACACTGGAACAAAACACAGATACAAGTGCCAAAGTAATTGCTGAAACCAAGCAAGAAGAAGCTGTCAAAGAACAATCCAGTAAAAATGGAGAATCCAAAATTGTAGAGGTATCTTACAATGTTAACAGATTTGTCCATTTGAAAGTTTAACAATGGGTGCAATGGAAAGAAATATTATTTGTGTTTTACTTTAAAGTTGAGAAACATTAAATTAATGGTAGCTCTAATGTATAATGATTCATAATGGGAAAAGAAAATGAATTTAAAATATGAGAATTTACTTGTACCTCTGGTGGGAGAATGGATTAGCATTTTTGTTACTAAAACAATGGCAGTGATCATAACTTAGCACTAATATAATGACCCTCTTATTAAGTGCAGGCCAATCCTCTATTCCTTTCATTAACACATGAGCTATTGTAAGTCCCTTTCCCAGAACATCTGATTCTTTTATTTTTCCTGCAGACTGCAAAACAAAATCATTACATAAATGTTTTTAACAGGGCTGGTTTTGCATGCTGTATTTTAAGGTATTGCAGTAAAACACCAAAAATGGGATGTGCTTATCAAATCTACAAATCAAGCATGTGCATATGTGGGCAAACTTTAGTAAATGATTTTATAATATCTGGTATAGGATTTTTCAAATAATTTTTATTTTAAAATGCCCAAATCTCACCTGTATAGGAAAAATGTATTCTTTTCTCCAGGAATATATTTTACTTACATGCATGCTACTTATTGAATATTACTGATACAGAATAACTCTATGTTACCGTGTGCTTCCTTGTATCTGTAATGAAAATTATTTATATGAATATGCTTTTGTGAATTTATCATTTCATAAATCTTTTTGTGTATGTTTCCGTGGAGACATTTTAGTTAATCTTATTTCTTAGAATACTTTCCTCATAATGTGATATTTAAGAGGCCTTTTCCATGGGAAGATTACTTTTTTTTTTACAAATGACTTACTAGTCTTTCCATAAAATGAATGCAATCCAGTATAAATACTTAGGGAAAAGAGTTCTAAATTCACAAGTAGAACCTTGATGTTTGTGTTTTGTTTTGATTTTTCTGTATATCTAGGCACCAGTTCCTGAAAAAGAAACTGAGGAATCAAAAGAAATAAGTGAAGATATTGAAGAAGAGGGAGGAGAAAATAAAGAAGCAGTAGAAGAAGATAAAAAGGATGAAGATATAAACAAAGAAGAGAAAGGAGAAGACGGAAAAGAAGAACAAGATGAAGAGGAGAAAAAAGAAGATGGAAAAGAGAATGAAGATGGCAACAAGGAAGGAGAAGATGGAAAAGAGGGAGAAGACCAAGAAAAGAAAGGAGAAGAGAAAGATGGTGAAGATGGAAAAGGGAAAGGAGCAGGTGTCAAAGAGGATGAATTTGGAAAAGAGGATAGAAAAGAGGAAGATGATAAAGATGGTGCAGATGAAAAAGATAAAGAAGATGAAAATGAGGAGGAAGAGGAAAAGAAAGATGAAGGTGGAAATGAGGAAGAAACAGAAAAGGAGAAAGAAGACAGCAAAGAAGAAAATGAAAAAGAAGAAAGTGGAAAAGGAGGTGAGGAAGATGGAGAAGACAAAAAGGGAGATGAAAAGAAGGCTGAAGTTGGGAAAGAAATCGAAAAAGAAGAGGTCAAAAAAGAAGATGGAGAAAACGAAGAGTCTCTGAGTATTGTCTAAAACTGCCCTGTGTGGTTTCGTAATTTGGTAATACATACCTTCTTGTTGTAATGTTAATAGAGATAAATATTTTTATCAAATATTTTATAAGCACAGTTTTTCTTTAGCATCTGTTTAATTTCAGAACATCTTCATACTGATTATTAGTCACAAAATTCCTAACATGAAACCTTTATAAATTTTGAGATTATAGTAGTGGAATATGTAGAAAAATTATGCTAACTTTGCCAGGGGATTCTGTTTCGTGTAAGTTCCTTGTTACATTTTGAATTTTAATTAGCTCCTATATATGTGATCATTTCACAAAATGGGGGAAATCCCAAAAGAACGTTTCATGAAGCATTCTTGTGGTTCTCTAGATTGCTTTTATAAAGAAGGTGAACTATTTTCATGCAATGCTAAGAGTTAGTTATCTTTCCCAAATATAACTTTATTATTGTCTTAGGAAAAAATAAAGTTGTAATCTCATGTTAAAAAAGAAATGCAAATGTTTATTGCAGAAGGGCAGTTTTGGTTATATGTGTCTGAACAAAATTTTATTGCCTTTATCCTAATAAAAATGACTCTTCAAAGCTGATTATGGTTTCTGATATCTCCAAAAATGTAGTTAGCATGATATTATACTGCATGATTTTTTTTCTGTTGTGATACAGGTTGAGAATCCCTAATCTGAAAATCCAAACTCTGAAATTGTCCAAAATCAAGGAGCTTTTCAGCCTCCGACATGATGCCACAGTGGAAAATACCACACCATGAAACTTTGTTTTCTGCACAAAATTATTTGCAGTGTTGTATAAAACTACTTTCAGGCTATGTAGACACGGAACATATAAAACATAAATAAATTTCATATTTATATTTGGATCCCATTCCCAAATATTCAAATCTGAAACACTTTTGGTCGCAAGTATTTTGGAAAAGGGGCATTCAACCTCTATTCATGGAAGAATTTTTTTCATTTTAATTATTTGAAAGTGTATACTTCAGTCGTTTTTAGTATATACACAATATTATGCAACTGTAACTATTAATTAAAGAACATTTTTCATCATGTAAATAAGAAAGTACCAATTAGAAGTCTCCCCCCACATCCCCACACCCAATCCCTCCCACCCTACATCTCTTACCAATCTGTTTTCTGTCTCTGAAGGTGCATACTCTGGCCATTTCATGTAAATGGAATCACAAAATACATATACGTCCTTTGTGTTTGGCTTCCTTAACTTAGCATAAAGCTTTCAAGTCCATTCATGTTGTAATATATATGACTATTTCATTCCTTCTTATGACAATAATATTGCACTTCATCAACATTCCACATTCTGTTTCTTAACTAACATATTGGGTTGTTTTTCAATTATGAATGCTGCTATGAACATTCCTACAGGTTTTTGTGTAGATAACTGTTTTTACTTCTGCTGAATATGTATCCAGGAGTGAAACTGCTGGCTCTTATAGTAATTCTATTCTTAACTTTCAGGGGGAAATTTAAGACTTTTTCAAAGTAACGTCAGTATTTTATATTCCCACCAGAATTATTTGAGAGTTCGAATCTCTCCAATCCTTAAGGACATTTACCATTGTCTTTTTTTTTTATTTGACAGAGTTAGACAGTGAGAGAGAGAGACAGAGAGAAAGATCTTCCTTCCTTTGGTTCACTCCCCAAATGGCCGCCACGGCCGGATCATTGTCTTTTTAAAAAATATTTATTTCATTTATTTGAAAGGCAGAGAGAGAAATTTTCCATCTGCTGGTTAATTCCAGAAATCGCAGCAACAGCCAGGACTAGGACTGAGCCAGGCCAAATCCAGGAGCCAGGAACTCCATCCAAGTCTCATACATGGATGGCAGGAGCCCAAGTACTTGGGTCATCTTCTGCTGCCCTACCAGGAGCATTAATAAGAAGCTGGATAGGAAGTAGAGCAGCCAGGACTGGCAATGGCACTTTGATATGAATTGCCAGTATATATTTTATGTATAAGTCCCTTGTCAAATATATGATTTATGTACATTTTTCTCCCATCCTATAGTATTTTATTTTTAATTTTTTTTAATTTTTTTTTATTTTTGACAGGCAGAGTGGACAGTGAGAGAGAGAGAGAAAGGTCTTCCTTTTGCCGTTGGTTCACCCTCCAATGGCTGCCGTTGCCAGCGCGCTCGGCTGGCGCATCCTGCTGATCCGAATGATCCGAAGCCAGGAGCCAGGTGCTTCTCCTGGTCTCCCATGTGGGTGCAGGGCCCAAGGACTTGGGCCATCCTCCACTGCACTCCCTGGCCATAGCAGAGAGCTGGCCTGGAAGAGGGGCAACCAGGACAGAATCCAGCGCCCCGACCGGGACTAGAACCCGGTGTGCCGGTGCCGCAAGGCGGAGGATTAGCCTATTGAGCTGCGGCGCCGGCTCTATAGTATTTTAATTTCCATGATTGCATCCTTTAGTGCATAAAAGTTTTTAATTTTTAAGAAGTTCAATTCATCTACTTTTTTCTTTTGTTTCTTTGGTTTGCATGACATATCTAAAAATCCTGCCAAACTCCACGTCATAAATATATACACCTATGTTTTCCTCTGTTTTCTACGTTGATCCTCCAACTTTGTTCTTGGTTATTCAGGGTCCTTTACAATTCCATATGAAATTTAATTACTGATTATCTATTTCCTCCATCATTGCAAAAAAAAGCACTTGGGGTTTGATGGGGATCACAAAGAATATACAGAACAATTTAGCAAATATTAATACTGAGATGAACACACTATGTCTTTCCATTTAGTTAGGTTCTATTTAATTTACTTCAGCAATATTTTGCATTTTCTTTAATTTTTGTTTATAGAGAGAGAAATCTCATTCACTGGTTCATTTCCCAAATGCCCATAGCTGTCAGGGTTGAGCCAGTCCAAAGACAGGGGCTGGAATCCCAATGTGTGTCTTCTACATGACTGGCAGGGAGCCAAATATTTGAGCCATCACAACTACCTCCCAGGGTGTGCTATTAGCGGGAGCTGAAACTAGGAGCAGAGATGGGGCTTGAATCGAAGTACTCTGCTATGGGATGAGGGCAGCAGAAGTGTCATCCTAATTGCTACACCAAATATGTGTCCCCATTTCAGCAAATTCTTTTTTTTTTAGTGTCCAGGGACACATATTCCACAACTTCTTTGGTTAAATTTATTTCTAAGTATTTTATTCTTTTGACACTGTAAATGGAATTGTTTTCTTGATTTCTGTTTAGGATTGTTCATTACTCATATATATATATATATATAACTGATTTTTTGTGTATTAATTTTGTATCTGGAACTTTTGCTGAATTCATTTACTAGCTATAGTAGGCATTTTGCAGATTCTTCAGTTTCTATTTATAAGATCATGTCATCTGCAAATAGAAACAGTTTTACTTCTTCCTTTTCAGTTTGGAATCCTTTATTTCTTTAGCCTAATTTCCCTGACTTTAAAAAATTTTACAAATATTAAAAATAAAAAAGGAAATATTTAAAATATAGTTAGTCCCAGCTTTGAAAGCATAGGCCTGGAGCCGGCATAGCGGGTAAGGCCACCATCTGCAGCGCCAGCGTCCCATATGGGCACCAGTATGAGTACTGGCTGCTTCTCTTCAGATCCAGCACTCTGCTGTGACCTGGGAAAGCAGTAAAGGATGGCCTAAGTCCTTGGGCCCCTGAACCCCCATAGGAGACCAGGGGGAAGCACCTGGCTCCTAGCTTCGGATCGGTGCAGCTCTGGCTGTAGCGGCCATTTGGGGAGTGAACCAATGAAATGAAGACCTTTCTCTCTCTCTCTCTCTCTCTCTGTCTGTCTATAACTCTACCTGTCAAATAAATTTTTAAAAAGTAGAAATCTTGGTTTCCTCTTTAGAAATATATTCCTGGGACCGGTACTGTGGTGTAGCGGGTGAAGCCCAGGCCTGCAGTGCCGGCATCCCATACAGGCACAGTTCGAGACCCGGCTGCTCCACTTCCAATCCAGCTTTCTGCTATGGCCTGGGATAGCAGTAGATGATGGCCCAAGTCCTTGGGCCCCTGCAACCACATGGGAGACCTGGAAGAAGCTTCTGGCTCCTGGCTTAGGATCAGTGCAGCTCTGTCCATTGTGGCCAAATGGGGAGTGAACCAGTGGGTGGAAGATTCTCTCTCTGTGTCTCTCTCTCTGTCTCTCTCTCCCTCTCTCTCTCTCTGCCTCTCCTTCTCTCTATGTGTAACTCTTTCAAATAAATAGATCTTTTTTAAAAAATATATTCCTGTCTAATGGAAGAACTGTGGTAATATATAATTTTAAATTTTATGAAACACTGCCCTGTTCATAAATAAGTCAGTTTCACTTCACATTATTTTAACTGTAAAATAAAACATTCATAAAAACAGTTCATAAAAACAAGAATGCAATCTGTATACTAGAAGAGTGTCATTCCTTCACACCACATTGTGAAAGTAAACTCTTCCTCATGTCTTTGTTTCTTGATATTTTCACTTGATCCTATGTTCTCTATATTATCAAAATGTTGCTTCACGCAATTCCTGCCTTAAAATGCTCAACAATTTCAAGATGTAAAAGGAAGAATGGAGTAGGAAGAATACTAATCTATAGAGACAGTGCACCATCACTGTAAGTCAAGGTAAATATACATTACAAATTGGCTACAGTAGAACAATCTTGACTAAAGATGTAATAAAATAACCAAGAGGACAAAACAATCTACAAGAAACTTTCCAGGAAAAAAAAACTTGTTAAAAAATACTTGAAGGAGGCTGGTGCTATGGCGTAGTAGGTAAAGCCGCCACCTGCCATGCCAGCATCCCATATGGGTGTTGGTTCGAGTCCTGGCTGCTCCACTTCCAATCCAGCTCTCTGCTATGGCCTGGGAAAGCAGTAGAAGATGGCCCAACTCCTTGGGCCCCTGCACCCGCGTGGAAGACCCAAAAGAAGCTCCTGGCTCCTGGCTTCAGATCGGCACAGCTCTGGCCGTTGTGACCATCTGGAGAGTGAACCAGTGGATGGAAGACCTCTCTCTCTCTGCCTCAGCCTCTGCTTCTCTGTAACTCTGCCTGTCAAATAAATAAATAAATCTTTAAAAAATACTTGGAGCTTCTTCAGCAAAGTGAGGCATGTTTCATTAACTATCTCATTGGCACCACAAGTCTTTGCTAATATTAGTATATAACACTGATTCTCCAGAATTATGGTTTCCTGAATATAAAATGCTGAAGCTTTAGATGTTTCTGGTGTGACTTTAAATGGTTTACTTCAATAATCATGATTTTGGGCTAGAGGACAGAATAAAAAATTTTCTAATGGAAACAACCTTTGAAATCATATTAGAATTAGATGGAAAGTAAAATTCAGTTTATTGCAGTAACCTGAAAAATAAGAGCCATTATACATACTTGTTCAGGGACATGACTGCTATATAAAGCAAGACTTAACCTTAGTGCTTTCCTCAATAATATTTGAAATGTTCTGTTGATCATTACTAATCTTTACAAAATCCCATGTATAGGACAATATGAAAAAAGGGAGATTTATGAGGGCACCTCTAAAGTTCATGGAAAACGGAAGTAAAGAAATAAATTTATTTTGATGTAAAATATTGAAATCAATGTGCAGTTTTTCATAATACACATTTTCTAAGAACTTTCTGAAGACACTTCATAGAGTAAATGCATATCAGAGCTGGAGTATAATGTTACAAACATAATATAATAGATGTTATCAATGATCTACTGAGATCACAAAGATAAACATTGAGATCATTTTTAGAAACTGGATTTTGGGTTGAGCATTTAGTGCAGAAGTTAAGATGCTGCCTGGGATGAGCACATCCCATATTGTAGTGCCCATGTTTGAGTCCTGGCTCCGTGCCTAATTGTGTACTCTGGGAGGCGGCAGATGATGGCTCAAGTAGATGGGTCCCTGCCACCTACTTGGGAGATGCCAGACTTAATTCTGAGTTCCTAACATTGGCCTGGCCTAACCCCTGCTATAGGGGCATTTAGGGGGTGAACCAGCAGATGGAGGACTTCTCTCTGTCTGTCTCTATCTAGCTGCCTTTAAAAATAAATAAATTTTAAAAAATTTAAATTGTGTTTCGATAATCCTTAAACAAGCCTTTACAATCCTTTAAATCACTTTACAAGCCTTTAAATCACTTTAAAGTGATTTAGTTTTTTTTTTTCCTTCTTGACAGGCAGAGTGGATAGTGAGAGAGAGAGACAGAGAGAAAGGTCTTCCTTTTGCCGTTGGTTCACCGTCCAATGGCCGCTGCTGCCGGCACATCGTGCTGATCTGAAGCCAGGAGCCAGGTGCTTCTCCTGGTCTCCCATGCGGGTGCAGGACCCAAGGACTTGGGCCATCCTCCACTGTACTCCCGGGCCACAGCAGAGAGCTGGCCTGGAAGAGGGGCAACCGGGATAGAATCCGGCGCCCCAACCGGGACTAGAACCCGGTGTGCCGGCACCGCAAGGCAGAGGATTAGCCTGTTAAGCCACGGTGCCGGCCTTAAAGTGATTTAGTTTTTTGAAGATACCATTCCAACAACTTTCCAAAGTTAAAAAATAGAACTGTTAGAACAAGGTGTTTAACATATTAAGGATAGGGAAAAACTACCAAATCAGCTATGGTTTAGATCCTCTTGTGCTAAAATTAAATTAAATCATATGCAAGCAGTAGGTAAATGACTTTATGAGGGTATTTTTCTAGAATACAAAAGTTTTTACTGTGATATTTACACAACATGTGATTAATTTCATCTTAGAATACATAGATTTGATTATTATCTATTATTCATAATTCATTTGTCCCTCATAAATAAAATAATCTTTAAGATTATATTGATCTCCTTAAGATGGAAAATAGTAAGTAGAAAAAAGTTCAACTTTACGTACAGTAATAATCATTTTCTCTCACATATCTCTAGAGTTGTTCATTCTGTCTAATAAGGATTTATAAAATCTATTCTTTTTTTAAGATTTATTTATTTCTTAGAAAGTCAGATTTACACAGAGAGAGGAGAGAGAGAGAGAGCGAGAGAGAGAGAGAGAGAGAGAGGTCTTCCATTCAATGGTTCACTCCCCAGATGGTCGCAACAGCCGGAGCTGCACCGATCTGAAGCCAGGAGTCAGGAGCTTCTTCCGGGTCTCCCACGTGGGTGCTCTCCCAGGCCATAGCAGAGAGCTGGATCGGAAGTGGAGCAACCAGGACTAGAACCAACACCCATATGGGATACCAGCACTTCAGGCCAGGCACTGAGCCACAGCACCGACCCCATAAAATCTATTCTTTAAAGTGTTCCCATGAACATTTTCTTTGTATAGCTACATAAAGCATCAGATATTACTATAGATCAAAGTGGTTTCCCTTTTGTAAAAGAATTAAACATTAAAAATTAAATAGTACTTGAGAATCAATACTGATTTACTAGATGTTATTTGACAACATGTACCTTTAATTCCTTAGTAACTGGACTATAGAGCTCAGGTTTGGTGCTCTTTAATTCATTCATTCAATACTTATTGGGTAACTACCATATGTTAATTAAGTACACAGGTTTCAGTGAAGAAAACAGGGATATTCCTTGCTCTCGGAATTTATGGTTCAGCAGAGGAAACCAATATATGGATATGATTTTTAATCTTATAAATGATTATATAATCACAATGTTTTCTAATTCTGTAGAATCTGAAACTATTGTAAGGTAGTTTTTTTTAAACTTTTATTTAATGAATATAAATTTCCAAAGTACAGCTTATGGATTACAATGGCTTCCCCCCTCCCATAACTTCCCTCCCACCCGCAAACCTCCCCTCTCCTGCTCTCTCTCCCCTTTCATTCATATCAAGATTCATTTTCAATTCTCTTTATTTACAGAAGATCAGTTTAGCATAGATTAAGTAAAGATTTCAACAGTTTGCACCCACACAGAAACACAAAGTAAAAAATACTGTTTGAGTACTAATTATAGCATTAAATCACAATGTACAGCACATTAAGGACAGAGATCCTACTTGAGGAGTAAGTGCACAGTGACTCCTGTTGTTGACTTAACAAATTAACACTCTTGTTTACGGAGTCCATAATTGCCCTAGGCCCTAGTCATGAGTTGCCAAGGCTATGGAAGCCTTTTGAGTTCACCGACTCTGATCATATTTAGACAAGGTCATAGTCAAAGTGGAAGTTCTCTCCTCCCTTCAGAGAAAGGTACCTCCTTCTTTGATGACGTAAAGTAGTTTTAAAAACAGTATGACGGAGTTCTGGAAGAAGGTAGCGCTCTTGAAGAATGATAACTTCTTTAGCATTGATAATTTTTACACAGTATGGTTATCTAATAATACACTCACCCAGACATACGGGTTGACTGCGCTCAGTTGGGAAGTTCTCACTTGAAATTTCTCATGTGATTATAGGTACATAGTGGCTGGGGCTAGAGTCAACTAAAAGACCCAAGCGGTGGACATTTAAGATAGCTTCTTCCATCACACATCTAGCACTTCAGCTGTAATGGTTTTCCACTTGGCAAGCTTGGTCTTCTTTGCAGCATAGTTGTTTCAGGATAGTCCAGCTTCTTACAGGGGGGCTGCTTTCTATTCCGAGAAATCTAGGCACAAGTTGCAAGGCTTTGAATGACCTAGACTGAAAAACCATGTATCGCTTCTACCACATTTTATTGGTTAGAAAGCAAATTTAAATATCAGCTTGAATGTAAGGAGAGAAAAATAGACAAGGCACAAGAATGGTGAAATGTGATTTATTGGAGAGTCATCTTTGGATGTTAGCTATCACAGTTACCCTCTATTCTCTTTTTCCACTGCTCCTTTCAGATGGATATTAGATTTTCTGGATTCATTCTCTTAATCTCAAAAGTATTTTCCCTCTTAATTTTCTTCTCTTTTTGTTTTTCTTGTTTCTGGGGTATATCCTTAATTTAATCCAACCTGTTTATTAAACTATTTCTGTTCTGTTTTATTTTCGATTTCCATGAATCTTTTCTTATTCTGTGTTTTTCCATCTTTTTCCCACACTAGGCTGTATTTGTCCTTGATGTAGCATTTCTTCTGTTCACTTTTCTGGTGTCAATTTTACTGTTTTCTCCTGTTTATTTGTTTGCTTTTAGGTTTTCTGTCCTCTGGATTATGATGTTTCCTCCAAGGTCCTCACTCTACTCTCATTTTGGCTTCTTTTTGTCTCTGCATTTCATTTTGGATTCTTTCCTCAAATTCTTGATGGTTTATGGCACATAACATTCAGATTAAACAATGAAACATTATGAATGTTGATTAAGTGAATCTTGCCAATTAATGGCACCATAGAATGTTTTATAGGAATCTGGCTTTTACAAGCAGCATGAAATGACCAATGATATTCTCTGTAAGTCTCTTCTCCCTATCTACTGAGTTTCTCTGGAAAATAATCATGAAAACTCTTGCCTGGAAAATAAGTTTAAATAGAGATATTATGAAAACCCAAGAAAAAAAGACAGACGGTAGTTTTTGTATTAGTCAGGGTTTTCCTATATTCACATAGCAAAACATGTGTGTATATAGAAAGAGATCTGTTAAAAAAAAAAAAGAATTGTCTGGAGCCAGCACTGTGGCACAGGAGGTAAAGCCTCTGCCTGCAGTGCGGGCATCCCACATGGGTGCCAGTTCGAGTCCCAACTACTCCACTTCACACCCAGCTCTGCTATGGCTTGAGAATGCAGTGGAAGATGGCCCAAGTGCTTGGGGCCTTGCTCCAGAGTGGGAGACCTGAAAGAAGCTCCAGGCTCCTGGCTTCAGACTGGCACAGCTCTGGCCATTGAGGCCATTTGGGGAGTGAACTAGTGGATAGAAGACCTCTCCCCTCACCCTCTCTCTGTCTCTGCCTCTCTGTAACTCTGTCTTTCAAATAAATTAATAAATCTTTTTAAAAAAGAATTTTCTCACATGATTGAAGAGACAGTCAAGTGCAAATCTGCAGTATTGGGTCACTAAGATCAAGACCCAAGAATTCAAAATCTGGCAAGCAGGGACCCAGGAAAGCTGATGGTATAGATGAAATCTAAAGGCAGACTGCTGGAGAATTCTGTCTTGCCTGAGGAGGCTGATCTTTTGATTCTATTTAAACTTTCAAGTGATTAGATGGGGATCACCCACATTATGGACAGCAATATGCTAACTCAGAGTTCATTAATTTAAATGTTAATTTCATTCAAAAGCACTCTCCAAGTTAACATGTAAAATTAGGCATCACAGTCTCACTAATTAGTATGCAGACCTTTAACTTATTCACTATGATGTTTTTGGAAAAGCACCTTTATTCCATCCTTAGCTACACCTGGTATCAGTGAGTCCAAATCCCTTTTGTTTCAAACTCTCTATAGATTATATCTCCAGTCTATGCTGCTTTTACCCATAGAATGTGGCAGAAGTGATGCTTTGCCAGTTCTGGGCCTACTCTTCAAAACAGTTTCTCAAACTTGGCACTGTTGATATTTGGAGTTGAATAGTTTTTTGCTGTATGAGACTGTCCTGTACATTGTAGGATATGTAGTACCTTACCTGAACTCTACTGACTAAACGCTAGTTGCAGCTTCCCTCCACTTGTGACAACTAAAAATGTCTCCTGTCATTGCCAAATATCCTCTGGGACAAAATAACTTCCAATTAAGAACCACTAATTTAAAAAGATTAATGATGTCTGCTTCCTATTTCTTGGAACACTCAATGTGTGCTCTGGGGAAAGCCAGCCTCCATGTGAGAAGTCTAACTACCCAGAGCTAATCATGTTATTAGGTGTCCCACATATGGAAAGAGATGCCTGGCTGATCCTCAGCTGTTTTAGCCATCCCAACTGTGGTATCTGATGTGTGAAAGAAGTGATCTTATATTTTCTGAGGACTCCTTCCCTAGCTCCTGCAAACTGCACAAGAGACTCCAAGTAAGAACCATTCAATTAGTTGAACTTGGAGAGAGAATAATAAATTTTAATCGTAAGACACTTAGCTTTGGGATAGTGTGTTATAAAATAATAAATAGATGGCAGAGAAACTGTTGAAGAAATAATATTAGGACCTTTTTAGGACTAAGGCACTTATGCTCAGTGAATTAAAACAAAGAAATGTGTCAAAGGATATAATTCAGAAATTTTAGAATATCATGGATTAAAAGGACAATCTAAGTTTACATATTCATATTCTCTCTTTCTCTCTCTCTTTCTGTCACACACACACACACACACACGCAAACACCATAGAAAATTAAGCCAAAGCCAACAGAATGACAAAGGACTTCTCAATAGCAAAATTGGAAGCTTAAAGATAATGAGTCATGCCTTCAAAATTATGAGGTAATTTGCAACCTAGAATTCTTTGTCTAAAGAATTTATAAATCAAGTATAAGAGTATAATTAGAACATTTTCATACATTTAAAGTCTTAAGAAATTCACCTCCCATGTACCTTCTCAGGAAAATAGTAAGTGGAAATAATTTTATTATGCTAAGTATGGAGATATCATTTTCTCGAAAAAATCATGAGTTTTTAATTTCTACTTATGGGAATTCCTTTATATTACTAATATTTTAGAAGGAACTAGGGTGGTTTCTATGGCACATGAAATACAAAAGAGTAAACTGGGGGTCAAAGAACCTCCTAACTTTGTGCTACCTGAAGTACAATTCTTAGATTGTTACTATATTTCTTTTTTTTTTTTTTGACAGGCAGAGTGGACAGTGAGAGAGAGAGACAGAGAGAAAGGTCTTCCTTTGCCGTTGGTTCACCCTTCAATGGCCGCCGCAGTAGCGCGCTGCGGCCGGCACACCGCGCTGATCCAATGGCAGGAGCCAGGTGCTTCTCCTGGTCTCCCATGGGGTGCAGGACCCAAGGACTTGGGCCATCCTCCACTGCCCTCCCTGGCCATAGCAGAGAGCTGGCCTGGAAGAGGGGCAACCGGGACAGGATCGGTGCCCCGACCGGGACTAGAACCCGGGGTGCCTGCGCCGCAAGGCGGAGGATTAGCCTAGTGAGCTGCGGCGCCGGCCGTTACTATATTTCTTAAGATCAGGAAAAAATATCTCCTAGTATCCATGTTCATGTTTCATTTTCAAAATATAAAGAGTGAGCTCTCCCCCACTAAGTGGATGAAGAAAGACAGCCTGAGGACAAGAGCTAAGAAAACAATAATGAAATTGAGTTAAAGACTTTATTAAAGCACACCTGGAAATATTCTTTCATCTGGATTTAATGCTATGTTAAGATTAACACTTTTTCCCTGAGACAGCAATATGAAAGACAGAGTGGAGGACATAAAGTAGATGTGTGTTTACAAGTCAGTAAAGTTATTTCAGATTCACAAATAAGTTTAAATGAAGACCCAACCTTCTACCATCTAGTTAAACATAGAGAAAGACTGGGATTTGGGAAAAGACCAGCTGAGAAGAAAGGCCAACTCCAGAAAAAGTCTAGCTGTAAAGAAATAATCCAGGAACATTTTTTGGGACAAAAGTTCTTAACGTGCAGGCTCTAAAGTGTTCATCAAGTTTCAGCACAATAAATTTTTTAAGAAAGACATGTCAACTCAGATTATTGATTATAGCAACTGTACCTACCTTAGTAATATCAGAGAAAATAAGTACCACTCAGATTAATTGCTCCAAAGAGATTACTCATTCTGATGCAGGTGCTTCACTCCCAACATTTGTGTATTAAAGGAGTATGTCATAAAAATGGAAGAAGGAGTTGAGTGATCAATAGGAACATTAATGATCCAAGGTCTTATTGATGAGTGTTTCAGAATCTTGGTGAGAAAAGGTTAAAAGGTATTAGTAAAAATGGAAGACAGATCTTTTATATAAAAAACCAAATGTTAGTAAATTCAAGTTTTAATGGGCAAATCAAATTAGGCCCAGATAGTGCAAAGAATGACTTGGGAACAAACATAGTGAATAAGCTCAATGATCAGATGGAGGATCAAAATGTGCAAGTATCAAAAGAAAATGTGAAAACTGTAACCTTTAAAACATTAATTAACGTAGGTAGTTACTAGGGAGTAGGAATTCAAATGACCCAATTTGGTCTGTAGTTAAGTTCCATTTTGCTCACATCATTTTAAGTTTTTTTTTGTTTGCTTACTTTGATTGAAGTATTATATATACATAGAAATTTGCATAGTTCATAGTTACATTTAATGGATTTTCCCAAAATGAACACATCAAAATTGAAAAACTACATTGTAAGCACTCAAGAAGCCCTTTTCAATGTGCCTTCCATTCATTACTCACTCTGTTGGCAAGGGCAACTCTAATCCTGACGTTTTACAACATGGATTAATTTATCTCCTTTTAAATTTTATATAAAAATGGGATCATAATACACGTCCACTTTGCTGTCTGGATTATTTTGCTCAATAATGTTTTTAGATTCAATCACATTTGTGTGTAAAGTGGTAGTTTTCCCGTAGGGGAACACATAAGATTCTACTATGTGAACACATCTGATTTGTTCATTTTATGGTTGATAGTATATTTTACAATTTGGGGATAATGTGAATAAAGCTGATGTGGATATTGCTATGCATGTCTCTGGTGAATATATGCCTAAATTGTTGAGTGTATACCTAAGAGTGAAAATATTGAGTCATGGAGCATGGAGCCAACCAATTTTCTAAAGAGCCTTTATCACTTTACACTTCTACTAGTGTGATGCAGATTAGGTGGTATAAAGCTAGTTGCTTTATTCTAAGCTAATAAATGTGAAAATTCTAAGGAAAGGCATTATTTTAAAGGGGAACAAATTACTATGAAAGATATTTCCAGATGTTGTAGCAAAATACCCATTTAAAAAAAAACACCTATTTTTACTCCCTTCCTCTTCTATGACCTCTAATGTACAAGCTAGGAAAGAAAAATATTAGCATTCACAGATTCCTTTTCAGCTCAGGGGTAACCATGTAGTCAGTCCTGAAGAAATAATAAATCTGCTGGGGCTCTTGAGTGAGCTTTTGCCATCTAAATAAAAGAGACAGATATGGGGACAGCTATTTTAGTACAAAGGTTAGACGAGCATTTGGAATGTTTGTATCCCTTATCAGAGTATCTGGGTTCACAGCCCTGCGTTACTCTTCTGATCTGCTTCTGGTCCAGCTTCCTGCTAATATGTACCTTGGGAAGGAAGTAGATGACAGGTCAAGTAGTTGGGTTCCTATCACCCACGTGAGAGACCTGTATTCAGTACCCAACTCCTGGCTTCGGCCTGGTCTGGTACTGGCTCTTGGGGGCATTTGGGAAGTAAAGCAGTGGCTTTAACTCTCTCGCTCTGTCACTCTATTTTTAAAGAAGTAAACCAACTTAAATACTTGTATGGGATGTACTATTATTTCTCCCAACTTCCTTTATTGTAGGTGAATGTAACTCCAGATGCTATAGCAGCCATATTTTTAGCCATGAATAAAATGTCAAGAGAGTGACAAGGAAACTATGATATTGCTGTGTTGTGGAACCAATACCAGTATCTCCCTAACTGCAAATTTATTTATTTAGTTTTAAGGATTTATTTATTGGGGCTGGCACTGTGACTCACTTGGTTAATCCTCCGCCTGCGGCCCTGGCATCCCATATGGGTGCCGGTTCTAGTCCCGGTTGCTCCTCTTCCAGTCCAGCTCTCTGCTGTGGCTCGGGAGGGCAGTGGAGGATGGCCCAGGTGCTTGGGCCCCTGAACCCGCATGGGAGATCAGGAGAAAGCACCTGGCTCCTGGCTTCAGATCGGTGCGGTTCCGGCAGTGGTGGCCATTTGGGAGGGGTGAATCAACGGAAGGAAGACCTTTCTCTCTGTCTCTCTCATTGTCTAACTCTGTCAAACAAAAAAAAGAAGATAAAGATTTATTTATTTATTTTGAAAGTCAGAGTTAGAGAGAGAGAGAGAGAGAGACAGAGACAGAGAAATTTTCCATCTGATGGTTCACTCTTTGGGTAGCTGCAATGGCCAGTGCTGGGCCAGGCCAAAACCAGGAGCCAGGAGCTTCATAAGAGTCTCCCACATGGATGGCAGGAGCCCAAGTACTTGGGCCATCTTCCACTGCTTTTCCCAGGCTATTAGTAGGGAGCTGGATCAGAAATGGAGTAGTTGGGACACAAACTGGGGCCCATATGGGATGCTGGCATCCCAAGTGGTGACTTTACCAGCTACACCATAATGCCGCACCCCAAAATTATTTTTATGTGAGAAGAATAAATTCTTATTTTCTTAAGACATGGCTAGTTGTATTTTCTGTTACTTCTAGTTAAATAATTGCCTAACTGGTGAATACTAAAATTCACTCAAATTTGAGAATGCAAATAGTAAGATTGTGAGACTCAACAATTAAAAACACAGGACACTTAGTTAAATGTCAATTTCAGAACAACATCAAATGTACTTTTTTTTGTATGAGTATGTCTCAAACAATAGCTTATTTCGTAACCCTATTTAATTGAAGATGCAATACATTGAAAACAGTGATGAACTTCCATTAGCAAAGGTACTGGAGCCAATTAATTTTTCCGGTGGGTTCTTTCAAAATTTCAAGGAAAATGATAATACTTACATCAATATAAACTACTCTAGAACATTAAAAAGAAAATAAGTTGCTTAATTTATTTTATAAAGCCAAGATATTTAAAAAATAAACCTAAGCAATATTATGCATTAAAGAAAAATAACAGCTAAATCTTAAACTATGCACAAAAAGTCTAAGTAAAAGTTTAAGAGGGGCAGGCATCATGGTGCAGTAGGTTAAGCCACAGCTTAGGACACCCACATCCCAAATCAGAATGCTAGGTTCGACTCCCAGCTACTCTGCTTCTAATCCAGCTTCCTGATAATACGTCTGGGAAAGCAGCAGATTATGACTCAGGTACTTGCATTTCTGGGCTCCTGGCTTCAGCCTGGGCCAGCCTCTGCTACTGTGGGCTTTTGGAGACTGAACCAGCAGATAGATAACTCATTCATTCTCTCTCTCTCTCTCTCTCTCTCTCTCTCTCTCTCTTTCTCTTTAAACGGTTAAGAAATCTGGGTGCAGTGCTGTGGCTTAGTAATTTAAGTCTCTGCCTGCAGCCCCCACATCCCAAATGGGCACCAGTTCGTGTCCCGGCTGCCCCTCTTCCAATCCAGCTCTCTGCTATGGCCTGCGAAAGCAGTGGAGGATGGCTCAAGTACCAGATTCTAGGTAATGTGCACCATGGGAAGTAGTGGTGATGTCTAAGTAGCTGAGGGTTTTTTTTTTTTGTAGTTGTTTTTAAAGATTTACTTACTTATTTGAAAGGCAGAGTTACATAGAAGTAGAGGCAGAGAGAGAGAGAGAGAGGTCTTCCATTCACTGGTTCACTCCCCAGATGACCACAACAGCTGGAATTGTTCCGGGAAGCCAGGAGCCAGGAGCTTCTTCCGGGTCTCCCACGTGGGTGCCGGGGCCCAAGGACTTAGGCCATCTTCTACTGCTTTCCCAGGCCATAGCAGAGAGCTGGATTAAAAGTAGAGCAGGTGGGACTCGAACCAGCTTCCATATGGGATGCCAGCACTAAAGGCAGTGGCTTTACTCTCTATGCCACAACATCAGCCCAGTAGCTGAGTTTTTGTCACCTGCTTAGGAGACCTGGATTGACTTCACAGTCTTGATTTTTGACTCAGCCGATCCTCAGCCATTATGGTCATTTACAGAATGAATCATTGAATGAGAGCTCTGTCTCTTTTTCACTCTGTCTCAGAATTTCTCAAAGAAATAAACCAATGTCCATTCCATACTTAGAATTTTTATTAACAATAATTGTACATATTTATGGGATATAGTGCAACATTTCAATACATATATACAATGTGTACAGCTCAAATCAGTGTAATCAACATTACCCCCTTCCCGGAATTACTTTATGAGTGAGGCTTGGAGCTCCTGTCTTCTATTTTCTCACAGACTATATAATAGGTTATTGTGAGCTATAATCACTCCAATGTGTTGTATAACACTAGGAACTTATTCTGTCTGTCTAACTTGGATTTGATACCTGTTATCCAACCTTCATCTACCCCCCACTATCCCTCCCAGCCTCTAATAATTACTATTCCATGTTCAGATTGAATTTTTTTAGCTTCCACTTAAAGGAAAAACATTTAGCACTTCTGTTTCTATATCTGGCTAAATTTACTTTTTCTTTAAATAGTCTTAGTACTCTGGGGACAGACAACTAAATCCTTAGTATTGTTTAAATTATGTTTTTAGAACATGAACAGGAAAATTTCTCAAAGAAAATATACAGAGCCATTACTGATAGTTTTTTCTGAGAAAAGACCAGAATTGGGTTCCCCAGTGGGTGTTTGGGGAGGCAGTAGCCAGAGGATAGGATAGGAGCTTTCTCTCTCTCTCTCTCTCTCTCTCTCTCTCTCTCTCTCTCTCTCCTTCTCAAATCAATAAAATAAATAACAAAAGTAAAAACAACCGAAACATCCCTATAAAACAATGAACAAAATTTAAAGACAAGTGAAAACCTAGGAATTATGGTATCATAAACCTGGAAGAAAAAGACTATTTTTCTATTTATTTATCTTTTATTGGAAAGGGGGAGAGAGAGATATCTCATATACTTATTCACTCCCCCAATTCCTGCTATAGCTAAGGGTGGGCCAAGTCAAAGCCAGGTCGGGAATTCGATTTGGGTCTCTCACATGGATGGAAAGGACCCAACCACATGAATCATCACCTACTGCCTCCCAAGGTTCACAATTGCAGGAAGCTAGAATGCAGAGCCCAGCTAGGATTCAAACCTGGGCACTCCAATAAGAGATGTGGGTATCCCAAGTAGCAGCTTAACCAAATACCCAGCCCCAAGAGTATTTTTCTTTCTTTCTTTTTTTTAAGCTTTATTTCATTTATTTGAAAGGTAGGGTTACAAAGAGAGGTAGAAACAGAGAGAGAGGTCTTCCCTCCACTGGTTCACTCCCCAAATGGATGCAAGGACCAGGGCTGGGCCAGGCCAAAGCCAGGAGGTAGGAGGTTCAAGGTGCAAGGGCCCGAGAACTTGGGCCATCCTCCACTGCTTTCCCAGGTGCATTAGCAGGCAACTGGATCAGAAGTGGAACAGCTGGAACTCAAATGGGCACCCATATGGGATGTTGGTATTGCAGGCCAGGGCTTTAACCTGCTGCTCCACAGTTCCAGGCCCCAGAGTATCTTCCTTAATATTATATGATTAACTCTCAAAAATCACTAGGAAAAATAGGAATATCCCAATAAAATGGGCAATAAACATAACCAGAAAATAAATAAAAAATTAGCTACCAATACATTTTAGAAGACATTAATTTATATGCAAAGAGATACAGAAAAATGAGATGGAAGGAGATAATTGTTATCTAAGAATTAATTTTCTAAACCTCGGAGGTTACAAGATTGCATAAAGAACCTAAGGTCATCATAACACATAATATTTCCTAATGAAATGACTGCTTATAAAATTAGTCCTTGCACAGTCTGTGTCTCCCATGTAGGTTGCAGGGATCAAAGATTTTTTTGTCATCATCTGCTACCTTCAAGGATATGCATTAGCAGGAAGCTGGATTGGAAGCAGAGGAACCAGTACTTTTTTTTTAGTTTTTATTTAATGAATGCATTTTTTCATATATACAGATTTGGGAATACAGTGGTTCTTTTCCCTTTACCGCCCCCCCCCCCAGCTCCAATCTCACCTGCCTCTCCCTCTCCCATCTCCTTCTTCATTATGGTTCATTTTTAGTAAGACTTTATATACAGAGGACCAACTCCATGATAAGCATAGACTTCAATAATTTGCACCCATGCACACACACAACATATAGAGCACAGTTTGGGGAGAAAATTTACAGTCGATTCTCATATTACAATTCATTAGGGACAGAGGTCCTACATAGGGAGCAAGTGCACAGTGACTACTGTTGTTCCTTTAACAGTTAACACTCTTATTTATGACATCAGTGATCACCTGAGGCTCGTGTCATGGTCTGCCAAGGCTATTGAAACCTTTTGTGACCATAGACTCCATCAGTATTTGGACATGGTCATAAGCAAAGTGGATGTTCTCTCCTCCCTTCAGAGAAGAGTGTCTCCTTCTTTGATGACCCTTTATTTCCTTTGAGGTCTCACAGAGATCCTCTGTGTAGGATATTTTTTTTTTGTCACGGAGTCTTGGCTTTCCATGCCTGAAACAGGAGCCAGTACTTGAACCAGGTGCTCCAACAAGGAATGCGAGTGTCCTAAGCATCAACTTAAGAACTGCTCCAAATGCACACCCTTGTATTACTTCTAAGGACTGCATATCAATCCACAATTTTCTCAAAATAAATTATATTGGGATTAGTTTAATCCTATGTTTTAAAAAATGAGTCACTTTCAAAAGACACAAAGACATGTTTTCATAGACCCTCATGATTAGCGTTAGTGTTTTTCATCATCATGTTAATACAAATAAACATAGAATTAATTCGCTCATGTTTATAGCTCTTATGGAATCAAATAATACATTCTAAAGGATAATAAGACCAACAAAATTTAATTTATAAAACAAGTTATAATGATGGATTACAGTATTTGGCTGAAACTAAATTTCTGATAGTGAACTTAGTAGAAATATGTATTTCTGTTTTTGTCATATTCACTATCATGATTTTGTGCATTATGAACTATCATTTGAGTTACTGGTACTGTAATGTATATCTGTTGTTTTCCTAGCCCTATCTGTTTTGTTTGTTAGTCATAACATCCTTAAAGAATGCTTGTCTATCTTTCTGTGTAGTATTATTTTTAAGATTTATTATTTAAACAAATATTTATTTATTTATTTGAAAGCCAGGGAAAGAGAAAGATAGATTTTCCAACTGCTGGTTTATTTACTCCCCAAAAGGCCACAACAGTGGAGTCTGCACCAGGTCCATCCTGGTCTCCCAAATGGCTTACAGGGGCTCAAGTACTTAGGCCACCTTCCACTGCTTTCCAAGGCACATTAGTAGGAAGCTGGATTGGAAGCAGAGCAGCCAAATGTGTACCCACACTACAACACATATGGAATTATGGCACTGCAAGCAGCAGGTTAACCTGCTATACCACAATGCCAGCCCCTCTATATGATTTTTTAATATTTATTTTATTTGTTTGAAAGAGTTACACAGAGAGGTAGAGAAAGTGAGAGAGAGAGAGAGAGAGAGAGAGAGAGAGAGAGAATGTCTTCCATCTGCTGGTTTACTGTTCAAATGGCCACAATGGCTAGAGCTGAGCCAATCAGAAGCCAGGAGCCAGGAGCTTCCTTCGTGTCTCCCACGTGGGTGAAGGGGCCCAAGAACTTGGGCCATCCTCTGATGCCTTCCAGGGACATTAGCAGGGAGCTGGATTGGACATGGAGCAGCCAGGACTCAAACATCCCATATGGGATGCCAGCGCCACAGGTGGGGGCTTTGACCAGCTGCGCCACAGCATCAACTCCTCTATGTGGTTTTTATAGTAATGTCAATCATAATGTTTCATAGCTGTTGGTCATGGAGTGTGCACACAGCATAAGATAGGCCAATCCTACTTGCTTTGCTGAGAATTTGACTCTTAAGTTCGACACAAAGATAATTTCCATTAATGTCTACATTATTTACATTGTTATATGACAAAATGCCATAGCATTTCTGCTTTCTTGAAATTTTAAATTTCTCCTGTACCTTAATACTCAGTTTTTGTTACTCAGGTTTTCATTTGATTTTGTTAGATTCCCATCATCCTTACAATAAATTCTACTTTTACTGAAGTTGACTGGAGTTGATTTCTATTATTTGCAACCAAGGAACCCAAAGTGATATAGAAACTGATTTCTTAAAAGTAGCTTGAAGAGTGAGCATTTAGCCTAGTGGTTAAGATGTTCATAGTCAATTCCCAGCTCCAGCCTCTGACTCCAGCTTCCTCCCAGTGCAGACCCTCACTGGCAGCCACAATGGTTTTGGGTTCCTGCCACCCACATGTGAGATCTGAATTGTGCTCCATCTCCAACAGAGCCTCGGCCATTGCAGGTATTTAAGTAAACCAGCAGATGATAAGGTCTTGATATCTCTCTCTCTCTCTCTCTCTCTCTCTCTCTCTCTCTCTCTTATTCTTGTAATAGGGAGATGTGACTATAGAAGAGAAGGTGATGTGATGATGGAAGCAGAGATTGGAGTGATACACTTCAAAGGTGGAGAAAGTGGCTGCAATCAAGTAATATGGGTGGCTACTAGAATCTAAAGGAGGAAAGGAAGCAGATTTTTCCCTCAGATTCTCCAGAAGGAAACAATTGTGTTGGTAGCTTTATAAGCCTCATAAATCATTTTTTACCTCTGAGCTGCAGACTATAAGGGAATAAATTACTGATGTTTGTTTTTATTTGAGAGAGAGAGAGAATTTTCCATCCTCTGCCCAGAACTCAATCCTGCTCTCCCACGTGGGTGGCAGGGACTAGCCTCCCATGGTGCACATTACCAGGAAACTGGAATCAGAAGCATATCTGGGACTCAAATTCAGATGCTCTGATATGGTATGCAGGCATCTCAACTGGAATTTAAGACACTAAATTGTTTTAAGACACAAAATTTATGGTAGTTTGTTACAGTAGCAATACTCACAGTTTTCCCAGTGGTCACATCCTGGGAAACTGTAGTACAGTGTCATAATTAAGATATTGACATTAATAAAGTCAAGATATAGAATATTTCTCTCAACATATGGATTCCTCACATTGCCCTTTTATAGCTGTACTTCTTTCCCTCCCACCTACCCCTTCTCCTTAGCCCCTGAGTAAAAAAACCTGAGCTATTCTCCATTTCTATAATTTTGTCATTTCACAAACATTATATAAATGGAATTAAACGTCAGGCAACCTGAAATTAGCTTTGTTTTTCACTATTTGTAATTCTTTGTTGGATTTATCTGGGTTGTTATCCCTTTTCACTGCTAAATTGTATTCCATGGTGTGATTTCACCCACAGAAGAACATAAGCGTTGTTTATAGTTTTTCCCTGTTATGATATAGGATTCTGCCACGGTACATTTCACTTACTTATTTGTAATCTGCATATCATCTAAGGTGAATTTTCTATTTAGATTGTTAATTTTAAAATCAAATTGTTTATCTTGTTATTACAGATTGTATGTGTGCTTTATATACTGGTACTCTGAATTCAAATCTTTTATGAGATATGAGTCTTAAACATATTTCTTCTAGTCTATGGCATGAGAAAAACATTACATTTTGACAAATAAGAATTTGCTAATTCAGAATCCCTGAAATATGTGTATTGATATCTGTGAAGCAATAGAAGCCAGCTTCTGGGGGAGGCAAATCAACAAGCACATATTTTGAATTATGAAGCACCATAATTTGGCCTCAAAAGCTGCTCTCTGCTTTCAATCTTCATCTTCTGATTTTCTAACATTTTGTTTATTCCAGTTGTTCCTTTCCTGTGTTACTTGCTTTCTGCAGCTGTTGCCATTTGAGGCAGAAACATGCATATGGAACATCTGTCTGTTTTTCTCCAGATGCAAACAAACATCCAAGCTCCTGTATTTCATAGGGAGCTCAAAATATAGTCTCAATAGCAACAAAGCAGTTCATATGGGAATTGTTCCTAATTATTCCTGATTCAGCCTCTGGATGCTGTACCCTTCCTCAAGGGACTGGCATCTCTGATTTTTTAAAAGATCCACTTATTTGTTTGAAAGGCAGAATTACAAAGAGAGAAGGTGAGACACAGAGAGAGATCCTCCATCCACAGGTTCACTTCCCAAATGGCTATAATGGTAGGGCAGGGCCACATTGAAGCCAGGAGCTTGGAATTCCACCCAGGTGTCTCATGTGGGTGGCAGGGGCTCAAGTGCTTGAGCCATTTTCTGCAGCTTTCCCAGGAGCATTAGCTGGGAGGTGGATTGGAAGCGGAGCAGCTGGCACTCAAACCTGTGCTCATACGGGATGTTGGTGTCATAGATCGTGGCTTAATTTGATACCCCACAATGCCTCCCCTCCTCTGATTTCTTGAGTATGTGGCAGAACTAAAAAGAAGAACGTTCTCATTTGAAGATTTTCTGTGATGTCTATTCTTAGTAAAGCACTGACCCCATTTAAAAGGATTTCTTCTGGAAATACAAGAAAAAGTCTAATGGTTAGTGAGATTGGGTCAGTGCTATTTACATCTGTGCATTACAAACATAACATGGGTTGGAATATTTATTACACATCTTCACCACACCTAACTCTTCTCAAATATTCAAATGGGGAGAAAACATGAGTGGCTTTCTGTCAGCCCACTATATATGAGAATGCTACTTGCAGATGCCTACTCATTATCCAGTCTGCTATTCTTCCTTATTAAAGAGACCTGAAGGATCTGGATTGTTGCACAGTAGGTTAAGCTGCCACTTTATGACACCAGCATCCCATATCAGAGTGCCAGTTCAAATCCTGGCTGCTCCACCTCCAATTCAGCTTCCTGCTAACCTACTTGGGAAGGTAGCAGATGATGACCTAAGGACTTGGGCCTCTGAAACCTTTGTGGGAGACCAGGATGGAATTCCTGATTCCTGGCTTCAGCCTGGTGCAGTCCTGGCTGGCTGTTGTGTTCATTTGGAGAGTGAACCAGTGGATGCAAGATATTCTCTCTCTCTCTCTCTCTCTCTCTCTCTCTCTCTCTCTCTCCCCTTTTCAAATAAATCAAGAAATTCTTCCCTAAAAAGTAGACATAAGTAATGTAATATACTCAGTTTAAGAAGTTCTATTTTGGGGCCACACTGTTGCATAGCAGGTAAAGCTGCTGCCTGCAATGCCAGCATCCCATATAGGCACTGGTTCGTATCCCAACTGCTCTACTTCTGATCCAGCTCTCTGCTTATGGCCTGGGAAAGCAGTAGAAGATGGCCCCAGCCCATGAGCCCCTGCACCCACCTGGTAGACTCAAAAGAAGCTCCTGGCTCCTGGCTTTAGACCGGCCCAGCTCTGACCATTGCAACAATTTGGGGAGTGAACCAGCGGATGGAAGACCTTTCTCTCTGCCTCTCCCTCTATGTTTCAAATAAATAGATAAATTTTAAAAGAAGTTATATTTCCCAGCCTTCCTCAAAGGCAAGAGTAGCTATATGATATTGTTCTAAGCAATATAATTAATCAGAAATCCCTGGTGGGGCTTTCAAGCCTTTGACTTTCCCAGTGCAAGGCTAATTTCCTGCAGCATGTATCTTATGATGGACCCTGAGGAAAAAGCCAGAGAGTCACAGAAATCAAGGCTTGGCCCTGTTATTACAGAACTAAAGCCAATGATTGTTTCTGCACCTCTCATCCCGTGAGAAAAATAAACTCCTAAGTTGTTCCCAGTGTTGCACACAATCTCTGAGTAGCAATTGGGTTCTAGTTCCCACCTCTTTGCTGACCAGGAATTGGGAGTTTTGACAGGTCACTTCCTCTCTCAGGGTACCAAGAAGAATGGCTGAGCTCTTGAATAAGTAAATGAAGGCTTTATGTATGTATAAAAAGGAGTTGGATTAATGTACTGCAGATTTGATTAGCTAGTAAATGAATTTATTTTAAAAAGGGGGGAGGGGCAAAACACAAAATAACTCAGTACCATTCCAAAAGGGGTATTCGACAGTTCTAAGGCATTTTTTTTTAATTTTACGCAATTTAAACCAGGTATCTCTGAAGACATGAAGATAAGGAGACAGTTCTGGCTTTCCTGAGATATACTGACGTCCAAGTATTTCTGATGTCTGCTCTAGGACTTACTCCCTTATGCAGATCCAGCTTTTAGTGAATTGGTTAGGTGAACAATTGATGGGATATCATTTTGTTCAGAAAACAAGAATCCTCAAATTTTCATGAGAGTGTCAATTTTCTTTTTTCCCTTCATTTCCATATCTTTTTCATTTATGCAGGACCTGTACTACATTCTCAATTTTTTGTTACATATTTTAATAGACAGATAGCAATTATACATATTTAAGGGGTGCAGTGAGGCACTTCAATACATGCAGTGTATTACATCAGCATAACTGGTATATTTAACACCTCGGACAAATAAAATTTCTTTGTGTTAGAAATATTCACAATAGGGCCGGCGCCGCGGCTCAGTAGGCTAATCCTCCGCCTTGCGGCGCCGGCACACCAGGTTCTAATCCCGGTCTGGGCACCGATCCTGTCCCGGTTGCCCCTCTTCCAGGCCAGCTCTCTGCTGTGGCCAGGGAGTGCAGTGGAGGATGGCCCAAGTGCTTGGGCCCTGCACCCCATGGGAGACCAGGAAAAGCACCTGGCTCCTGCCATCGGAACAGCGCGGTGCACCGGCTGCAGCACGTCGGCCGCGGCGGCCATTGGAAGGTGAACCAACGGCAAAAGGAAGACCTTTCTCTCTGTCTCCCTCTACTGTCCACTCTGCCTGTCAAAAATTTAAAAAAAAATTTTAAAAAAAAAAGAAATATTCACAATACTCCCTATTAGCTATTTAAAATATTTAATGAATTACTGTCAGCCGTAGTTATCCTACTGTGCTGTAGAATATTAGAAGTTATTCTTCCTGTCTAACTGCATCCCTTCCTGTCCAACTGCATAACCATCCTCTCTCTGTTAACTCCTTCTTCACCCTCAATACACATAAACTTGTACCAGTCACTAGTGTCACTATTTTATTCTCCACTTCTTTGAAATCAAATTTAGCTTTCATATATATGAGGACATAAAATATTTGCCTTTCTGTACCTGACTTATTTCACCTAATATAATATCACCCATTCCATTCATGTTGTTGAAATAACAGAATTTTGTTATTTTCTACAACTGAATAATATTCCATTGTGTACATACACACATTTTCTTTATGTGTTTATCTGTTGATGTACATCTAGGTTGATTGTGAATAGTACTATTGTAAATAGTGCTGCAGTAAACATGCAAGAGAAAATGTCACTTCAACATACTGATTTCAATTCTTTTGGATATGTATCTAGTAGTGAAATTGCTGGATAAAATGGTAGTTCTAGCCATTTTTTAAAGATTTATTTATTTGTTTGTAAGGCAGTTACTGAATTCATGGTTTTACTAGTTTACATTCCCACAATGAGTGGATGAGGATACATTTTTCCTTCACATTTTTTCCAGCATTTATTGTTGGTTGACTTCTGTATGAGAGCCATTCTAACTGGGGTGAGGTAAAACCTCATTGTGGTTTTTATTTGCATTTCCTTGATGGCTAGTGATCCCGAATATTTTTTCATGTGCCTGTTGGCCATTTGAATTCCCTCTTTTGAAAAATGCCTGCTCAAGTCCTTTGACTGATTCTTAATTGGATTGTTGGTTTTGTTGTTGTTGAGTTTCTTGATCTCTTTATAGATCCTGGATATTAATCCTGTATCAATTGCACAGCTTGCAAATATTTTCTCCCATTCTTTTGGTTGTCTCTTCACTTTGCTGAGCATTTCCTTTGCAGTGCAGAAACTTCTCAGTTTGACATAATCTCATTTGTCTATTTTTGCTTTGATTGCCTGTGCTCCTGGAGTCATTTCCAAGAAGCGTTAACCTATGTCAATGTCTTACAGAGTACCACCAATGTTCTCTCTGGTAATTTGATGGTATCAGGTTATAGATTTAGGTCCTTGATCAATTTTGAGTTGATTTTTGTATAAGGTGTAAGGTAGGGGTCTTGTTTCATACTTCCACTTGTGGAGATCCAATTTTCCCAGCACTATTTGTTAAAGAGACTGCCTTTGCTCCAGGGATTGATTTTACCTCATTTGAAAAGATTTGTTGGTTGTAGATATGTGGATTGATTTCTGGGGATTCTATTCTTTTCCATTGATCTACATGTCTATTTTTGTGCCAGCACCAGGTTGTTTTGATTATAGCTGCCCTGTATTATATCTTGAAATCTTGTATTGTGATGCCTCAAGCTTTGATTTGTTGTTTAAGATTGCTTTAGCTATTTGGGGTCTCTTGTGTTTACACAAGAATTTACACATGAATTTTAGTATCTTTTTTTCTAGATTTGAGAAGAGTTTCATTGATATTTTGATGGTGATTGCATTGAATCTGTACATTGCTTTGGATAGTATGGACATTTTGATGCTGTTAATTCTTCCAATCCACAAACATAGAAGTTCTTTCCATTTTTTTTGTGTGTGTCTTCTTCTATTTCTTTCTTTCTTTCTTTTTTTTTTTTAAGGGAAAGGGTTTATTGGGGAACACCCTACAGACCGGAGTGAAGGGGCGGTGAAGGAAAAAGAGAAGGAGACTGTAAGAGAGAGAGAGAGAGAGAGAGAGGAGGGAGAAGAAAGACGAGAGGAGGAGAGAAGCCAAGAGAGGCCAAGAGAGCATATGTTCAGGAACAGGCCCTTTTAAAACTTTGCCTGAGGGTGGGCAGGGAAGCAGGAGCAGCGAATCCCATTAGGATAGGGGTGGAGCCTGGCTCAGGTAGCTGGGCTGTGCTGCCACCTGGTTAAAACTGTGCCAGTTTCCTAACATTCCTCCCTTTTGTTTTTTATAAAGCAGGATTTGTATGGGGTTACATTAGTCCCAAAAGTCCAGGAGGGGTAGAGGGACGATGATCTGGCTTTGGAGCTACTTCCTGCTGACATGGGGCGACGAGGTACTCTTCGCTGGCATGGGGCGATGTCTCAGGCCACTGTCTCCTGGGTGGGGAGCCAAGTATATTCTTGTAGCAGCATTTGGTTGACCGCCTGGTTATTGAAGGCCTTCGTTTATTCCATTATAACTTGCTGTAAACACTTAGACACTCAAAATTTGGAAGGCCGATGTGTGGATGGAGATCGCAGAGCGTTCAGTACTGTGGAAGGAGTTCTGGAGGTATGTGGTAGCTTTGGGATCTGCAAGGAGGGAAGCTATTTCTTTCTTTAATGCTTTCTAATTTTCATTGTAGAGATCGTTCACATCCTTGGTTAAATTTATTCCAAGGTATTTAAATATTTTATAGCTATATGAATGGGACTGATCTTACAAGTTATTTCTCAGTCATGGCATTGTCTGTGTATAGAAAGACTTTTAATTTTTTGTATTACTTTTTTAAAAAACATTTATGTTGTACAAGTTTAATGTATTTCATATATGCAGATTTAGGAACTTAGTGACAGTTCCACCTCACCCTCCTGCTCACCTACTCTCTAACCCTTCCTCCTCCTCCCTCTCACATTCTCACTTTTAATCTTTACAAAGGTCTATCATCAGTTTATTTAATGGTCATATAGTTAACCCTACACTAAGTAAAAGATTTTAGCAAATTATATGAAGAAAAAAGAAAAGAAAAATAAATGAAGCACTGCTCCTCAGTAGAAGAGACAAGAGCTGTAAATAATCATTGACTCTCAAAATGTCTATTTTATTCAAATACATTACATTTCAGGTACTCTATTAGTTACCTCAGATCAATGAAAACATACAATACCTATATTTTTGTGACTGGCTCTTTTCAGTAATTCTTATGACGCTTTTTATTTCTGTAGTATCTGTTGTTATATTTCCTTTTTCATCTTTGATTTTATTGATCTGTGTCTTCTCCTTATTTTTTGATTAGTGGAGCTAATGGTGTATCAATTTTGCTTATTTTTTTAAATAAGCTTTTTATTTCACTCTTTATTTCTTTTGTATTTTTGTTTCCATTTGTTTTATTTCTTCTCTAGTTTTAATTATTTCTTTCCTCCTAATAATTTTGGGTTTGATTTGTTTTTGTTTTTGTAGGTCCTTGAGATGCATTATTAGAACATTTATTTGATTTCTTTCCAATTTCTTGATGTAGGCACTAATTGCTATGAACTTCCATCTTATCACTGCTTTTGCCATATCCCATAAACGTGTTATATTGTATTGTATTGTCATCTTCATTCATTTCAGGAACATCTTTTATTTCCCTTTTAATTTCTTCTATGACTCACTGTTCATTTAAGAGCATGTTTTTCAGTCTCCATGTGTTTGCATATTTTGTAGAGATTAAGTTGTTTATTTCCAGCTTAATTCCACGAATCAGAAAAGACTCATGATACGATTTCAATTTTTTCTTTAATTTGCTGAGACTCTTTATGGCCTAGCACATGGTCTATCCCAGAGAAAGTTCCATGCATTGATGAAAAGAATGTGTATTCTTCAACTCTATGATGAAATGATCTGTTAGATATCAGTTAGGTCCATTTGGTCCATAGTGTGGATCAGCTCTATTGTTTCTTTATTGATTTTCTGTCTAATTGATCTGTCCACTGATGAAAGTTGAGTATGGCAGTCCCCCAATGCAATTGTTTTGGAGTTTATTTCTCCCTTTAGATCAATTAATATTTCTTTTAAATAGCCAGGTGTCCTGGAATTGGGTGCATGTACATTTATTATAGTAACTTCTTCCTGTTGAATTGACCCCTTAATCATTACATAAAGCTCTTCATTGTCTCTCTCTCTTTTTTTTTTTTTGACAGGGAGAGTGGATAGTGAGAGAGAGACAGAGAGAAAGGTCTTCCTTTGCCGTTGGTTCACCCTCCAATGGCTGCCGCGGCCTGCACGCTGAGGCCGGCGCAACACGCTGATCCGAAGCCGGGAGCCTGGTGCTTCTCCTGGCCTCCCATGGGGTGCAGGGCCCAAGCACTTGGGCCATCCTCCACTGCACTCCCGGGCCACAGCAGAGAGCTGGCCTGGAAGAGGGGCAACTGGGACAGAATCCGGCGCCCCAACCGGGACTAGAACCCAGTGTGCCAGTGCCGCTAGGTGGAGGATTAGCCTGTTGAGCCACGGCACCGGCCCATTCTCTCAATAGTTTTTGTGTGAAAGTCTATTTTGACTGATAATAGGATGGCTATCCCTGATGATTTTTGCTTTCTGTTATCATGGAATATCTTTTTCCATCCCTTTATTTTTAGTCTGCGTGTATCTTTGTTGCTGGAGTGTGTTTCTTGGAGGCAGCAAATAGATGGGTCTTGTGTTTTAATCCACTCATCCAGTGTGTCTTTTAACTGGAGAATTTAGGTCATTTACATTCAAGGTTATTATTGATAAATAATGACTTGGTCCTGCTATTTTTCTGTAAATATTACTATTGTTTGCTTTTGATTTCCTTTGCACTTTTACTAGGAATTTTGCTGCCTTCACATTCTTTTTTTAAAGATTTATTTATTTATTTGAAAGTCAGAGTTACACAGAGAAAAGGAAAAGCAAGAGAGAGGTCTTCTGGTTCACTCCCCAATTGGCTGCAATGGAAGGATCTATGCTGATCTGAAGCCAGGAGTGAAGAACTTCTTCCAGGTCTCCCACATGGGCAGGGTCCAAAGAACTTGTACCATATTCTGCTGCTTTTCCCAGGCCATTAGTAGGGAGCTGGACTGGAAGTGGAGAGGCCAGGATTTTAACCAGCCCCCATATAGGATGTCAGCACTGAAGGCAGCAGCTTTACCTACTATGTCACAGCACCGGCCCCTACAGGTTAATTATTTGTCTTTCTGTTTGGTCTGTATTGCCTCTGGGATTGCAGTTGAGTGGGGTTGGATCCAGGTCACATGACTAATAAAGTCAGGAGTACAGACCACAGCTGGCAGGCCTATTCCCAGTGGCTCTAGAGGCTGTGGGTCTTATCTGACCCCTAGATAGACTAGATTATCCCCAAGACATTGGTCTGTGATTCTGGTACTGGGATTGGGGTTTGATTCCAGCTTCACAGTTGGTGGACCTGTTACCAGCTGTGTTGACAGATATGACTTCCTCTAGATCTTTGAGAAAGCTCTCTTTGAGTCATGAAATGAATTACTGAGCTGGCCACATGTGACTGACATGGACTGAAACTGAGTTACATGGTTGTTTCATGACCACATGCAAGACTCAGCTCTTCAGGCATGTCTCTTGTGTGTGTGTGTGTTTGTGAGTTTGTGTGTGTTGTGTATGTATGTGTGTCCCAGTGAATTCTTCAATGTGCATACCTCTCTCAGACTGTGGGTGGGAAGGGCTGGAGCCAATTTATAAGGCTGTTTCATGATACAAAATATTACCAAGATCAGAGCATCATCATGCATAGGCACTATTGGACATGCCTTTCTCTGGGTCCCTTGGGCAGAACCGCTTTCAGTCTCCAGGTGAGAAGAGCCATGACTGAGATTCAGTACCATTTGAGAATCTATTGATGGATGGTAATTGGCAAGCTTGCCACAAGAAACTTAGATGGGTACATCTCCTGGCTGGATAGAACTGAAGAAGAGAATGAAAAATAGCTTCAGGGCTAACTCAGAGTCTCTTGTGAGATCAATATTAGTGAACCCAATCTGGTGGTACAAATAGGCAAGATTCCCTGAACTTCCCTATATGGGTAGTATTGCTCACATACTACCACTGAGAGGGTCTGGAGCTGAAATTTAAGGCACTTTCCAGGACTACCCCAGGATCAAAGGTAGAAAATCTGTATGTCTGGCTATGCCTCCTAGAATTTCACTGCATAGACAGGTTTACTCTGAATCTCCTGTGGAGAAGGGCTGGATGCAAGAATGAGCCTCTTCAGAGTCTTCTATGGGATGGAGGTTAACAAGTATATCTAGTTAGCACAGATGGGCACATTTCTCAGAAATCCCTTGTGTAATCAGGATTGTTCCCAGACTGTACCCTAGAGGGGCTGGAGTTGAACTTCAAGGGACCATTCAGTATGTGCCATGAGATGGAGATTGGTAAGAATTTCCTGATGGCATAGGCAAGGGAGTCTTCCAGCTACTCCTTGCACAGATGGGATTAGTTCCCATGCTGAGGGACCAGTGCTGAGCTAGTGCTCCTCATTATCTGCTGTGTAACAGTCTGGCAAGTCTGACCCAGTGGCTCAGGTGGATAAGTCAGCCTACATGTTTTTGTGCGAGCAGTGCTAAACTGTGATCATAGTTTGGCCGGGGTGGGCTGGGAGGCTAAAGCTGAATTACAGGGCAGTATTCAGGTCTACTGCTGAAACTTTTGTCAGTGGACATATAAGACTGTCTGCTGAGGCAGGATTGTACATGATCCCTCCTGGAACCCTTGGCAGATGATTTTGGTTGCAGGCTCAAAGCCAAGCCCTTTGTGGAACAGGCTCAGATCCTCCTAGAGTTTGGGCATTTGGCCCAACAGGTAAGCTGTTGGTTAGGATGTATGTGTCCCCATGCTGGAGTGCCTAAATTTGATAACTATTCTGAAGTTTCCTACTGATACACACCTTTGTAGGTAGCAGTGATGGCTCAAGTGGTGCATTCCTGCCATCTACATGAGAGGTAGCTGGATATAGTCTCCAGCTCCTGACTTCAGTCCCAACCAGAGGCCATTTTGGGCATCTGAGGGGTGAACCATCCAGTATCTCTCTCTCTCTCTCTCTCTCTCTCTCTCTCTTTCCTTCTCAAATAAGTTAAAAAATTCCTCCTAGGTATTGAGCTTCACATGACTTTCACAACTTCCTGCTTGAATCCAGAGGCTCTCATAAAGAGACTTCTGTCTGTGAATGTGTGCATAATTCTGATTGTGGTGAGGGTATATGAACAAGGGACCACCTATTCTACCATCTTGCTCATGACCCTGCATTTAATATTCTTTCATCAGTGTTTTAACATTTTCAGCATATAGAAATTATACATGGTTTCTTAATGTTTTTAAAGTATATTTTTAAAATAGTGTTTTAAATTTTGGTTTCTGCATTTTTCTTGCAAGTGTAGATCATCTGGCTTGAAACATTCATGTGATATCTCTTCAACATACTTTGAAATCAAGGATTTATTTACTTTAGAGTGGACCAGTACAACTATATTGAAATTATTTTAGTTATTTTTACATCATTGGCTTAAACATGTCATACATTGTTATGCAGAAGACAAATGGAAAAGAAATGAAGATTAGGGGCAGCAGGTTAAACTGCTGCTTGCAACACTGGCATCCCATGTTAGTGGGCAGTTTTGAATCCCAGCTTCTCCACTTCTGATAGAGCTTCCTGTTAATGTGCCTGAGAAGGTAGCAGCAGATGGCCTAAATACTTGGACTCCTATCAACCGCGTGGGAGACCAGGACTGAGTTTCTGGCTCCTAGCTTAGGCCTGACCCAGACCTGCTTATTGTGCCCATTTTGGGGAGTGAACCAGCAGAATGAATATCTGTTTTTCTCAGCCTCTCTGTCTCTATCTCTCTTCTCTCTCTCTCTCTCTTTCTCTCTCACACACACACACACACACATACACACACACATACTGCCTTCCAAATAAATAACTCTTTTAAAAAAGAAATGAACATTAAAGTTATTTCTACTACAAGTACAAAAGTATTCTGAAAGTCCCCAGATTTTCTATGAAATACATGCTAACAGAATTAAATATTCTCAAATGGTTTTATCTTTTCACAGCTGATTATGCACACAACATATTTGCTTAAATGTGCATAAAGAAAATCAATGCTCTATTCATGTTCAGCCTCCAATTTTAAAATATTTTCAAGCATTTGTTTGACAAGGCACAATTATGGGTAGCTTTTTTGTTTGTTTTTACTGATGAGTAAGTTTGAAATTAATAGCTTTTAGAGACAATTATTTCAGGAGGATTCAACAATGGAAAGTGAAACAACTTGGCTATATCTGAAAAATCAAAATAGTAACTAAATTCTATGTAATAACATTTATTCTGTATGTGAGTTTTGAACTTACTGCATATGGCACCTTTTTAAAAAAAAGATTCTTGAGAATAAAATAAGTATAATATAAAACCCAAAAAGTATTTTAAGTTTCATTAATTGTGGAATGCATTCAGTTGATTCCATGTTTTTTAAATTTAGAGGCAGCTGGCGCCGCGGCCCACTAGGCTAATCCTCCGCCTTGCGGCGCAGGCACACCAGGTTCTAGTCCCGGTCGGGGCACCGATCCTGTCCCGGTTGCCCCTCTTCCAGGCCAGCTCTCTGCTGTGGCCAGGGAGTGCAGTGGAGGATGGCCCAAGTGCTTGGGCCCTGCACCCCATGGGAGACCAGGATAAGCCCCTGGCTCCTGCCATCGGATCAGCGTGGTGCGCCGGCCGCAGCGCACCAACCGCGGCGGCCATTGGAGGGTGAACCAACGGCAAAAGGAAGACCTTTCTCTCTGTCTCTCTCTCTCACTGTCCACTCTGCCTGTCAAAAAAAAAATTTAGAGGCAGACTTTTAGAGCAGTAAAGAAAATGGAGGGCATTTTGTTCAATATACTTGTTTGTAGATGAGAAAACTGAGGCCTATAGAGAGTAAGTAAATTATCCAAGATCCTACAATTTACTTAAATGACAATACTGGAAACTTTAGCCAAGGATTTTGACTCCCATCGCGCTATTCTCTCAATTAGATACAATGATATAAATGATTCAGCAATTGTTCATTCGTATTTTGGCCTATTCTATCTCAATAATCATGTCCCACATAATTGTATACATCATCCAATCCATTTGATTCGATAACTGACTAAGTCCTCTAGAGTGATGAACCTCAATGTAGTATTTTGATAGAACAAAGATGTTAATTCTTAATTTATCATAAACAGGTGTTTAAATTAAAATCTTGGATAGATTAATCATCTATCTTAAAAGTGAAGTGATAACATGAAGTAATTTTCTCACTAATTCTAAAGGAAAACACTTTAACTGAAATAGCCTGATAATTGAGATGAGCATTGCTCCCTACACTAAATGATTAATTGCTATAATACCCTATTTCTTATCACTTTGAGAGTCTGGACACTGACTATTATCCGTTTCAATAATAAGATGATAGGTTTCCTTGAATAGCAAGTGAGATTACTTACCATCTACCTGAGTGCTGAGCTTGAAATTTGTTATTTAAAATAAATATGTGTTTTTAAGGATATTTCACAGAGTTTTTCATTTGGCATTTATAGTCAATTATAATGCTTTATGAAGATTAGAAAATTATCTTTTAACATAGAAGATAAATCCATTAACAAAACATATTTAAATAGAACTTTATGCTTGAAAGAAGAGAGAACTGATCCTTGAATTTGAAATAACATGTTATTATCTAAGATCTGTGCATTTTTATTGATTTGATCATTTTTAGAAAAGGAAATTAAATTTTTTACAATCTTACAAATCTTCAGAAATCAGAAAAGTAGCTAGATGAAAATAACATACAATCCTCAAGGATTATTTTATCAAATGTTCAATATGCCCAAGGGTCACTGCCTTATTAACTTTCTCTATATTCCTGGAAAATACAAGATTGATAGCATTGTATTACTGTTTCAATCCTCTGGGATTAGTGAAAACACGAGGGTAATTCTTGCCTTTATTTTAGGTTTATTTTGTTTATTTTCCTATATACTGTAGCTTTAATTCTGTCTGAAAATATGAAAGAATTCCTTACAATTCCACTTCTTGCTTATGGTGTTGTTTTAAGTGGAAGGTGGAGAAGAAAATCAATAACAATTATCAAATAAATATCTACATATGTAATATATGTGCATATATGTATATTATCATCAATCACTCTTATCACTGTCAATGGCAAAATGTCATGAAGGACTTGAAATCTATAAAACTCAACACATTCAGTTTTTTCTAAAGATTTATTTATTTATTGGAAGGTTGGAGTTACAGAGAGAGAGAGATTCCATCTGCTGGTTCACTCCCTAGAGGGCCGCACTGGCCAGGGCTGAGCCAGGCCAAAGCCAGGAGCCAGGAGCTTTATCTGGGTCTCCTATGTGGGTGCAGGGGCCCAAACACTTGGTTCATCTTCTACTGCTTTTCCCAAGCCATTAACAGGGAGCTGGATTGGAAGTGGAGCAGCCAGGATATGAACTGGCACCCATATGGGGTACCAGTGTCTCAGGTTGTGGCTTAACCCACTATACCACAATGCCATATCCAACACATTCACTTTTTAAAAAATTTATGTGAAAGTCAGAGTTACAGAAAGAAAGGAAGAGATAGGAGACAGATCTTCCATCTGCTGGTTCACTTCCCAAATGGCCACAACAGCCAGAGCAGGCCAGGCTAAAGCCAGGAGCCAGGAGTTTCATCTAGGTCTGCCATGTGGGATTTTAACAAATTTGCACCAAAATAAAATTATTTTTAATTCCATTTCCATTATTTTTTTCTTTTTTTCATTAATTTTTTCAAGTTGCACTCATATAAAATTATTTCATTTATAAAATAATAGAATTAGACATATTACACAATAAAAATTCATATATTTAGAGTAAAGGAAATAAAATGTGTTCCTTTACTCATATATTTTTCCAGACAACGCTTTTTCACCATGAAGAATTACATACTAAATCTGTCCAATTATGACTATGTTTTAAAGATGATCAAAATCCATAAGGGATCTCTCTTCTAGATTTGTTCTTTCTTTTTAAAAATTTATTTATTTATTTGAAAGTCAGAGTTACAGAGGGGCAGAGAGAGAGCAAGACAGAGAGAGAGATACACACATACACACACAGAGAGAGAGAGAGAGAGAGAGAGAGAGAGAGAGAGAGGTCTTCTATCCGCTGGTTCACTCCCCAATTGGTCGCAATGGCTGGAGCTATGCTGATCTGAAACCAGGAGCCTGAAACTTCATCCGGGTCTCCCATGTTGGTGCAGGGGCCCAAAGATTTGGGTCATCTTTTACTGCTTTCCCAGGCCATAGCAGAGAGCTGGATCAGAAGCGGAGTAGCAGGGACTCAAACCCGAACCAATCTGGGATGCTGGCACTGCAGGCTACGGCTTTTCCCCGCTATGCCACAGCACAGGTGCCTAGGTTTGCCCTTTCTTTAGGAATGTCTTCCTATGGAGCCTTAAATTTTAATTGGTCTAATATATAGTCCTTAATTATCAAAGAAGGAACAACCAAATACACAAAGCAGAAGAGTTAGGAGACTTAACTGGGGGAAAGTTAGAAACAGTAAATAGAAGGAACTGAAAAGGCTATCAGTATACTCAGTTTGCTACAGACCAAGAATCCAAGAGGTTCTCCTTTATATCATGTTTTATATCATGTTTTTGAGCTCTTTTAAAATTAACATACAAAGCAGAAAATTCCATGATTGGAATAATATTATATTCATGGGCCTAACACAGTATTCTGTTCTTTTGAGTAAGACAGTCACAGAATATTTTAGCTGAACAAGATTTCTACAATGATTTAGTACAACAGTTCTTAAAGTTTTCATCTCAGGACTCATCTATATTCAAAAATTATTTAGGAACACAAAGAGTTGCTTTTAAAAAAATGATGATAACTTCTAAAACTAATTATGTATTGATTTATTTTAAAATAGTAATGACAAATTCAGTACATGATAATAATAATGATCTTTTTATTAAAAGTAACTATGTTTTGTAAGAAGAAAAATCTACTAACAAGACTGTCATTATTTTACATATTCAAAGATACCCTTAATATTCAGCTTAATAGAATATTGTTTGGTTCTCAATCTGTTTCAGCATCAATTAGTTGTTATTCCATACACTGTATACTCATTTGAGGATGGGAATGAAAATGTAAAATAACTTCTTTGATTATTAAGAACATTATTTTACCTCATAGACCCTTTAAAAGTCTTGGGGAGCTGACATTGTGGCACACTAGGTTAAGCTGCTGCCTGCAATGCCAGCATCCCATACTAGCATGCCAGTTCGGCTGCTATGCTTCTGGTTCAGCTTCTTGCTAACGTGCCTGGGAAAACAGTGGAACATGGCTCAAATATTTGAGCCCCTGTCACCAACATGGAAGACCCAGATGGAGTTCCAGGCTCCTGGCTTTGACCTGGCCCAGACCTGGACATTGCAGTAATTTGGAGAGTGAGCCAGCAAATGGAAGATCTTTCTCTCTGTCTCTCCCTGTCTCCATCACTCTGCTTTTCAAATAAAAAATATTTTTTTTAAAAAGAGTCTTGAGATTCCTAAGGATACTCCTACCCTTCAGGAAACCATTTCTTTTTTGAATTTATGTCCTTATAGTATTTTGAACACTGTGTTCATAAACATATATACAATAAAATAGAAAATAGAATATAATTACCATATTTTTGGACCTAATGTATTGCTTCTATTCTGTAACATCACCTCATAGTAGGTAAGATTAAGTGTTCCTTGAACAGAAATAGCAATTTTCATTCATTAAGCAGAAAAATTCACCTCATTAGCTCCTGACAAGTGACTAACAAGGCTTATCTTAATAGGTGTGTCATACTGATGTGTGACCAAAAATTAGTACTTACAATTGGCTGCCTATCTATGAAAAATTTTTAAGCAAATAGAGAATCTTCATGGGATATAGAGACATATTCTCAGATGTCTGAGAAAGTATTACTATCTAAAATATATAAAGAATTTCTCCAATTGAGTTATAATGTGATTCAGTTTAAAATGAACAAAAGACTTGAACAGATATTCACAAAGGAATTACCAACCAGTGAATGAAATATTGTCTACAAAGACTCATCAAAGTAATAAAAATATAACCACAATGATATACCACTACAGCATGCTAAAGTGGCTTAAATTAAAGTCAGTATAAAATACTAACCAGGGGATAAAGCAACTGAAACTAATTCATTTGCGGGGAAAGCACAAAATGATACAAACACTTCTGGAAAATGTCTAGCCTTTTTTTGTAAAACTACATATGCTTATCCTATGACCTAGCATTCCGCTACTAGCTATGCACACAAGAGAAATGAAAGCAGGCATACACAAAAAGACTTGTACAATAGTTTTCATAGCATCTTTGCTTATGATATTTCAAAATTGGAAATAAGGGAGATATTCATCAATAGAAGAATCGATAAACTGTGGTAGATCCATTCAATTAAGTACTACTAATCAATTAAAAAAGCATATAGACACAACAATATGGAAGAATACAAAAAATATTATATCGAATGACTTGAGCCTTACACAAAGGAATACAAGCTATATTGTATTTACATGAAGATCTAGAACAAAATTGACACCCTACATCTACTACAATAATGAAAAAGTATTCATAGATAATAGGTAAATAAGTAAGAATAGCTGTGTTCCAATACAATTTTATTTTAAAAACAGGTGGTGGGCTGGATTTGGCCTCTGTACTTTAGTTTGACAACTACTGATCTAGAACAAGCAAAGCTAATCTATGATAGAATAAAATTATAATAATGGTTGTCTCTGAGGAATATACAGGTAGAGATGTAACGACACATGGTAACTTCATAGGGTCAATGTTAAGGCAGTACTTAGGAATGACACATTCCTGATTTGTGTCTTTTAAGTCAAGTTAATTTTAACTCTGTTGTAGGAGAATTATAAGATGACCCCCACACTCCTTGCCTTGTAGTACATGACCTATATAATCTCTGGGAATATGAATATAAAGGATTTCAGTGTTGATTAAGTTTTGGTATATGACACAGTTGATTTTAAGACAGGGAGAAAAGTCTTTAAATCTGTCTAAATGTCATAAACAGAGAAATCAAACACAAGGCATGAGAGATTTGGTACAAGAGAAGTTCTCAACTGTTACATGAAGAGGGCTAGACCTATGGTAAGTAATATGGGAGGCTTCTAGGAGCTGAAAACAGTTCCTACCTAATAGCTAGCAATAACAAACCTCAGTCCAATAGTCACTAGAAATTGAATTCACCTATACCTGAATGAGCTTGGAGGTGAATTCTTCCCCCCAAAGACTTCAGATGAGAACTTGGTCTAGCTGACCACTTAATTTCAGGCTTTTAGTACTCAGTACAGAGAACTCAGATATCCTACACTGATTCTCTGACCTATAAACTGTGAACCAATAAATGAATGATTTAGTCAAAAAGTTTGTGATTTGTTATGTGGCAATAGAAAACTAATGTAATCTCGAAAGGAAAAAAAATCTAAATAAATATTGAACTTTAGTTAATGATATGTATGTTGTAAGCTTGGGCATAGTATAATGATGTGTGCAGATTACTTTGAAATGTATCAAAAATAATTTGAGGAGCACTAAGCTCCTGTTTGTGATGCCAGCATCCTACCTGAGAGTGCCAATTGGAGTCTCAGCTACACTGCTTCTGATTCAGCTCCAGCTTCTTACTAATGCATCCTGGTAGGCAGCAGATGACTGTTCAAGTACTTGTGTCCTGGCCACCCATGTGGGAGACCTAGATGAACTTCCAAGCTCTTGCTTTGGTTTGGCCCAGCCTCCTTAGCTGTTGCAAGAATTTGGGAGGGTAAACCAATGGATGGAAGATTCTCTCTCTCTCTCTCTCTCTCTCTCTCTCTCTCTCTGCCTTTCAAGTATGAAAACAAAATTTAAAATTTGGATTGGTAGATAGATACAGATAGGTGGATGTGTGACAAAGCAAGTATATTAAAATCTTGATTGTAGACTTCAAGTGATGATTATATGGCTATGCACTTTCAACTTTCTGCATATTTGAAATGAGTTTTAAAGTTCTACATTTTTGGAGCTAATAAGTAGCTTAGAGATAAATTTACTCTATATGAAGGGTTCCCTACTTTCTGCCATCCTATTCACTGTGTTCAGTATGGCCAGACATAATAACTTACAGTAGATACATCAGCCAAGTGTACATTTTTTTAAAATTTCTTCATCTGACCCTCTTTGTTACCTTGGTGAGCTGGACTGGGTCATCTAAATGGAAACTTAAAGGTAATTGTAACTCTTTCCCTCCCTTGAGCTTAATATCCACATCTGTTCTTCACCTTAATTTCTCTATCTGTAATCAAAGTGGAAGTTCATATAAAAGGAGTCTAAGGAAAATAAGATCCTAGCGGCCCAAGTCCACAAAGGTAAACTTTTCCTTGTCCAAAATAAGGTTATCTAAAAAGTTTCAGAATTTTGTTAAGAACTGCGAATGGCAAAGATTTTTTTCCTATTTGCAACCTATAAAGTTAGCCTTCCATCATTTCAGGAATACTGACAGAAGAGAAAAAAGGACTTTGCTATTTGTGGAACAGCAGGCAGTATGAGCTTGACTTTTGCATTTGTTCCTCTTTACTCTTCTAATAGGCCCAATGCTTGTGTCTCCCCAAAATTCAGAAAATTTATGTGTTGAAATCCTAACTCTAATGTGATGCTAATAGGAAGTGAGACCTTTGAGAGGTAAATCGGGGCATGAGAGCAGAGCCCTCATGAAGAGGATAAATACCCTTACAAGAAATTATGAGAGAGAGTTTGCTTCCATCCCTTCTCTCTCTCCCTCCTTCACACCCCATGTGAGGATGCAAGAAGAGGACGAGATACAAATCATTAATAGTGTCATTGCCAGACAGTGGATCTGCCAGTGCCTTGTTCTTGGACCTCCCAGCATCCAGAATTGTGTGAACTAAGTGTTTATTAACCTCCAAGTCAATGGTATTCTGTTATAGCAGTCAAATTTCCTATGACATCCCCACAAGTCCAAGGAAGGCATTACAGAAATGGGCCCAGGTGAATGCTTTCACATGAATGTGTATTATAGCTATGGGAGAGGATCTACAAGCAAATCATCCTAACCTTTCCCTTTGACAGAGGTATTAACTTGAAGATAGCAATGTGAATATGGGAATATATGAAGAATAACATATGAATAATATATGAATTGTTATATTTGTAATAATAGATGGAAAGCAACATCCTGGCACATATAACACCTTAGGGAAAATGAGAAAGAGAGAAAGAAATATTAATGATTTTATTATTATTATTATTATTATTATTATTATTATTATTATGGTCAGTATATCTAACTTCCCTCTGCCCTGCAAAGAGACACTGTATCTTTCTAAGCTGTTTGCAACACAATCATCCTTCAGAAAATTTTGTAGAACAGAAGCTCTCAGTGTCTGTTTGCAAGATATACAGAATGTTAGAAATCCATGGAGAATTATCTGCTAATAATTTCCAGTGCAAACATGAAATTTGTCTCTTCTGTCACAGACCCAGTAGTCTCATGTCCTGTATTCTGACAGCATCCATGAATGTGAACCAGAACAGTCACCTGGTTGTAGTCACAGAATTATGGTCCTTGAGACTAATCTGCATCATGTTTTCAGCTTTCCAGATCATTTGCAGGCTGACAATAGTGTAGCTGATGGCTGAGGTACTTAATGGACTTCCCGTGCTCCCTATTACTCATAATCATCTATTACTGAGCATTGTAATGGTCTCCTCCAACATCAGTTCAAAAATATTTCTATTCTATTTTCCCAGTTCCTAAAGGGAGGCAGTTCTCATGTATATGTAGCTGTCTCTAGACAGGGAGCATATTCTCTTGGCCATTTCTTAGGTAATGATCAGATGAAAGGGGATGGATGTGACATAGACTGATTTTGAAATTTGGTATGTCTTTGTGACTATTTCTGGGAATGATGCTTCTTTCTCCTAACAACAATTCCACCCCAGCGTGGTTGGAATATCTTCCGCATGACAGCCCAACAACAAGGGGTCTTAGGAGACTCTAATTTTATAAAAATGGTATTTTTTAAAAGGACATTGAATTTTATAAAAAAAAAAAAGTTTCCCTTGTTCCTGTCACATCTGATCCTTTCATACAAAAGATTTAGATGTGAGTAGAGGATAATCGGGAAAAAGTTGAAGTTAAAGCTAATGGAATGGGATATACTAAACTTTGTGATAATAGAGGGAAAGAAACATCCTGGAACATGAGAGGAGCATCAGAGAAAAAAGTATTAAGGATTTTTGTATTTCAGAATCTTCCTGGAAACTTCCTCGTGAAGGAAACCACCCAGGTGCTCCTCTTCCAAACTATTGTAGGTCTCTTCCATTTGACTATAGGTCTTCTATCCTCTGACAGAGTGCTGATCAATATTGGATTGCCATTCCCTTTTATCTCACTGACAAATACATCAGAAACATCAGAGTTTGACTACAGTTTTGCACCTCCAATGTAAAATCCCTGCCAACACCTCCAGGATTTCTGCCCTACCCTTGTTGTCAGTCACTGCAAAGGAAAAATGAATGCCACTGGGATAGTGACGTAGACAAATAAGAAATAGTACAGACTGAGCAGACTGCCCTTAGAAGACTACTCCGAAACAAGTACTAAGTACAATTGTTTAAACTGAACTAAGAAGCAGGTCAGGAGAACACACTGGAGCCCCTGTCCACTTGCGCCCCTAACTGATGTAGCTCCCACTTGGAAGACCCCAATAATTTAAAATAATACCTCATTTCCTTGGACATCATATAACATCTTCAGGATTTCAGTTTATATATGGAGCTAGGAATTAATTTCCTTTCCTGTGGAAAACATGGTGATTTACACTTATGGTTGGTTGTAAGACACCTTCATATATTTCAGTCTATATTATCTTAGACCATCCTGCACAACAAGGAGGCTCTCACAATAATGTAGTTACCTTAACTTATATGTTCAAGCTCTTTTATTCCACTTGAAATCACCTGTCTTTTGGCCCCGTCAGTCTTAAAATTGTATACACCAGAGAAACTATAAATCTTTGGATAGGCAAAAAGGGTAAAAGATCCACATAGCTTTTGTAAATAAACTCAATGATATCTGGAAAGAAAATTTAGCTGTCTAGAATATCCAGAGAAGTTTCTTGAGTCTAAATACATCGAAATATATGATCTAAAGATTCTTATATTACCATGAAATAGTATATCACTATAAAGTAGACTGAAAAGTTTAAGAATTCAGAAACTGTGAAGTGACCATTAAAATATCAAAAGAATAATTATAGAAAATTGAGAATCAAAATAGATAAAATAGTCATTCTCAAAAAAGGCAAAGTAAAAAAGTAACCAAGAATGGATAAAACAATTATAAAAATGAACAGAAAGATGATACACTTAAACTCAACCCTATCAATGATCCCATTAAGTGTAATAATCTAAAAATCTCAATTAAAAGAACAAGATGGCAAATTACATAAAAAATGAAGATGCAACTCTCTTATTTCAAATATAAAAACACAAATACATTAAAAATAAAAGGATGGCTGGACCAGTGCTGTGGTATGGCAAGCCACCACTTGCATTGCTGGCACCCCATATTGGCAGAGATTTGAGTCATGGCTGCTCCAGTTCTGATCCAGCTCCATGCTAATGGTCTGGGAAAGCAGTAGAAGATAGCCCAAGTGCTTGGGCCCCTGAAGCCATGTGGGATACCCAGAAGAAGCTCCTGGCTCCTGGCTTTGGCTTGGTCCAGCCCTGGTCATTGTGGTCATTAGGGGAATGAACAAGCAGATGAAAGATCTCTTTCTCTACTTCTGCTTCTCCTTCTCTGTAACTCTGCCTTTCAAATAAATAAATCTTTTTTAAAAAAAGAGACTTAATTAAAATAATTTTTAAAATAAAAGGATGGGCGGTTAAACCATGCTGAATCTAATCTCAAGAAAGCTGGATTAGACACAATAATATCATGAAAGTAGATTTAAAGCCACAAACATCACTCATGATAAGGATATGATTTCACAATGATAAACAGGTCAACTCAGCAAGAGGATGTAACAACTATAAATATGAATAAAACTACAAAAGTGAACATACTTGATAGCAGAACTTTAAAATACATGAAGCAAAATTAATAGAATTGTTAACAGAAACAAATCCACTATTACATTTGAAGATTTTAATGCCTCTCTCTCACATCACTTCCACTCTCTCTTCCCTTTTCAATCACTGATATAATAAGAAGGCACAAAATAAGTAAGGGGAGGTTCCAGTAGGACAGACAGATTTTGAAAATGGAACTAAATTTAAAATCATAACACATAGGCCCTTCATAACTTATGGCCAAAACTCAAAGAGGTTGACTTTCTGCTGGCACAAAAATAACATATCCTATTAAATTGAAACAATATTGAGTCTCATAACTCACATTCAAAATATAAAATACAAATTCTAAAATAATTTGACAAATAATCAGAAAATTTTCAATTGATATGAGAACAGACAAAATAAAGACATCAAAACCAAAGTGACACCAAACATTTCCATTTTATGATAGTTTCAAGCTAATATAAAAATGCTAAAAAACAATTACAAAAGCTTCCAACAAGTAAGGGTGAATATGCTTGCAAGTAACAAAAAGATACAGTCTTAGTAAAGAAATAAACTATAGAAAAGAAATCTAAAATGTCAATTTAGAACTGAAAGCTAAAAAAACTCAATATGTGAAATATTTAGAACAAATATGACAGAGGAAATAATAAATGAACTCAAATACAGATCAATAGCAATTAATTAAGACAGAAAAGAGGGGAAATGATGTAAGAAGTGAACAGAGGCTCAAGGATCTGAGGGGCAATATCAAAAGGAATAATTTTTATGTCATAGGAGTCCTAGATGAAGAAGAGAAATAAAACAATCCAAAAAATATATCTGAAAAAATAAATTTTAAGAAATAATGGCTGAAAACTTCCCAAATTTACTGAAAGGCACAAACCTACAGATCCAAGCAGCCATTTTGGGGGTGAAGCAACGGAAGGAAGACCTTTCTCTCTGTTTCTCTCTTACTGTCTAACTTTGTCTCTGTCCAAAAAAAATGCTATACAGCAGTTCTGTGGGATGCTGGTTTGAGAGGGCATGCATATGGCTTTGCTGTACATTACTTTGTAAACTCCTGTGAATTTATAATTATTCCACATTAAAAGGCTTTGAAAAGGTAATTCAATGAAAATTTCATCTTTTATTAACTAGCTCTTCACCACCCTCACCCATCATTACAAAAATATTAGAATTTCTAAAAGTAGGCAGGGATGGCCGCCGCCATGGCTCACTAGGCTAATCCTCCACTTGCACCGCTGGCACCCCAGGTTCTAGTCCTGGTCAGGGAGCAGGATTCTGTCCCGGTTGCTCCTCTTCCTGTCCAGCTCTCTGCTGTGGCCCTGGAAGGCAGTGGAGGATAGCCCAAGTGCTTGGGCCCTGCACCCACATGAGAGACCAGGAGGAAGCACCAGGCTCCTGGCTTCGGATCAGCGAGGAGCACCGGCCGCAGTGGCCATTGGGGGGTGAGCCAATAGAAAAGGAAGACCTTTATCTCTGTCTCTCTCTCTCACTGTCCACTCTGCCTGTCAAAAAAAAAGTAGGCAGAGAGAATTTTTGTACAGAGCTGTTAAATATTATTATAATGATTAACTGGATATGTTTTGCCTCAATGGTCAAAAAGACTGATGTTGAACATGCAAAACAAATACTTTCTAATTAGTCATTTCTTTTTTTGTTTATTTATTTATTTATTTTTATTTAGTAAATATAAATTTCCAAAGTACAGTTTATGGATTACAATGGCTTCCCCCCATAATTTCCCTCCCACTCACACCCCTCCCATCTCCCATTCCCTCTTCCATTCCATTCACATCAAGATTCATTTTCAATTATCTTTATATACAGAAGATCGATTTAGTATATATTAAGTAAAGATTGCATCAGTTTGCACCCACACAGAAACACAAAGTGTAAAATACTGTTTCAGTACTAGTTATAGCATTACTTCACATTGGACAACACATTAAGGACAGATCCCACCTAAGAAGTAAGTACACAGTGACTCCTGTTGTTGACTTAACACTAATTAGTCATTTCTAATTAGCTAATAATATCTAACAAAAACACTTTCTAAATGGTAGGAAGAAAAAGCATTTAAAAACAAAAAAGTGATCAAACTAGGAGAAGAACTGAACACAATGGAACTTTCAAAAAACACACCACCATATGAAGTCAAATAGGAGTCAAACCAGTAGTGGAACAAGAGAAATAGAAGCGATGTTATTTCTTGATAATTTTCTTAGTAGAAAAAAGAAAGACAACATAGCAGCTTAATAATAGAGTTTAGGTTATAAAAAAAAACAAGCAAACACCAAGAGGAGGAACCAAGATGGTGGCTTAGTAAATGGCTCCAGGGACCAAGTTCTCACAGAGACAACAACTTGAACAGTTAATACACCTACCAACTACTTTCACAAGAATTATGGAAGCCAAGTGAAAAATCACAGTGCCTTGTTTTGTTATAATCATAAAAAATTGCATTGAATAAAACAAGAATGAAAGAATTGCCTGGATTACCCCTCCCCCAACTCCAAGGAGTACAGGGTGGACAGATGCCTCCCATTTAGGAGAACAGGAGCAAATTGAGTCCTGGAGGCAGACACACTGTGAAAAAAATTCAGTTGGACTGAGTTTCCCAGGCTATGGAGTATTTGGAGCCTGTATAGCTAGGTGGCATTCAGCAGCTCCTTCCCAGCTCCCAACATCACTGGCAAAAAATTGAACTCCAGCCAAGTAAGCAGAGAGGACAGAAGAGGGAGCTTAGGACCAAAGAGACTGGCCTGCACCTAGATCCAGCCCCAGATAAAACCAAATGCCCCTAGCCCCCATTAAGTGCTCATAGACTGAACCTCCAGACTTTCGTAGCATCAGGCAGAGACCAGCCCTTTGGGTGGGTTGGACTCATTTTGGTGTGTGTCACTTCCATCCTTGGATGAGCTCGACAAACACTCCCAGGACTTTGTAGGGCCCTATAACTCTGGGAACCAGGTTTGACCAGCCTGGGGTAGATCCAAGCAACCCAAGGGACTGCCTTTATCACCTTCCTCCAACCTTGGGCAGAGTTAGGGCCTACAGGACTATGTCCTGGGACTCAGTGTTGGGTTGGTGAAATGCAACACTGAGTAGATCCTGAAGGTTTCTGTCTCAAGGCCAGGGCCTATGGACAGAGTTTGATTTTGTGTCAGTATCAGGCAAATATTGGCACCCTGGGGAGACAGACCTGTTTTGGCCTTTATCACCACCAGCCTTTTGCCTTTTTGTGGGCCCAGTGTGTACCCCCAAGACTGCACAGGGCCTAATGACTGATATCCTAGTATGACCCACCTAGGGTTGGTCCAAGTATCTCAAGGGCTGTCGCTAGCACTCTTTCTTCCTTTAACTTGGGGCAGACAGCAAAGAATCACAGAACTGTTTTGTGACTCAGTGAGAGGCTGATAAGAGTCAACATGGAGCAGATCCTAATGGTAACCATCCCCAGGCCTGTGCTATGCACAGAGCCTCTGGACCTGCTTGAATGTCCAGCAGAGTTCTGTGGTCTGATTTAGCACACAGCCAGCATCACCAGTATCTAACATGTGTAACATTGGTCAGTGAGTCCACTTTGGCAGCAGACAAGTCCATAACAGGGTCAACTTTGGTCCATTCCTCAGGCTTCACTTGTCTTGCTGGACTCTGAGCTCCAGAGGTGGTATAGCACCACACATTTGTGGACTCAAAACAAGGATTCTGAGCTTACCACAGGCCTGGAAAATGGCTAGAAGGGCCAGATATCCTCTTCTTAGACAATTCTCCTGTTCATACCAAACAATGTATCGACTGAAAATTTTGAACAAATTTGATTTTGGGTAATATTTTGGGACTGAATCAGTAAAAATGTCAATGGCAGATCTTGGGCAAACCTAGACATAGAATGCTATCTAGTGCTGAAAAAGCAGGATTATACACAGGCACAGAGAAAATAAGCCAATTGCTTGGTCTTTCTAGAATGACAGATAAAAATGAAGCCAGATTACTAAAAATAATTCTTCAATGCACAGATGACATTGTACACTAACAAGTACCAAGAACATCCAGGAAACCATGACCTCACCTAAACAGAAAAATGGTGCCAGAAACCAACCACCCAAGGATTAAAATTTCTAATATTCAGATGAAGATTTCAAAATAGCTGTTTTAAAGAAACTCGAACTCAAGAGAACATAGAGAAAGTATCCAATATTCCAACAGAGATATTTGTATTGAGAGATAGAAGTAATTAAACAAAATCCAAAATAAGTCCTTCAACTTAAAAGCACACTATGTGACATTAAAAATGTAATAGAAATTAAGAATGTGATAGAACATATCAAACAGGAGAAAAAATCAGTGAGCTCAAAGACAGGTTATTTGAGGTCAGCATTGTGGCGCTGTGTTAAGCTGACACTTGCAATGCTGGCATCCCATATCAGAGTGCTGGTTTGAGTCCTGACTGTGCCACTTCTGATCCAGCTCCCAGCTAATGTACCTGGGAAAGCGGTGGATGATGACCCAAGTACTTGGACCCCTGACACCTGCGTGGGAGACCAGAGTGAACCTCAGCCTGGAACAGCCCTGGTCATTGCAATCAATGGATAGAAGATATATTCTCTCTCTCTCGCTCTCGCTCTCGCTCTTGCTCTCGCTCTCCTGTTTTCTCTGTTGCTCTGCCTTTCAAATCAATAAATGAAATCTTTTTTAAAATATTATCTTAAAATACATAGCTGGAGGAGAAAAAAGAAAAAAAAATCAAGAGGAATGGAGATGGCAGAAATGGGATAGAACAAAAAGGGCTAATACTTGAGATATTTGTATTCAAGAGGGACTTGGGAAATGACCTTGGAGCAGAAAATGTATTCATAGTGATAATGAAAGAAAATTTCCCAAACCTTGAGAAAGATACAACCATCCAGGCATAGGAAGATCAAAGATGATCAAATAGAACTGTGGTTACCTAGAGGTAGAAAAGGGAAGTGGGGAGGATGAGATGGGGCCAAGTTGATTTACATATACTAGATTATAAAAAGATAGGGATAAGGAGTTCTGGGATTCTATTTCACAGCAGGATGAAGATAGGAAATGAATTTGCTGTATATTTATCAAAATACTAGAAAACAAGATTTTTGGATGTTTCACTATGAAGAAATTTTAAATGCTTGAAGGATGAATATGTAAATGTACTTTGGGCATTATACAACGTATACATGGAAAATGTCACATAATGCCCTACAAGCATGTACAATTTTTAAAAATTGCTAACTAAAACCACTGTAGCCAACAAAGATACATGGGAGAAATAAAGACATTCTCACACCAACAAAGCTAATAGACATTGTCACCACCAAATGGGTCTTACAAGAAAGATCAATTTGAAAGAAAGAAATGCTAAAAAGAAGAAAATATCAGAAGGTACAAAACTCACTGATAAGAGTAACTATAACTATAGAAATCAATTTAGAATGCTCTATATAAGTATGGTGTATAAACCATTTATATATTTATTGCAAAAAATAAAAAGTGCTACATTATAATGTTAGGAAACAAGCAATATAGGAATAGGTGAAAGGTAACATCAAAAATGTGGGGAAGAATGGAACACAAATGCAGAGTACTTTGTTAGGATTTCTTATCTCTGGTTTTTGTTTGTCTCTTTCCCTATCTTTATAATCTTTGATAAATTGTTAACATTTCAAGATAGCTTGTTTTAGCCAAAAGAAGCTTTTGTAAACGTCATGCTAACCACAAAGAAAAAACCTACAATACATTTACCAAGAATAATAGGCAAGGAATCAAAGTACACCACCAGAGAAAATCACTTAGCCACAAATGAAGAGAGAGAGAAAGAAACGTACAAGACAAAAGAGATAAAACAAGCATCAACATGGCAGTAGTAAGAACTTACCTAGCAGTAATTATTTTAAATGTCAATGGACTACATTCTCCAATTAAAAGATATAGAGTCACCAAATGATTTAAAAGCAGGACCTAATTATATGCTACTTACAAGAAAGTCACTTCACATTTAGAGACACACATAGACAGAAAGTGAATGGATGGAACAAGATATTCCACACAAATAGAACCCAAAAGAAAATAAAATAGCTATACTTTATTAGATGAAACAGATTTTAAATCAAAAGCAGCAAAAAAAGAGACCAAGGAGATTATCATATAATGGTAAAGGATTAAAAGCAGCAAGAAGAAATAATACTTGTAGATATATTTACCCCCAATACTGCAGCACCCAAATATATAAAGCACATGCTAATAGATCTAAAGGTAGAGATATACTCCATTATACTATTATTAGAAGACTTTAATACACCATTTCCAGAAATATGCAGCTCATCTAGAAAGAAAATCAACAAAGAATCAACCAAGTTAGATTGCATCCTAAATAAACAGTACTTAACACACATCTATGGAACTTTCTGTCCAACAGTGACAAGAAAATACATTCTTTTAGACAGCACATGACATTCCAAGGTAAATCATATAGTGGAACACAAAATAAGTTTCAACAAGTTTAAAAGAATTGAGTCATGTCAAGAATGTTTTCTGATCACAAAGCGATAAAACTAGAAATCAGCAACAATAAAATCTTTGGGAGCTACACAAATAAATGAAAATTAAGCAATTGACTTCTGAACAACCAATGAACCAAGGAAGAAATGAAGGAGGAAATCTGAAAGTTTCCTGAAATGAATGAGAATGAAAACATTACATAATAGAACTTATGGGATAATGCAAAACAATGCTAAAGAGGCAAGTTAGCAGCAATAAATGACTACATCATAAAAAGAAAACTAGAAAAACAAGTACAAATAAAATCCAAAATTGATAGAAGGAAACAAATAATAAATAACTCATAGCACACGTAAATGACATTGAGACTAAAAAGTTATACCAGGGGCCAGCGTTGTGGCGTAGCAAGTAAAGGCCGTCTCCCGCAGTGCTGGCATCCCATTTGGGTGCCGGTTCAAGTCCCGGCTGTTCCACTTCCAATCCAGCTCTCTGCTAAGGCCTGGAAAAGAAGTAGAAGATGGCCCAAGTTCTTGGGCTCCTGCACCTGCGTGGGAGACTCGGAGGAAGTTCCTGGTCTCTACCTTCAGATCTGTGCAGCTCCGGCTGTTGTGGCCAATTGGGGAGTGAACCAGCGGATGGAAGACATCTCTCTCTCTGCCTCTCCTTCTCTCTGTGTAACTCTGACTTTCAAATAAATAAATATTTAAAAAAAGTTATACCAAAAAGAATCAATAAAGTGAAGAGGTGATCCTTTGAAAAGATAAGCAAAATTGACAAACCTTTATCTCAACTATCCAAGAAAAAAGAGAAAAACCCAAATGAACAGAACCAGAGACTAAAATGGAGACGTTATTATTGACACCACAGATATGCAAAGTGTTATTAGCTTCTACAAGGTGACATCTGAGTAAAGAGCTGAAGGAGGCAAGGGAATGAGACTCACTGATGTCTGCGGAAGGACTTCGGAAAGTTCCAAGACTGGGCTGGAGCCACTGGAGGGAATAGGGACTGATGTCAGAGATGGAATGAGGAGGCCACATTGAATAGAGCCTAAGGAGTCTTTTATAGAATCTTGTATGGTTGAAAAAAAATTTTTTTGAAGCTTTTATTTAATGAATATAAATTTCCAAAGTACAGCTTATGGATTACAATGGCTTCCCCCCCCCATAACTTCCCTCCCACCTGCAACCCTCCCCTTTCCCGCTCCCTCTCCCCTTCCATTCACATCAAGATTCATTTTCAATTCTCTTTGTATACAGAAAATCAGTTGAGTATATATAAAGTAAAGATTCAACAGTTTGCCCTCACATAGCAACACAAAGTGAAAAATACTGTTGGAGTACTAGTTATAGCATTAAATCACAGTGTACAGCACATTAATGACAGAGATCCTACATGATATTTTTTTTTAAAAATTGATTTTCTATGTAATTTCCAATTTAACACCAAGTTTTTTTTTTGCATTTTCAATTATCTTTATATACAGGAGATCGATTCAGTATATACTAAGTAAAGATTTCATCAGTTTGCACCCACACAGAAACACAAAGTATAAAAATACTGTTTCAGTACTAGTTATAGCATTACTTCACATTGGACAACACATTAAGGACAGATCCCACATGGGACGTAAGTACACAGTGACTCTTGATGTTGATTTATCAATTTAACACTTGTTTATGGCGTCAGTAATCTCCCTAGGCTCTAGTCATGAGTTGCCAAGGCTATGGAAGCCTTTAGGGTTCGCCGACTTTGATCTTATTCCGACAGGGTCATAGTCAAAGTGGAAGTTCTCTCTTCCCTTCAGAGAAAGGTACCTCCTACTTTGATGGCCCCGTTCTTTCCACTGGGATCTCACTCACAGAGATCTTTCATTTAGGTCTTCTTTTTTTTATGGTTGAAAATTTTTAACCGTATGTGTGTTTGTGTGTGTGTGTGTTCTTTCAAAATAATAATTTAAAATAACTATATAAAGCAAAACCACAAAAAAAGTATTTTTAGGGCTTGCTATGAACAAATATATGGCAACACATTTTAGGATCTAGTAGACATGGACACATTCTTGTACACATGAACCTTATTAAGATTGAATCATGAGGAAACCAAAATACCTAAATAATAATGAATAGTGAGATTGAATCAGCAACAAAAATCTCCCACCAAAGAAAAGCACAGGACCAGATAACTTCACTGCTATATTTTTTTTTAAAAAAAATTTATTTTTGACAGGCAGAGTGGACAGTGAGAGAGAGAGAGACAGAAAGAAAGGTCTTCCTTTGCCGTTGGTTCACCCTCCGCGGCCGGCGCACCACACTGATCTGATGGCAGGAGCCAGGTGCCTCCTCCTGGTGGTCTCCCATGCGGGTGCAGGGCCCAAGGACTTGGGCCATCCTCCACTGCACTCCCGGGCCACAGCAGAGAGCTGGCCTGGAAGAGAGGCAACCGGGACAGAATCCGGCGCCCCGACCGGGACTAGAACCCTGTGTGCCGGCACCACAAGGCAGAAGATTAGCCTGTTGAGCCACGGCGCCGGCCCTTCACTGCTATATTCTAACAAGTATTTAAAGAATTAATACCAATCCTTCTTAAATTATTTCAAAATAATACAAAAGGATGAAATTCTTCCAAATTCATTCTATGAGGCCAGCATGACCTTCAAACTAAAACCAGTAAAGGACACAATAAAAAAAGAAAGCTATGGGCCAGTAGTTTGTTGAACATATATGCTATGATCCTAACAAGATATTAGCAAATCAAATCCAGCAGCACACGAAAATGATAATGCACAATAATCAAGTATAATTCATTCCATGTGTGCAAAAGTGGTTCAACACAGGCAAATCAATAAATGTAATGCACCACACCAAGAGAATGAAGGACAAGAATCATCTGGTTATATCAATAGATGCAGAAAAGGCATTTGATAACATTCAACATCCCTGCATGATAAAATGTCTGGCCAAATTCGGTATAGAAGAAACACACCTCAACATAATAAAGTCAAATATAACAAGCCAACAGCTAACATCGTAGTAAGTGGGGAAAAGCTGAAGGCTTTGTTTCTAAGACCTGGAACAATACAAGGATGTCTGTTCTCACCACTTGTGTTCAACATTGTACTAGAAGTCCTAGCAAGAATAACTAGACAAGAGAAAGAAGTAAGGGTATCCAAACTGGAAATGAGGAAGTCACATTGTCACTGTTTGCAGATGATATGATTACATATACAGAAAACTCCAAAGATTCCAACAAAAAGCTGATGGAACAAATAAGTAAATTCAGCAAACTTACAAAATACAAAGTCAATGTACAAAAATCAGTAGTACCGAGGCCAGCACTATGGCATATAGGTGAAGCCTCTGCCTGTGGCGCCAGTGTCTCATATGGGCACTGGTTCATGTCCTTATTGCTCCTCTTCTGATCCAGCTCTCTGCTATGGCCTGAGAAAGCAGTAGAAGATGGCCCAAGTCCTTGGGCCCCTGCACCCACGTGGGAGACCTGGAAAAAGCTCTTGGCAGCTCCAGCTGTTACGGCCATTTGGGGGTGAACCAGTGGATGGAAGACCTTTCTCCTTCTCTCTCCCTCTCTCTGTTTATAACTCTACCTCTCAAATAAATAAATACAATTTTTAAAAAGTAATAACATTGTTATGCACATATAGTGAATCAGGTCAAAAAGAAACAATAAAGCCATCCCATTTCCAATAGCTACCAAAACTAATAAAAATACCTGGGAATGAATTTAATCAGAAAGATGAAATAATTCTACAATGAAAACTATAAATCATTAATGAAAGAACTTCAAGAGGACACAAAGAAATGAAAAGACTTCTTGTCCTCATGGACTACAACAATCAATATAATTAAACTGTATATACTAACTAAAGAGATTAACAGATTTCAAGTAATTGCTATCAAAATCCCAATGACATTTTTCACAAAATTAGAAAAAAATTATTAAACTTACTATGGAACCATAAAAGAACCTGAATAGCCAAAATAATCTTGAGCAAAGAGAGTGAAGCAGTAGGCATTAAACTACCTGACATTAAGATACATTACAACCCTCCAATAATTAAAACACCATGGTATTGACATAAAAACCAATCCACAGACAAATGGAAGAGAATTTAGACCCTAGCACTAAAACCATGCTTCTACAGCCAATCAATCATTAACAAAGGTGCTAAGACCATGAATTAGAAAAAGGATAGTTGTTTAAATAAATAGTGCTGAGAAAGTGGATATCCACATGCAGAATAATGAAACCAGATTCTTATCTCTCACCATGTACAAAAATAAATTCAAAATAGAATATAAATCTAAATATGAGAGTTAAAACTTTGAGACTATTAGTGAAAAACCCTTCAGGACATTGAAATTGCCAAGGATTTTCTGGGTCAGACTCAGAAAAAGGAAATAAAAGTAAAAATAGACAAATGGGAGTTCATCAAACTAAATAGCTTTTCCAAAGAGAACAGTTAACAAAGTGAAGAATCAAACTATAGAATGGGATAAATTAATTGCAAACTATAATTGCCAAGTGGTCAATATCCTAAATATGTAAAGAAGTCGAACAACTCAATGACAACCAAAAAATCCAATTTTTAAAATGGGCAATAGATCTTACAGATATTTCTGAAAAAGAAGACATAAAAATGACCAAAAAACACATGAAAAAAAATTTTAGCCTCATTAATCATAGGGAAGTGCAAATCAAAAGCACAATGAGATATCATCTAATTCCACTAAGACTGGCTATTATCAAAACCCCAAAATACAAGTTTTGGCAAGTGTGTGGAGAGAAAGGAACACTTGCACGCTGTTGGTGTTAATATAAATTAGCACAGCCCTTGAGGAAAACAGTGTGGCAATTCCTCAAAAAAACTAAAAATAGGGGCCGTCGTGGCACAGTGGGTTAAGCCGCTGCCAGGGACACAGGCATCACACATGAGCACCGGTTCGAGTCCTGGTTACTCTGCTTCTGATACAGCTCCCTGCTCATGCTCCTGGGAAAGCAGTGGAAGATGACCCAAGTACTTGGGCCCCTGAACCTACATGGAAGACCAAAATGGAGTTGCAGGTTCTTGGCTTCATCTTGGCCCAGCCTCAGCTGTTGTAGCCATTTGGGGAGTAAATGGGTGGATGAAAGATTCTCTCTCTCTCTCTCTCTCTCTCTCTCTCTCTCTCTCAACTCCTGCAAGTAAATAAATAAATAGATAAATCCTTAAAAAAGAAAAGTAAAAATAGAACTACCACATGATCCAACAAACTCTGGATTCAGCACACATCCAAGGGAAATGAATCGAAGACACATCTGCACTCCCCATTTGTTGCAGCATGATTTCCCAAAAATTCAAACAACCTAAGCATCCATCTACTTATGAATGAGTAAATAAAATGGGGGTAACTATACACAACGGAATATTACTAAACCATAAAAAGGATGAAATCTTGTTATTTGTAACAACATGGATGGAACTGGAAGACATTCTGTTAACTGAAATAAGCCAAACATGGAAAGACAAATATCACATAATCTTAATTATATGTGGAATTTTAAATGAAAAATAGGTGATATCACAGAAGTTAAAAATATAATTGTGGTTGCCAGAGGATATGGAGGAACATGAAGAGGAAGAGTGGGGAAAAAGTTGATTCATGAGTATTAGAGAAAGATAGGAATAAGAATTTCTAGGATTCTCTTGCACGGTAGAGTGACTATAGATAATGTTAATATTTTTCTCTCTAAAAAAATAGAAGACAGAATTTTTGATGTTTTTAGTATGAAATTCTAAATACTTGCAAAGATAGATATATTTACCCTGACTGAACATCACCCAATGAATACAGTAACCAAACATCACATTCTATCCCTCAAATATGTACAATTTTTATGTGTTAAGTTGTAATGAAAAATGAAGAAAAAACACCAATTGTATTGATGGAAATGAGTGGAATATAACAAAATACTGCCTTCATAATATTGCGGCAAATAAATGACTGCTGCTGTTGACTTGTTATGCAAAGTATATGGCCCAATTTGGGGGATCGAGGAAACAAAGCTGATTCTGAGTCCACTATACTTCTATAATAGCGATTTTATATTTTGATCAAGATAGAAAAACAGGGACTTAGTTTATCCTAATATTTGAAACAATAAATAACATGGAGACATATACAGGTGGGCTTCACAAATCTTATAGAAACTGTATTAACTTTTAATTACATTTTCCATAAACTTTTTTTTAAGATTTATTTATTTATTTGGAAGTCAGAGTTACACAGAGAGAAGGAGAGGCAGAGAGAGAGAGAAGTCTTCCCTCCACTGGTTCACTCCCCAATTGGCCGCAATGGCTGGAGCTGCGCCGATCTGAAGCCAGGAGCCAGGAGCTTCTTTCAGGTCTCCCACCTGGGTTCAGGGGCCCAAGGACTTGGGCCATCTTCCACTTCTTTTCCAGGCCTTAGCAGAGAGCTGGATCGGAAGTGGAGCAGCCAGGACTTGAACTGGTGCCCATATGGGATGCCAGCACTGCAGGCAGCGACTTAACCTGCTATGCCACAGCTCCAGCCCCTCCATAAACATTTTAAAGCACCTGTGTATGTGTGTACACATCCATACTTCACCGGGCATCAAGCAACAAAGGCAAGTGATCTCTAAGATATGATGAAAAAAAAAATGAAATGAGCTCAACTAATTCCTCTGCAGCTTAGTACATTGAGAGTTTTAAGACCATATCACGAGGAAAGGTGCTCACTGAGTTGAAGAAAAAAGCTAAGAGTACAGGAGTCAAAAACTGCTTAAAAGTCATGGAGCAGAGTACTGGAAAGAAGAGAGTTTCATACAGAATTTAGGATATCTTCTGGGTCTCACTTGGGTACTTCAACAGTACTAATCAGTGCATGCAAGTGGTGAAACTACCTGTATCCAGGGAAATAGCCACCTCAAGTTATTAGAGGAAACAAAACCCAACACACACACACACACACACACCCACAGCTAGTAACAACACTTGTTCCCACCAGCCAGACTTGAAAATATCACTATTCTTGAGACATGGGACAGCAAATTTATGTAATGGAAAATAATTATCACTAAGTTAAACTTGGCTGTGGTCCTATATAACACATTCTAAGAAAAGGCCAAAAAGGATCAAAAGGTTTCTCAGTAATTTAACTATATTCATATAACTGAACAAAACTCATGAACACATAAGCAAGCAAAAAAATGTTGAACATCGAACAAGATAAAATTCCTGTGTTTGGGGTAAGCATTGTGGCACAACAGGTTAAGCTGCTGCTTGGGATGCCTACATCTTGTATAGGAGTGCAACTTAGAGTGGAATGGAAGCTTCTCTGTTTCTGATACAGCTCCCTACCAAAGCACCTAGGAAGACAGTACATGATGGCCCAACTGCTTGGGTCCCTGCCACCCACATGGAAGTCCTAAATGGCATTCCTATGGGGTTCCTGGCTCTTGACATTGGCCTGACCCAGCCCTGGATGTTTCAGGCATTTGGGGAATGAACCGGTAGGTGGAAGATATTCTCTCTCTCTCTCTCTCTCTCTCTCTCTCTCTCTCTCTCTCTCTCTCCCCAGCTCTGTCTTTCAAATAAATAACCCTTTCATCCAGGGCAACTGAATAGGAAAAAAAAATATGTTGATTTTGACCATGGGAATATAATAGAAGACAAAGGGAGAAACTATATTCCCAGATGACAGTTGAAGAGAAGTTCACAGTGGAAACGCTACAGGAAAAGTCACTGTAGAACAACAGGAATAGTACAATCACACAGCAGGAAGCAAGATACTGCTGGTGATCCCCACAACCAGTGACTGGAGAGGATGCCATCTTCTTGGAGTGAGGTGAGAAGAACCTGCAGCAGCCCGTGTCACTGGTGATATTGCCTGAAGGAGAACCTCAGACCCAACTGACTTTGAGTCCGGCCTGGAGCACAAGCAGGGGACAGAGTGCCCACCTAACCTCGAGGAAAGAGAGCACTTTGCTTTCCTCCCTTCTCCCAAGGTCTCTTGGTGACTAGCAGGGAGGAAGGATCTTGATAAGGTGAATAGAGGCTGCTGTGACCCAAGCAGGACTCAGGGTTTTTATTGGAGTGATAAATGCACAGTCCCCACAGGCTTTGATTCGGGCCTGGAAGGTTGATGGAGGATAGGATGCCCACTTATGTCTGTAAAACGCCCCCGTTCTGATGACTCTATCAAGGTGCCCAGACTCAACTTGCCATGACAGTGCACTGATCAACTTCTACTGGGCAGGAAGATGCTCTACAAATGCTGCTGCTCTCCCTGGACAAGGGGGCGTTCACAGGGCAGGGAATGCCTGTGACTGTGGGAGCCTTGCATACTGTGACTATGGAAATCCTGGGACTATGTGATAGCATCTGGGGTGTAACTGGGTCTTTGGGCAATCACTGTGTCTAGCTTCAGAGTCTCAGAGCTATTCCTGAGTGCCTGAAGTGTGTCATCACAGAGTTATGTGCTCACACTGAGGAGCACACAGAATCTTTATGAGATTCATGTGCCTCTGTGGGTGGGCTACATAGCCATTGTAGGCTCACCTTGGGTAGTTGGTTCACCTTGGCAGACAGAAGGTGAGGCTGTGATCATGCCAGCTGATGCAATCACACCCACCTCCCCCCAGCTGATGATGGAGATCTACCACTCCCAACTTGGATGTAACTCTGGACTCTTTCCCCACCCTCAACCACTGCCTAAAGTTCCCTGAACCCACCCAGCACATGCCTCTCTTCTCTCATGAAGGAGCAGACATTATTGGAGTATGTGACATAGAGGCATATTTCAAAGATATAGGGCCTCAGAAGACAAAACCAAGAAATGTTTCCACAAATGCTTAAAAATAAATATAAAAATACAAGAAACATGAATAAGGAAGAAAATATGACTACTCAAAAAGAAACACAGCAACACTTCAACATTAGAATGTGAAAATGAAGAGATTTATGAAATGCCTGAAGAGGAATTCAAAACAATGATCATAATATTACTAAAAAATATGGGGGCCGGCACCATGGCTCATTTGGTTGGTCCTTTGCCTGCAGCACCGGCATTCCATATGGCCGCCGGGTTCTGGTTCGGCTGTTCCTCTTCCAGTCCAGCTCTCTGCTGTGACACAGGAGGTCAGTGAAGGATGGCCCAGGTGCTTGGGGCCCTGCACCCGCATGGGAGACCAGGAGGAAGCACTTGGCTCTTGGCTTCGGATCGGCGCAGCACCGGCCGTGGCAGCCATTTGGGGAGTGAACGAGTGGAGGGAGGACCCCCCTCTCTCTCTCTCTCTCTCTCTCTCTCTCACTGTCTAGCTCAATCTGTCAAATAAATAAAAAAAGATTACTAAAAAATAATGAGAAGCAAATGTGAGCTAAAGAAATCCATACATGACACGGGTGAGAAATTCTACCAAGAGTAGAGATATTGAGTAGAAATCAAACTGAAATATTAGAAATGAAAAATTCAACATGTCAAATAAAAAAATACTGTGGAAAGCCTTAACAATAGACTTGGTGGGGCAGAAGAAAGAATATTTGAGCTAGAACACAAATCATTGGAAATATCTCAGACCAAAAAAAAAAGAAAAAAATAGAAAAACTGAAAATAGTATTTGAGATTTATGGGATACAATCAAATGACCACACTTTGGGGTTCCTTAAGGTCTGCAAAGAGAGAATGGATGAGAAGGTCTATTTAGTGAAATAATAGTAGAAAACATCTTTAATTTGGAGAAAGATAAGGACATCCAAGTACAGGAAACACATAGAACTCATAATAGACATGACCAGAAAAGATTTTCACCATGGCAAATTATAGTCAAACTTTCAAAAGTAAAACATAAAGAAAAGACCCTAAAATGTGCACAAGAGAAACACCAGATAACCCTAAAATGTTCTCCAATTAGATTGACAGCTGATTTCCCATCAGAAACCTTACAGGCTAGGAGAGAATGGAGAGACATAGTCCAAGTACTAAAGGAAAAAAAAACTGTCAATCCAGAGCAAACTGTATCCAGCAAACCTTCATTTATAAATGAAGGTAGAATAAAGACCTTCCAAAAAAAAAAAAAAACAGAAATTGAAAGTATTTGTCACCATTCAAATGATACTTTAGGATGTGCTACACACAGAAACAAAGAAAGACGGTCATCATCATGAAAAAAATGTGAAAGCAGAAAACTCCTAGTAAAAAAAAGGAAATAAAAACAAAAACAAGAATATTTATGGGAAAATGGCAGCATGAAGCCATTACTTATCAATAGTAACCTTGAAGGTAAATGGCCTAAATTCTCCAATAAAAGGTGCAGGCTAGGGCTTGCACTGTGGCATAGCAGGTTAAGGTGCTGCCTGCAGTGTCTGCATCCCATATGGGCTCCATTCAAGACTTGGATGCTCCACTTCTGATCCAGCTCCCTGATAATGTGCCTGGAAAAACAGCGGAGGATGGCCCAAGTCCCTGGGTCCATGCAACCCATGTGGGAGACCCAGATGAAGATCCTGGCTCTTGGCTTCAGCCTGGCACAGCCCAGATGGTTGTGGCCATTTGGGGAGTGAACCAACAGATGGAAAATCTCTCTTTGAAACTCTGCCTCTCAAATAAATATTTTAAAAAGATACAGCCTGGTTTAATGCATTTAAGAAACAAGACCCATCTATTTGCTGCCTACAAGAAACACACCTCACCAACAAAAATACACAAAGACTGAAAGTGAAAGGATACAAGAAGATATCTCACAATAATGGAAAGCAAAAATAATTAGGATTGCCATCTTAATGTCAGAGAAAATAGACGTTAACACAAAAACTGTTAAAGAGACTAAGAAGGGCATTATGATTAAGGGATGAATTCAGTAGGAAGATGTGACTTCAGAAAATGTATATGCACTCAATGCTAAGGTGTCTGGCTATTTAAAACAAATGCTAATGTATCTAAAAGGAGACATAGACTCCAATACAATAGTAATTGGGGACTTCAAACACCCCATTTTCATCAATGGAAAAATCAATTAGACAGAAAATCAACAAAAAAGAGCTAATCTACAATATTGATTGAATGGACCTAATTGATATCTACAGAACATTTCTTTTTTTAAAAAAAAAAAGATTTATTTTATTTATTTGTAAGACAGAGTTACAGAGAGAGGTAGAGACAGAGAGAGGTCTTCCATCTGCTGGTTCACTCCCCAGATGGCCGCAACGGCTGGAGCTGTGCTGATCCAAAACCAGGAGCAAGGAGCTTCTTCCAGGTCTCCCACACAGGTACAGGGGCCCAAGGACTTGGGCCATCCTCCACTGCTATCCCAGGCCATAGCAGAAAGCTGGATCAGAACCAGGACTAGAACCGGAGTCCATATGGGATGCTGGCACTTCAGGCCAGGGCTTTAACCCACTCTATCACAGCACCGGCCCCTACAAAATATTTCAACCTAGAGCTGCAAAACGCACATTCTTTTTGTCAGTGTATGGAACTTTCTCTAAGATAGACAGTCTGCTAGGCCATAAAGCTCGTATCAGCAAATTCAAAAAACATTGAAATCCTACCATGAATCTTTTCTGACCACAATGGAATGAAGGTGGAAATTAAAACCTTAAGTATCTCTAGAAAATATGAAAACACATGGAGACTGAACAACATGCTTCTGACTGAACTGTGGTTCATAGAAGAAAAAAAGGAAATAGAAAATTCCTGGAAACAAATGAAGATGACAATACAACATATCAAAACTTATGGGATATAGCAAATGCAGTGTTAAGAGGAATGTTTATAGCAATTAGTGCCTACATCAAGAAATTGGGAAGGCAGCAAATAAATGATCTAACCATGATCTCAAGCACCTAGGAAAACAACAGCAAATCAAACAAAAATTTAGTATGAGTAAAGAAATAATACAAATTAGAAAATAAATAAACAAAATTGAAATACAATACCATATATCAATAAAATGAAGAGCTTTTTTTAAAAAAAGATTTTATTTATTTTATTTGAAAGTCAGAGTTGCACAGAGAGAGAAGGAGAGGCAGAGAGAGAGTGAGTGAGAGAGAGAGAGGTCTTCCATCTGCTGGTTCACTCCCCAATTGGCCACAACGGCCAGAGCTGTGCTGATCCGAAGCCAGGAACCAGGAGGTTCCTCCGGTTCTCCCACGCGGGTGCAGGGGTCCAAGCACTTGAGCCATCTTCTACTGCTTTCCAAGGCCATAGCAGAGAGCTGGATCAGAAGTGGAGCAGCTGGGTCTCAAACCGGCACCCATATGGGATGCCAGCACTTCAGGCCAGGGCGTTAACCCCCCGAGCCACAGCACCACCCCCAAAGCTTTTTTTTGAAAAAAAAAAAAATTGATACACCATTGATCCAACTAACCAAAAAAGGGGAGAAGTCCAAAATTAATAAAATCAGAGATGAAAAGTTAGATGTTACAATGGATACCACAGAAATAAAGAATCATCAGGAATTACTACAAACAACTATATACCAAGAAATTGGAAAATTTAAAACGAATGAACAGATTTCTGAACACATATAATCTATGAGAATTGAGTCATGAAGATAAATAAAACCTAAATAGACCAATAACCAGAGTGAAAATTTATTAAGTAATAACGACCCTCCCAACAAAGAAACCCCCAGAGGGCTTCACTGATGAATTTTACCAAACTTTTAAAGAAGAACTAATTTGCCTCTTGTTGGTTGATGAGTTTATAATTTTAAACATGGCGACTTAACGTCTTTTGTCATCCACAGTTATATATGATGTGCTGCTCATAAAACTAAAGCGTTGTGGTTCTGTGTTTAGCTGTCCTCCTATAGGTTCCTATGGACTTTTTCCAGCCACTTCTATTGTATTCAGTACTTTGGGATGGCTCTGTAAACAGATGAAGCCAATCATGTATTAACAGTACCAACTGAGAGAAAGTATGGTTAACTGAGGTTACTAAAAACAAAAAGCAATTCAAATCAATTGGCAATCTACAAAAAGAGTTAAAGATTTTAAAAGCTATTATTAAAATTGTTATATTGGTCTATTATGCTATATTATATGTGTGTACATATTGTATGTCCACATGGGGAAATTTTATTAAGAGTTTTATTTTAAATGGCTTATAGATAAGATTGTCCATAAATTTAAGATGCTAAAATCAATCAAAGATACATTCTAATTTGTGGGACCTGAATCTGGGTATCATATGTTTTAGACTTGTTGGTAGAAAGAAACTAAAAACATTTTAGATGGTTGTGCTTAAGTTTACTGGCTAAACAAACTACACCATGTTAGATATTTAAGAGGTGTTTCCAAATACATGATTCTTTAAATTTATAGAAGGCATTGGACCTTCTGGTAAATGTTTTCTTAAGTTGTTATCTAATGGTTGAAACGGTTTGCTAAGTATTCATGTGATATTGCTATTGTCAGCAAGCGATCTAGGACTTGCTCCCTCATTTCTCTATTCTAAGCCCAACTTGTTCTTTCATTTCTCTATTCTCTTCAAGGTAGGAAACTAATTCTATTATGAAGGAATCTGTAGGACGCACAATTTAATCTTTAGACCTTATAAAAGAGATGGCTAACATTTTTCTGCAATAGCATAGCCAAAATAAGAACTTAAATAATAATCTCATAGCTAGATTCACTTCGCCATCAGCGAAGTATACAGTAAGTAGAAAAAACCTCCCTTTCAGACCAAAGGGAAAGAAAGTTTTAAAGTGAGAATATAATTTTCCTCATGGGCATTGTCTACCTTAGAAAAACTACTACAGAACATGCCTGTGACTATAGACTTGTAGTTCAGGCCACCGAAGATTAGAGATGGGACACGGGCACTCCCTTGACTTGCATCCTCTGGTCTGCTTTAACACAAACCAGGAGGAAAAGAAAGCTAGGCATCAGAAGCAATGGGTGGCAGGCCTATTAATGGCTGATCTGTACGGTGATCTGCCCTCAAGGAGACCCAACAGGCCAGTCCACTGCAGTGGCTTTCAATGTGGTAAGCCTGGGCTTCAGCAGAAGTCAGCTTGTGAAGAGCCCTGGCAGCTCTGCCAAGAGTTGGATCACTGGAAATGGACCTGCCCTGGAGTCGAAGGATGCCCAGGTCAGAGCCACAGATCTTATTGGCTCTAAGCTGAAAAGCCCTTCACTCAGCCCAACTTCCAAAGTGACCACTGCAGCTGAGGGGATGGTCAAGTAGGGTCAGCAACATTGCAGGCAGAACTGTAAATTTCTTGTTAGAGATGCCACCTGCCTTTACCTGGCCAGCTCTCCTCCCAGGCCAGCCAAGTAATGAAAGTCAACAGAGTGCCTTCCCCTAGGAGGTTCACACCTCCCTTAGGATATACCCCATGTGAAGAGATAGATAGGTCTGGGCCTCTGAATTTACAAAGCCTAAAGCCCACCAGATTATTATCAAGCCCCTTCTATCAGGTTCTATTTGCCTCTCAATCAGAAAAATTACTTGTAGCTTAGACAGCACCTTTCTTAGCTCCTCTAATAATGACTCTGTCCTTTGTTCTAGACCCTGTCTAGTCCACTTGGGCCTCATTCCTTTGTAATCATAACCTCTACTCTACCACCAATGGCTCTACTCCCAACCTGTGTGTACTGATGGTCCTCTTCCCCACTTAATGCTGTATAATTGTTCAAACCTGGTAAATGCCACTCTTAGGATCATTGGTTACTATCCTCACTCTGTCTTTTATGACCTTGTCTAAATATGATCAGAGTCGGCAAACTTGGAAGGCTTCCATAGCCTTGGCAACTCATGACGACAGCCTAGGGTGGTCACTGGCGCCATAAACTAGAGTGTCAATTTGTTGGGTCAACAACAGGAGCCACTGTGCACTTGCTCCTCATGTGGGATCTCTGTCCTTAATGTGCTGTACATTGTGATTTAATGCTATAACTAGTACTCAAACAGTATGTTTCACTTTGTGTTTCTATGTGGGTGCAAACTGTTGAAATCTTTATACTAAATTGATCTTCTGTATATAAAGAGAATTGAAAATGAATCTTGATGTGATTGGAAGGGGAGAGGGAGCGGGAGAGGGGAGGGTTGCGGGTGGGAGGGAAGTTATGGGAGGGGGAAGCCATTGTAATCCATAAGCTGTACACTGGAAATTTATATTCATTAAATAAAAGTTAAAAAAAAAGAACTAATTTGAGTTCTCAAACTAATCAAAGCAGTTGAAAAGAAGAGAATCCTCACAAACTCCTTCTATGAGGCCAGTACCATTTTAATTCCAAAATCAGAAAAAGATATAGCAAAGACAAAAATCTGTATACCAACAACCCTGATGAATAGAGATGCAAAAATCCTCAACAAAGTACTAGCTGATCAAATTCAACAACACAGCAGAAAGATCATTCACCTGAACCATATCCCTGGTATGCAGGGAAGGTCAAAATATCAAAATCAATAAATCTGATACATTACATTAACAAAAATGATATGATTATCTCAGTAGATGCAGAGAAAACATTTGATAAGATACAACATTCTTGGGACCTGCGCTGTGGCATAGTAGGCTAAGCCTTCGACTGTGGCACCGGCATCCCATGTGGGTGCCAGTTTGTGTCTCGGCTGCCCCTTTTCCAATACAGTTCTCTGCTTAGGGACCTGGAAAGCAATGGAATGGCCCAAGTACTCGGGCCCCTGTATCCATGTGAGAGACCCAGAAGAAGCTCCTGGCTCCTGGCTCAGCTCAGCTCAGCTCTAGCTGTTGTGGCCACTTGGGAAGTAAACCAGCAGATGGAAGACTTTTCTCTTTGTCTCTCCCTCTCTCTGTAACTTTACCTCTCAAATAAATAAATAAAATATTTTAAAAAAATAAAGGATGGTCTCTTCAACATATGGTGTTGAGGAAATTGCATCTCTGTATGCAAAAACATGAAACAAAATCCTACCATATGCCTTATAAAAAATCAACTCACAATAGTTCAGTGATGTAAGACCCAAATTCATCAAATTATAGGGGAAACATTTCAAGACATTAGTATAGGCAAAAATTTCTTGGATATGAACCCAGAAGCTTAGACAAAAATAGACAAATGGGATTATATCAAGCTAAGGAACTTCTGCAGAGTAAGGAAACACTCAACAAAGTAAAGAAGCAACTGACAGAATGGGAGAAATTATTTTCAAATTGCGCATCTGATAAAGGATTAATATCCAGAATACATAAGGATCTCAAGATATTCAACAGCAATAAAAAAAGCAATTCAGTTAAGAAATGGGCTAAGGATATAAACAGGTATGTTTCAAAAGATGAAATGCAAATGGCCAACAGATACATGAAACAATGCCCAGAATCACTAGACATCAGGGAAATGCAAATGAAAACAACAGTGAGGTTTCAACTAACTCCAGTTAGAATGGCTTTCATATAAAAATAAAAAAATAGGGGGCGGCACTGTGGCATAGTGGGTAAAGCCACCGCTGGCCATGCTGGCATCCCATATGAGTGCTGGTTCACATCCTGGCTGCTCTAACTTCCAATCCAGCTCTCTGCTATGGCCTGGGAAAGTAGTAGAAGATGGCATAAGTCCTTGGGCCCCTGCACTGACATGGGAGACCCGGAGGAAGCTCCTAGCCCCTGGCTTTGGATGAGCTCAGCTTCGGTCATTGCAGCCATTTGGGGAGAGAATCAGAGGATTGAAGACCTTTCTCTCTGTCTCTTCTTCACTCTGTCTGTAACTCTGCCTTTCAAATAAATAAATAAATCTTTTAAAAATATAAAAAGCTGGAAATGAAAAAAAAACAACCTGGTATTAAATTGGAAATGGCATAGAAAATTAATTAATTTTTTTAAAAAACTATTATGTAGGATCTCTGTCTTTAATGTGCTGTACATTGTTGTTTAATGCTATAATTAGTACTCCAATGGTAGTTTTTTCACTTTATGTTGCTATATGGGCAAACTGTTGAAATCTTTACCTACTACGTACTAAACTGATCTTCTGTATATAAAGAGAATTGAAAATGAATCTTTATGTGAATGGAAGGGGAAAGGGAGCAGGAAAGGGGAGGGTTGCGGGTGGGAGGGAAGTTATGGGAGGGGGGAAGCCATTGTAACCCATAAGCTGTACTTTGGAAATTTATATCCATTAAATAAAAGTTTAAGAAAAAAAAAGACACCACTCAAAAATCCCTATCTCATATTGGCCTTATATTTAGCAATATATATATATATATATATATATATATATATATATATATATAAAGCAAATCAAAATCAAAATCAAAAATAAATTCTGATGAGGATATGGGGAAAAACATAGTCTCAGACACTGTTGGTAGGAATGTAAACTCATATAATCATTATGGAAGACAGAATGGAGATTCATCAAAAATCCAAAAAGGCATCTACCACATGACCCAGCCATCCCACTCCAAGAAAAAGGAAATGAAATCAGCATATGAAAGAGTTATCTGTACCATCATATTTATAGCAGCTCAATTCACAATATGGATTCAACCCAGATGTCCATCAGCTGATGACTGAATAAAGAAATTGTGGTATATATACAAAATGGAATACTACTCAGCTATAAAAAGAATGAAATCCTGTCTTGCAACAAAATGGATGCAACTGGAAACCATTACAGCTAATGAAATAAGCCACTCCCCTAAATCCAAATATCATGTTTTACCCAATTTGGGTAACTAGTATACAACATACAAAAATGTAATGTATTTGAATGAGATTGATATTTTGAGATTTGAATATTGTCTATAACTCTTGTATGTACCCTTGAGGAACAGGGTTTTTTTCCTACTCACTACTTGTTGAGTTCTTTATTTAGTGTATGGTTAAGCTTGTCATTATAAAATGAACTGAAATTACATAATTGTAAAAATTAATTGATATGGGCTCAGATCTGAGTGACAAAAGCGTTTAAAATAACAAACATGAACATTAACATTTATTGTACCTATGTTATTAATATTCAAAGTCTTAGGTGGAAATACGGAAGATATAAATGTAATCCAATATCTAGTGATAGAATTGCCTTGTTTTAAAACAAAATACACTGCATATCATTAATAGCAGATTCAGTATTGTAGAAGAAAATACTAATGCTCTGGAAGATATAGAAACTATCCAAAATTAAATGCAGAAAGAAAAAAAAAAGACTAAAAAAGAACTCAACACCAGGGTATCAGTTCATTCTGGAACAGAAGCAGTATAAACATCATTCTGTAAAATAGCTTGGCGGTTTTTAGTAACACTAAATATACACTTAGTATATGAGCCAGCACATTTCTGAACATTTATCTCAGAGAAATAAAACATATGCTCACAGGAAAAACTATATAATATGTTCATAGAATCTTTATTCATGAAAACCCAATGCTAGAAACAATCTGAATATCTTTCAGTATGTGAATGACTAAGCATACTGTGATACATCCATTCTATGAAATAAGAGGAAATGAAAAGGAATTCTTCATTGATACACAAAACAGCTTGGGTGGATCTCAAGGCTACCATGCTGAATTTCAAAATCAATATTTTTGTTCCCAGAAACCTTTTATTTACGGTATACAAACTTCATGCATTTCATACATATAAATTTAGGAACATAGTGATTCTTCCCACCCTACCCTCCCTCCCACCCGCACTCCCACCCTTCTCCTCTTCCTTCTCTATTCCCATTCTTATATTTTACTAAGATCTATTTTTATTTAACTTTATACACATAAGGTTAACCCTACACTAAGCACAGAGTTCAACAAATAGTATGAAAAAAACCTGTTCCTCAACAGTCGAGATAGGGCTGTTCAAAGCCATTGCACCTCAAAGTGTCAATTTCACTTCTATAGATTGCCTTTTAGGTACTTTTATTAGTAATCACAGATCGAGGAGAACAACATATTGTATTTATCTTTTAGGAACTGGCTTATTTCACTAAGTATAATGTTTTCCAGTTGGATCCATTTTGCTGCAAAAGATAAAATTTCATATTTTTTACTACTGTGTAGAAGTCCATGGTGTACATATTCATAATTTCTATATCCAGTCTTCAGTTGACAGGCATTTGGGTTGATTCCATATCTTACCCATTGTGAATTGACCTGAAATAAACATAGGGGTACAGATAACTCTTTCATATGCTGATTTCATTTCCTCTAAGTAAATCCCCAGGAGAGGATAGCTGGGTCATATGGTAGGCTTATAGTCAGATTTCTGAAGTATTTCCATATTCTTCCACAGTGGCTGTACCAGTTTACATTCCCACCAACAATGGATTAGGGTATCTTTTTCTCCACATTCTCACCAACATTTGTTGTTTGTTGATTTCGGTATGAAAGCCATTCTAACTGGGGTGAGGTGAAACCACATTGTGGTTTTGATTTGCATTTCCCTGATGACTTGTGATCCTGAGCATTTTTTTCATGTGTCTGTTTGCCATTTGGATTTCCTGTTTTAAAAAATGTCTGTTCAAGTTCTTTGCCCACTTTTTAACTGGATTGTTTATTTTTTAAATTTTTTTATATTTTTTAACTTTTGTTTAATAAATATAAATTTCCAAAGTACAACTTTTGGATTATAGCGGCTTTCCCCCCATAACCTCCCTCCCACCCGCAAGGATTGCTTATTTTTTGTTGTTGAGTTTCTTGAGCTCTTTATATATTCTGGATATTGGTCTTTTTCAGTTGCATAAGTTGCAAATAATTTCTCCCATTCTGTTGGTTGCCTCTTTACTTTGCTGAGGGGTTCTTTTGCAGTACAGAAGCATCTCAATGTGATATAATTCCATTTGTCAATTTTGGCTTTGATTGCCTGTGCTTCTGGGGTTTTGCCCACAACACATACCCCAACAGCCAAGAGCCTCCACACTAGCTATGGAGAGTGAGGTGAGACCAGACTGTAGCAGCCCAAGCCACTGGCAATAAAGCTGTGGAGAGAGCCTGTAATGACTCCAGCTTGGAGTCCTGTGAGAAATAGTGTACCTGCCAAGCCTGAGGGAAAAAAGAGCATTTTTTCACTCCCTGACCACCTGACAATGACATTCTGTAAGTAGCTGAGAGAGGGCAGGTGCAATTTTGGACATACATAACAGCTGTGTCAGCTTGTGTCCATGCACTCAGTAACTAGCTGAGAGGAGATACATGAGTCTAATTAGGAAGGGGACTAGGTACCCAGGCTTGTGGGAGTCTTATGTACTGGGACTATGAAAACACTGTGGCTGCGTGGGAGGGCACTGTGTACCCTGGGTCACTGGGCAGTCACTGTGGGTGGCTTGACATGCTTGGGGCTCACCAATTGCCTGGAGAGGCTCATGCTGCAGGATCCATGCTCACACTGACAAACGCATGTATTCTTTGTGTGATTCTGGATGAATATTGCACCCACTAGGGCTAGAACCTGGGAATTGGTCGCCTTAGAGGAGAAGAGTGAATGTGAGACTATGCCAACAGAGTTTATCAAACCCTCTCCTCTGATTAAAAAAAAGAAGACTTACCATGCCCAACTTAGATGTCACCTTGGACACTCCCCTCACCCTGGAACACTGAATAGAGCCTTCTGGCCACATCTGGCATATACCTCTGTGTATTCCCTGAAAGAGTAGACACTCTACTAAGCCACAGAGGCATAGACCAAAAATAAAAGTAATCAGAGGGAAAAAACAGCAAACAGGTATCTGCACAAATGTCTAAAAATAAATGCAGAACTTCAAAAAACAAGAATAAGAAAGACAGCATGACATCCCCAAATGAACATAACAACACTTCAGTACTAGAATGTGAAGATGAAAATATTGAAGGAATTCCAGAAATTAAATGAAATTAAAGAAATACTGGAATTTTTAAAAATGATCATAGGATTATTTAGAAGCAATAAGAAGCAAACCTATGAAATAAAGAATTCCATACGTAACATAAATGAAAATTTTTCCCATGAAACTGAGATTTTAGAAAAATCAAAATGAAATGTCAGAAATGAAGAATTCAATAGATCAAATAAAAATTAAGTAGAAAGCTCCAACACAAATTTGGTGAGGCAGAACAAGAATTACCAAGTGAGAACACAAAACTCTTGAAATTTTACAGTCAGACCAAAAAAAAAAAAAGAAATTAGAAAAATTTTAAAAAGTATAGGAGATTTATGGGATACTAGCAGATGACCCAACATACAAGTATTAGGAGTTCCTAAAGGCGTGGAAACAGAATGGATTAGAAGCCTTTTTAGTGAAATAATTACAGAAAACTTACCCAATTTGAAGAAAGAAAGGAATGTCCAAGTAGAAGAAGCACATAGAACTCCTTAATAGACATGACCAGAAAAAATCTTCACTACCACACGTTGTCATCAAACTCTCCACAGTAAAACATAAGGAAAAGATTCTAAAATGTGCACGAGAGAAACGCCAGATTACTTTCAGAGGATCTCCAGATAGACTCACAGCTGACTTCTCATCAGAAATCCAACAAAATGCAAGAGAACGGTGAGATGTATTCCAAGCCTTAAGAGAAAAAACTGCCAATCAAGAATACTGTACCCTGCAAAGCTCTCATTTACAAATGAAAGTAAAACAAAGATCTTCCATAATAAACAGAAGTTAAAAGAATTTACCTTAACTTGTCCAGTTTTACATAAGATGTATTAGGAAATTCTACACACAGAAACACAGAAAGATAGTTATCGTTATGGAAGATTGTGGAGGTAGGAAAATCTCCCAGTAAAATTACAAAAGAAATCTGAAGTAAACAATAGGAATATTTAGGGGAAAAGTCATGACCAAGTCTTTGCTTATCAATAGTAACCTTGAATATAAATGGAATCAACTTTCCAGTTAAAAGATACAGACTGGCTGAATGGCTTAAAAGCAAGAGACCCATTTATTTTGCTGCCTATAAGAGATACATCTTGCCAACAAAGATACAGGAAGACTGAAAGTGAAACGAGGGGCTCGTGCTGTGGCTTGTCAGGTAAATCCGCCATCTGCTGTGCTAGCGTCCTATATGGACACCAGTTCAAGTCCTGGCTTCTCCACTTCCAATCCAGCTCTCTGCTATGTCCTGGGAAAGCAGTAGAAGATGGCCCAAGTTCTTGGGCTCCTGCACCCACGTGGAGATGTGGAGGATACTCCTGGCTCTTGGCTTCAGATCAGCACACATCTAGCCATTATGGCCATCTGGGGAGTGAACCAGCAGATGGAAGATACCTCTCTCTCTCTCTCTCTCATTGCCTTTCTGTAATTCTGCTTTCCAAATAAAATAAATAAATTTTTTTTTTGCCTAGTCAAGTTCTTTTTTTTTTTTACTTTTATTTAATGAATATAAATTTCCAAAGTATAGCTTATGGGTTACAATGGCTTCCCCCCTCCCATAACTTCCCTCCCGCCCGCAACCCTCCCCTTTCCCGCTCCCTTTCCCCTTCCATTCATGTAAAGAAAGTAAAATGATGGAAAAAGACAGTCTGTGCTAACAGAAACCAAGAAACAGCTGGTGTAGCCACCCTAATAGAGACAAAAAGACTTTAAAACAAAAACTGTTAAAAAAGACAAAGAAAGGCACTCTGTAATGGTTAAGGGATCAAGTCAACAGGAATATGTGACTATAATAAATGTATATGTACCCAATTATAGGGCACCTGGCTATTTAAAAGAATGTTGGGCCAGTGCCGTGGCTCACTAGGCTAATCCTCCGCCTTGCGGCGCCGGCACACCGGGTTCTAGTCCCAGTCGGGGCACCGATCCTGTCCCGGTTGCCCCTCTTCCAGGCCAGCTCTCTGCTGTGGCCAGGGAATGCAGTGGAGGATGGCCCAAGTGCTTGGGCCCTGCACCCCATGGGAGACCAGGAAAAGCACCTGGCTCCTGCCATGGGATCAGCACAGTGCGCCGGCCACAGCGTGCCTACCGCGGCGGCCATTGGAGGGTGAACCAACGGCAAAAGGAAGACCTTTCTCTCTGTCTCTCTCTCACTGTCCACTCTGCCTGTCAAAAAAAAAACAAAAGAATGTTAATCAACCTAAAGAGAGCCATAGACTCCAATACATAGCAATAGGTTATTTAATACCCTACTTTCAGCAATGGAGAGATCAACCAGACAGAAAATCAGCAAGGAAACAACAGAGTTAATCGGCACTATAGACTAAATGGACCTAATGGGTATCTACAGAACTTTTCATACTTCAGTTGCAGAATATACATTCTTCTCACCAGTGCATGGAAATTTCTCTAGGAAAGACCACAGGCCAGGCCATAAAGCAAGTCTCAGCAAATTCAAAAAATTGAAATAATACTCATGCATCTTCTCTGACCACAATGGAATGAAGCTGGAAATCAACAACTCAAAAATCTCTAGAACATATGCAGACACATGGAGACTGAACAACATGCTCCTGAATGGACAATCGAAGATATCAAAAGAGAAATTAAAAATTTCTGGAAATGAATGAAAACAATACAACATATCAAGACTTGTGGGATATAGCAAAAGCAGTATTAAGAGGAAAGTTTATAGTGTTTACATCAAGAAATTGGAAAGGCACCAAATAAATAAGCTACTAATGCATCTCAAGTACCTAGAAAAACAACAACAAACTGAACCCAAAATTAGTAGGAGAAAATAAATAATTAAAATTGGAGAGGAAATAAGCAAAACTGAAACAAACAAACAAAATACAAAAGACAATCAAAACAAATAGGTGGTTTTTGTAAAAATAAATGAAATCGATACACCACTGGTCCAACTAACCTAAAGAAAGAGAAAGAGAGAATGCCCAAATCAATAAAATTAGAGAAGAAAAAGGAAATATAACAGATACTACAGAAACACAAACAATTACCAGGACTTACTACAACGACCTATATGCCAACAAAACAGGAAGCCTACAAGAAATGAATAGATTCCTGTACACCTACCTAAATTGAGTCATGAAGACATAGAAAATCTAAACAGATCAGTAACCAAGATGGAAATTGAATCAGGAATAAACTCACTCCCAGCAAAGAAAAGCCCAGGGCCAGAAGGCTTCATTGCAGAATTCTACCATACATTTAAAAAAGAACTAACTCTAAATATTCTCAAGCTATTCAAAACAACTTAAAAGGAGGGAATCCTCCCAAACTCCGTCTATGAAGGCTGCATCACCTTAATCCCTAAACTTGAAAAAAATATAGCAGAGAAAAAGAACTACAAACCAATTTCCCTGATGAACATAGACGCAAAAATCCTCAGCAAAACACTAATCAATTGAATCCACCAACATACTAGAAATATAATTCACCCAAACCAAGTGAGATTTATCCCTGCTATGCAGGGATGGTTCGACATTTGGAAATCAATCTATGTGATACATTATAATAAAAAACTGAAGAACAAAAGCCATATGGATATCTCAATAGATGCAGAGAAAGCATTTGATGAAATACAACATCTTTTCATGATGAAAACCTTCAGCAAATTGGGTGTAGAAAGGACATCCCTCAACACAGTCAAGAATTTATGACAAACCCATGGCCAGCATCCTGTTGAATGGGGAAAAGTTAGAAGCTTTCCCACTAAGATCTGGAACCAGACAAGAATGCCCACTCTCACCATTGCTATTTAATATAATCCTGGAAGTTTTAACCAGAGCCATTGGGCAGGAAAAAGAAATCAAAGAGACACAAGTTGGAAAGGAAGAAGTTAAATTATCCCTGTTGGCAAGTGACATGATTCTATGCAGTGAGGAGTCAAAAGCCTACACTGAAAGACAAATGGAGTTAAAAGTTTATTTTGATGCAAAAAATCAAATTTGCACATTTTCCTTGGATTTTTAAGATCTCTTAGTCCACATAAACACACACACACAAATACATATCTCAGAGTTACTTATAATATCCATCAGCCAGAATATAAGGATGTTTTGATACTGGTAAATGTGCATAAGTTTTGATATCACTTTACTAGTTGAAAGAAACCAGCCGCAAATGAGCATATGTTGTATGATTTCATTAATATGAAATATGCATAAGGGGTAAATCTATAGAGAAAGAAGCTTGGAAGAATGGGGTGGGGCATGGCGAATGTTAGCTTGTATGACCAGGTATGGATTTCCCATTTAATTCTAAAATTTATTGTGATAGTTGTAAAATTTGGTGGATATGCCAAAAATCATTGAATCATACAGTTTAAATTGAAAACCCTTATGGTATTTGAATTATAGCTCAACAAGTCTATTAAAATGGCTGCAAAATAAACTTGTAGATATATACAGGACAAAAGAATTTAATAACAGAAGACCTACACTACATGACAGATTAAAGGATTTCCTTAATGCAGAAGAAAAATTGTACCAGAAGGAAATTTGGGTCTATATAGCGAAATAAAGAGCACCAGAAATGACAAATACATGGATGCCAGTTTTTAAAGTATTTAAATTTTGTAAAATAAAATTGACTTTGTAAAGAATAATGTAGAAAGGATTTTATAATACATGTAAAGTACTTGCATAATATAGTACATAAATGTATGTATGAAGTGTACATATGTTTAAGTATACCACATGTAATGAAAATAGCACAGAGATCAAGAAGAGAAAATAGAACTAGAGGCCATCACTGTAGCATAGAGGGTAAAGCAGCAATGCAATGCTGGCATCCCATATGGGTGCTGGTTTGAGTCCCAGCTACTCCACTTCTGATCCAACTCTCTTCTATGGCCTGAGAAAGTAGTGGAAGACGGCCTTGGGCCCCTGCACCCACGTGGGAGATCCGGAAGAAGTTCTTGGCTCCTGGCTTCAGATCAGCACAGCTACGGCTGTTGCAACCATCTGGGGAGTGAATCAACAGATGGAAGACCTCTCTTTTTGTCACTATCTGCCTCTGCCTCTCTATAACTCTGCCTTTCAAATATAGTAAATAAATCTTTAAAAATAGAACTATACTAAGTGGTATAATATCACCTAAAGGTAGGCTATAGTGATTTCAAAATGCATACCATAAGCCCTATAACAAATAGAAAACTATAGCAAAGAGTTACAGCTAATAACATAGCAAAGAAAAACAATTCAATAATTGTCGTTAGCGCAATAGGTCTGAACGATATTAATATGGCCAAGTTTTTACTCCATCCATGTTGTACAACGCCAACATTGTACTATACTGAACTCTTAACCCAATCACTCTTATATTAGAGATGAATTCGATCAGACTGTTATGGATATTGATGGCTGGTTAGCTGGATTGAGTCAGTGGGGAGAGTCAATGCATCTGCAGAATTATTTGTGCTATTCTAGAGACAACTCAGGATAGAAGGGAGACTCATAGGTCAGTAGTATGATTTTTGGACATAAGTACAGCACATTACAATGAGAAACACAGTCCCTCAATTATAAACTGGAATGTAGCTTGTTCTTCTAGGACTTACTTTGTTTTTCTAAAATGTTGCCAAGAAAAGATTTGTTTGTAACATTTTTTCAGAGATGGAATAGACCCTAACAGATCAGGCCAATAGGCATCTGCTCAACTTCAGTCTGCTTCTGATTACCTGTTCAAGATTGGGAGAAAAAATTGTAAAATAGAAGTGTGTTTGTTATGGGAAGAAAGCTTGCAGAAATTCACCAAATTGATGTTGATTGAGACTTTGTTTACTTTTATAGCACAATACTGTATTCAGGTTAAACTTAGAATATTTATGACCTAGTGTGTGAACATTGTGTGTGAACATTGACTACCACACTGAAGAACATGAAAATTCTTTGTTCTTTGAGGAAAACTATTAAACTCCATAATATTATCAGTTTTTCTAAGTCAGTTGTTTGATCTTGCTTAATTTTAGTGATAACAATGACTTTTCCACCTACCCAATTGTTTATTTAAAATCTGTTTGGAGTTTCATTATTGTCAATGAATCATTAAACTGTTTTCCTTCCTTGTTATTAAATCCACTGACAGAACATTGGATTTAGTGTTGTAGAGTGTGAGTTTATTATGCCTGAGTATAATCCTTTGTGGGGTCTCTGGCAAAATTTCTCCCTCAAATACATGGAATTTGTACACTAAACTCCTTGTCAACTGCATTGGGATTACCTTGCTATGGCAATCAATCAAGAGTGGCTACTGTTTGGGAAAACACATAGACATGCCCATTAGGGCTTGTAAAACAAAACAAAACAACTTAATACTCATATACTACTCATATTCCCAATATTTTTTTTGTATTCGATTTCTATTTCCCAAGTACCACAAATGTAGCATCTTCAAACAAGCAATATTTATTCTCACAATTTCTGTAGATCAGAAACATATGCACAGTGTAGCTAGGTCCTTGAAGGCCTCACAAGGCTGCAATCAAGGTTGTTGGCCGGGCTTCATATTCATCAGACACTTGATAGCAGAATGATCCACTTCCAAGCTTCTTCAGATCATTGGCAGAATCATTTCCTTTTAGCTGCAGAACTCACACTGGCTTTTTTCCTCAAGGTCTGCCGGAGACTCTGACCTCAGGGAGGGCTCCAATTCCTCTTTTAAGGGCTTTTACTCTTGATTAAGTAAGTTCTATCCAGGATAATCTTCTTTTGAGTAATTCAGAATCAGCTGGAAGATTAGTTCCATCTGCAAATTACCTCATCTTTGCCATAGTCTTTTTTTAAAGATTTATTTATTTATAAGTTAGAGTTACACACACACACACACACACACACAGAGAGAGAGAGAGAGAGAGAGAGAGAGAGAGTCTTCCATCTGCTGGTTCTCTCTCTAATTGGCCGCAATAGCCGGAGCTGTGCTGGTCAGGAGCCAGGAGCTTCTTCCGGGTCTCCCATGTGGGTGCAAAGGCCCAAAGAATTGGACCATCTTTCACTGCTTTCCCAGGCCATAGCAGAGAGCTGGATCAGAAGTTGGAGCAGCTGGGACTCAAACTGGCGCCCATATGGGATGCCGGCAGTGCAGGCAGCAGCTTCACCCGCTAAGCCACAGCGCCGGCCACTGCCATTGTCTTTTGATTGGAACAAGTCCCAGATTCAGCCTACATTTAATGCAAGTGATTGTAAAAATGTTGTGACACATTGGAGGTGCTATTGTAATGTTTCTACCTCTTTGGCTCTGACAGCAACCAGTGTGGTGATCATAGTCAAGTGTTTTAATCTCTCTAAGCCCCAGCTTTCTAAAAGCAAGATTGATTTCATAGGATTGTTGCATGGATTAAATAAGATAGTATGTAAAGAACAGTAAAATGTCTTCTTAATAATGCTTCCTTAACATAAAATTGGGGTAGGCTTGCTCTTTCCTCTGCCCCAAAACTCAGACTACTCTATACTCTGGTAATTTTTGTCTCCGTTTGTTTGTCTTTGATATGTATTTGTATCTAATTTCACCTGGATACAAATGTTCTCCGATATGATTTTTCTCTACATTCTATCTTCTTCTAGAGAATACTATTGACTACACTATAAGAAGGCTACAATGACTACATTGCAGAGTGGAGTATATGATTTAAAAGTTCTTTTCCCAAATGTAACCCAGCAGCCAGCATTTTTTTTTATTAAGCACATATTTTAGATGATTATTTGGCCTTCTTAACTGCACAATGTAGAGTTAATATCTCCACCACACAGTTACTGAAATGACATACAAATTTTAGCTAACAGCAAAATGTAAAATGAGGGAATTACTTTGGAATGGGGAGACAGGTTAAGAGCAGCTGGCCGCTTATGAAATATTTCAATTACTCTTACCTTTAATATAAATGGTTCTATTTCTGTATGAAATATTTTGATCACTCTTTCCCGTAGTATAAAAATATTACTGTAACAACTAAAACCAATGTTTGGCATTTGAAATGTAACCATACTTTTACTTTCAACAGCTTTATTGAAGAACAATTGATTTATGGTAAATTGAATATATATATATATATATATATATATATATATATATATAAACCAGCATTATATTCAAGATAATGAACATATTCTTCACTTGCAAAAATTTCCTCATACCCCTTTATTGACTGATTTCTGGACAAATGATGATTTTATGTTCCTAGGGGGTAAAATGTGAGTTTTTGATATATGTGTACAATGTAGCTTGAGTAGCACACTAATTAACATAAATATCACTTCACTTATCTATCATTTTTGTGGTGACACATTGGAAGTGTATTCTTTTATTGTGAAATATACAATACATTAATATTGACTATAATCACCCTGCTTTGCAATAGCTCTCAAAACCTAGTCTTCCTGCCTACCTCTAATTTTGTGTCCTTTGATTGACAAATCCCCATTTCCTCCTTCACCTACCTCTTCTAGATTCTGGTAAGTATTGTCTACTTTCTGCTTATGTGAGTTCAATTTTATTATATTTTACTTCCAAGTGAGATCATCTGCCCTTCTATGCTTGGGTTACTTCACTTGGCATAATCTCCAGACAGGAATTTTAAGGCTGATTAGTATTCCATTGTGAATATGTATCATTCATTCCTTATATTATTTAGAAATTTATACACTTTCTTCCCATATGTTAACTATGGTGAATAAATACTTCAATGAACATGGTAGTAGAGATGTCCCTTCAACATACAGATTTCAGTTCCTTTCATTATATACTAGAAGTGGGATTACTGTGTTCTATAAGTAGTTCTACTTTTAGGTTCTTGAGGAACCTCCATACCAGTTTCCATAAATATACTATTTTACACTCCCACTACTAGTGTGTAAGAATTCACTTTTTATTCCATCTTCTCTAACAACTGTTTAATTTTTTTCAATAAAAGACATTCTGACGTGTATGAGGAATAACTCATGATGTTTTAATTTACATTACCTAGGGGTTAGTGATGTTTAGCATTTTTGCATATATCTGTGGCTATTTGTATGTCGTCTATTGAGAAATGTCTGTTCGAGTCCTCTTCATTTTTTTTAATTATTATTATTTGACAGATAGAGTTAGACAGTGAGAGAGAGACAGAGAGAAAGGCCTTCCTTCCGTTGGTTCACTCCCCAAATGGCCGCTACGGCTGGAACTTTTCAGTCCTATTCCTTTGGTTTATATTTCTATTTCTATGCCATTATCGCCTTGTTTAGATTGTAATTGCTTTATAATCTGTTCTGAAATCAGAAAGTGGAATGCGTTCAATTTTATTTTGTGTTGAAATTGTTGTGACTATGGGTGTCTTCTGTTGTTCCAAACAAATTTAAGGATTGTTTTCTCCATTTCTGTGAAAATTAACATTGGGTATTTGTTACAAATTTTACTGAGTCTGTGGATTGCTTTGGGTAGTATAAACATGTTCACAATTTTCATTCTTTCATCCATGAACAAAATATATGTTTTGCATTTATTGTGATTTTTTCAATTACTTTCAACAGTGTTTTTATTATCTAGTATAAATTTCTTTAATCTCCATTTAAATTAACACCTAAGCATTTAATATTTTTTCTATCACAATGAGATTGCTTTATCAATTTCCTATCCAGGTAGTTTATTAGTATATAGAAAATCTGCTCAATTTTGTATATTGATTTTGTACCCTTGAGCTTTGTTGTATTTAATTGTTCAAACAGAGATTTGATGGATTATTTATTTTTTCTATAAAACCGTATCATCTGCCAGCAGAGACAATTAGCTTCTTCTTTCTTTTTAGGATGCATTTGATTCCATTCTCTTTCCTAATTGCTCTAGTTATGACTTTGAGGACTATGTTGAAAAAAAAATCAGGAGCCAGGAGTTTCTTCTGGGTCTCCCACGCGGGTGCAGGGACCCAAGCACCTGGGCCATCTTCCACTGCTTTCCCAGGCCATAAGAAAAGAGCTGAATTGGAAGAGGAGCAGCGGGGACATGAATCGGTGTCCATATGGGATGCTGGCACTGCAGGTGGAGGCTTAACCTACTGCACCACAGCGCCAAACCTATTTATTTCTTTAAAAGGCAGAATGACAGAGAGACGGAGACAGAGGGGGTGAGATTTTTCATCTGTTGGTCCACTCTCCAAATGCCCACAAGAGCTGGGCCTGTGCCAGACCGAAGGCAGAAGCCAGGAACTCCATCCAAGTGTCTTATGTGGGTGGAAGGGACCCAGTACCTGGGCTATTATCTGCTGCATTCCAAGGTGCATTAGCAAGAAGCCGGAATGGAAGCGGAGTAGCAGGGAACAGAATTGGCATCTGGATTATAAGCAAGAGCTTAATGTTGTGCCTCAAATGCCCACTTCTATATTGATGATTTTTGCATCAATGTTCAACAAGGATATTTGCCTATAATTTTCTTTTCTTTTAGTGTCCTTTTGTGGCTTTGGTATGAGGGTAATGGTGACCTCACAAAATGAGTTTGGAACAATGCCCTCCCCCTCTTCTGTTTGGAATAATTAAATAAGAATTTGTAAAAAGTCCTCTTTAAATATTTGGTAAAATTTATCAGTGAAGTCCTGGACTTCCATTTGATGGGAGATTTTTTAAATAACTGATTCAATCTCTTCTACTTGTTACTATTTGGGTGTTCTATCTATTCATGATTAAGTCTTGGTAAGCTGTTTGTGTACAGGAATTGGTCCACTTTGTATAGGTTATAAAATACATTGTTAGATAATAGTTCATAATAATGTCTAATAATCATTTCATTTCTGCTGTTAATAGTAACATCTCCCTTTTCATTCTAAGTTTATTTGAATGTTCTGTCTTTGATTCTTAGTAAGTTTAGCTAAGGGTTTCTCAATTTTGTCAATCTTGTTTATCTTTTTAAAAAAGTCTCTTTTTTCATTTTTAAATAGCCTCAGTCTGTAGGTCACTTATTTCTACTTGGAATTTTACTATTTCTTTCCTTCTACTAATTTTGAACTTGATTTGTTATTGTTTATCTTCACCTTTGAGGGGTAGGTAGTGATGAATTATTTATTTGAAATCTTCCTGCTTTTTGATGCAGGCATTGATTGCAATATACTTCCCTCCCAATGCTGCTTTTGCTGTGTTCTGTAAGCTCAGGTATGTTGTGTTTCCATCTTCATTTGTCTCAAGATATTTTTCGTTTACCTTTTGATTTATTGTGTGACTCACTGGTTGTTGAGGAGCATGCTGTTTAATGCTTACATATCTGTGTCTTTTCAAATATTTTTCCTTTTATTGATTTCCATTTTCATCACATTGTGTTCCAGAAAGGTACTGCATGTGATTCTAATAATTTTAAATTTGTTAAGATTAGTTTGGAGGGCTAACATATGATCTATCTTAGAGAATGTTCTGTGTGCACTTGAACAGAATGTATATTCAGCTGCTACTGGATGGAAAGTTCTGTATGTATCTGTTAAGTACATCTGGTCCAAAACGTAATTCAAGTTCAATGTTTCTTTTTTTAGGAATTGTTGAGATTTATTTATTTTATTTGAAAGAGTTACAGAGAGAGAGGGAGAGGGAGGGAGAGAGAGAGAGAGAGAGAGAGAGTCCATCTGCTTACTCACTCCCCAAGATAGCTGTAATGGCCAGCGCTGGGCCAGGGAGAAGCCAGGAGCCAGGAGCTTCTTCCGAGTCTCCCTCATGGGTAGCAGGGAGCTGGATTGGAAGTGGATCAACCAGGACCCGAAACGGCGCCAGTATGGAATGTTGGTGGTGGCTTTACCCACTAACGCCACAACACCAGCCCTTCTTTTTAAAAACTTTTATTTTTACATTTTATTTATTTGAAAGGGAGAGGATGAGCAAAAGGAAGAAAGCTCTATCTCTGCGAGCTTACAACCCAGATGCCCTCAACAGCCAGGGCTAGGCAAGGCTGAAGCTAGAAGCTAGGAACTCAAGCTGGGTCTTCCATGTGGGTATCAGGGACCCAACTACTTAATCCATCACCTGCAACCTCCAGGGTTGTGCATTGGTAGGAAGGCAGAATCAGGAGTGGAGCTAGATTTGAACCTAAGCACTCCCATATAAGATGCAGACATCCCAAGCAGAGTCTTAACTGCTACATCAACCTCCCCCCCCCATATTTCTTTATTGGTTTTCTGACTAAATGATCTATCCATTGTTGAAAGAGGATCATTGAAATGCCCTAGTACTAAAGCATTGCAGTTTATCCCTCCTTTAATATAATGTAATAATTGCTTTATGCATTTAGGTATTCCAAAGTTGTATGCATATATGGGGGCCTACAAAAAATTCATGGAAACGCATATTATGAAAAAGTATGCATGGATTTAAAAAATATTTTTGCACCAAAATAAGTTTATCTTTTAATTCCACTTTTCCATAAACATTTTTAAGCCATCAATGTTTTGTAGTACTCTCATATAGTTACAATTGTTGTTTCTTCTTGGTGAATTAACCCCTTAATCACCAGTTAATGATCTTTTTGTCTTATAGTTTTTGACTTAAAGTCTATTTTCTCTAATTTAATATAGCTACCTCTGCTCTCTTTTGGTTTACATTTACTTGAGATATCTTTTTCCATTCTTTCACTTTCAGTCTATGTATGTCCTTACTTTCTAAGTGAATCTCTGGTAAGCAGCATATGGTTGGAGATTGTATTTTTATCCATTCATCCACTCACAATTTTAAAATTTATTTTTTGATTCTTTTGTTTGCTTCTATCTTTTTATCCTGCTGTCTTCCTTTGTGATTTAAAGGTTTTCTATGGTAGTATTTTTTAATCCTTCTCTTTTGTATCTTGCCTTCTGGTTACCATGAGGCTTACATAAAATATCACAGAGTACTCCAAGTTGATAGTACCTTGCTGTTAATTACATACAAGAACTACACTTGGGCAGGGGCCCAAGGACTTGGATCATCTTCCACTGCTTTCTCAGGCCATAGCAGAGAGCTGGATCAAAAGTGGAGCAGCCAGAACTCAAACTGGCTCCCATATGCGATGCCATCACTGCCTTTGATTTTTGATAATAATTTTGGTGAACGCCCCATGGGTTGACTTTACTAAAGACCTCTGAGATTTTTGTTCAATGATGTGTCATTTTCCCTTAGATTTGGGAATAATAAACCATTATTTCCTTCAATACGTTTTCTAGGTCTCTTTCTCTCTCTTTTCCCTCAGAAATTCTGATTATGCAAAGGATAGGGTGCTAGATAGTGTCCTGTAATTCCCATTATCTTTCTTCATTCTTTTCTCTTTTTGATCCTCTAAGTGAAACATCTCATTTCTTGTCTTGTAGCCCACTAATTCTTTCTTGTGCATGTTCAAGTTTACTGTTGAAGTTTTCTATTGAGTTTTTCATCTTTATTATTATATGAGGGGCTTTCATACAATAGTTCATGGAAAGTGGAATTAAAAATTTAAACTTTATTTCCCATCCTAAGCTCCATTAAATTCAATACACTTTGCAAGTGATCACACTAGCCATTTAGTCCATCACTAAAGAACTGAGGGTCCTGAAAATTTAAATGTGTCAATTCAATCTTTTTTTTCTATCCTCACCCAAAGAAAAATGAGTGCCTTTTAAAGACTTTTTAAGATTAGAGGACAAAAAGAAGTCAAAAGGAGCTAAATCAGGACTATAATGTAGATGCCTAATAATTCCCCATCGAAATTCTTGCAAAATTGCTCTTGTTTGAAGAGAGAAATAAGCCAGAACATTTTCATGATGCATAAAGACTCTCTGGGGAAACATTCGTGATTTCTTTTTTGAGATTTTATTTATTTGAGAGGTAGAGTTTCAGACAGAGAGAAGGAAAGACAGAGAGAAAAGTCTTCCTGAGGGAGAGCGGCAAGATGGCGGAATAGGAAAGGAGCACATTGGTAGTTCAGCAAGACACAGGTTAATAAAAGTGGAGATACTGCAGGGTCAAGGAAGAGTAGGGGATGAAACAGCAGAGGAAACTCTTCCGGAACTAGTGATTCACAGTGGACCTGCGTGGAGAGCATGGGAGCCCAAGTTCGGGACACCAGCAGCAGACTCAACACACCAGCGCTGGAACGCGAGGTGAGCCGAACCTCAATAGCCCGAGACACCAGCGGGCAAGCGGAAAGAGGAGGCTAGAGGGAACGAGGCTTGAAACTCCGTGGGGAAAAGTTCACCAGGCTAACTAGAAGAGAGAGAGGAAAAAAAAAAGTGACCGATATGGACACGAGTTTCTCTCTCTCCGCTCAACTCTCAAAGGCGATCAAGACAAAGAGCAGGCGCCATTTTGGACACACGTCATAAGCAGGGCAACCTAAGGTCTGCACAGGCCCTGAGCCTAGCAGAAAAACCTGACTCTGGGGGGAGGGGTGAAATAACAGGAGATTAGCATCTAACTTGGCAACCCAGTGGGAGACTGCAGGAGAATTGGAGCCCACACTGAGGGCAGCACAGATTCCCTGTGTGGTCCTTGGGAAAGAGCTTCTGATATCTGGCTCCTGTGGGTATATCATTTGCCTGCTAACTACCTCCAATTACGTTCAGCTGTGTGGAATTACTTCCCATTTGAATCAAAAAAAAAAAAAGAAAGAAAGAAAGAGAGATTTACCACGCCTAACCTGGGAGTGTCATCTTTGACAAACCCTCAAACCTGAGGAACCAAACAGAGCTCTCAGGCCACACTTATCTCAAGCCTCTAAGGCTCCACCGAAAGCAGACAGTCCACTTAATATAGAGCCATAGTGTAACAAGAAAAAACACCACAGTGAAGAAACCAAATATCTCCAACATGCCAAACAACAAATGCAAAAACCGAGGTAACGAGAACAAGGAAGACACTATGACGCCCCCAAATGAAAAAGACACCCCAATGCAAGATTATGAAGATGATGAGATAGAAGAAATGCAAGAAGCAGATCTCAAAAAATTGATAAGAACATTAAGAAGTTCTCAAAAACAAATTCTTGAACTACAGAAATCTTTAATGGACAAGATAGAAAATCTCTCTCATGAAAATGAAATATTAAGGAGGAATCAAAATGAAATGAAACAACTAGTAGAACAAGAAACTGTGATAGTGACGAGAAATCATAATGAAATGAAGAGTTCAATAGATCAAATGACAAACACATTAGAGAGCCTTAAAAACAGAATGGGCGAAGCAGAAGAGAGAATATCAGACTTAGAAGACAGAGAACAGGAAAGGAAACAGGCAAACCAAAGAAAAGAAGAAGAAATTAGAAATCTAAAAAATATTGTCGGGAACCTATAGGATACTATTAAAAAACCTAACATTCGGGTTCTAGGAGTTCCTGAAGGCATGGAGAGGGAGAAAGGATTAGAAGGCATTTTCAGTGAGATACTAGCAGAAAATTTCCCAGGTTTGGAGAAGGACAGAGGCATCTTAGTACAGGAAGCTTATAGAACCCCTAATAAACCTGACCAAAAGAGATCCTCACCACGGCACGTTGTAATCAAACTCACCACAGTGAAACATAAAGAAAAGATCCTAAAATGTGCAAGAGAGAAACATCAGATTACTCTTAGAGGATCTCCAATTAGACTCATAGCAGACTTCTCATCAGAAACCCTACAAGCTAGAAGGGAATGGCAAGACATAGCCCAGGTACTAAGAGAGAAAAACTGCCAGCCCAGAATATTATATCCTGCAAAGCTCTCATTTGTGAATGAAGGTGAAATTAAGACTTTTCATAGCAAGCAGAAACTGAAAGAATTTGTTGCCACTCATCCTGCCCTGCAAAAGATGCTTAAAGATGTGCTACACACAGAAACACAGAAACATGGTCATCAATATGAAAGAAGGTAAAGGAAGGAAACCTCACAGCAAAATATCCCAGGAAGCTCAATTTCTCTTTGACATAGAATTAAACTCTGATGCTCTGTTAAAGCAATGTGTTAAAGTAATCTATTATGTTCTCTTGATGTCTGTTAAATTCTAATTGTTCAAAAACAGCTGAATTTTTATTAAGAGCTATGGGTTATGTAAATATGTGCTTATTTTCAAAGATTTGAATAATCACCTTGTAACAATGATCAAATTTGGTCTATCTTATGTCATGATTTTAAGGAATCTTATTTCAACCAGCTATTTTGGATTTTGAGCCTTCTTGGCATTCTTGACAGGCATTCAAAAAATCAAAGTTTCAAACAATCGGACTCTAAAATTTCCAGTAAATCCTGGACTTTGGTTTTTCCAGTTTGGGCCCAACTGAAAAAATCGAAGGACCTATGTCTCTCATCTTATAGAGACACCAACTAATCAGGCTATTTGGATCATATTAGAAGTACTGTCAAGATGTGATGTGGTACCAAACTTTAAGTTTCTATAATGGAAAATGCTATCAATATAAATGTTTGAGAATTAAAAAGTCTAATGATCTTGTGTTACTAGACATGATAGTTAACTTAATGAGAAAGCCCCAGAGGCCTAAAGGGTTAAATACTTGTAAAATCCTACAGGTGCTTTCAAAAATACTGTGAAGTAAGCAAGTGCCTCTTGTTGGTTGATGAGTTTCTAATTTTAAACATGGCGACTTAAAGTCTTTTGTCATCCACAGTTATATATGATGTGCTGCTCATAAAACTAAAGTGTTGTTGGTTCTGTGTTTAGCTGTCCTCCTATAGGTTCCTATGGACTTTTTCCAGCCACTTCTATTGTATTCAGTACTTTGGGATGGCTCTGTAAACAGATGAAGCCAATCATGTATTAACAGTACCAACTGAGAGAAAGTATGGTTAACTGAGGTTACTAAAAACAAAAAGCAATTCAAATCAATTGGCAATCTACAAAAAGAGTTAAAGATTTTAAAAGCTACTATTAAAATTGCTATATTGGTCTATTATGCTATGTTATATGTGTGTACATATTGTATGTCCACATGGGGAAATTTTATTAAGAGTTTTATTTTAAATGGCTTATAGGTAAGATTGTCCATAAATTTAAGCTGCTAAAATCAATCAAAGATACATTTTAATTTGTGTGACCTGAATCTGTGTATCATATGTTTTAAACTTGTTGGTAGAAAGAAACTAAAAACATTTTATATGGTTGTGCTTAAGTTTACTGGCTAAACAAACTACACCATGTTAGATATTTAAGAGGTGTTTTCAAATACATGATTCTTAAAATTTATAGAAGGCATTGGACCTTCTGGTAAATGTTTTCTTAAGTTGTAATCTAATGGTTGAAACGGTTTGCTAAGTATTCATGTGATTTTGCTATTGTCAGCAAGCGATCTAGGACTTGCTCCCTCATTTCTCTATTCTAAGCCCAACTTGTTCTTTCATTTCTCTATTCTCTTCAAGGTAGGAAACTAATTCTATTATGAAGGAATCTGTAGGACGCACAATTTAATCTTTAGACCTTATAAAAGAGATGGCTAACATTTTTCTGTAATAGCATAGCCAAAATAAGAACTTAAATAATAATCTCATAGCTAGATTCACTTCGCCATCAGCAAAGTATACAGTAAGTAGAAAAAACCTCCCTTTCAGACCAAAGGGAAAGAAAGTTTTAAAGTGAGAATATAATTTTCCTCATGGGCATTGTCTACCTTAGAAAAACTACTACAGAACATGCCTGTGACTATAGACTTGTAGTTCAGGCCACCGAAGATTAGAAATGGGACACGGGCACTCCCTTGACTTGCATCCTCTGGTCTGCTTTAACACAAACCATGAGGAAAAGAAAGCTAGGCATCAGAAGCAATGGGTGGCAGGCCTATTAATGCTGATCTGTACAGTGATCTGCCCTCAAGGAGACCCAACAGGCCAGTCCACTGCAGTGGCTTTCAATGTGGTAAGCCTGGGCTTCAGCAGAAGTCAGCTTGTGAAGAGCCCTGGCAGCTCTGCCAAGAGTTGGATCACTGGAAATGGACCTGCCCTGGAGTCGAAGGATGCCCAGGTCAGAGCCACAGATCTTATTGGCTCTAAGCTGAAAAGCCCTTCACTCAGCCCAACTTCCAAAGTGACCACTGCAGCTGAGGGTATGGTCAAGCAGGGTCAGTAACATTGCAGGCAGAACTGTAAATTTCTTGTTAGAGATGCCCCCTGCCTTTACCTGGCCAGCTCTCCTCCCAGGCCAGCCAAGTAATGAAAGTCAACAGAGTGCCTTCCTCTAGGAGGTTCACACCTCCCTTAGGATATACCCCATGTGAAGAGATAGATAGGTCTGGGCCTCTTAACTTACAAGGCCTAAAGCCCAACAGATTATAATCAAGCCCCTTCTGTCAGGTTCTATTTGCCTCTCAATCAGAAAACTTAATTGTAGCTTAGACAGCACCTTTCTTAGCTCCTCTAATAAAGATTCTGTCCTTTGTTCTAGACCCTGTCTAGCGTACTTGGGCCTCATTCCTTTGTAATCATAACCTCTACTCTACCACCAATGGCTCTACTCCCAACCTGTGTGTACTGATGGTCCTCTTCCCCACTTAATGCTGTATAATTGTTCAAACCTGGTTAATGCCACTCTTAGGATCATTGGTTACTATCCTCACTCTGTCTTTTATGACCTTGTCTAAATATGATCAGAGTAGGCAAACTTGGAAGGCTTCCATAGCCTTGGCAACTCATGACGACAGCCTAGGGTGGTCACTGGCGCCATAAACTAGAGTGTCAATTTGTTGGGTCAACAACAGGAGCCACTGTGCACTTGCTCCTCATGTGTGATCTCTGTCCTTATTGTATTGTACATTTTTTATTTAATGCCATAACTAGTACTCAAACAGTATGTTTCACTTTGTGTGTCTATGTGGGTGCAAACTGTTGAAATCTTTATACTAAATTGATCTTCTGTATATAAAGAGAATTGAAAATGAATCTTGATGTGATTGGAAGGGGAGAGGGAGCGGGAGAGGGGAGGGTTGCGGGTGGGAGGGAAGTTATGGGAGGGGGAAGCCATTGTAATCCATAAGCTGTACACTGGAAATTTATATTCATTAAATAAAAGTTAAAAAAAAAAAAAGAAACGTCTTCCATTGGCTGGTTCACCCCCCAAATGGCTACAATTGTGGGAGCTGGGCCGATCCAAATCTGGGAGACAGGAGCTTCTTCTGAGTTTCCCACACAATTGCAGGGACCCATCTTCTACTGCTTTCCCAGGCCATAGCAGAGAGCTGGATCAGAAGAGGAACAGCTGGGACTTGAAATGGCGCCCATTTGGGATGCCAGTGCTGCAGGCAGAGGCTTAGCCCACTATGCCACAGTACCAGCTCCCTTGAGTATTTCTTTTGCTAAAATTTTGTTTAGCTTCTTAAAACATCATCCTAATAAGTAGATATTATCTTTATTTGGCCCTCCAAGAGAGTCAGCAAGCAAAATGCCTTCAACATCCCAAGAAACTGTTGCTTTTATCCACCTGCTTTTGTTTTGACTGGACCACTTAAGCCTCTTGGGAGACATTGCTTTGATTGTGTTTTGTTTTCAGGATTTTAATAGTAAAGTTGTGTTACAGGATCTTGAGCCTGCTTGTTTAAATTTTCCATTAAAATCTCTGCTCTTATACGCAGCTCATCTGGGTGCAACAGTTTTGGTATCCATTACTTAGAACTGTGCAGACTTAACCCATTGAAATATCTATGGTGCTGGCTATTGATTCTGCTGTTAACTGTTGATCCCTTTCAAGTAAAGCACGAACAAGATTATTTTTTCCTTAAAAATTAATGTGAATTATCTATAGCTGAGAGCTTCATTTTTAACATCGCCTCATCTTTTCTTAAAACCAGCTGTCCATTTGTAAACTGCTGATTTCTTTTGTGATTTATCCATGTGAGCTTTTTGTAACGCATCAGTGATTTAACCCTCTTTCACTCAATTTTTGCTGAAATTCTATGTTTGTTCTTTCTTCAATTTTAGTAGAATTTATGTTGCTATGATATGAGATCTTTTCCAATATCTTATCTTTCTTAGTGCCTCAAACTATATACCATTTAAACACATTATAACAGATTAGTATGAGCTTATTTGGTGCAAATGTATTTTCAAAAAAATCTGTACATATTTTTCATAATATGAATTTCGATTAACTTTTTGAAGACCCCTATTCATTGTCTCAAGATGTCTATTTTTTAATTATTATCTCTGTTTCTTTTTCAAGCTGTTAATATTATTGTTTCCCAAATTTCACTTTGCTTTCTTTCTTGGTGTTACACAGACTTCTTTAACAACATTATTCTGAATTGTCAGTCACTTTATAGATACCCATTTCTTCCGGATTTATTATTGAAGCTTGATTAGTTCCTTTTGGTGGAATCATATTCCCTTCATTTTTCATAAGCATTGTGTCACAACAGGGGTGAGGTAATGCTCTCGCTGTACAATTGAGCAGACAGCTACTTCTTAAGGTCTTTTCTTATGTTCTTTGGTGGTGGTAAATCTCTACTACTTAGTCTAACCTGACATTCTGTATGGGCATGCTGGTTAGCACTACTGGATAGACAGATGTTGCTGTCAGGTTCCCTAGTAGAGCTGAATAACTTCCTATACTCTGAGGTCAAATGATATTTCTGGATGTGTTCAGTGGTCTGATGAGATCACTGGGAGGATACTGCTGTGAGATGGGGTTTCTGGGTGAGCTCTGCAATTACCTCTGGGTGAGCATGTTTGCAGGTTGCTTTCCCTTGCTAAATGGTACTGTTGTTTGGAATCTGTAGTTGATCAGGGCCATGTGATTGACTCTGATATTGGGTGAGGCCTCTTATGTTGCTGCTCAGCCACAGGTGGTGAGCAGAACCTGAAGCTATGCTCTGCATATTTGTGCAGTCTTGGGCTTGCCTCCCAGCCTATGGTTGGCTTAAGCAGAGCAATAAGGTTTGGTGAAGTCACTACTCTGTAGCTAAGGTTCTGCAAAATCAGTGACTCTGCAGGTAATCACTGACCTGAAGTTGCTTCTTGGCTTGCGAAAGACTTAATTAGAGCACCAGGGCTTAGTTTTATCAACTCTCCACTGCTAGAGATGGGCAGGGTCAGATGCTCCCTTTGTGGGTAACTGCTGACCTGAATTTGCTTCATAGCTTGGGGAAGATTTAATTCCAGCACTGGAACTTATTTGAATCTCATTTCCACTGCTAGAGTTGGGGGGTGCCATATGTGACCTTCTTGGGTAATCACTGAATGACACTTGCCTCTTGGTTTAAAGAGAGACTTCATCCAGACTGTGTGGGGAAACTGGTTAGGAATTCATGCCTGGAGGACCCATGGGCCATATTTCTTGCAGCTCGGTGTTGTTGACTAGTTTCTCTGGTGTAACAGCTCCAGTGGCCAGGGTGAAAAGAAACTACCAAGATCTACACACTGGTCTCCATGAGTACCACCCTCAATCTTTTGTTTCTAACTGAGCTCCAGGGGTCTAGCGCTACTGGTACTCACAATTCTTCCCATGAAATGAAGTAAGAGTGAGTCTCCTGAAAATTTTCTCAGAATGGAGGGAAAGCTGAATGTCCATTTCCAACTAATTATTCCACTGTAGAAACAATGGGTCCAGGAAAAATCTCTATGTACAGTACTGTGCTGGCTTGGAGGAGGAGTAGAATAGTGAAAAAGAGCTATTTTTCTTCCCATTCATTTGCGGTTTTTCTTGGTTCTGTGGTTCAAGGGGTCAGCATCATTCCTAAATTCTTGGATGTTCAGAATTATATCCTTGTCTGTGGATGGTTGTTAGTTCAATTTCTGTGGGTGCAGTGAAGTCAGAGAACTATTCCACCAGCTTACTCACTACACTTCTCGTGTCCCTTTTTAGTCCCTTCCTACTCCCCTTCCTCACCGCTGGCATTTCCTATTTTTCATGCCCCTTTGTAAGCCCCTTCCTTCCCTTCTTCTTCTCTTGCATCCTGAAGCCACTACTGAGCTTTCTTTCACTGTAGATTAGTTTATACTTTTACAACTTAAATAAATGGGATTCTTCATACTCCGAAGCCAGGAGCTTCATCCAGGTCTCCCACATGGGTGGCAGGGGCCCAATATTTACCTGCTAAGCCAGAATAGTTTTAATAGGCACTTCTGTAATGATTAATTGTGCTAAGTATCTTTTGATTTGCTGTTTTGCGTCCCTTTATCTTTTGGGTGAAGTATCTCTTTAAACTTTTTACACATTCTCACTTGGGGTGTTTATTTTATTCTGTCGAATTTGTATATTCTAAATACAAGTCCCTTATCAGATCTGCAAATATTTTCTCACAGTATTGTCTTCTTTTTTGGTTCTCAAAAAATTGTAAATTTTTATAATATTCACTTTATTGATTTCTTCGCAAACTTTATGCTTTGGGCATTGTATCTAAGAAATCTTTATTGACCAACTTTACAAAGATGTTCTCTTATGCTTCTTTCAAAACATTTTATTGTGTTGAAGTTATATTTATAAGTATAATCCAATTTCAATTAATGTCTGCTTATGGTGTCAGTTAAAGATAGTTTTTTTAAAAAATTTTATTTTTGGCCGGCGCTGCGGCTCACTAGGCTAATCCTCCGCCTTGCAGCGCCGGCACACCGGGTTCTAGTCCCGGTCGGGGCACCGATCCTGTCCCGGTTGCCCCTCTTCCAGGCCAGCTCTCTGCTGTGGCCAGGGAGTGCAGTGGAGGATGGCCCAAGTCCTTGGGCCCTGCACCCCATGGGAGACCAGGAGAAGTACCTGGCTCCTGCCATCGGATCAGCGCGGTGCGCCGGCCGCAGCGCGCTACTGCGGCGGCCATTGGAGGGTGAACCAACGGCAAAAGGAAGACCTTTCTCTCTGTCTCTCTCTCTCACTGTCCACTCTGCCTGTCAAAAATAAAAAAAATAATAAAAAAATTTATTTTTATTTATTTGAAAAGCAGAATGACAGAAAGAGGAGAGACAGAGGGAGAAAAAGACATTCCATCCCCTGGCTCATTCCTCAAATGGCCTCAACATCCAGGTTTGGACAGACAGGAACCAGGAGCCTAGAACTCCACCCAATTGTCCCATGTGAGTGGCAGGAACCCAAGCACTTGGGCTGTCACCTGCTGCTTTCCCAGACTCGATAACAGGAAGCTGGATTGGAAGTGAAGCAGCTGGGACATGAACTGACACCTATAGGGGATGTAGGTGTCACACGCTGTGGCTTAACCCACTATGCCACACGCTGGCCCCAATTGTTTTTTATTTTGTTTTTGTTTTTTGCACATGTATATTCAATCATAACAATAATGTTTATTGAAAAGAATATCCTTTCTCTCATAAGTTGTGTTTGTATCTTGTCAAAAATCAATTGACCATACATTTGTTGGTATATTTCTGGATTCTTTTTTCTTTTTCATTCATCTATTTACCTAGTTTAGTATATATTTTATGCTATCTGGATCTCTATAAATTTATTAAGTGAGGTAGCATATATCCTTAAACTTTTTTCTTATTTTTCATACATATTTTGGATTTTCTGGATGCTTTACAATTCTACATGAGTATGCATTGTAGAATCAATTTATTATTTTTTACAAATGATTTTGTTGAACCTCTTGGATTTTTTTTTCTTTTTTTCTTTTGGTTTTGATCAAATTTGGGAAAACTTCGTGGATTTTTTTTCTCCAAAATATTCTTCAAATACTATTCCTTTCAGGCTCTTTCTTATCTTTTTAGACTTCATGAGACTTTCAGGTCATTTATGATCAGATGATTGTTTTTTAATGTTTTTGCCTACCCTATGTATTTCATTTTGGGATGATTCTGGTGCTATATATTCGAAGTTCCTAATTTTTTTCTTCTGTAATATCTAATCTGCTATTAAATTAATCCAAAAGGAGTATGTTTTTTTTTTCTTTCAGACATCATAGTTATGTCTTGATGTCCAATTTGGTTTATTCTTGTATCTTCCATATCTCTACTTTAAAATGTTCATGGAAAATGGAATTAAATGATAAATTTATAGTAGTACAAAATATTTTTTAAATCTGCATTTTTCATTATTCACATTTCCCATGAGCTTTTTTGAGGACTCTTCATAGGCATGGATTGCAAATTTTTTTGCACCAGGATAGCCTTAACTTTAAATTCAATTTTCCATTTGGTAGAGCTCCTTTTTTTTTTTGGTCTTTTTTTTTAAACTTTTATTTAATGAATATAAATTTCCAGTGTACAGCTTATGGATTACAATGGCTTCCCCCTCCCATAACTTCCCTCCCACCCGCAACCCTCCCCTCTCCCGCTCCCTCTCCCCTTCCAATCACATCAAGATTCATTTTCAATTCTCTTTATATACAGAAGATCAATTTAGTATAAAGGTTTCAACAGTTTGCACCCACATAGACACACAAAGTGAAAAATACTGTTTGAGTACTAGTTATAGCATTAAATCAAAAATGTACAGCACATTAAGGACAGACATCCCACATGAGGAGCAAGTGCACAGTGGCTCCTGTTGTTGACCCAACAAATTGACACTCTAGTTTATGGTGCCAGTAACCACCCTAGGCTGTCATCATGAGTTGCCAAGGCTATGGAAGCCTTCCAAGTTTGCCTACTCTGATCATATTTAGACAAGGTCATAAAAGACAGAGTGAGGATAGTAACCAATGATCCTAAGAGTGGCATTTACCAGGTTTGAACAATTATACAGCATTAAGTGGGGAAGAGGACCATCAGTACACACAGGTTGGGAGTAGAGCCATTGGTGGTAGAGTAGAGGTTATGATTACAAAGGAATGAGGCCCAAGTACGCTAGACAGGGTCTAGAACAAAGGACAGAGTCATTATTACAGGAGCTAAGAAAGGTGCTGTCTAAGCTACAATTAAGTTTTCTGATTGAGAGGCAAATAGAACCTGACAGAAGGGGCTTGATTATAATCTGTTGGGCTTTAGGCCTTGTAAGTTAAGAGGCCCAGACCTATCTATCTCTTCACATGGGGTATATCCTAAGGGAGGTGTGAACCTCCTAGGGGAAAGCACTCTGTTGACTTTCATTACTTGGCTGGCCTGGGAGGAGAGCTGGCCAGGTAAAGGCAGGGGGCATCTCTAACAAGAAATTTACAGTTCTGCCTGCAATGTTACTGACCCTACTTGACCGTCCCCTCAGCTGCAGTGGTCACTTTGGAAGTTGGGCTGAGTGAAGGGCTTTTCAGCTTAGAGCCAATAAGATCTGTGGCTCTGACCTGGGCATCCTTCGACTCCAGGGCAGGTCCATTTCCAGTGATCCAACTCTTGGCAGAGCTGCCAGGGCTCTTCACAAGCTGACTTCTGCTGAAGCCCAGGCTTACCACATTGAAAGCCACTGCAGTGGACTGGCCTGTTGGGTCTCCTTGAGGGCAGATCACTGTACAGATCAGCATTAATAGGCCTGCCACCCATTGCTTCTGATGCCGAGCTTTCTTTTCCTCATGGTTTGTGTTAAAGCAGACCAGAGGATGCAAGTCAAGGGAGTGCCCGTGTCCCATTTCTAATCTTCGGTGGCCTGAACTACAAGTCTATAGTCACAGGCATGTTCTGTAGTAGTTTTTCTAAGGTAGACAATGCCCATGAGGAAAATTATATTCTCACTTTAAAACTTTCTTTCCCTTTGGTCTGAAAGGGAGGTTTTTTCTACTTACTGTATACTTTGCTGATGGCGAAGTGAATCTAGCTATGAGATTATTATTTAAGTTCTTATTTTGGCTATGCTATTACAGAAAAATGTTAGCCATCTCTTTTATAAGGTCTAAAGATTAAATTGTGCGTCCTACAGATTCCTTCATAATAGAATTAGTTTCCTACCTTGAAGAGAATAGAGAAATGAAAGAACAAGTTGGGCTTAGAATAGAGAAATGAGGGAGCAAGTCCTAGATCGCTTGCTGACAATAGCAAAATCACATGAATACTTAGCAAACCGTTTCAACCATTAGATAACAACTTAAGAAAACATTTACCAGAAGGTCCAATGCCTTCTATAAATTTTAAGAATCATGTATTTGAAAACACCTCTTAAATATCTAACATGGTGTAGTTTGTTTAGCCAGTAAACTTAAGCACAACCATATAAAATGTTTTTAGTTTCTTTCTACCAACAAGTTTAAAACATATGATACACAGATTCAGGTCACACAAATTAAAATGTATCTTTGATTGATTTTAGCAGCTTAAATTTATGGACAATCTTACCTATAAGCCATTTAAAATAAAACTCTTAATAAAATTTCCCCATGTGGACATACAATATGTACACACATATAACATAGCATAATAGACCAATATAGCAATTTTAATAATAGCTTTTAAAATCTTTAACTCTTTTTGTAGATTGCCAATTGATTTGAATTGCTTTTTGTTTTAGTAACCTCAGTTAACCATACTTTCTCTCAGTTGGTACTGTTAATACATGATTGGCTTCATCTGTTTACAGAGCCATCCCAAAGTACTGAATACAATGGAAGTGTCTGGAAAAAGTCCATAGGAACCTATAGGAGGACAGCTAAACACAGAACCACAACGCTTTAGTTTTATGAGCAGCACATCATATATAACTGTGGATGACAAAAGACTTTAAGTCGCCATGTTTAAAATTATAAACTCATCAACCAACAAGAGGCACTTGCTTACTTCACAGTATTTTTGAAAGCACCTGTAGGATTTTACAAGTATTTAACCCTTTAGGCCTCTGGGGCTTTCTCATTAAGATAACTATCATGTCTAGTAACACAAGATCATTAGACTTTTTAATTCTCAAACATTTATATTGATAGCATTTTCCATTATAGAAACTAAAGTTTGGTACTACATCACATCTTGACAGTACTTCTAATATGATCCAAATAGCCTGATTAGTTGGTGTCTCTATAAGATGAGAGACATAGGCCCTTCGATTTTTTCAGTTGGGCCCAAACTGGAAAAACCAAAGTCCAGGATTTACTGGAAATTTTAGAGACCAGATTGTTTGAAACTTTGATTTTTTGAATGCCTGTCAAGAATGCCAAGAAGGCTCAAAATCCAAAATAGCTGGTTGAAATAAGATTCCTTAAAATCATGACATAACATAGACCAAATTTGATCTTGTTACAAGGTGATTATTCAAATCTTTGAAAATAAGCACATATTTAAATAACCCATAGCTCTTAATAAAAATTCAGCTGTTTTTGAACAATTAGAATTTAACAGACATCAAGAGAACATAATAGATTACTTTAACACATTGCTTTAACAGAGCATCAGAGTTTAATTCTATGTCAAAGAGAAATTGAGCTTCCTGGGATATTTTGCTGTGAGGTTTCCTTCCTTTACCTTCTTTCATATTGGTGACCATGTTTCTGTGTTTCTGTGTGTAACACATCTTTAAGTATCTTTTGCAGGGCAGGATGAGTGGCAACAAATTCTTTCAGTTTCTGTTTGCTATGAAAAGTCTTAATTTCACCTTCATTCACAAATGAGAGCTTTGCAGGAAATAATATTCTGGGCTGGCAGTTTTTCTCTCTTAGTACCTGGGCTATGTCTCGCCATTCCCTTCTAGCTTGTAGGGTTTCTGATGAGAAGTCTGCTGTGAGTCTAATTGGAGATCCTCTGAGAGTAATCTGACGTTTCTCTCTTGCACATTTTAGGATCTTTTCTTTGTGTTTCACTGTGATGAGTTTGATTACAACATGTCGTGGTGAGGATCTCTTTTGGTCAGGTTTATTAGGGGTTCTATAAGCTTCCTGTACTAAGATGCCTCTGTCCTTCTCCAAACCTGGGAAATTTTCTGCTAGTATCTCACTGAAAATGCCTTCTAATCCTTTCTCCCTCTCCATGCCTTCAGGAACTCCTAGAACCCGAATGTTGGGTTTTTTAATAGTATCCTGTAGATTCCCGACAATATTTTTTAGATTTCTAATTTCTTCTTCTTTTCTTTGGTTTGCCTGTTTCCTTTCCTGTTCTCTGTCTTCTAAGTCTGATATTCTCTCTTCTGCTTCACCCATTCTGTTTTTAAGGCTCTATAATGTGTTTGTCATTTGATCTATTGAATTCTTCATTTCATTATGATTTCTCGTCACTATCACAGTTTCTTGTTCCACTAGTTGTTTCATTTCATTTTGATTCCTCCTTAATATTTCATTTTCATGAGAGAGATTTTCTATCTTGTCCATTAAAGATTTCTGTAGTTCAAGAATTTGTTTTTGAGAACTTCTTAATGTTCTTATCAATTTTTTGAGATCTGTTTGCATTTCTTCTATCTCATCATCTTCATAATCTTGCATTGGGGTGTCTTTTTCATTTGGGGGCGTCATAGTGTCTTCCTTGTTCTCGTTACCTCGGTTTTTGCATTTGTTGTTTGGCATGTTGGAGATATTTGGTTTCTTCACTGTGGTGTTTTTTCTTGTTACACTATGGCTCTATATTAAGTGGACTGTCTGCTTTCGGTGGAGCCTTAGAGGCTTGAGATGAGTGTGGCCTGAGAGCTCTGTTTGGTTCCTCAGGGCTGAGGGTGTGTCAAAGATGACACTCCCAGGTTAGGTGTGGTAAATCTCTCTTTCTTTCTTTCTTTTTTTGATTCAAAAGGGACGTAATTCCGCACAGCTGAAGGTAATTGGAGGTAGTTAGCAGGCAAATGATATACCCACAGGAGCCAGAGATCAGAAGCTCTTTCCCAAGGACCACACAGGGAATCTGTGCTGCCCTCAGTGTGGGCTCCAATTCTCCTGCAGTCTCCCACTGGGTTGCCAAGTTAGATGCTAATCTCCTGTTATTTCACCCCTCCCCCCAGAGCCAGGTTTTTCTGCTAGGCTCAGGGCCTGTGCAGACCTGAGGTTGCCCTGCTTATGACGTATGTCCAAAATGGCACCTGCTCTTTGTCTTGCTAGCCTTTGAGAGGTGAGCGGAGAGAGAGAAACTCGTGTCCATATCGGTCACTTTTTTTTTTTCCTCTCTCTCTTCTAGTTAGCCTGGTGAACTTTTCCCCACGGAGTTTCAAGCTTCGTTCCCTCTAGCCTCCTCTTTCCGCTTGCCCGCTGGTGTCTCGGGCTATTGAGGTTCGGCTCACCTCGCGTTCCAGCGCTGGTGTGTTGAGTCTGCCACTGGTGTCCTGAACTTGGGCTCCCACGCTCTCCACGCAGGTCCACTGTGAATCACTAGTTCCGGAAGAGTTTCCTCTGCTGTTTCATCCCCTACTCTTCCTTAACCCTGCAGTATCTCCACTTTTATTAACGTGTGTCTTGACGAACTATCAATGTGCTCCCTTTTTTGGTCTTTTTGATAATAGCCACTTTAACTGGAGTGAGATGATACATCAGTGTGGTTTTGATTTGCACTTCCCTGATTGTCAGATATACTGAATATTTTTTCATGTATTCTGACAATTTTTATTGATATCAAACATTGTGAATTTTACCTTATTGATTGACATATACTTTAATAGTCCTAAAATATTTTTGAAACTTTTTCTAGGATACTGTTACCTGTAATAATTAGATCCTTTTAGGTCTGACATGCAAGTTTTCGTGGGTGGAACAGAGCAGTGCTTAGTGTATGATTTTTTGAAAATCTCTCATAGTTATCATGCTTAGTTTTTCTTCTAGCTTCTTAATATACAGAAATAAATTATAATAATTGCTTTATTCTACTTATTCTGATCTTATCTAATAATTCTATCATCTGTGATGGTTCTGGATTGATTTTGATTGGTAGATTTTTCCTTCCTTATGGGTCATGTTTTCCTGATTAATTGTGTGTTTGATAATATTTTTCTTTTAATTTTTCATTAATGTGTAATACTTTTACATTCTGATGGGATACACATATGCACAGCACAACACACATACACAACATAAGCAATCGAAACAGATAACTAGTCTATTTTCATTCAGTTTGGAGCCTTTCTTCCTGTTCATTATAAGGCATATAATCCATTATGTTGGAATGTAGTCACCCCATTTTGCTATGGAACACTAGAATTTGTTATTCCTGCCTGACCTTGTCTTGGTACTCATTATCGAATCAACCTGTACTCCCACCCTTCCCAACCTCTAGTAATCAGTATTATTTTAAAGGTTTTATAAAAAGATTGATATATTTATTTGAAAGTCAGAGTTACAGAGAGAGAAAGAGAGACAGAGAGAAAGAGATCTTCCATCCGTTGGTTCACTACCCAGATGGCCTAAATGGCCTGTGTGAAGTGGGCTGCAGCTAGGAGCCAGGTGTTTCATCCAGGTCTCCCATTTGTGTGGCAGGGCCCCATGTACTTGGACCATCTTCTGTCTTCCCAGGCACATTTGCAGGAAACTGGATCGGAAGTGGAGCAGTCAGCACTGGAAATGGTGTCCATATGGGATGCCAACATTGCAGGTGATGGTTTAATCTGCTGCATCCCAACACCAACCCTAGTAATCAGTATGCTGAGTTCAGTTAAGTTATTGTTTATTTTCCACATATGGGAGAGAACATATAGTATTTATCTTTCTGTGTCTGGCTCATTTTTTCTTAAAACAGTTAACTATAATTCCATTGATTTTTCTATAGATGTCAGGATTTTACTTTTTATGACTGAATAATATTCTACTACACATTTCCCTTATCAACTCAACCATTATTGGACGTCTATGTCAATTTCATATTTTCGGTATTGAGAATATTGCTTCAGTGAACGTGAAAGTGCAGGTATCTCTTTTATATATGTTGATATGTTTATATGGCTAGTTCATGTGGTAGATCTTTTTAATTTTTGAAGAACATTCATATTGTTTCTCCATAATGGTTGCACTAATTTGCATTCACCAACGGTATATAAGTGTTTCCTTTTCTCTAGATACTTGCCAGCATTTTTTTTTTGGTCTTTTTGATAATAGCCACTTTAACTGGAGTGAGTGAGATGATACATCAGTGTGGTTTTGATTTGCACTTCCCTGATTGTCAAATATACTGAATATTTTTTCATATATCCTGACAATTTTATTGATATCAAACACTGTGAATTTTACCTTATTGATTGACATATACTTTAATAGTCCTAAAATATTTTTGAACCTTTTTCTAGGATACTGTTACCTGTAATAATTAGATCCTTTTAGGTCTGACATGCAAGTTTTCGTGGGTAGAATAGAGCAGTGCTTAATGTATGACTACTTTTTTGCCAATAATTAGGCAAAACCCTTCTCATACTCAAGCTGTTATCACATGAATTATTGGGTTTTCTACTATAGGTTGTAGGAACTATCTTGTCATGTACTCGTTCTGGGAAATTTGTTTCTCTTTTTCAGGTGGTTTTTTTTTTCTCTTGGAGTGGATAATTGTTTCACATACTGGAGGCGATTAGTAGTCAAATGAATACTTGATAGAGCGAGTGGCATTCTCTGCAGATTTCTGGGATTTTCTTCTGCCCATCTCACTCCCCTTCAGTTCTCTGTACTAGTCACCATGTCTCCTTGGTGACCAACTCCCATTTTATCACCCCAACTGAAATATCGAACACTTTCTGCCTTTTTTCTCTTCCTTATGCTGTGAACTGGAAATTCACACACAAGTAAGTATAATAATCATTGGGCCTATCTTATTGGTTTCCTATCTCTCAGGAAATTACTGCTTTCTCTTACCTATTATCCAATATATTAAGAATTGTTTTAGGGGGCCAGTGCCACGGCTCACTTGGTTAATCCTCCGCCTGCAGCGCTGGCATCCCATATGGGCTCTGGGTTACTCCTCTTCCAGTCCAGCTCTCTTCTGTGGCCCAGGAAGGCAATGGAGGATGGCCCAAGTGCTTGGGCCCTGCACCCGCATGGGAGACCAGGAGGAAGTACCTCGCTCCTGGCTTCGGATCGGTGTAGTGCAGGCCATTTGGGGGGTGAACCAATAGAAAGAAGACCTTTCTCTCTGTCTCTCTCTCTCACTGTCTAACTCTATCTGTCAAATAAAAAAAAGAATTGTTTTATATTAACAGTTTATATTTTATGTTTATATTAATCTTCCTAAAGCATAACCATGGTCTTCTCATTTGTTTTTACTAGACTAAAAAGGATGCAAACCTCTTCATCTGAAATTTCAAGTATTTTAGGATATTCTCCCCAATTTTCTACTCTAGCTTCTCCAGTATTTTCCCTCAAAATTCATTTTACCCACACCATTTTCTCTACACTGGAGTAGTACATCATTTTAAACTTGTACACCTCACATCTTTGTGCATCCATGTTTTTATTATGTTGTTTCTTCTGTTTAAAACATCCTTCTGGCCGGCGCCGTGGCTCAACAGGCTAATCCTCCGCCTTGCGGCGCCGGCACACCGGGTTCTAGTCCCGGTCGGGGCACCGATCCTGTCCCGGTTGCCCCTCTTCCAGGCCAGCTCTCTGCTGTGGCCAGGGAGTGCAGTGGAGGATAGCCCAAGTGTTTGGGCTCTGCACCCCATGGGAGACCAGGATAAGCACCTGGCTCCTGCCATCGGAACAGCGCGGTGCGCCGGCCGCAGCGCGCTACCGCGGCGGCCATTGGAGTGTGAACCAACGGCAAAGGAAGACCTTTCTCTCTGTCTCTCTCTTTCTCACTGTCCACTCTGCCTGTCAAAAAAAAAAAAAAAAAAAAAAAACATCCTTCTATGTATGGACACTTGGCATGGTGTTTAAGATGTTGTTTGGGATGCTCACATCCCACGTTGGAATCAAAATGCCTGGGTTCCAGTCCTGGTTCTACTCCTGATTCCAGCTTCCTGCTAATGCAGTTCCTGGGAAACAACAAGGGAAGACTCAAATAACTGAGTCCTTGACAACATGGTGAGAGACCTGAACTGATTTCTAAGTCCTTGGCTTTGGCTTGATCTAGCCTAGGCTGTTGTGGGTATTTGGGGAGTGGCCCAGTAGATGTAAAATCTCTCTCTCTCTCTCTCTCTCTCTCTCTCTCTCTGTGTGTGTGTGTGTGTGTGTATCTCCCTTTTGCTCTCTGCATTCAAATAAAATGAAAGTACATAAATAAAAAGTATATTAGAGGGCTGGTGTTGTGGCATAGTAGATAATGCCACCACCTGCAGCACTGACATCCCATATAGGTGCTGGTTCGAGACCTGGCTGCTCTTCTTTCGATCCAGCTCTCTGCGATGGCCTGAGTGCTTGGGCCCCTGCACCCATGTGAGAGACCCGGAATAAGCTCCTGGCTCTTGGCTTCAGATCATCCCAGCTCAGGCCATTGGGCCATTTGGGGAATGAACCAGCAGATGGAGGATTTCTCACTGTCTCTGCATCTGCCTCTCTGTAACTCTGCCTTTAAAATAAATAAATAAATATTTTTTTAAAAGTATATTAAAGGGTCTACTACCTTTGTACTCTCATGGTACTTTGTGGCTTTTTATAACGCTGGCATAAACTTTCTTATACTACCCCTGCTACTGCATTGTGTGCACATAATTCAGTACAGCCACATCATTGGTTAAATGGTTATGGAAAGACATAATAAATAAATCTCTATAACTTAGTGACAGTTCATCATTTCCAGATATGAAAATAAAGCTATAGGAATATCATTAGCTCCCAATTGGAATTTAAATCTTTTGTGGAATTAGTCAGATGGATTAGAAAGGAAATAAAATAATTTATTTGAAAACAATATTGCTTTTACAGTGATTCACAACTTTCTGAAGTGTTGTTTGAATGTAAAATAGGACTAATCCTCCCATGTTTGGTAGGAAAATGTGTTAGAAGAAATAACAGAATGGGATGCTAGAATGAGATTGTTTTCCTTTTATATTGTGTTATATTGGAAGTTGAGAGGGATCCAATTACTCACTGGTGATTCCTGTCACTAATTTTATTTTTCAGTAATTTACAAGACAAGCATAATGCCTTGCCTTTAGTAAAGTTAAATGGATGCATTTTGGTATGTCATTTTACACTAAAAGTATGTTTTTCCTTATCATCACTCAGAGATGAGCTCCACTTTCTGAAGTTATAATTTTGGAGGTTCTAGAGCATCTCCAAAGTTTCCACATAGCTTCAGCACATTGCTCCAGCTAGTGTCCTCCCCTGTGCCCAATCATGATCTATTACTTACCAATGACTCCTCCTTTTGTTCCTACACAACCTTTAAAAATGTAGAAGACAGGAATCATGTCTAGATGAACAAGTTAAGTGCATTTCTGAAATTTTCAAGGGAAAAAAAGGCACCTAGGTCAGTAAGTAAGTACTTGAACATTAATTACGCTCTTTGTGAGGTGATTGTGTTGGTTTCCTATGTCTTCTGTGCAGAATGCAAACAGTATGCAATATTTCCCACATGATATAATTTATGTCTAAAATGTCACAACACATGAAAGAACTGCCTTACTGGGCAATATTCACTTTCAGTCTTCAGCGAGGCACCTAGAATTCAGCAAGTTCTCAGGAAAAGTTTTTATTATAAACTTTATTGCACTTTTGCAATAATAAAGTTACTAAAAGTTTAAAACATCGTTTCAAACTTATCATGCTTAATAGCAAAATGGAAACAAAAAGTATTCTTACTACATCTTCCTTTATTTCACATGCCCAAATTAAAATTAATTTACTGTTAAACTAAGCAGAAATCACCTCTACCACCCTTAACTTCATCCCCATCTATTGAAAGAAAATAGTTTTGGAACAACTTTTCCTCCTCGATGTAAAAAAGTTCAATATATCTATAAAATTTATCATCATGTTTTGTCATTCCAAATATCTGTTGCTATTATTTTATTGTTTGTGAAACTAATCATTTTACATAGAAAAAATATGTCATGTTGTAACATGCTTTATTTACATTTAGTTATTTCTAAACTCCTACCACTGTAAATTTCATAAATAAATAAAAATCTGACAGCATAAAGCCTTTTCAAATTTCAAATTAATACATTTCAAAAGTATTTAAAAATAGTGTTATAGTCTACATGTCCTTCATCATAACTAGCAATTAAATCATTTTTATTAAGTATATTGCGTTTTTTTTTAGACTGCATTGCCATCAACTTTCCTGACTTTAAGTAAAAATACAAAAGAAGAGCAGAAATATATCACTTGTGATATGGATGATTTGACTTCTGCTCAATAACTGAGAAATCAGCACATTATGCAGTATACTGAGATTCGGCTCTTATACCACTCATTACTACTTCAATTGAAATTATTTTACATAAAATATATTTGCAGAGTTAGCATAAATAATAGATTGTGCTTGAGGTTACTCTTGTTTCAGAACTTAGCGTTGTTTAAAAAATTAAATTTAAATATGTTAAGCATTCTTAATAGGAAGATTTAAATAAATATGCTGTTTTGAGGTTCATGTGGGAAAAGGTTTAGGGGTCTTGGTAGACTCTCCAAGTAACAAAAAGGCTAATGTTATTGCACTATACTAAAATAAATTTAGAGGGGAGGTTAGAATAAAGGACTTTATAATCTGATTTTATTCCATGATAATCAGGCCTAGTAAACTGTGTTTATTTTAGGATGCCACCTTTAAAAAAGACTTATGCAAAACAGATAATCCTCAAGGCAGAAAATGGTGATAACAATACTATAAACAATAGTATCTGGTGAATGGATGAAAACAGTGGTTATTTTCATAGCTTGTTCCTATATTCTCATGTTAACTCCATAGGAACTGATAACGAACAAAAAGCTGACAGCTAACATCCTATTTAATAACGAACAAAAAGCCGACAGCTAACATCCTATTTAATGATGAAATCCTGAATGCTTCCTCCCCAAAATCAGAACAAGGCAAGGATGTCTGCTTGCACCACTCTTATTCAGCTGAGCACTTGAAGTACTAGCTACAGCAATAAATCAAGAAAAGAAAAGGCACACAGATTTGGAAAGGACAAAATAAAACTGTCCCTATTTGCAAATGACATGCATGTCTATATAGACAATATAAAGTAATTTAAAAGTAACTCTTAGAACCAACAAATGGGTTTAGCAATGTGGCAGGATAATAATAAGCATAAAAATAAGTTGTGGGGACGGTGTTGTGGCATAGCAGGTTAAGCCTCCACCTACAACACCAGCATCCCATATGGGTACCAGCTAGTGCCCCAGCTGCTCCACTTCCTGTCCAGATTCCTGTTAATGTGCCTGGGAAAGAAGTGAAAGAAGGCCCAAGTGCTTGGGGCCCTGTATCCATGTGGGAGACCTGGAAGAAGTTCCTGGCGCTCCTGGCTTCAGCCTGGTCCAGCCCTGACTGTTGTGGCCACTGGAGGAGTGAACCAACAAATGGAAGATCTTTGTCTCTCCTCCTCTCTATAACTCTGCCTTTCAAATAAATAAAAGATCAATCTTTTTTAAAAAATAAATTGTATTGGCCGGCGCCGCGGCTCACTAGGCTAATCCTCCACCTGCGGCGCCAGCACCCCAGGTTCTAGTCCCGGTTGGGCACCGGGTTCTGTCCCAGTTGCTCCTCTTCCAGGCCAGCTCTCTGCTGTGGTCTGGGAAGGCAGTGGAGGATGGCCCAAGTGCTTGGGCCCTGCACCCACATGGGAGACCAGGAAAAGCACCTGGCTCCTGGCTTTGGATCGGCACAGCGCTGCGGCCATAGTGGCCATTTGGGGGATGAACCAACGGAAGGAAGACCTTTCTCTCTGTCTCTCTCTCTCACTGTCTAACTCTGCCTATCAAAAAAAAATCAATTGTGTTTATAGATAATAACAATGAATAATTCAAATCACATTTTAACAGACAATATCACTTATACATCAATCACAGAAGAGAAATAATTACATATTAATCTAACAATTCATGTATATAAAACATTCACTGAGAACTTTTTCTTAAATTTGGATATTAAACCAAGGACTCTGTAATAAACACAATTTTGAAAAAGAAGAATAAAGTTGCAGATATCACATTGTCTGATTTTAAAACTTACTGTACCAAGGAGACATAATGTTGGCCAAGAGACAGACATATAGATTAGTTGAAAAGAAGATTATAGAGGCCAGAAACAAACACACAAAAGTTCACTGATTTTTTTGACAAAGATGGAAAAGGAATTCAATGAAGGAGGAGTAGATTTTTCAACAAATGGTGTTGGAACAATTGAACATTTATAGGCAATAAACAAAGTTTTGACCTAAACATCATATCTTACAGAAAAATAACTGCAAATAAATCATAGATCTAAATGTACAATGTAAAGCAACAAACCTTTTAGAAAGAACACAAGAAATTTGCTAACTCTAGGGCTAGGTGAAGAGTTTTTAAGAGTTGGCATTGAAAACATAATCCATAAAAGATAAAATTGATTAATTATATCCCATCTCAATTAAGACATTTTTGCTCTGTGAAAGATTCTGAGAAGAGGATTACAAGACAGATCACAGACTGTGGGAAAATCTGAGTAAATCACATATCTGAAAAAAAACAGATTCAGACAGGTCACAGGTTGTAAAAACTTACATTTGGACAGATAGGGTAACTACAAAAGGGGATTTTCTCCAGGATAATGGAACAGCTTTGTATCTTCATTATAGTGATAGTTACATGGATTTTACATAGGATAAAAAATTACAGAATTATACATAAAAAATAAATAGAACAGGGCACTTCCTATTATGAAGGAAGGGAGAGAATACATGTAAAATTGATAAAATACATATAAGGTCTGTAATGTAGGTGTAGTATTACACCAAAATCAGTTTCCTGGGATTGATATACTATAGTTATACATTATCATGGATGAAGGGTATAAGAAATTTCTCTATATTATTTTTCTAAGTTCTATTTGAGTTTAAATAAATTTCAAAATCAAAAGTAAAAATAAAATGTTCCTATCTCTGACTCAGTAGATGTGGAATCTAGTCTGAGCTCTCCATCATTTAAACTCTCTGAGCTCCATTTTCTTTTATAATAAAATGGAAATTATTCTGTCACATTTATTTCAGGAGGGTGTTAATAATAATTTACACTTAAAAATAAAAGTGATGTTGAAATACTCAATGAATTGTTATGTTGTTTAGGAATCACATGCATAAAGCCCTGCTTATTTAATTTATAGAAATAATTAATTCCCAAAAATTGAATGTCTCTTGACATTTCTACCTCCAATGAGAAATATCTGTCTTTCTCCACTCAATCTTCACAAGTATGTAGTATTAAAAAAAAATCATGTTACTTTACTGGAAAGGTCAGAAATTGAAGTGCGAACATAATGTTCACTTCTTTGTTACATTCAAACTTTATTTCAAGTCACAATCAGCATCTATCTCAGAGTTATCATTATTATATAAGTACAATATAACTTACTTACACATGCAAAAATTTCTGAAAGCGAATGCGAAGTACGTTTGTGTCAAAATGTTTCTCCTTCAAGAAGAAACTTGCTAGTGATTAGCTCATACCTGAAGCAACTGTTCAAAGAGCTGAGCTACATTTATATACTATCTCCCCCTTTTCTGTAATTTGCTTTACTTTTTGTGAATTATGATAAAATATTTGCTTTAACTTCATAAATTTGGCATGGTGTTATGTGATATTGAAAATTATGCTCCCAACTTGATCCAAAGTCCTTGTGCATACAAAATAAAAATACATTTGACAAAATATGAAGCTGTAGGGGCTGGTGCTGTGGCTCATTGTGTTAAGCCGCAGCCTGCAATGGTGGCATCCCATACTGGAGTGCTGGTTCGAGTCCTGGCTGCTCTGCTTCCAATATGGCTTCCTGCCATTGTGTCTTAGATGGCTAACGGGTAACAAAGCTTACAGAAGGGCAATAAAGCTTACAAGATGTTAACTTCCCCTATTCCCTCCCTTTGAGAACCTCAGTGCAGGAACTAAGCTCAACCTTCCCAGACTCTTTTCAAAGCAGCTGGCAAAACAGATAAACCACATAGGGCAGCTTATGAAACAGATAAGAGTAAAGTTCCCAGCAGTTTCTAAAAGTCCCCTACTCCCTACTTCCCACCAGCTGCAAGCCCCCTACATCCCACTGGCAGCAGCAGATTCTTTCTTCAGCCAGATAAAAACCCAGCCCTACGCACAAGAACAGACTGTTACCCCTCTTTGCTTCAATAAAGCAACCTGTCTCTATTGAGGTTGTTTCTCTCTCTTCTCCTTCTTAAATCTCCTTTTTGAGGGGTTATGAAAGGCCAGAACCCTGAGCAGTTCCAAATCTAACAATGGCAGCAAAAGATGACCCAAGTACTGGAGACCCTGTCATCCATGTGTGAGACCAGGATGGAGTTCCTGGTTCCTGGCTGCTGCCTGGCTCAGCCCTGGCTGCTAAGTGAACCAGCAGATGGAAGATCTGTCTCTTCCTCTCTCTGTGTTTCTCTAGCTTCAGGTGGATAAATAAATCTTTAAAATAAAACGAAATGAAACTTTAGCTGAATACCATCTTAATCTCTGGTCATTCAGGCCTTTTCATATTGGATTGTGCTTGGATTTAGAATTGAAGGATAAAAGCCAATTAAGATAATCATTTCTCTTGGAAGAAAATTGACCGGTAGCAGGTTATTTTTTTTCTGATCAGCAATTCATTCACAAGAGAGATTTCAATCAATATTTCAATTAAATTAACTAAAAATTTGGAAAATTCGGTATTGCTAAAAATAATTTTGCATTAAGTAGAAAAGAAACCAGCAGATAGGCGATTTCTGTCTCTTCCTGTCTCTATAACTCTGCCTTTCAAATATTTAAATAAATCTTTAAATCAAAGCTCAACATTGTTTAAAAATTTTTTAGAATACTGTTTTTGCGGGGCTGGTGCTGTGACACAGTGGGTTAACACCCTGGCCTGAAGCGCTGGCATCCCATAGGAGCGCCGGTTCAAGACCCGGCTGCTCCTCTTCCCATCCAGCTCTCTGCTATGGCCTGGGAAAGCAGTAGAAGATGGCCCAAGACCTTGGGCCCCTGCACCCACGTGGGAGACCCAGAAGACACTCCTGGCTCCTGGCTTCAGATTGGCCCAGCTCCGGCCATTGCAGCCATCTAGGAAGTGGATCAGCGGATGGAAGATTCTCTCTCTCTGCGTCTCTCTCTCGCTCTCTTGCTCTCTAACTCTGCCTCTCCTCTCTCTGTGTAACTCTGACTTTCAAATAAATAAATAAATCTTAAGAAATACTCTTTTTGCTTAATCAATTATTTTTCTGATGGAAGCTGGAATAAAAAAGATCTTTTTCTGCCACTAGTCATTTGTGAACTGACTAAGCTATGTGAAGTGCAGAGATGTGATTTGATTATTTTCTTAAATATTTCCAGAATACCACATGACATTAATTGAATAGATTTTCAAAAATAGAATTCCAAAGGTATATGGAAATTATTTTTGGATCATCAAAGCCACTACTTTCCTTAATTAACATGAATAATCAAGAAATGACAATGATACAGATGCCCAGAATTCTGAAATACAATCCACAAAAGCCATTCATACACATATGGAACTAAATGAAAGTAAACAATAGTTTTAATATCTCTGCAAGGAAATAACTGTTCAACATTTAAACTGAACATACAATAAATAATTACATGGAATGATTAAAAATGCAACTGTTTCTTTTATGCTATTTGTAGAAAATATAACCAATAAGAAAGTTTGTATTTGAAGTGATAAAACTAAAAGTTTGTCATAATTGACATATAAATTCTATTTTGGAATGTGTGAGTATTTTAAAAATAATTAAGTATTACTCAGTATAAGGCAAAATGGTTTAACCAGTAATGACATATAATAAAGAAACAGTTACATAGCTTAAATAAAATTTTGACTCTTCAAATATAATTATATTTGATATAGATCTTTGGATAGGACTCACCAAAATGGACATACAACAGCCCAAGCAGTAGGTCTTAAAGTTCATGTGATATCAGATAACTTAGAGTGACAATAATTGAGAAATGCATATGTTATGACTGAAATGAACCATGAATATTTAAACAAAACAGCTGTGGTTAATAACAATTAACTGTATATTTCAGATAGCCAATACGAGAAGATTTTGAATATTGTCAACACTCAAAAAAATGATAACTGTTTAAAGTGATGGATATACCAATTATTCTGATCCAATTACTACACTATTACATATATATACATATGCATATATATCAATAACACCTCATAAATACATACAATTATTATATACCAATTAAAATTGATATATCTATACATTAAAAAACAAAAATACATGGGTATTATATCTTAGTGAATACTATTCCCTTCAAAATTGTTACCTTGGGATGTAATATGCTAATAAAACTGTTTCCACTCCTCAAAGCATTTTTAGAAACTCCCTTGAGAAACTGCTTCCAGATTGGGTTTCCCATCTTTTCACAACTGATAATGTGGAAATTTGTCTGTTGCTTTGCTACACTTTTAGGTGTTTTCTTAACATAATGTAGGGTAAGCTCTCACTAATGAAACAAAGAATAAGCAGAAACACAAACACGTAACTTTCCACTAGGAAAGATAGGGATAATTTGCATTGTGGGCCATACTCACTTCAAACCAGTGTGTAAATTCATTTTCAGCTAGTGTCCTTTACACTTAACCTACCCAAATTCCAACATCTAGACCAAATCCCTAGTATTAGTGGACTCTTTGCTGAGGATATAGAGAAAATAGTGTCCTTTACTATTCAGCATGGTAGCCTGTCAGGTATAACATTTTTCCCCCAATCTGTGACACAAAAATAAGCTTTTAAACTTTTTTAGAAATGGAGAGGATATCCTAATTGGACATTAAACTTTCAGTGCTTAGTGCAAAAGGCGGTTTCATATTCCTACAAGTATTCAAGCAAAGATTAGACAATTACTTGACAGGTGTGAATGGAGAGCATTTCTGCCCAGGGTAGAAAATTGTATGATATCAACCCAAAGATTCCTTTCAATTCTGAAATTCTGTGATATCCTATTTATTATTTTTTGATTTTTCTTATTTCTCCACAGACTCACTCCCGTGTCTGACTTGACATCAGTTTCCATCTTCGTAGGCAATCTCTTTAAAACGAACACATAGCCTATATAATTTATCCAAGGGAGATGTTAGAGAAGACACCTCTAGTATAGTCCTAATGACAAAACTATTTTCAATATGGGAGGACTACAGGGAACAATTGAGTAGAGAATGATGGTGGGCAGCTTCCCAATCCCCTCAGCACCAACTATGTAAATGCATTAAATTGTCTTAGTTAATTTCTTATAGCAATAAAATACCTATACTCAAATATCAGTACAAAGGTTTTCAAAGCCTAAAGAAAGCACTATTTTTTTCAACTTTTATTTAATAAATATAAATTTCCAAAGTACAACTTTTGGATTATAACAGCTTCCCCCCCCATAACCTCCCTCCCAACCGCAACCACCCCATCTCCCACTCCCTCTCCATCCCATTCTTCATCACAATTCTTTTTTTTTTTCTGACAGGCAGAGTTAGACAGTGAAAGAGAGAGACAGAGAGAAAAGTCTTCCTTCCGTTGGTTCACCCCCCAAATGGCCGCTACGGCCTGCGTGCTGCACCGATCCGAAGCCAGGAGCCAGGTGCCTCCTCCTGGTGGTCTCCCATGCGGTTGCAGGTCCTAAGCACTTGGGCCATCCTCCACTGCCTTCCCGGGCCACAGCAGAGAGCTGGACTGGAAGAGGAGCAACCAGGACAGAATCCGGCGCCCCGACCGGGACTAGAACCCGGAGTGCCAGCGCCACAGGCAGAGGAGTAGCCTAGTGAGCCGTGGCACCGGCCTACGATTCATTTTCAATTATCTTTATATACAGAAGACCATCTTAGTATATACTAAGTAAAGAAGAAAGCACTATTTTGAATCAACTCTTGATTATAGGGCATGAATAATCTCCACAGGTGATCAATCAAAAATGATTTGTATTTGGTCTTGCTAGGTATATTATTCTTACATTTGAATACACATGCCTTAATATTCTAGGAATTTCAAATCAATCAACAAAGCAAAAGTAGGGAGGAAAGCCTATAGAACTTCCTGACCTCTGGCTCAACTCGTTACACTTGCCTCAATTCATCCTGCCAATGAGTTACCTCGTCTCTCAAACTGATGCAAACCAACATCCCAAAGCGGAGGTGGCCTGTTTCCCTAAACATACCTCCCCTTTGAGCAAAGATGTGTTAGAACTTCAAGCATTTTTCTTACAGCTCCTGCTAGGCTATGATAATTCAAACCATATTTTGTAAAGTTAATACTTAAACAAGATATGTGATAATGTCAAAATTTTAATTGTAGGATTTTGAGCATTATGGGTAAAACCGATAGGTCTAAAAATCTCTAATGCAGAGCTAAGCTTTAAGAAATCTCCTATCTCCAACCACCCACAGCAGCGCCTCCATGAACAATAATAACTTGAATACTTTGGAAATGATTATTTTCTATATCCTTTCAATTCCTGTGTTTGGAGCTCAGGATTACAAAGTGAGGTGGATTTGAATCTATTTCTTTTTAGGTTTGACAAAAGTTATTGCAGTACCTTTTTTCTGAAATGGAAATAATATTTAACCCCATCCCAATTTTCCTTCCTTATGTTAACCTTTCCTGATCTTCAGAGTCCATTTATTTTCCATCTTCAATTTTGGTAGAAAAAATAGTCTAGGGAAAAGTTCTATCCTACACTTTTCTATACCAAATATTTGCATATTAAATAATTCCACTTTTATAGCTTTGCCAATATCTTTATTTGATCATCTAATTTTGAGACAGAAAGGTCACATTCAGTAGGAAGCCCATTTCTTATTAGATTTGCTAACCAAGGGAGTTGGACTAATTGGGGTTACAACTCTGGTTGCACATGAAAATGACTTGAACAGTTTTAAATATAATATTCAGTGACCACACTCCAGTTTCATATTTGATTGAACTGTGTTGAGAATGGACATATTTTTGAAAGCGCAAGGTGATTAAAATATGCAGCCAGAGTAGAGAACAATATTCTAAGTATAATGGAATGAACCCAAGATTTGAAAATAAAGGACTTGGACTTGATTGCTAGCTCTATCATTTTCAGGTTATATAATCCTGCTCAAGCACTCTATATCATCTATAGCAAGGACACAATAGTCCTATGTATTTCACATGTGAGATATATGTCAGATTATATGAGATTAATGCAGTTAAAAATTGTTTTCTCAGATAGCAGCTAGATGCTCTATCAGAGGTTCCTGGTACACTATCTAGCTTGGTTCGATCACCAGAGACTTTTTGAGAATTTAATTCAAATTGATCAAAATTAAAAAGCATTAATGATTTGTATATATATATGTATATATACTAATATATGTATATGTAAAACATATATTATTACAAATATTACATGTATGTTTTATATATTCATATATGTGTGTATATATGAATTTTTCTTAAGTTATTTATATCAAGAAATATCTTTTCCCAAAAAGTAAACCAACATGAGAAAGAGAAACAGAGAAAGAGACAGGGAGACAAAAAGTGAGATCTTCCACCCGGTGGCTCACTCCCCAAATGGCCTCAATGGACTGAGCTGCGCCAATCTGAAGCCAGGATCCAGGAGCTTCTTCCGGGTCTCCCACAGGGATGCAGGGGCCCAAGCACTTGGGCCATCTTCTACTGCTTTCCCAGGCCACAGCAGAGAGCTGGATGGGAAGTGGAGCAGCTGGCTCTCAAACCAATGCCCATATGGGACTCTGGCACTGCAGGCTTTACCCTCTATGCCACAGCACCAACCCCTCTAAATATTATACTTTTAACCATTATTTCTAGAAGTAGTTCTGGAAAAACCAGTACCAAGGTAAGGAGAGAGAACTGAAGTTTGGTTATTTAAGTAACAAAGTCACACTAACATGGGATAATCCTCTTGACCCATCTCCACTGAAGAAATAGACCTGAGAGGCACTGTAATACCTGAGCGGTGGGTTGAAGCATCGTCTTCCCCCAGAGGGCTGATGGAGAAACAAGTCCTAGATTCCTTGCATTTCATCACCACTTAGTCCACAGCTTTTCTCCAGGCAGAATGCAATGTACAAGTTGTTTCTGTCTTCGTGTCCTAATTTAAGAATGTTGATACAACCATGCGTTGTTGAAACATTTATTCTTCCATTCATTTACTACATGTTAGGGTGTTGTGTGCATTCTGCATTGTATTTTGATATAATTTTCAGAAGTTCTATTTCTAAAGTTAAGCTGTTGTCTGTGAAACTGCTTGGAAAACTATCAAGTTCCTGTAGTACAGTGTACATAGTATATTTCTCTGAACAATGTAACATGGAAAAGAGGAAAAGATAGTTAAGGTGTTTACCAAGTTTATTGTCTCCTAATTATCATCTTAAATCCATAAACAAATAGTTTCTGCCTAGAGTGCCTTTTGGGGACTCAGATTTAAAATTTTTCTTCCCCCTCTCTCTTGAAGCACTAGCTTTCAAAAAACAGTGATTTCTGTTGAGAGACTAAATATTGGCAGTGACCGAGGTACTATGACAAACGTTCTGGAGAAATTCAACGTTCTAAAATATTGAATTCGAGGACACTCAGGATGTTTCAGAATTGAGAAGAGTTATAGTATAACAGTGGAGTAAATCAAAAGCAAAATGGCCCAGTACCAGGAACTTTCTTTCTTTTTTATTTATGTTTATTTATTTACTTATTTTTTGACAGGTAGAGTTAGACAGTGAGAGAGAGAGACAGAGAGAAAGGTCTTCCTTCTGTTGGTTCACCCCCAAATGGCCGCTACGGCAGGCGCGCTGTGCTGATCCGAAGCCAGAAGCCAGGTGCTTCTTCCTGGTCTCCCATGTGGGTGCAGGGCCCAAGCACTTGGGCCATCCTCCACTGCCTTCCTGGGCCACAGCAGAGAGCTGGACTGGAAGAGGAGCAACCAGGACAGAATCCGGCACCCCATCCAGGACTAGAACCCAGTGTGCCGGCGCCGCAGGCAGAGGATTAGCCTAGTGAGCCGCGGCGCCAGCCAGGAACTTTTAATAGCAGCTATTAATCAGAGGCCTATCGTATAGTCAAATACTTTGTGTATGTATACATTTTTACTGAGATAAAATTCAGTTATACAATTCACCCGTTTAAGGAATGCAATTCAATGTTTTTTTATTATGTATTGTTGTGCAATCATGACTGCAGTTAATTTTAGAATGAATTCATCACTTTAAAAAGAAATCAGTTCCATTAGCAGTCACTCCCCATTTCTCTACCAGCTACCACCCCAGCCCTAGGCAAGCACTAATCCACTTTCTTTCTCCATATATATTTTCATATTTTGGACATTTAATATTGTGGAAATATAACATATGTGCCTTTTTGTGACAATGTGCACTCACTCGACATAAATTTTTCAAGGTTCATTCATGTTGTTGCATGTACCAGTACTTCATTTTTTTCTATGTTCAAGCAATTTTCCTTTTATATGGATAGACCACATTCTGTTTACCCATTCATTAGTTAATGGACATTTGTGGTTTTTACAAATTTTGGCTGGTATGAGTCAAACGTTTTCATTTCTCTTGTCATATATACTTAGGCATGGAATTGTTGGGTCACACAATAACTCTGTGTTTAATATCGTGAAGAAATGCCAAACTATTCTCCACAGCAGCTGTACCATTTTACATTCATACTTCAAAGTATGAGAATTCTGGAGCCGGCGCTGTGGTGTAGCGGGTAAAACTGCCACCTGTGGTGCCGGCATCCCAAATGGGCGCCAGTTTGAGTCCCTACTCCTCCACTTCTGATCCAGCTCTCTGCTATAGCCTAGGAAAGCAGAGGAAGGTGGCCCAATTCCTTGGGCCCCTGCACCCTTGTGAGAGACCCGGAAGAAGCTCCTGGCTCCTGGCTTCGGATTGGTGCAGTTCGGGCTGTTGCTGCCAATTGGGAAGTGAACCAGCAGATGGAAGACCTCTCTTTCTCTCTCTCTCTGCCTCTTTTTCTCTCTGTGTGTAACTCTGACTTTCAAGTAAATAAATAAATCTCTTTTTTTGACAAGCAGAGTGGACAGTGAGAGAGAGACAGAGAGAAAGGTCTTCCTTTTGCTGTTGGTTCACTCTCCAATGGCAGCCGCGGCCGGCGCATGGCGCAGATCCAAAGCCAGGAGCCAGGTGCTTCACCTGGTCTCCCGTGCGGGTGCAGGGCCCAAGGACTTGGGCCATCCTCCCCTGCCTTCCCGGGCCATAGCAGAGAGCTGGACTGGAAGAGGAGCGACCGGGACAGAATCCGGCACCCCTACCGGGACTAGAACCCAGGGTGCCAGCGCCGCAAGGTGGAGGATTAGCCTATTGAGCCACGGCGCTGGCCATAAATAAGTCTTAAAAAAAAAAAAAACGAAGTATGAGAATTCTAATATCTTCACATCCTCACCAACATTTGCTATCTTCCTTCTGAAAATGGTTATTATAACCATGTTAGTGGATGTGAAGTACTATCTCATTGTGCTTTTCATCTACATTTCCCTAACAACTAATAATGTTCTGAATCACTTCATGTGCCAGTTACCAATTTGCATATTTTTGGAAAACATCTATTCAAATGCTCTTATTTATTTATTTGAAATGCAGAGGTGTACAGAAAGAGAGAAACATACAGAGATCTTCCATCCTCTGGTTCACCCCCTGAATACCTGTGATGCCCAGGGCTGGTCCAGGCTTAAGTCAAGAACCTGAAGCTCCTTCTGGATCTCCCACATGGCTGGCAGAGGCCCAAGCACATGAGCCTTTCTCTGCTGCTGTCCCAGGTGCATTAGCAGGGAGCTCGAAAGGAAGTGGAGCAGCTGGGACTTGAACAGGCGCCCAAATTCTATGTCAACATTACAGGCAGTGGCTTAGCATGCTGCTCCACCGTGTTGGCCCCCCAAATTCTTTAAATCGGGTTAATATTCACAAAAGTTTTAATTCTGACAATGTTCATTATATAATTCTTTCATCACTTGTGCATTTGTTTTTATATCTAAGATTTTTTTGAAACTCGGATCTCTCTTTGTTGCCAAAACAAAAATAACAAAAACAACAAAACAGAACAAAAATCACAAAGCCATATGGAGCCAACACTAGAAAATTCTGAAAAGCAAGACCACTCTTCTAATCACAAGTCCTAAGCACATTTTGCTGCTTTCTAAGAGAGAACTAGACCACAGCAAAATTATTGCAAACCTCTTCTTTATCTGCTCCCCAGATCAAGAGAATCAGTGCTGTCCTCATGCAATCTGGAAGAAAAACTTCTGATATATTTATTTAATGATGTGATAGCTATTGTTTAATTGAACAGCTACTATTATCCATATACTTGCATACATTGTCTACACAATGAGCTTATAAAACAGATTGTTATCCTCTTTTTAAAATTTTTTGTATATTTTTATTTATTTGAAAGAAAGAAAGATAAAGAGAGATCTTCCAACTGCTGTTTCACTCCATAAATGTCCATAACAGCTGAATATTTCAAGCCAAAATCAGGAACTAGGAACTGAATCGAGGTTTCTCATGTAGAGAGCAGGGATCTAAGTACTTGACCATCACCTGCTGCCCCATAGGGTGCACATTAACAGGAAGCTATAGTCAGGAGCTGAGCTGGGACTCAAATCCAGGCACGCTGGTATGGAATGCAAATATCGCAACCGTTGTCTTAATTGCTGCACCAAACACTCACTTCTATTATCCTCTTTTTACAGATGTGGTAACTGAGTCACAGAGGGTTTATTTTACCAAGGACATACAATTAGTAAGTCCCCTAAATTGAAATATCAATTTGGATATCTTTGACTCTAGAATCAAATTATTTGCCAGGCTGCATCATGACATCTACTATGGGAGACAGTAGAGTCTAATGGTTAAGAATATGGGCTCTGTGTCTGTAATCACTATGTTAGTTATGGGCAGATGTTATTTGTAAGAAAGGAATCCAGTGTCGTTGGTACTAAAAAACAGTAGCAACAACGGAATTCTAATAATTATTCTACTCAACACAATTATAAAACAAATAATAGGGCTTATTGCATTTCAAAATGAAGATACTGAACTAAATTTACACACATGAAAGAGTAGAGATCTAATTGATTATCTGGGCAAATAAGAACATAGAAACATTTTCATGTCTCTTGTAGACATTAAAATATAGAATATGAAGCATAGCTCATGTTAAAATTGGAATATACCTGAGGATTTTTAAATTCAGCCAGCCATTTATACCTTTCAACTGGAATAGTTAATCCATGAACATTTATCACAATGATTGATAATGTGTTTTTAGCTCTACCATTTTTGTATTTGTTAATTATTTTCCCATATGATTTCTTATATTTCTGCCCCTCCTATGCTGTCTTCTTTTGGCTTATTACATTTTTAATTCAATTTTATTTTATCTGTTCACTTTTTAGAAATATCTTTTTAACATTTTAAAAATTTCCATAAACTCATAAAAATTGTATATATTTATGGAGTACTACATGATGTTTCGGTACATGTATACATTGGTCCAATCAAGTGAGTATATTTCTGTTCAAATAATTAACATTCTTTTAATGTATTATGCACTGTATTTTCATGGTTGCCTTATGGATTAAAAATACATCCTTAATTAAAAGTGAGAGATGAATGAGACAAAAGAAGATAGGCTCTGGAGGCATAGTGCCTTCCTTTCCTCATGGTGTTTTGTGAAGATCAAATAGGGTCTCCATATGAATGACTTAGAAGTTTTTCTGGATCAGAGTATATGCTCAAAAATCATTATTTATTATTATTCCAGTGTTTTCTTTTAAAAGAGGGGTTAACCTTCAATAATCACCAATTTATTTATAGAACTCAGTTTTTCATCCATGAAATGAAGGAAACAATAAATGTGTTATGGGGGAAAGCTGAAAGCATTTCCACTCAGATCTGAAATAAGACAAACATGTCCATTTTCACCATTCTTATTAAATATTGTACTGGAAGTTTAGCAAGCAGAATTAGGGAAAGAAAAGAAAGAAAGGGCATCAGAATTGGAAAGGAAAAACTAAAAATATCCAAATTTGCAGACAACATGATGTTGTACATGAAAACCTAAAGACTCTACCAAAAAGTTATTAGAAGTGAAATATCAATTCAATAAAGTCTTAAAATATGAAATCAACAAACAAAAAACAATAGCATTTTCATGCACCAAAAGTGATCTCATTGAAAAAGAAATGAAGAAAAAATTCATTCACAAAAACTTCAAAAATCAAATATTTTGGAATACATTTAACCAAAGTAGGAAAATATCTCTAGAATGAAAATTACAAAAATTTTGATGAAAGAAATCATCAAGGACACACAAAAAATGGAAATATATTCCTGGCTCATGGATTGGGAGAATTGATACCATGAAAATGTCTATACTGAGGCTGTTTCTGTGGGATGTGCCAGCATCCCATACGGACACCGGTTTGAGTCTCAGCTGCTCCACTTTCTATCCAGCTCCCTGCTGATGTGCCTGGGAAGGCAGTGGAGGATGGCCCAAGTGCTTGGCCCCTTTACTCACACAGGAGACCCAAAAGGAGCTCCTGGATCCTGGCTTCAGATTGGTCCAGCTCCAGCCATTGCAGCCATTTGGAGAGTGAATCAGCAGATGGAAAGCCTCTCTCTCTCTCTCTCTTTCTCTGCCTCTGCATCTCTGTAACTCTGCCTTTAAAATAAATAAATAAATCTTTTTTTAAAAAAATGCTCTCTCTCTCATCTGTAGTCTCACCATAGGAACTCCCAGATTTCCCCATATGTCATCAACTAAGGTCCTAATGCAGGGGCAGAGAGCTTTGATACATTGTGTCAAAGCTATGACCCAAGTTCATTCTGACTAGTTGATGTATATGGCATTCCAGTCTTAAAATATTTTGGATACCACAATGTGTGTTACCAATTTCCTCCAACGTGGAAATATAACTGTAACCTCTTTATCCTCATTCTGTATACATCTCTTCCAACTCCACTGATACTATTCTCATAATAGTATATAGTCCTTCAGTAGACTTAAACCCCACCCCCTCATTCTCTTAAGACCTCTCCACTTGTCGTTCTTAGAACACTGCTTCTCTCTACTCTTCTCAAGTGTGATTCCATCTCCCTCAAAGTGAGCTTCCCAGTTAGGGCCTCCTGGGCCACCCCAGTCAAGCTAGGTAGTACCAGTTCACATTATGTCTGTCTTTATTCTTCTCAACTAAAATTGTAATTATTTTACAAATTTACTAGTTTGTTTTGGATTTCTTTTTCACCATAATGTAGGGTCGATCAGAACAGTTATGGTGGCTGTCTTTTTCAACATTTTATTCCTAATGTCTACTACAATACTTGGAATATAGCATACCCTCCACAAATGAACATACCTTAGTTCAAACTACTACAATGAAATTACTATATGCTAGGTAGTTTCAACAACAAACATTCACTTGTAACAGTTCTGTGAATTTTGAAATCTGAGATCAGAGTGCCTGCATGATCAAGCTCAGGTGAGAACCCTATCTAAATCTTTAGCAATCTTTTAATATCTAAGCATTTATTAAGACTTCATATTTTTAATTTAATAAAGTAAATTTGCTCTAAGGTCTATAAGTCTCTCCTGGAGAGACTCTGTCCTGTTATTTAGTAATTATGCTGCAGATCATGATAATTTGTTGGTAGCTCTGATGAGGGAGAAGAAAATTTCTGAGCACCTTGAAGGAAAAATGAGAGATGAGGTTATATCTACTTATAAGGAATTTTACAGTTAAAAGTAGCTCATCATGGAGTCAGCGCTCTGGCGTATCGGGTAAAGCCACCGCCTGCAGTGCTGGCATCCCATACGGGTGCTGGCTCAAGTCCGGGCTGCTCCACTTCCAATCCAGCTCTCTGCTATGGCCTGGGAAAGCAGTAGAAGATGGCCCAAGTGCTTGGCCGCTGCACCCACGTGGGAGACCTGGAAGAAGCTCCTGGATCCTGGCTTTGGATAGGCCCAGCTCCGGCTGTTGTTGCAGCCATCTGGGGAGTAAACCAGCAGGTGGAAGACCTCCCTTTCTCTCTCTTTCCCTCTCTCTCTCTCTCCCTCTCTGCAATTCTGACTTTCAAATAAATAAATAGATCTTTTAAAAATAAATAAAAGTAGCTCATACAATTCTCTAGTTTTACAGATGAGGAAACCAAAGCATAGAAAGAGGGAGATATTTATTGAAGGTCATTCACATGTTTTTATTTGATGCCTGATACATGCCAGCCTTGTAATGTTGTGGATATCGAAATAAATAATGTATGGTTCTTGCTTTCATTAATTTTTAAAAAGATTTATTTATTTATTATTTGAAAGTTAGAGTTACACAGAGAGAGGAGAGGCAGAGAAAGAGAGGTCTTCCATCTAATGGTTCACTCCCCAATTGGCCGCAACGGCTGGAGATGCGCCAATCCGAAGTCAGGAGCCAGGAGCCTCCTCCAGGACTCCCACATGGGTGCAGGGGCCCAAGCACTTGGGCCATCTTCTAACTGCTTTCTAAGGCCATAGCTGAGAGCTGGATCAGAAGTGGAGCAGCCAGATCTCGAACCAGCGCCGATATGGGATGCCGGCGCTTCAGGCCAGGGCATTAACCCACTGTGCCACAGTGCCGGCCCTGCTTTCATTAATTCTTAATTTAACTCCACATACTCTTCTCACTGCACCATTGCCTTTGAAATCTGAGTGTTTAACATTTCCTAGCGAGTTGTGCAAATTGGATGTTTGTTACAATGTTGGCAAACTGAAAAATACTGTGCATTTTTTTATAAATGTGAGGTAGACTTTTTGTAAAATGCATTTTTCTGGCAACCATGTGGCAAATACAATAGTGTAATGTTATATTAATCTGATCAATTCTTTTTTCAGATGCCTTATTTAACACCAGAGGACACTCAATGTTTTAAATTTTCCTTTGGGATCCTGGGGAGGTACTTTTGATCATATTTCTCCTAATTGCTAAAGCTATCATAAACCAACCTGAACCACATTGCTTGATGGTTGATTTTACAGATCTTCATAGGATATGAGCTACCCTGGCCTAGCATACATACATTCATGACACAGCCACATATTTGTCCAAATATGCAGCTTTATCAACCTGATTTTCTCTATTTAAGAAGCAAAAGAAAAAGTAATTCAGGAAAGCCTGGCATTGATTTAGGACAATATGTTTTCCAGACTTTGAGTGCTGGAGGCAAGACTCTATTTTTGTTATCTATGTCACTAACATCCATGTTTAAGTGATTATATAAATTGTGGGTGAAAAATTAATGGCTAAAAATCAAATAAAGCAAGATGTCGAATCTGATTGCTTTCTCACAATGTCATACTTCTTGGAGTAAAATATAGACAAACAATATACTTTTTAAAAACAGTGAAAATTTACCAAATATAACTACAAAAAAGTGCCATACACAAATTCTGATCACTGCCGTGCTATGTGCATTGCCTTAAACATTAATTTAACTCCTTGGTGAAATCACATACCTTCTATCATTCAAATAAAAATATCTATAATTGTAATGCATTGATTGACCTATCCTGCCATTACTGTATGCAATAATTCCAAAAGCTAAAAGAACTGCAGTCTCTCTTCGAAAACTTGGAAAATAATTACTGCAAAACCAAATCAAACAAAAATATCAGAAGGCAAAGTGAAGCTGTGGAGTAAGATCTGGAGGATGAGATATTACTGGACCTTTTTTTATTCATTGAGTAAACATGACTGAACAGAAAGATATTTGAAGATTTAATAATTTCCAACTAATTTATATAAGTTATGCTTTGTACTGTAACATTTCAAATCTGGCTTGATTTGTTAGTTCCTCGAGCCTCAAAATATAGTGATTTTCACTCAAAGCCTTATGATTTTAAGGTCTAGATTTTTATTAATTATAGCACTGACAAAAATCATTACAGGGGCCAGTACTGTGGTGTAGTGGGTAAAGCCACTGCCTGCAACACTGGCATCACATATGGGCGCCAGTTCCAGTCCTGGCTGCTCCACTTCTGATTCAGCTCTCTGCTATGGCCTGGGAAAGCAGTGGAAGATGGCCCAAGTGCTTGGCCGCTGCACCTGCATGGGAGACCCAGAGGAAGCTCCTGTCTCCTGGCTTTGGATAGGCCCAGCTCCAGCCATTGCAGCTACTGGGGGAGTGAACCAGCAGATAAAAGACTCTCTCTCTCTCTCTCTTTGCCTTTGCCTCTCTGTAACTCTGCCTTTCAAATAAATAAATAGTAAATAAATAAATCTTTAAAATATATTATATCACTGATTTAGAACAAAATTTTTCAGCAACTGCCTGTGTTGTGTGTATGTGTTAAACAAGACAAAACTTCATTTTTTTTTTCATTTAGTTTTTAGGCAAGTTTTCTTTTAAATTGAGAAAACTGCCTCCTGAATGCTTCTAGAAAGAAAAAAGTCCCAAAAATTTTAGGGTCATAATTTTTCCTTGGATTAGACAGAGAAAAACAGAAATGCAGTCCTGTTGTCTTGTGTATACAATGATTCTGGAGGCCTGAAGCACCAAAGAAATGAAAAGGTAGATGGCACAAAGGCAATGTAACATTATTACATTATTTCTATTTCTGATTCTAGGCTTAATTACAATATTACCTAAATTAAACTTAAAGTGAAATTAAATTGAAGGAGGCTGGCGCTGTGGTGTAGTGGGTAAAGCCACCACCTAGCAGTGCCAGCATCCCATATGGGCACCAATTCCAATCCGGCTGCTCCACTTCTGATCCAGCTCTTTGCTATGGTCTGGGAAAGCAGTAGAAGATGGCCCAAGTCCTTGGGCCCCTGAACCTGCGTGGGAGACCTGGAAGAAGCTCCTGGCATCAGATTGATGCGTTTCTGGCTATTGCAGCCATCTGGGAAGTGAACCAGTGGATGGAAGATCTCTCTCTCTCTCTCTCTCTCTCCCTCTGCCTCTCTGCTACTGTGCCTTTCAAATAAATGTACAAATAAATAAATCTTTAAAAAATAAGTAAAGAAATCTTTAAAAAAGAAATTAAATTGAAGGTAAGGTAAGCTGTGACTTTTCCTCAACAAGCAGCAAGCACCATTCAAATCACTATGTACATCAAAACCCTTAGATTCTGAAGTGCTCAAGGACTAAATCCTGTTTCCTGTGCTTTGATCTCTGTGTATTTATTCACATCAATGGGTTGTCTTTAGGGCAGAGGCTGTATTTAGATTAATTATTGTTTGAGCCTGTAATATCACACAACTCCTAGAGGTGGAATTAGCTTTTTGAACCATCTTTTTTTCTATCTAAAGATTTGTTTGTTTTATTTGAAAGGCAGAGTTACAGAGAGGGACAGGGAAAGAGAGAGAGATCCATCTGCTGGTTCATTCCAAAGGTGGCCACAATGACTGGAACTGGGCCAGGCCAAAACAAGCAGCCTGGAACTCCATCTAGGTCTCCCATCTGGGTGCAGAGACCCAAGGACTTAGGCCATCTTCTGACACTCACCTGGGCACATTAGCAGGGAGCTGGATTGGAAGTGGATCAGCCAGGGTTGGAACAAGCACTCATATGGAATCATGATGTCACAGGTGGCAGCTTACCCTAATATGCCACAATGCTGACCTCGAAGATTTTTATCTATAAGTGAGAATTATGAAGTGCAAGTAAAAATCATATATGAAGATCCACTAATTTATAGATACGTCTTCCCTTATTATAGTAAGATACCACTTTGGGAAACATCAATTGATTTTATTTATAATGTTAAGAGGCAATGCAATGTTGAAATCTTTACTTAGTATATATTAAATTGATCTTCTGTATATAAAGATATTTGAAAATGAATCTTGATGTGAATGGAATGGGAGTGGGAGATGGGAGGGTTGCGGGTGGGAGGGAAGTTATGGGGAGGAAAAAGCCACTGTAATCCAAAAGCTGTACTTTGAAAATTTATATTTATTAAATAAAAGTTAAAATTTTTTGAAAAAAAAAGAGGCAATGCAACAAGGTTAGTGAAACTTTGGGGACCAAAACCTTTCCAACTGTAGAAATCAACATAGTCATCAAGAATAAGTCAGTATAGAACAATGGAGTAAATTTTCATAGCAGGAAACAGAGTAAATAACATAAATAAACTACTAGAGCACCTTGTGTTATGATGAGAATAGAACTCTCATATATTTTACTTATAAATATAATGAAAAAGATCTATGTAATTTATTATGAATGTTTAATTTCATGCTTAGTAATCTCTAGCCATAATTATATTCACATAGCATAAGAATTGTTATTCTGCTAGTGGGAAGATGGCAGAATAGGGAGGGGGCTTGGTGCTCTAGTCTAAGGGAGTAAATTTTGAAAAGTGGAGAGAGTGCAATCTCAGGGAAGAGTTAGAGAGAAAACTGCAGTGGAAACTCCACGCAAGTTAGAGGAACACTGCAGACCTGTGTGGAGGGTGTGGATGCGCAAGATGAACACGGACACGACACAAAATCACAGCAGCCGAGAGCCTCAGCACCAGCTTTGCAGAATGAGATGAGTCCAGACTGCAGCAGCCCCAGCCAATGGCAATAAAGCTGTGAGGAGAGCCTGGTGTGAGTGTGGCGTGAAGCCCTGTGGGGACAATGTACCTGCTAACCTAGAGGAAAATGGAGGGGCACGTTTCTCTCTCCCTCACCACCCAACAAAGGCATTATGTAACTAGCTGAGAGAGTGCTAGAACCATATTCGACAGCTTGTGTCCACACCCTAACAACCAGCTGAGAGGAAATGCCTGAGTCTGGCTGGGAGAATTGACAGGAGGCTGGGTGCATTTGACTGTGGGAGTCTTGTGTGCTGGGATTCTGAAAACACTGTGGCTACATTGGAGGGCATAGGATGTAGCTGGGTCTCTGGGCAGTTGCTGTGGGTGTTTCGGGGCTCACTGATTCCCCAGGGAGGTTCATTAATGCAGGATCCATGCTCACACTGAAGACTGCACAGATCCTTCATGTGGTTCTGGAAGAATATTGCACCCAATGGGGCTAGCACCCATGCATTGGTCTCCTTGGAGGAGAGGAGGTGAGCATGAGACCATGCCAAGAGCTGATCAAACCCTCCCCTCTGATGAAAAACAGAGATAACCCATTCCCAGTCTGGGTGTCACCTTGGATACTTCCCTCACCCTGGAGCACAGAACAGAGTTCCCTGGACACACCCAGTACATGCCTCTGGATATTTACTGAAGGGAGTAGACACTCCACTAAGCCACAGAGGCATAGATAAAAGTCATCAAAGGGGAAAAAACAACAACCAAGTATCTCCACAAATGCCTAAAAATATAAACAGAATTTCAAAAAACAAGAATAAAGAAAACAATGAACTGCCCACAAATGTACACAACCCTTCAATACTAGAATGTGAAGATGAAAAGATTGAAGAAATGCTGGAAACAGAATTTTAAAAATTGATTGTAGAATTACTTAGAAGTAATCAGAAGCAAATCCATGAATTAAAGAATTCCATACATGACATGAATGAACATATTTCACATGAAAGTGATATTTTAAAGAGAATGAAATAAAAATGAAATAATAAAAATGAAGAATTCAGTAGATTGAATAAAAAATGCAGTGGAAATCTTTAACAACAGACTCAGTGAAGCAAAGAAAGAATATGAAAGTTAGAAGACAAATCTACGGAAATTTTACAGTCAGACCAAAAAGAAGAAAAAATTAGAAAAATTAAAAAGTGTTGAAGATTTATGGGATACTATTTTAAAAAACAACATAAGGGTCTTAGGAGTTCCTGAAGGCAGGGAGAAAGAGAATGGGTTAGAAGGCCTTTTTAGTGAAGTAATTACAGAAAATTTCCCTAATTTGGAGAAAGAGAGGGACATCCAAGTACAGGAAGCACACAAGAACTCCTAATAGACATGGCCAGAAAAGATCTTCCACTCTACACATGGAGTCAAACTTTGTACAGTAAAACATAAAAAAAAAAATTCTAAAATGCACACGAGAGCAATGCCATATTACTTTCAGAGGATCTCCAATCAGACTCACAGTTGACTTCTTGTCAGAAACCCTACTGGCTAAGAGAGAATGGCAGGATATATTCCAAGTTTTAGGAGAAAAAAAATTGTCAACCCAGAATACTGGACCCTGCAAAGCTCTCATTTATAAATGAAGGTGAAATAAAGACCTCCCATAACAAGCAGAAATTGAAAGAATTTGTCATATTCATCCAGCCTTAAAAAAGATACTTAAGGATGTGTTACACACAGAAACACAGAAACACGATCATCACTATGAAAGACTGTGAAGGCAGAAAATCTCCCAGTAAAAGCACAAAGGAAATCCAAAGCAAACAATAGGAATAGTTGTGGAAAAATGGCAGGGCCAAGCCGTTATTTATCAATAATCACTTTGAATGTAAATGGCCTCAACTCTCCAGTTAAATGATACAGACTGGCTGAATGGATTAAAAAATAAGACACATCTATTTGCTGTCTACAAGAAACACATCTCACCAACAAAGATACCTGCAGACTGAAAATGAAAGGGTGGAAAAAGATATTCCATGGTAACAGAAACCAAAAGAGGTGCTATAGCCACCCTAATATCAGAAAAAATAGACTTTAACACAAAAACTGTTAAAAGAGACAAGGAAGGGCACTATGTAATGATTAAGGGATCAATTCAACAGGAAGATGTGACCATAATAAATATATATGCACTTAATTACAGGGCACCTGGCTATTTAAAAGAAATGTTAATAGATCTAAAGGGAGACTTGGAATCCAATACAGTAGTATTGGGGGACTTCAATACTCTACTTTCAGCAATAGACAGATCAACCAGACAGAAAATCAACAAGGAAACAATAGAGTTAATCAACATTATAGATCAAATGGACCTAACAGATATCTACAGCACTTTTCATCCTACAGTTGCAGAATACACATTCTTCTCAGCAGTGCATGGAACTTTCTTCAGGATAGACCACATGCTAGGCCATAAAGCATGTATCAGCAAATTCAAAAACATCAAAATCATACCATGCATCTTCTCTGATCATAACAGAATGAAGCTAGAAATCAACAACTCAAGAACCTCTAGAACATATGCAAACACATGGAGACTGAACAACATGCTCCTGAATGAACAGTGGGTCATTGAAGAAATCAAAAGAGAAACCAAAAAACTCTGGAAGCAAATGAAGACAATACAACACGTCAAAACTTATGAGATACAGCAAAAGTAGTGTTAAGAAGAAAGTTTATAGTATTTAGTGCCTACATCAAGAAATTGGAAAGTAAATAAATTAAAATTGGAAAAATAAAAATTTATTTCAAGGAACCAAATTATAGTTTCATTGTCTATTATATTTATATTCCTTATTTCATTAGTTATCACTCTAATTTTTTATGGTTATTCTTTTCTTGCTTTATGTTTAGTTTGCTCTTCTTTTTTTAGTGATTTAAATGGGAAGATTAGACTACTGTTTTGAGGTCTTCTTTTTAATATAGATAGTTTTAAAGATTTATCTTTAAAAGAAAGAGCAAGTTAGAGATAGAGAGAGAGAGGGAGAGAGAGAGAGTCTTCCATCCTTGGGTTCAAAACCTAAATAGTCACTACAGCCAAGGCTGGGCCAGAATGAAGCCATTAGCCAGGAACTCCATCCTGGTTTCCAATTTGGGTGGCAGGGCCCCAAGCAGTTAGACCATCTTTTGTTGCCTTCCCAGGTACATCAATAGGAAACTGGATCAGAAGTATAGCAGCCTGGACTCAAACTAATGCTCTGTCCTATATGGTGTCACAGACAGTGGCTTAATGTGCTGCATCACAACACCAGCCCCTTAATACAGATATTTACAGTTACAAAATTGCATCTAACAATTAATTTAGGTAGCTCACATTCATTTCAATATGTTGTGTCTTCACTTCACGTCTTCTCAAATATTTTTCCAATTTCCATTTTGATTTCTTCTTTAACTCATTGATTGTTTAGTAGAGTGCTTTTAAATTTTCTAATATGTGTCAGCTGCACAAGTTACTTTTAACTATAAAATTGTTTTTGTATTTTAATGGCAGGTCAGCTATCCCAAAATGTACATATATTTTAGATGTATTCTAATCCCAGTTGAGTTCAAATATTAAAGTAACACACATGAACTAAGAGAATTCAATATTTTTCCAAGGCATTTACTGAATCTTCATGACAAAATGAAAATAAGACCAAATAGGATGTTAACTTTTTAAAAAAACTTGAGAGTGAGTGCAAGAGAGAGAACGAGAAAGGGAGAGCACTCCTATCCACTAGTTCACTTCCCAGATGCCCACAGTGGATGAGCATGGGCCAGGACACAGCTGGGGGCTGGGAACTCAATACACAGCTTTCACATGGGTGGCAGGAGCACAATAACCTGAACTCTCGCTGCTCCCTGTCAGGGTCTGCATTGACAGTAAAGTGGAATCAGGAGCCTGAGGCAGGAGTCAAACCAAAGCACTGTGATACAGGATACAGGTATCGTAACCAGCCTCAATGGCGAGGCCACATGTCCAGCTTTAAAATCAGTGTTTTGTTAACAGTTTACACAGCGGCCAGCACTGTGGCATAGCAGGCAAAGCCACTTCCTGCGGTGCTGGCATCCCATATGGACACCAGTTCAAGTCCCAGATGCTCCATTTCTGATCCAGCTCTCTGCTATGGCCTGGGAAAGCAGTAGAAGATGGCCCAAGTCCTTGGGCCCCTGTACCCACGTGGGAGACCTGGAAGAAGCTCCTGGCTCGTGGCTTCTGATGGACCCAGCTCTGGCTGTTGCAGTCATTTGGGGAGTGAACCAGAGGATAGAAGACCTTTTTCTGTCTCTCCCTCTCTCCGTAACTCTGTCTTTCAAATAAATAAATAAATAAAACTTAAAAAAACAGTTTACACAAAGTATTATTATTACAATCTTTGGTCTCTGATAATCTGCAATGTTGGCTGCATGAATCCAGCAATTTTCAAATTCAGAAACTATTTTCTAGAACTCCAAGACAAATAATTTACAAATACAGTACACAAAGATTTAGACCATGCAGAAATTACTTACATCATGTTAATAATGTTTTATGACTGTAGCTTTATCAAATTATACACCTACTTGCTCTGTACACATATAAAATAATGCATACATGATAAAACAGCAAAACAGTAGTCTTTAAATTTAATTTATCATAACATTATTAATATATTAACATCTACAAGCAGCACATAACAGGGATAAGGGACATTAAGACAATAATATTTGAAGTAACAAAATAAATCATATATAATGTTTTCCTTAGTGTAGTATAAGGTAGATAGAAAAAAAACAAAAAATCTTAAGGCAACAATATACAGTGCTATTAGTCCCACATTTTAAAGATGGGATACTGTAAATATAGCTTTTTTGTGACACCTGAATTTTCCAGTATAATTTAAAGTGTCTTTTAATTGCCTGAATCATGTTTATTCTGAAGGCGGAACTCTTAGGCCTTTGGATTTTCCACAATGATTACCAAAACCAATATTTATGATTTCTGTTAGACTTTTTGGTATTTGATCTTTCTTGACACTGAAAGTAGATGGACATTCTGTACAAGTCTCTGTGTACATATCTCTTCCTGGATGATCACAGTTTGTATTTCCAGAGGTTATCAAACCTTCAAACTGTTTTGTTCAAACTGTTCCTGACTTTGAAGTTCACTTCATTTGGATCTTGTAGGTATACTATGTTCACTTGCTAATACAAAAGATTCAGGAATTATCAGGTTGGAGAGGAGGTGGATCTTCACTAACATCAACACTGTTTTTCAGCACCTAAATGTTTTGTTCCTGCAATATTATGTCTAGCAATAGACATCGATGTCTCTTTCTTGGTAGAAATGTTTTCAGTGCTAATTTCAACAGAAACTGTGGCACTTGCTGTTGAAATACTAATTTTATTCTTGATCACAATGGCATGGGAGTCCAAGAAACCTGAGCAAAGCAGATTAGTAAAATGAGAGGTGCTCAGAATAGAGGCGAACAGTTAAGATGATCCACAGGATCATTGGTTTCAACTTTCCCAGGTCTTGGTCTTTTTTTTGACAGGCAGAGTGGATAGTGAGAGAGAGAGAGAGAGACAGAGAGAAATGTCTTCCTTTTTGCCGTTGGTTCACCCTCCAATGGCCACTGCGGCCGGCTCATCTCGCTGATCCGAAGCCAGGAGCCAGGTGCATCTCCTGGTCTCCCATGCGGGTGCAGGGCCCAAGGACCTGGGCCATCCTCCACTGCCTTCCGGGGCCATAGCAGAGAGCTGGCCTGGAAGAGGGGCAACCGGGATAGAATCTGGCGCCCCAACCAGGACTAGAACCTGGTGCGCCGGCGCCGCAAGGTGGAGGATTAGCCTGTTAAGCCACAGCACCGGCCAGGTCTTGGTCTTAAATTCAGTTTTCCTAGTTTGATAGTGGCTATTTGAGGATTTGCCCTCAGATGCATCGAGTATGCCATTTTCAGGTGCATGAAATGACCACATTTTATGTCTCTCATCAAGAGGTAAGTGGTCTGCTTGTGGAGGTGTACTTGAATTCTGTGATTTTTCTGGTGGAGTAACTGGAGCTCTGTTTGTGCTGCACTTCAGTCCTCATGAGAATTCTGAGAAATATCACCAACTTTTAAATTCCCTGAACTTAATTCTTGCAGCTCAGATGATGATGCAAGTTGAAGCCAACTTAATTTTAACCACATGTCCCCAGTTCTAGAGTGTGTTTCCATAAAAAATTTTTGATCTATCTTGAAGAGGGACCCTCTTAACCTCAAACCTTACATTTTGTTCCAAATTTTTATCTACCCGTTCAATAGCTGAAGATCTGTTAGTCTGTTAATAGTTTCTGTTGAGCTCTGTTGAATATTATTCTGATGTAACCATGTGCAACACTAACATTTGATGCTATCTGGCATTCTCCTGCCACACAATATTGACTGCTGAAAAAGCTGAAAGGGGGAAGGACATTTGGTATGGTGATTGACAGTGCTTTAGATGACTTCACCTCATACCAGAGTGGTTGGGTTCAAGTCCTGGCTCTGCTCCTAGCTCCAGTTTTCCTGTTAATGTGCAGCCTGGGAGATAGCAGATGATGGCTTAAATACTTGGGCCCATGCCACCCACATGGGAGATTGAGACTGAGTTCCTGACTCCAGGCTTTGGCCTGGCCCAGCCCCAGCTGTTAAAGACTCAGGAGTAAACCCAATGGATAGAAGAGAAGATTCTCGCTTTCTCTCTCACTCTCTCCCTTTCTCCGTCTCTTCCTCCCTCCCTCCATTTTAAATAAAATAATATAATAAAAATAAGTAAAAATTAAAAAAGGAAAATGGAAAGGGGAAGAAGATGTCAAGATGGGTGACACTGGATGATGTCCTGGTGATTGCAGTATTTTCTTCCATAGTATCCCTTTCTTTTTTTTAAGATTTTTTAAAATTTATTTATTTGAGAGGAAGAGTTACAGACAGTGAGAGGGAGAGAAAGGTCTTCCTTTACAGAGAGGTAGAGGCAGAGAGAGTGGTCTTCCATCCACTGGTTCAGTCCCAAATGGCTGCAATGGCCAGAGCTGCGCTGGTCTGAAGCTAGGAACCAGGAGCTTCCTCTGGGTATTCCACACTGGTGCAGGGGCCAAAGGACTTGGGCCATCTTCTACTGATTTCCCAGGCCATAGCAGAGAGGTGGATTGGAAGAGGAGTGACCAGGACTAGAACCGGTGCCCATATGGGATACCGGCACCGCAGAGAGTTAACCTACTACACCACAGCGCCAGCCCCCATAGCATCCCTTTCTATAAAGCAACCACAGAATCTAGGTGGTTTTGGAGGAGAAACTTGTTTTTCATGACATATAGAGGAGACATATTTTAAGCATTAATTTAATTCACTCCAAATTCCCATACTCCATGAATTTCATAGCTTTGTAGTTATTTTTTCAAGTAGTTCAGTGACATCTCTACAAACAAGCTCATAGTGCTCCTTCATTTGTACTGAAGAATGCTTTTGTGTCCTCATTTCTTGTATTAAATCAAATATAGTAAACTCTTCTGGTATTTTTCCAGCTTTTAGTAAATCCCACATATTATCAACAGCACAAATGGCACCTGTTCTTACACATCCAGTTCAATGAATACAAATGGGAGTGTCTTCTTATTCTTTGTATACCCCCATTAAGTTTTTCATATCCACAATAGAATTAGATGATGAAGGAGTATCATGATCTGGCCAGTTCACATAATGACTGATAGCCTACAAGATTCATTTTGAAATTCAAATACGAATTTCTGAATGAAATAGCATGTTTTTGCTTGTTCATCTTCAGAGAATTTTAAACATGGCAAATGTTATAGGATCCTCCCCATTCAAAGGGCAAGAGCATTTGTATTTTTCCTTCCCTTCTCAAATTCTCAACAGGCCATCACAATGACTGCAACATTGTACTTCCACATCATCCTCCAAAAATCTATTACTGTGTTTGTTAAAACCACTTGGGTTGTCACATATTCTTTTGGCTGATAGATAGATAAATACCCTTAGTAAAAAATTAAATTGATATAGGTTGAATCTTGAGAAGGAGTCTTTAAAGTCAATTTAATTCCATGTGATCAAATGGTATTGTGTCCTTGTATTTCTTCATTTTAACAATTTCTTCTCCCCACTGCCAGTGTTTGCAGGATAAATCTTTTCTATGCTATATTTGGTAGACAATCTTCTTAATTGCTGGTCTGCTTTGTGACCATCTTGAGAAAAGGGATTCTCTGATCTAGTGCCAACTTTAACACCACCATTCCTTTGTTAGCCAGGTTGCACTCCTCTCCCTCATCAAAGCCAGGGGTGCTGCTTATTCTGTCTCATAGTATTTACACTAAGTTTTTCATGGTTGCTGCTGAAAAAATATTTTACTTTTGATGTATTTGTATGATTGATTATGAGTGTTTCTTCTGTAGACAGCTTATACTTGGATCTTATTTTTAATCCAATCTATTTCTGCTCTTTGGTTTCATCATTTAGTTCCTTTTATAATTTTTTTTAAATTTTTAATCTTTGGATACTTTTTTCTGAAATTATTTCACTTAAATAATTTTATCAACATGTGATTCTTGTACATTTGTATAGGATACAGTGCAATACTTCAACATACACATACTGTGTAAACCAAGCAAATCAGGCAACTATCCTTTCGATTTCCTTACCTATTCTTTGTATTTGGATCCTACCAGCTCCTATCTTTCAGTTCTTTACACAAAATATAATATATATAGTAAATTCTAGTTACCTCACTGTATGCTGGAACATCAAACTTGTTGCTTACATCTAACTATATTTTTATTACCATTATCCATCCTCCCTTTGTGGCCCCTCATCCTTCCCGATTCTAGTAATTTCTGTTCTAAGTTCAGATTGGTTATTGCTTTTAAACTTCCACATATGAGGGGAAAAAACAGTATTTGCCTTTCTGTATCTGGCTTATTTTACTTTACATATATATATGTATACATATATATGTGTATACATATAGATATACATATATATATATAAAGATTTATTTATTTACTTGAGAGGTAGAGTTACAGACAGAAAGAGGGAGAGACAGAGGGAGAGGTCTTCCATCTGCTGGTTCATGCCCCAAATGGCCACAATGGCTGGACCAATCCGAAGCCAGGAGCCAGGAGTTTCTTCCGGGTCTCCCACATGGGTGCAGGGGCCCAAGCACTTGGGCCATCTTCTACTGCTTTCTCAGGCACATTAGTAGTGATCTGGATTGGAAGAGGAGCAGCCAGAACTCGAACTGGCACCCATATGGGATGCATGTCGCAGATGGATGCTTAACCTACTATGCCACAGTGCCATTCCCTTATTTCACTTAAGATAATGATCTTGAATTACATTTATTTGGCTATAGAAGAATTTGTATTCTTAAAGAGGCATGATGACTACATGCAATGTGATATCTAGACTTTATTCTGGAACAAAAAACAGACATTAAAGGAAAAACTAAGGAAGTCCAAATTTGGTCTAGAGTTCAGTCATTGGTAAATGTACCAAAGTTGATTTGCTTAATACTCCATTTTATATTGCAATAATATCTTAGCAAACGGGAAACTAGATAATGGGCTTATGTACTATCTTTATATTTTGCAAATTTAAAAGTAATCCAGAAAAAAATGATATTAGAAAATATGAGAAGTCACGGGGCCAGCTTTGTGGTATAATAGGTGAAGCTGCCTCCTGCAGTGCCGGCATCCCATATGGGTGCTGATTCAGGTCCCGGCTGCGCCACTTCCAATCCAGCTGCCTGCTTAATGGCCTAGGAAAAGCAGCAAAGATGATCCAGGGGTTTGGGCCCCTGCACCCATATGGGAGACCCGGAAGAAGCTCCTAGCTCCTGGCTTTGGCCTGGCTTATCCCTGGCCATTTGCAGAGTGAACCAGCAAATGGAAGATTTCTCTCTCTCTCTCTCTCTCTCTCTCTCTCTCCATTTGCCTTTCAAATAAATAAATAATTTCTAAAAAAAAAAAACAAAAACAAAAACAAACAAACAAAAAAAAACAGAAAGAGAATATGAGAAGTCCTAGAGGTCCATGCTCTGTTAGCATGCTGAAGCCAGTTTGTAAATTGTTTCACAAAAGTCAACTGTTAAATTTTTAGGAATTTTTAAATCTGGTTGCTAAACAACCATTATTTAAAGGTCAAATATAGGCTGGGGCTGGGGCTCACTTGGCTAATCCTCCACCTGCAGCGCCGGCACCTCAGGTTCTAGTCCCGGTTGGGGCGCCGGTTCTGTCCTGGTTGCTCCTCTTCTGTCCAGCTCTCTGCTATGGCCTGGGAGTGCAGTGGAGGATGGCCCAGGTCCTTGGGTCCTGTACCCGCATGGGAGACCAGAAGGGGGAACCTGGCTTCTGGCTCCTGGCTTCAGATCGGCGCAGGGCACTAGCCGTAGCGGCCATTTGGGGGGTGAACCAACGGAAGGAAGACTTTTCTCTCTCCGTCTCTCTCTCTCTCTCTCACTGTCTAAACTCTGCCTGTCAAAAAAATTTAAAAAAAGGTCAAATATATAGAGTTATAATTAAATAAATTGTAGTTTGAAAAATGTAATTAATACTAAAACATGCCAATTCCTCATGTTTTACCACCCTTTATATATTCTTTTGATGTTATTTATGTCTATTTTGCTGCATGTTGGAAATAACGTAAGTATGTGGTATTGGTCATCTATTTTCTGTGACTTCTCAGTAGCTTGAAATTGGCTTTGATTGGAGTACTTACACATGGAAATCAGCAAACACTATAAATCAGGGCTTCCTTTCCATCTTACTACCCTACCTGCCTCACCGAGAGCTAGCTGCTAAACATTTAGCAACGTTATTACTGACGCATGTTCCTAATGGTTGCATCAGTAGACAACTGATCATCTAGTTTATCTTTAAAGGCTCCTTTGCAACTATGCGTATTAGGTCTTAGAGACAATATTTAGGAAGTATATTGTGTATAATGGTATGTCTGAGATTGGGACAATGAAATTTGGGCATTTCTACTACTATATTTTCTCTCTCATCTTTCCCAACTAGTTCCCTTTAATGTGTTAGACACCTGGAGTGGCAGTTATAACCCTAATAAGGCTGTGATTTCTTAGCCTACTATCTACAGTTTGGGTTCAGGAGGTCTGGGAACTTCCTGAAATCATCTGCAAGATTTAGCATATTCTTAATATGTTCATTTGAAAAGATGATTCATGGACATCAAGATTAGTGATTAAAATGCTCACATCCCACACTGGACTACCTGGATAAAATTCCCATCTCTGGCTCCTGACTCAAGCTTCCTTCCAATTGAGACCCTGGAAGGCAGCACTGATTGTTCAAGTGTTTGAATTCCTGTCACTCATATGAAACATCTGGATTTTGTTCATGGCTCCCAAGTTTTGGTCCCAGCACATTTTTGGTTGTTTCAGGGATTTAGAGAGTGAATCAGCAGAAAGATCTTTCTTATCTCAAATAAATAAATAAAATAATTTAAATGAAAAGATGCTCTATAAATTTCATCAGACTTTCAAAGGGATATGTGACCTAAAGAACATGAAAACACATTGATATTGAGTACTTTTTAAGAAAGAACTCGTGGGTGTTGAATACCTTTTTAGAATGATGATAGCCAACTGAAGGCAACTGATATATCCCACTTGTTACTGTGGAAAAAACAGCTTTTGATGGTAACTTAGCTGACTTTTCAGCCACCTATCTTTTTAGTATTGTCTTCCTAATTCCCACTCCTACCTACTTAATTGCTCTCTTTAGTTCAAAAACTTTTCTTAATTTTTTGACATTTCCATTTCCATTTTGTTGTCATCTTCTATCTTCTCATTTCCTTTATGAATCTATAGTGTAGACAAAAGAGGCTATTTCAATGTCTGGTTAATATAATTTTGTTTTGAATAATTAATTTAAAGAGTACGTCAAAACCAATGTAAAAGGATGTTTCACTATGAGGAATCTTAATTTTAATATATTCCATAGGGTTTATGGTAATATTAAGATCTGTTATGCTAACAGAAGTTTTAGTGGAAATATTTGTCTATTTGTTGGTCTCAAGTCTAATGATGATATTCAGGGAGAGTAACATAGCAAATCATGATCAAGATGAAAAGTTATGGAATTGAGACAAAATGGCTTTTTAATTTCATTATTTATTAGTTATGTGACTTTGAGCAAGTCACTTAACTTTTATAAACTTAACCTCTCTGAATAGTATTCTCTATCTCAGAGTATTGTTGTAAGTATTATATGAGATGATATATATGAGGTGTGTGCCCCATGCCTGGCACTTGATAAACAATTAATGGTAAGAATGATTATATGCCCCATGTTCGGATCATCATCATGGGTTGGTCTCTTTGTGATATTAACATATCTGTTTTCAAGGAAAAAAATAGCATATATATGTATTTATGTTATGTCTACGTATAAAATGAATGTGGCAAAATGTTAAAAATTGTTAAATTTTAAAGCTAAAAAATAATAACCTTATAAAAAGAATGATTGTATAATAAATAAAAAGGAAATTGTGCTAAAATTTCTTCCAGGAGATGTGTGTTCAGTGGGAAAAATGCAGGATCAGAAAAACATAATATTTTCTTTATTTGTAAAATATTTCCTGAGCATTTTTTTGCATTACATAATTTTAAGAACCCTGAGAAACATGGAGATTAACAAAGCAGGGTCCTTCTTCTTAGGGAACATTCAGTTTAACATTACTATAAATTATAATCAAGATACATGGAGAGAAATAACCCCTCTCTCCCTCTGTAGACCTCATTAACAAATCTAAATCTCTATATGTCTTTGTCTTTTAGAATCTCTTTCTTTATTGCTAATATAGTCCCCTTGCTTTCTAACATTTCCCTAGCCTCTTATAATTGTTCTTTTTCCAAAGTCATGTTTTACTTTGTTAGTTCTTGTGTCATAGCTTTTGTGTTAATAGTCCACCAAAAGTTAAATAAACATTGCATCTCATATGTTACAGATTTAAGCTGATATGTGTGCAGTGGTCAAAGGGCTAGGTAGATAAACTGAACTAACGAAGGAATGGACCTTCCAAGAGAGAAATCAGGAAGGCTGATTCACAGAGCAATGGACAGGAAAAGAAGGTTAGGACAGGCATCTGACCATAAAGAAGGTAAACTATCAGTCTCCCATGGATAAAGCATCCAAGGTTAGGAAAAATACCTGGAACAACAGCAGGACTGAGCATGGATGTGAGTAGTTCTGTTAAATACTTAAAAGACATGGAAACACCTGGTAGGTAGTACATCATCTATCGCATCCATCATAAAACATAACTTTATCATGCATTTATGTGTTTAATAATATGAATTAAATACTGTTAAATAATGAAAATTAGCCTAAAATTCAACAACCACAAAAATAACCTTATTTGTAATAAGAACATGATAACCAGACCTAATTATTGAGTTGCCTTTTGTTTTTGTTTTGCACTCAAAACTGGCCTTTTTAAGACAACAGATTAAATTTCAGAAGCACATTTTCATTAGAAAAAGATGTGTTAGATTAAAAAAAAAAGAACTAAAAGTTTAAGGGAATTAAATTCCCTCAAATACCAAAGAAGACATCAACAATGAAAAATGAAACTGTTCAGAATTTTAAAACTACAGGAAAAATCATAGCAACATTCCTACATTCAACCTATAATCCCATCCTAACAATTCTCTTTTTTAAAAAAATTATTTATTTTTATTTGAGAGAGAGAGTTACAGACAGAGAGAGGGAGAGACAGAGTTAGAAAGGTCTTCCTTCTGCTGGTTCACTCCCCAGATGGCCGCAACGGCCGGAGCTGCACCGATCCGAAGCCAGGAGCCAGGAGCTTCTTCCGGGTCTCCCATTTGGGTGCAGGGGCCAAAAGGCTGGGGCATCTTCTACTGCTTCCCCAGGCCATAGCCACGGCACCTACCCCAACAGTTCTCTTTTTATAATGTCTCTCAGATCTGGCGTTTTCCTTCCATTTCTATAGCCACTCTAGTAACTATCTCATTAATAAGTTTCCAGCTTATCTCACTGTCTGCAATTCATCTTACATTCAGTTAGTCCATCTCAAATGCTATTTTCATGCTACTCATAGCTAAATACTAAGAACTTACTATAGGTCAGGCACTATTCTAAGTGATTTATATGAATCATCTCAGTTTATCTCCACAACACTATCATGGAATTATTGCTATTATGCTTATTTTAGATAAGATGAAACTAAGGTGTAGAGAGTTTAAGCAATTTTCTCAAGGTCATACACAACTCAAGCAAAGCCAGGTTTCAACCACAGGCTCTCTGACTCCAACTCCTATACATTTAGCCATTCTACTAACCAATAGGGCTCAAGAACTTATGGTATTTTCATTCATTTTGTTGAATTTTATTTTTAGTGTCATGTAAATATAAACAAAAAAAGTTGGAGGCCGGTACTGTGGTGTAGTCGGTAAAGCCTCCACCTGCAGTGCCGGTTCGAATCCCAGCTGCTCCACTTCCAATGCAGCTCTCTGCTATGGCCTGGGAAAGCAATAGAAGCTGGGCCCCTGCACCCACATGGGAGACCTGTAGGAAGCTCCTGTCTCCTGGCTTTGAATCAGCACAGCTCTAGCCATTGTAGCCATCTGGGGAGTGAACCAGCGGATGGAAGATCTCTCTCTCTCTCTCTCTCTCTACCTCTCTTTAATTCTGCCTTTCAAATAAATAAGAAAAAATAAATCTTTAAAAAAGAGTTGGAAGGAAGTTTTAGAGTTTATCTAGTCCACAGATGGCAAACTAATAGACTACAGGCAGAATATAGTTGACAATTTTTTTTTTTACTTTCGGATTGTTTTCATTGAAATTCCTTGTCAACAATTAAAGGTAGAAAAATTTCACATACAAATAGGAATTGCTGGAGTGTAGAAGTATCTGACTACTGAGTCTGTTTTGCCTGTTAGCCTCAAAGGAGCAGTGAGATCCCTAACTTTCTTTAACTCAGTTAACTACTTGCCCATTATAAGAATTAGCATTTATGATCTATAGGTGGGCTGAATTCCAGGTGGGGAATTTAAACTTATGGAGGGAAGCCAACTTCCAAGAGCATACAGAGAGCTGGTAGCAAAACCAGGTCTTTAAGACTGCCAATGTTATGTTTTCCGTGTTTTTGAATGTTATTTATTTTACAACCAATACTCTTTCAAAATGTATTGCAGTCTGCTCATTACTTCCGTCAGAATTGCTCTTGATATTTACTATCTCTGTATAGTCTTCCAGACTGATCCGTTCTGACCCTGATCACAAGTATACTAAGCATCCTGTTAGTACTTATTAATTTGCACTTGCCGATATGCTGCTTCATACAACATTCAGTCATTTCCTCTGTGTATGTTTTGTTTCTTCACTGAAACAAAAAAAAGTACAAAAGTTGATCTGAGGCAAAATCGTAAAGTTTGTGAAACTTGTGTTCAATGATTCCAACCTCTTTCTCTGCCGTTTTGGACTACCCAGTGCTTACTCTTGTGTTCTGTTTCTACTCCCACCAAAGTTTCCTTTAATATACCAATAATTTACAAAGGGTCCACAAATTGGTGGCCTGTGAGCTCAATTTGGCTAGCAGACATATTATGTTGGCATGATAAACGCTTTTTTAACTTTGTAAATTTTAATGTCTTCAGAAGAGACACCCAGTTTCTAGTTCATCAGAACCTCTTAAGCTAGGTTGATAGTCCTGGCCTGATTTAAACAATTGTATTATCTGCCTAGCCACTATAAAGCATTTGAGTTCATATTCCCTGGGTCCTGTCTTCTTTTGGGTCTTCTGCATTGTACCCAAAACCCATTTCCACTTTTTCCCAGATTTGGCAACTGAATACCAATGTTGTTCTTTCCTGTAGTCTGGGTTATCTCAGTATTCTTCTTAAAATCTCAAGTTTTAGTTTGTTATCGGGTGACTCATTTACTGAGGATAAACATCTACTTAACTGTGTTCTGAGTGACATCTGTTCCTTAATTCGACGGGCTTGTCCTCTGACCTAGTTTGAGTATGCTGTTTTTCCCAATGAGACTGTCTCATGCTATTTCTGTAAATGATCTTATGTTGCCATGTCATTCAGATATGGTTGGTGCCTGTCTGCCAGATAGGACTTCCCTCCAACACCTAAGGTTAAATCCGATGCCAAGTACCTACTTCTGTTTAGTGTACAGATCTAATTCGAAATCCTGTTCTTACTCTGTTGATCTGAACGCATTTGCAATTAATTATTAGGCCACAATCAGGGAGGTCTGTTCATATAATACTGAATGTGAATTTAACTTACTGAGCTCTCCTCTTTTCTAGGGACTTTTATCTTAGGTCATTTTTTTTCTATCAGCCAGTATGGGACAGAGATGTTGAAGGAAATGAATATGTCAAAGACATGCATTTCCCATAAGTCTCTGTCCAGGATATTGATGATGGGTAGCAATGTAGCATCTTAGTAAAGATTTTTCCTTTTTTTGCAATCCCATAAAGTGCTAAGCATAAATGGTGGCTCAGTAAATGTTTTGTTTTCTTTCTAGAAAACTGTCCAGCATGCAATATAAATCACATAATTGGACATATAAAAAATAAGAAAGAAGATATTCAAAACTAGATTCTTAATGAAAAATATTTGGGTTAATTGTATCATTACAGTGGAGGAACTAGAATTTATAAAATCTCTTGTCACTTTAGCCATGAAATCCTGATTGAAAACAGGAAATGACCAGCCTGTTCAAAGTAAAACACCAGGAGTGTGGTGTTTGGCATAATGATTAAGATGTCACTTAAGATGCACATATTCCATATCAAAATATAGAATATTTGTTTTGGAGTCCTGAGTCTTCTCCCAGTTTTAGCTTCTTGCTAATGCATAACCTAGGGAGGAGCAGCAGGTGATGGACCAAGTAGTTGGGTCTCTACAACCAATGTAGGAGATGGGGATTGAGCGTACAGTCATCTCTGGCTGTTACTGGCAATTGGGGAGTGAACCAATGGATAAGAGATATTCTCTCCCTCTCTCTCTCTCTTTCTCTCTGTCTATCTCCCCCCTCTCCCTCTCGCCGTCCCCCTCCCCTTTCCTCTCCCTCTCTTTCTCACTTCCTTTTAAACAATAAATAGGTAAATAAATTTCTTTTTTAACATAACTAAAACACCTGAGAAAAGATCAGCCTGGACCTCTTCCAATTGACTATATTCTGACTGTAACATTCCCTCTTTAGTTTTAACAACAAGTGTGTATAGTGTTTTTGTTTAATGAAAGTAATACTGGATTAATTTTAATTCATTTCAATATTAAATAGAATAAATAATATTACTTCTACTTTTCACATAATAAAACAACGACAGCTGTGCAAAATGTCCAAAAGCCCCAAGAGGATAGCACTAAGGTTAAACCTTATAGTTGTAATCAAAACAGGCTGGTACTGGCACAAAAACAGACAGATAGAGCAATGGAACAGAACAGAAGCTCCAGAAATCAACCCACACATCTACAACTAACTTATCTTTGACAAAAACAGCTAAGCTCAATCACCAGAGCAAGGACAGTCTGTTCAACAAATGGTGCTGGGAAAACTGGATCATCACATGCAGAGGTATGAAGCAAGACCTTACTGTACACCTTACACAAAAATCCACTCAAAATGGATTAATGACCTAAATCTACGACTTGATACCATCAAATTATAGAGAACACTAGGGAAACTTTGCAAGACACTGGCATGGGAAAAGAGTTCTTGGAAAAGACCCCAGAGGCACAGGCAATCAAAGCTAAGATTGACAAACTAGATTACATCAAATTAAGAAGCTTCTGAATTGCAAAAGAAACATTCAACAAAAGGACAAGTGGAGCCAGCGCTGTGGAGTAGCAGCAGAATCTGCCACCTGCAACCTGCTGGCATCTCATTTGGGTGCTGGTTTGAGATCCAGCTGCTCCACTTCTGATCTAGCTCTCTGCTATGACCTAGGAAAGCAGTGGAAGATGGCCCAAGTCCTTGGGCCCCTGCACCCATGCAGGAGACCCGGAAGAAGCTACTGGTTCCTGGCTTTGGGTCGGCCCAGCTCCGGCATTTGGGGCCAACTGAGGAATGAACCAGTGGATCAAAGACCTCTCTCTCTCTCTCTCTCTCTCTCTCTCTCTCTCTGCCTCAGCCTCTCTGTAACTCTGTCTTTTAAATAAATAAATATATCTTTTTAAAATAGTGATGAGACAACTGACAGAATGGGAAAAATTATTTGCAAACTATGCAACAGATAAAGGATTATAATAAGAAATTAAGAAGCTCAACAACAAAGTAAACAACCCAGTTAACAAATGGGCAAAGGACATAAACAGACATGTTTCAAAAGAGGAAATCCATGGCCAGCGCCACAGCTCACTAGGCTAATCCTCTGCCTGTGGCGCCAGCACACTGTGTTCTAGTCCCGGTTGGGGCGCAGGATTCTGTCCCGGTTGCTCCTCTTCCAGTCCAGCTCTCTGCTGTGGCCCGGGAAGGCAGTGGAGGATGGCCCAAGTCCTTCGGCCCTGCACCCGCATGGGAGAGCAAGAGGAAGCACCTGGCTCCTGGCTTCGGATCAGTGCAGCACGCCAGCCATAGCGGCCATTTGGGGGGTTAAACCAACGGAAGGAAGACCTTTCTCTCTGTCTCTCTCTGTCTAACTCTGTCTGTCAAAAAAAAAAAAAGAGGAAATCCAAATGGGCAACAGGCACATGCAAAAATGCTCAAGATCACTAGCTGTCAGGGAAATGCAAATCAAAACCACAGTGAAGTTTCACTTCACCCCCATTAGAATAGCTTTCATACAGAAATCAAAAAACAACAAATGTTGGTAAGGATGTGGGTGAAAAGGTACCCTAATCCACTGTTGGTGGGAATGTAAACTGGTACAGTCACTATGGAAGACAGTATTATAGATACCTCAGAAATCTGAATATAGACTTAGCATATGACTCAGCCATCCCATTGCTGGGAATTTACCCAAGGGAAATGAAATCAGCATATGAAAGTGTGATCTGTATCCTCATGTTTATTGCTGCTCAATTCACAATACCTAAGATATGGAATGAACCCAAATGCCTGTTAACTGAAGAGTGAATAAAAAAAGATGGGATATTTACACCATGAAATTCTACATAGTGGTTAAAAAAATGAAATCCTGTCATTTGCAACAAAATGGATGAAACTGGAAAATATCATACTTAGTTAAATAAGCCAGTCCCAAAAGGACAAAGACCATATGTGAGCACCTGAAAGGTAATCTACAGAAGTGAAATTGACACTTTGAGATGCTATGACTTTGAAGAGCCCTTGTTTAGACTGTTGAGGAATAGTTTTTTTTTTCATATTACTTGTTGAACTCTTTACTTAGTATAGAGTTCATTGTATGTGTATAAAGTTAATTGAAAATAGATCTTAGTAAAAAATAAGAATGGGAATAGAAGACGGAGAAGGAAAATGGGTATGAGTATGGATGGGAGGGTTGGTATGGTGGGAAGAATCACTATGTTCCTAAAGTTGTGTTTATGAAATGCATGAAGTTTGTATACCTTAAATAAAAGGTTTCTGAAAAAAAATAAAAATAAAAACATTGAAAATAATGATTAGACAGACCCTAGATCTCAACTTGATGACCTAGAAAAGATAGCCTTAATGTATTTATTAAATTTTCTTTTATTTATTTATTTATTTATTTATTTTTTGACAGGCAGAGTGGACAGTGAGGGAGAGATACAGAGAGAAAGGTCTTCCTTTGCCGTTGGTTCATCCCCCAATGGCCTCTGTGGCTGGCACACTGCGGCCAGCGCACCACACTGATCCGAAGCCAGGAGCCAGGTGCTTCTGGTCTCCCATGCGGGTGCAGGGCCCAAGGACCTGGGCCATCCTCCCCTGGACTCCCGGGTCATAGCAGAGAGCTGAACTGGAAGAATAGCAACCAGGACCGAATCCAGTGCCCCGACCGGGACTAGAACCCAGGGTGCCGGCGCTGCAGGCAGAGGATTAGCCTATTGAGCCACGGCACTGGCCCTATTAAATTTTCTATTGAAAAGTATGTATGTGATAAGCATCTATATTTTGACTCATATTTGTATTTTGAAACTATTGTACATTGCAAATATGAAACTAGTTTTTAGAAAATAATATCTATAAGAGAGAATTATACTAAAATGTATCTTTAGTTTTATTTGTTCTATTTCCCTGAGTTTTTTTACATAATATTTACTTAACCAAAGTTACTTTGCCATGAAAATGTATATAAAAAATAAAATTGCTGGGGGGGGGAGATGATTCTGAGAATATGATGGCAGCAACTACATAATTTTTGATCACCTCATAATTACCTATAAAAACAAAACAAGTAGAACAGTAAACAAACAAACAAATGACACAGAGAAAATCTAATACAAAAATATAAACCAGGGGCTGGCACTGTGGCATAGCGGGTAAAGCTGCCACCTCTAGTAACAGCATCCCATATGGGTGTAGGTTTAAGATCCAGCTGCTCCACTTCCAATCCAGCTCTTTGCTATGGCTTGGGAAAGCAGTAGAAGATGGCCCAAGTCCTTGGGCCCCTGCACCCACGTGGGAGACCTGTAGGAAGCTCCTGTCTCCTGGCTTTGAATCAGCACAGCTCTAGCCATTGTAGCCATCTGGGGAGTGAACCAGCGGATGGAAGATCTCTCTCTCTCTCTCTCTCTCTCTCTCTGCCTCTCTCTAACTCTGCCTTTCAAATACACACACACACACACACACCATATATATATATATATATATACACACACACACACACACACCAAGGTATTCCTTGTTCAAGTTGAGAGGGAACAAAAACCACTCACAGGTAATTAGATGGATATGGTATCAGCATCTGTGAAGAGGGAAATGAGAAAGTATCTAACTCGTGTGGGAAATAGAAACACCCTCTCCCGCCCCCGACAGCCAACAGTTATTCACTAGAAATTGCATTAGACCAATTTGAGACCAGTAGCTGAGACTGAAAAGTGTCCAATTTTCAGGTGAATAAAGGGATCTGAAGAAACGATGAAGGGCTTGGAGTTGTCTATGACCTATGGACTCTTCAAAGTAACCATCTGAAACTCCTGTCCGGGGCAGGGCCCCACGATGAGTAAAATCCCAAGGAAAACAGAATCTTCAGGTTAAGCAAGAGAAGCCTCCAGATCAAAGTAGAGTTCAGGAAAAGAAGTAGGAGATGAGCTGTTGTAAGGCAAACATGGCATCCTATGGTGCTGGCCCTGAGGATGCAGGAGGCTGTTATAGCTCCCTGAGCCCCATTCTGACTGTAGTGTTCAGTCAGATATACATACAAGGAGACAGGCAGCAGCTTTAAAAACCTCAGTGAAAAGTGACCAGGCAAGAGCTTTGGCATCAAGAAAATGGAAGGTCTCTATGTGCATTCTGGCAACATCCTTGGAACTCAGCGCCAGTTCCACTGGCACCCAGGTGCCCACGTGGGACTGGGGAAGAAGAAGTGCCTGTGCACGTTGCAGGAGGGGATAGTCTGCTACACCAAGGAGGTCTATATGCCCAGTCCTAGCAACTCAGAGGCCGTGGATCTGGTCACCAGGCTGCCCAGAGGAGCTGTGCTCTGTAAGACAAAATTTTGTCCATGAGGTGCCTGCCAAGCCTGAGGGCACCTTTAAATTGGTAGCTATGCTTTGAAGTCCTGGCTGAGGCCAGTGGACAGAAACTGAAGCTCCAGTGACAGAAGGCGACAACTGAAGTCAACAGTTGGGGTGACTACAAAGTCTCCCTAGAAGAAGGCTGCAGGTTTGTGACTTTGAGAAACCCTTTGGGAGATCTGACCTGGGACCAAGTAAAGTGAGCTGGAGTCAGGGGTCTGCGAGTTCAAAATGAACCCTGATGGAGACACTAAAAAAAAAAAAAAAAAAAAAAAAAAAGAGATGTCAGAGAAAAAAACTACATTTATAGTTATTATATTGTGAAATCATCAGAAGGAACTCTAGAGCTTCTAGAGCTATGAAGTTGGAAAAGTCCTCCTGACACAATCTCTGTTTGAAAATCTCGTAAAAGTAATGGTATATTAACGTGAATAAAGTGAAAATATTATAGTTGAATCCATATAGAAATTCTAAGAAGGAGAGGGAGAGAATGAATGAATATACAGAACAGAATATGAATATACCTAGAGCGGCAAGATGGCGGAATAGGAAGGAGCACATTGATAGTTCAGCAAGACACACAGGTTAATAAAAGTGGAGATACTGCAGGGTCAAGGAAGAGTAGGGGAAGAAACAGCAGCGGAAATTCTTCCGGAACTAGTGATTCACAGTGGACCTGCGTGGAGAGCGTGGGAGCCCAAGTTCGGGACACCAGCGGCAGACTAAACGCACCAGCGCTGGAACGCGAGGTGAGCCGAATCTCAATAGCCTGAGACACCAGCGGGCAAGCAGAAAGAGGAGACTAGAGGGAACGAGGCTTGAAACTCCGTGGGGAAAAGTTCACCAGGCTAACTAGAAGAGAGAGAGGGAAAAAAAAAAAAAAGTAACCGATACGGACACGAGTTTCTCTCCGCTCACCCCTCAAAGGCGAGCAAGACAAAGAGCAGGCGCCATTTTGGACATACGTCATAAGCAGGGCGACCTCAGGTCTGCACAGGCCCTGAGCCTAGCAGAAAAACCTGACTCTGGAGGGAGGGGTGAAATAACAGGAGATTAGGATCTAACTTGGCAATCCAGTGGGAGACTGCAGGAGAATTGGAGCCCACAACGAGGGCAGCAGAGATTCCCTGTGTGGTCCTTGGGAAAGAGCTTCCGATCTCTGGCTCCTGTGGGTATATCATTTACCTGCTAACTACCTCCAATTACATTCAGCTGTGCGGAATTACTTCCCTTTTGAAGCAAAAAAAAAAAGAAAGAGATTTACCACGCCTAACCTGGGAGTGTCATCTTTGACACACCCTTAACCCTGAGGAACCAAACCCAGCTCTCAGTCCACACTTATCTCAAGCCTCTAAGGCTCCACCGAAAGCAGACAGTCCACTTAATATAGAGCCATAGTGTAACAAGAAAAAACACCACAGTGAAGAAACCAAATATCTCCAACATGCCACACAACAAACGCAAAAACCGAGGTAACAAGAACAAGGAAGACACTATGACGCCCCCAAATGAAAAAGACACCCCAATTCAAGATTATGAAGATGATGAGATCGAAGAAATGCAAGATACGGATTTCAAAAAATTGATAAGAACATTAAGAAGTTCTCAAAAACAAATTTTTGAACTACAGAAATCCTTAATGGACAAGATAGAAAATCTCTCTCATGAAAATGAAATATTAAGGAGGAATCAAAATGAAATGAAACAACTAGTAGAACATGAAACTGTGATAGTGACAAAAAACCACACTGAAATGAAGAACTCAATAGATCAAATGACAAACACATTAGAGAGCCTTAAAAACAGAATGGGCAAAGCAGAAGAGAGAATATCAGACTTAGAAGACAGAGAACAGGAAAGGAAACAGGCAAACCAAAGAAAAGAAGAAGAAATTAGAAATCTAAAAAATATTGTCGGGAATCTACAGGATACTATTAAAAAACCTAATATTCGGGTCCTAGGAGTTCCTGAAGGCATGGAGAGGAAGAAAGGATTAGAAGGCATTTTCAGTGAGATACTAGCAGAAAACTTCCCAGGTTTGGAGAAGGACAGAGGCATCTTAGTACAGGAAGCTTATAGAACCCCTAATAAACATGACCAAAAGAGATCCTCACCACGACACATCGTAATCAAACTCACCACAGTGAAACATAAAGAAAAGATTCTAAAAGGTGCAAGAGAGAAACGTCAGATCACTCTCAGAGGATCTCCAATTAGACTCACAGCAGACTTCTCATCAGAAACCCTACAAGCTAGAAGGGAATGGCGAGATATAGCCCAGGTACTAAGAGAGAAAAACTGCCAGCCCAGAATATTATATCCTGCAAAGCTCTCATTTCTGAATGAAGGTGAAATTAAGACTTTCCATAGCAAACAGAAACTGAAAGAATTTGTTGCCACTCATCCTGCCCTGCAAAAGATGCTTAAAGATGTGTTACACACAGAAACACAGAAACATGGTCACCAATATGAAAGAAGGTAAAGGAAGGAAACCTCACAGCAAAAAATCACAGAAAGCAAAATTTCTCTTTGTCATAGAATTAAACTCTGATGCTCTGTTAAAGCAATGTGTTAAAGTAATCTAAAAACAAAAAGCAATTCAAATCAATTGGCAATCTACAAAAAGAGTTAAAGATTTTAAAAGCTATTATTATAATTGCTATATTGGTCTATTATGCTATGTTATATGTGTGTACATATTGTATGTCCACATAGGAAATTTTATTAAGAGTTTTATTTTAAATGGCTTATAGATAAGATTATCCATAAATTTAAGCTGCTAAAATCAATCAAAGATACATTTTAATTCGTGTGACCTGAATCTGTGTATCATATGTTTTAAACTTGTTGGTAGAAAGAAACTAAAAACATTTTAGATGGTTGTGCTTAAGTTTACTGGCTAAACAAACTACACCATGTTAGATATTTAAGAGGTGTTTTCAAATACATGATTCTTAAAATTTATAGAAGGCATTGGACCTTCTGGTAAATGTTTTCTTAAGTTGTAATCTAATGGTTGAAACGGTTTGCTAAGTATTCAGGTAACATTGCTATTGTCAGCAAGCGATCTAGGACTTGCTCCCTCATTTCTCTATTCTAAGCCCAACTTATTCTTTCATTTCTCTATTCTCTTCAAGGTAGGAAACTAATTCTATTATGAAGGAATCTGTAGGACGCACAATTTAATCTTTAGACCTTATAAAAGAGATGTCTAACATTTTTCTGTAATAGCATAGCCAAAATAAGAACTTAAATAATAATCTCATAGCTAGATTCACTTCGCCATCAGCGAAGTATACAGTAAGTAGAAAAAACCTCCCTTTCAGACCAAAGGGAAAGAAAGTTTTAAAGTGAGAATATAATTTTCCTCATGGGCATTGTCTACCTTAGAAAAACTTCTACAGAACATGCCTGTGACTATAGACTTGTAGTTCAGGCCACTGAAGATTAGAGATGGGATACAGGCACTCCCTTGACTTGCATCCTCTGGCCTGCTTTAACACAAACCAGGAGGAAAAGAAAGCTAGGCATCAGAAGCAATGGGTGGCAGGCCTATTAATGGCTGATCTGTACAGTGATCTGCCCTCAAGGAGACCCAACAGGCCAGTCCACTGCAGTGGCTTTCAATGTGGTAAGCATGGGCTTCAGCAGAAGTCAGCTTGTGAAGAGCCCTGGCAGCTCTGCCAAGAGTTGGATCACTGGAAATGGACCTGCCCTGGAGTCGAAGGATGCCCAGGTCAGAGCCACAGATCTTATTGGCTCTAAGCTGAAAAGCCCTTCACTCAGCCCAACTTCCAAAGTGACCACCGCAGCTGAGGGTATGGTCAAGTAGGGTCAGCAACATTGCAGGCAGAACTGTAAATTTCTTGTTAGAGATGCCCCCTGCCTTTACCTGGCCAGCTCTCCTCCCAGGCCAGCCAAGTAATGTAAGTCAACAGAGTGCCTTCCCCTAGGAGGTTCACACCTCCCTTAGGATATACCCCATGTGAAGAGATAGATAGGTCTGGGCCTCTTAACTTACAAGGCCTAAAGCCCACCAGATTATTATCAAGCCCCTTCTATCAGGTTCTATTTGCCTCTCAATCAGAAAACTTAATTGTAGCTTAGACAGCACCTTTTTTAGCTCCTCTAATAATGACTCTGTCCTTTGTTCTAGGCCCTGTCTAGCATACTTGGGCCTCATTCCTTTGTAATCATAACCTCTACTCTACCACCAATGGCTCTACTCCCAACCTGTGTGTACTGATGGTCCTCTTCCCCACTTAATGCTGTATAACTGTTCAAACCTGGTAAATGCCACTCTTAGGATCATTGGTTACTATCCTCACTCTGTCTTTTATGACCTTGTCTAAATATGATCAGAGTCGGCAAACTTGGAAGGCTTCCATAGCCTTGGCAACTCATGACAAGAGCCTAGGGTGGTTACTGGCGCCATAAACTAGAGTGTCAATTTGTTGGGTCAACAACAAGAGCCACTGTGCACTTGCTCCTCATGTGGGATCTCTGTCCTTAATGTGCTGTACATTTTGATTTAATGCTATAACTAGTACTCAAACAGTATGTTTCACTTTGTGTTTCTATGTGGGTGCAAACTGTTGAAATCTTTATACTAAATTGATCTTCTGTATATAAAGAGAATTGAAAATGAATCTTGATGTGAATGGAAGGGGAGAGGGAGCGGGAGAGGGGAGGGTTGTGGGTGGGAGGGAAGTTATGGGAGGGGGAAGTCATTGTAATTCATAAGCTGTACACTGGAAATTTATATTCATTAAATAAAAGTTAAAAAATTAAAAAAAAAAAGAATATGAATATACCGTAAAGAAGTATGCCAGAAAGACATACCTACAAAAGTGTTAAAAATGATAACCTAATTTTCCAAATGAGCTAAAATAAAATGCTTAATAAAACAGAAGAAAATATAAGATGACATAAATGAGACTCTGCTTAGAAAATGACATAAAATAGGCCAGCATTGTGGTGCAGCGAGGTAAGCTACCACCTGTAATGCCAGCATCCCATAGGGACGCTTGTTCAAGACAGGCTGCCCTGTTTTTTATCCAGTGCCCTGCCAGCGTGTCTATGAAGGCAGCAGAAGATGGCCTAAGTATTTGGGCCCCTGCACCCCAATGGGAGACCGCAAGAAGTTCCTGGCTCCTCCTGGCTTCAGCCTGACCAATCCACAGCTATTGTGGCCATTTGGGGAGTGATCCAGCAAATTGAAGAGCTCTCTCTTCTTTGTCTCTGTTTCTCTATGTAACTCTGCCTTTCAAATAAATAAATCTTTTTTTTTAAATACTAAAAATCAAAAGAAAATGACATAATAGAACTCAGGAAAGAATTACAAATTAACAAAAATTATTTGAGAAATCAATTCAAAATCAGAAGAATCATAATAGTGATATTGGAAACAGATGAAGAAAAAGAAATCTTTGTTATTTTTTCAAATATTTCCTGAAGCAGAAATAAGAATCTTGAATTAAGGATTAATTCAGGAAGGTGTTAACATAAACGCCATCATGCTTTGCTAAGCATTTAAGTGATCTGGACACACAGTGTAGCTTTTTCTAAGAAAAATTTAATAAGTGCATTAGTGACCCATGTCAAATAACAGAATTCTTAAAACATCACTGCCATATATATTACTCAATATTTTACAACCAATGTAATGTTCACATAGTGTTTCAAATCCTTACAGGCTCCAAATGGCAGTCTTCAATGTTAGAACAAAAATATAAAATGTTAAATCTATAAGCACTAGAGAAACTCTGATTTTTAAAGAAAAAGCCAAACTCCATAAACAACCTCTGAATTTAAAAAATGATAAAATAGATGGAAGAGAAAGTGACATATGTAAGAGAAAAGCAAGTAAGATCCTATGTACACGTAAGAGGAGTTCCCAAAGCTAAGGGCAAGTACAAATGACAAAATCAATAATTCCAAAACACCATTTTTGAAAAATCAAAACAAAACTGGTAACACACCACGCCCTGAAGAAAAGTCACAGAAAGAAAGCACTAGCGCATATTTTGGTAAACTTACTTGGATGTAAAGAAAAAGTTCTTCAGACACAAAAGAAAAAATACTAAATTTTATATATATATATATGTGAATAAGTAAAATTGTCAGAATTTCCAAACATAAGCCTGATATATCCTATTTCTTCTGCAGAGTATAAGTAAAATTTAAAACAAGTTCATATTCACTCTGGAAAGTAAAGAAAAGCAGGCAGGTTGAGGGAATCTCGAGATGGAGAAATAATCCATACAGTGTGTCACCTGCTTTTCTGTTTTTCTCTTGTCACTTTTATTCATAGGGGGAACATCGTTTTCAAAATAACTCAGTAGCATCTCAGGGAGCTAAAACTGAGAGAAACAGTCTTTTTGGTCAATGCACCATAAAAAGAAAAAAAAGAGTCCCTTGAAGGCTTTAGACAATGGGAGGAGTGGAATTTCATTAAGAGTTTAAGGGAGGATCCTCTAATACTGTGTATGAATCTGTAAAAAGCCCAGAACTATCCCAAAGTTACTTGTGTGTCATACAGAATAAAGACGGCATAGCTAAGGCTTTTTTTTAAACTTTTATTTAATAAATATAAATTTCCAAAGTACAGCTTTTGGATTACAGTGGCTTTTTGCCTCCAAAACTTCCCTCCCACCCGCAACCCTCCCATCTCCCGCTTCCTCTCCCATCCCATTCACATCAAGATTCATTTTCAATTATCTTTATATACAGAAGATCAATTTAGTATATACTAAGTAGAGATTTCAACAGTTATAGCAAAGGCTTTTAATAATTGAACCCAATATTGAAAACACTACCCACAGAAGATGAGAAAGAACTTGGAGTATGTGAAGAACTGGGTTCATTAACTGTTAAAACAAATAAATGCTCACTACAGGATTTTTTAATAAAATTTACATAAAGGAAAATTATTTATTTCGGTGCAGAGTTCCATGAATTTTAACAAATGCGGACAATCAATCGTGTTAACTACCGCTACAATTAAAATACATTCACTACTAAAAAAAAAATTCTTATTCCACACACGGGCTTCTTCCTGGACACCCGCTGCCCTGCTGAACCCCCCGGCTTCCATGGGCAATAATGGGGAGACGGAGGGGCGCCGCGCCTCTGGCATTACTTGTTACTTGAAGAAGCCAGAGCGCCCCGCCCTCCCACCTGCTCTCCCTCGCTCTTCCCAGGCGAGAGCGCCCCGCCGCGCCGCGCCTCACCCCGCCGCTCCGCGCCGCCAGAGGCAAGTCCTCCGGATATGTCAAGACCTCTGATCACTAGATCTCCTGCAAATCCAGTGAACAATCAAGGCGTTCTTACTCCAGCACAGCTCACAACTCGTCCACATCGATGTGGGCGGCCACCCTCAGCAAACACCCCGAATCAAGACTCGGAAGACTTTTCTGTGGTACGGAGCCCATTGTCTTAGACAGTCCCAAACAGCACTATTTCATCGACAGAGATGGACAGATGTTTAGGTATACCTTGAATTTTCTACGAGCTGCAAAACTCCTCGTTCCACATGCTCTCAAAGACTGCACTTTGTTATATGCAGAGGCAAAATATTTTCAGCTGCAGCCCATGTTTCTGGAGATGGAAAGACGGAAGCACGACAGAGAAAATGGTCGTTTTTCATGGCCCTGTGGTGCCTGTGGCCCCTGACCTCGGAGAAAGGATTACGCTCAGCGGGGGCAAGTCTTTGATAGAAGAGGTGTTTCCAGAGGTCAGCGACATAATGTGCAACTCAGTCAACGCAGGCTGGAATCACAACTCCACGCACGTCATCGGGTTTCCACTGAACGGCTTCTGTCACCTCAACTCTGTCCAGGCCCGCAAGAGGTTGCAACAAAGAGGATTTGAAATCGTGGGCTCCTGCGGGAGAGGAGTGGACTCTGTCCCAGTTTAGCAGTGTCCTGCAGCAGGAACTGAGGCGGACCCCCCCACGTGCCTTCCCTCAACCGGATAAAGCAAGAACCCCTGGACTAACGGATCTATTTCTTATGCGAAAAGAGGAAAACACACACATACACACACAAACAAAAACAAACAAACAAACAAACAAAAAAAAAAAAACAGAAAAGGGACCAGGGTCAGCGCTGCCGCTTAGCGGGTTAAACTGCTGCCTGCAGTGCCAGCATCCCATATGGGCACCAGTTCGAGTCCAGGCCAATCCAACTTGTTGTGATGGACTGGAAAAGCAGCAGACAGTGGCTTCTGATAGGCACAGTTCCAGCTGTTTGGGCCATTTGGGAACTGAACCAGTGGATGGAAGATCTCTCTCTCTCTCTGTCTCTATGCCTGCCTCAGCCTCTTTGTAACTCTGCCTTTCAAATAAATAAATTTTTTTTAAAAAAAGAGACAATTATATGCAGTTGGAAAGTGAACTAACCTAAAATTGAATAAAAGACACATTTAGATCCAATTGAGACCACATCTGTATTCATATAGGAAAAACTGAAATAGCAATAACCTTTAGGTGTAAAAAACATAAATATATATATATAGTGTGTACAATATCTATAAAATATATGTATAATATATAAATATTTATATATATTGTGATAGATATATCTATATCTCAAAGGTAGGACATGCAGAGAGACTTTAACACACCTTGTTCTGTTCATTACATATCAAGTGGAGAAAAAACAGTAACAGTATAAGTGAACTAAACAGCATAATCGGTACAATAGATTTAACACATATTTAACTATTAACTCCATTCATAGAAAGTACATTTTTTCTCATGTCTGTGAAACAGTGACAAAACGATCCCTATTTTATCCCACAAAGAAAATCTCAATAACTTTCAAAAAATAAAAATAATACAATGGGAACCAGTGCTGTGGCACAGCTGGTTAGGCCACTGTCTGCAGTGTTGGTATCCCATATGGGATGGCTCCCTGCTGCTCCACTTCCCATCCAGCTCCCTGCTGGTGCTCCTGGGAAAGCAGCAGAAGATGGCTCAAGTAACTTGGGTCCCTGTACCCACAAGGGAGACCCAGATGAAGCTCCTGACTCCTGGCTTCAGCTTGACCCAACTCTGGCTGTTGTGGCCATTTGGGGCTTAAACCTGTAGACAGAGGATCTCTCTCTCTCTCTCTCTCTCTCTCTCTCTCTCTCTCTCTGCATCTCTCTCTCACTCTATCTCTATCTCTATCTCTATCTCTATCTCTATCTCTATCTCTATCTCTCCCTCCCTCTCTCTCTCTGTAATTCTGACTTTCAAATAAATAAATCTTTAAAAAAATACAATGCATTCTTCGATTATAACACAACAAAATTTTAAATGAATAGAGCTCCTAAAATGTTAATGCACCTGGGAAAGCAGTAGAAAATGGTCCAAGTCCTTGGGCCCCTGCCATCCATGTGGGAGACCCAGAAAAAGCTCCTGGCTCTTGGCTTCAGCCTGGCCCAACTCCAGCCATTGCAGCCATTTGGGGAGTGAACCTGCAGATGGAAGATCTCTCTATCTCTCCCTTTCTCTTTCTCTGTAATGTTGCCTTTCAAATAAAAAAAAATGTAAAAAGAAATTTTGCAAAGCTAGAAAAATAACAAAGAAAGCTTAAAAAAAGAAGGAAAATATAACAAATGCAAAAGGAAAAATTGATGAGTTAGCATATAAACTAGTAGAACTAATAAATCCGAAATGTAATTCTTAAAAATAATGAACAAAACACGTTTGTAAAAGGCACAGTTACCCTAATCAAAAATTCAAGGAAGGGGCCTGCATTGTGGTATATTGGGTAAAGGCCTCCACCTGTGAAACCAGCATCTCATATGGGCCCCAGTTTGTGTTCCAGTTGTTCCACTTCTAACCCAACTCCCTGCTAATGGCCTGTGAAAAGCAGTGGAAAATGGCCCAAGTGCCTGGGCCCCTGACACCCACTTGGAAGACCTGGATGAAACGCCTGGCTACTGGCTTCGGCCAGGCCCAGCCCTGGCTGTTGTGGCCATCTGGGGAGTAAGCTAGTAGGTGGAAGATCTCTCTCTCCCTCTCTCTGTAGCTCTTCCTCTCTCTCTCTGTAACTCTGACTTTCAAATGGATAAGTCAATCTTTTAAAAATATTTTTAAAAATTAAAAGAAGCAGCTAAAATACACCAAGTTAAAAATGACAAAAGGGAAATAACTACTAAAATAGATGAATTTTAAAAATTTATTTTTTCTTGAAATCAAAAATATTAATATATCAAAATGAGGGTCATGACAATGATCCTAATGTGGAGAAAGAAGAGTATATAATTATGTAAAGGATATGACTCATTGAAGCAATATTTATAACTATATGCCAAATGATGCAGCATCCACACAATTTTTAGCAGTATACATTTTAACTTTCACAATGAAAGAAAACATATGATATGTATATAGCCTTCTAGGTATGGCTTATTTCATTTAGCATAATGATCTACAGTTCCATCCATTTTGCTGCAAATGTTAGGATTTAAATCACAGGCCTCCTTTGTATAACTCAATGTATATAATTTTGACAATTGGGATAAAATTATTAGGAAAAGCTACAATTTAACCAAATTTACTATAGTGGAGAAAGTCTACATGGACCATTTACTATAAACTACTGAAAGTAGGCATAAAAGTCTGTCCTCTAGGGAAAAAAGAAAAAAAGGGACAATGTTGTAGCACAGCAGCCTATGACACCTGCATCACATAGCAGAGAGTTGGTCCAAATTCTAGCTGCTCCGCTTCTGATCCAGTTTCTTGCTAATGTGCCTGAGAATGTAGTGCTTGATGGCCTGCCACCCACATGGGAGACCTAGATGGAGTTCCTGGCTCCTGGCTTTGGCCTGGCCCAGCCTCAGCAGTTGCAGGTATTTGGGAGTGAACCAGCAAACAGATTTCTCTCTCTCTCTCTCTCTCTCTCTCTCTCTCTCTCTGCCTCTCCCTCCCCTGTTTCTGCAATTCTGCTTTTCAAATAAATAAATAAATAAATCTGTCAAAAAGAAGAAAATAAACAGAAAACAAAACATCCCAGTTATTGCCGGCGCCGTAGCTTAACAGGCTAATCCTCCACCTTGTGGCGCCGGCACACCAGGTTCTAGTCCCGGTTGGGGTGCCGGATTCTATCCCGGTTGCCCCTCTTCCAGGCCAGCTCTCTGCTGTGGCCCGGGAAGGCAGTGGAGGATGGCCCAAGTCCTTGGGCCCTGCACCCGCATGGGAGACCAGGAAAAGCACCTGGCTCCTGGCTTCGGATCAGCACGATGCGCCGACCGCAGTGGCCATTGGAGGGTGAACCAATGGCAAAGGAAGACCTTTCTCTCTGTCTCTCTCTCTCACTATCCACTCTGCCTGTCAAAAAAAAAATTTACTTAAAAAAAAAATCCCAGTTGTTTTACAAGGAAGGGGAGCTCTAGGAATTTCAGTAAGCTTTATAAAATAAGATCAATGCAATTGTAAATTAAACTTTCAGAGCACAAAAAGAAAAGTGCTAAATGTATTTTACAAAGTAAGAAATTTATGATTAAACCTCACAAAGTTGTACCCAAAAAGGAAACAATTGACCAGTCTCATTCCTGAATGTTGATATGGAAATCTTAAACAAAGTATTAACAAATGAAACGCTACAGCCCAGTGAAAAAAAAATACATATCACAATCAAATAGGGTTCATTCCAAGAAAGCAAGGATGGTTAGATATTAGAGGATCTATCAACTAATTATTTATACTATTCATAGAGCTACATAGATAAATCGGAAAATGTCCATATATTCAAAAAGGCTTTTCATAAGTTCTAATACCCAATCATGCTAAAAACACTAAAAATAACAAATATAAACCAGTGGGTATTTTGTTACCATGATACATTTTTAAATGCCTTATGTACATAAGAATTGGAAGAAAAAAATTAAAACTATCTATATTTGTAGAATATGTGCTTGTATATCTGGAAAACCCAATGACCCAATGTAAGAAAACTAGAAAATATGAGTCAACCTAATTAGCAGGTTATAAAATTAACAGAAACATCAATGTGTTTCATATATAATATGGTATTTTGAAAAGCTCATGGGAATGGAATTAAAAGTTTGTTTTGGTACAAAAAAAGAGAAATGTACATGTTTTTTCATGCTGCAATTATGTAACAAAAATCAGAAGATATAATGGAAGACCTTACTTAAAATAACATGAAAGAAAATTAAATATGTTTCTGTTAGTTGTGCTTCTAGATGTATGCACTATGGTGGATTGGTAGTTGTGATGAGGATGGCATACAGCATAGAATGACAACTCTAGGACAGCAGCAGCTAGAGGAAGTGTTTAGCATGAAACGAATGACCTTGGGCCCAATGAGTGCTGGGAACTCTAAACTGGCCTTGGTTACAGGAAGCATTTTATATGGAACACAAGTCCTGAGGCAGCAGTGGCTCTAGGGGGAATGTTATGCGTGTAACATATACGCCTGGCTGAGAGCAACTTGCAGCATAGCGTTACCCAAAAGTGTCACCATGCTGAGCAACCTGTGTTCTGGGTGTTGAGGGGAGACAATGGAAGAAATTTCTCTAAAGTAAACCAATGCTGCAGACTCCAAGTAACTCCCTTAATAGGAATTATGGTAAGTATTGAACCCTGTCATTTAGGGTTGTCAAATTCAACTCTCTATAATGCTCTTCCAGGTCTCTTCGTCTTATAGAATTCCTGTCTCTCCCTTGCTAGGTCTCAGTGACACTCCTCTTGAAATGCAGCTATTTATTTATTTATTTATTTATTTTGGTTCTTCTGTATAGAGGATAAGGCTTCTTTTAAGCTATTTCTAGTCTTTCCCCAAAACTGCATATTTCTAAGCAAAGGATTAATGGAACAGTTTAGTTCTATTAATTCTCTCCATAAAATGTGACAGGAGGAAGGTGCATTGAAGGCGGCATTGTTAAGCAAAAAGGAGGGAAAAATTGAAGATTTTTAATATTTTCAGCCTATCCAAGTTGCAAAAAATGAGAAAGCTTTTCAGAAGAGGATATTAAGAATGTGGCTGAAGAGTCATTTGATAAAAATATCTAGAGTACATTCTGGGACTTCAAAAAAAATGAGATTAAATGAAATAATTCTTCCCAGATTTCTTAGATGCTTCAGTATCAATTGGGACTACAGAATGATTTGAATGCAAATGAGTGCTATTTTGCAGGATATAGGAAGGACTCTAAGGTGATGCATAGATCATCAAGGCCACATCTCAGAAAAGCCTTGGTGGCAGACCTGCCAAGAGCCTTGAGGGATTACCACCAACCAGAAAAGCCTCAGAGGGAGGACTTCAGGCCTAATGACTCGGAAGACAGAAATTTGAACCAAGAAGAATTATTCTTTAGCCTTAAGATCTAGGGGAATTTGTATCATTAAGTTGTGAACTTGATTTGGACATATTACTCTTTCCTTCTTCCTTATTTTTTTCTCCATTTGGAATGTGAATGCCTATGTATTTTATTTTGGAGGCACATAAATTGTCTGATCTTTCAGGTTCATAGATAGGAATTTTTGCCTCAGAATGAATCATACCTCAAGTTTCACCTATATCTGATGTAGATGATATTTAGATGATACTTTGGACTTCACATTCCAGAATTGATGCTGGAATGAGTTAAGAATTCTAGGGTTTTGGGAGTAGAAATAATGTACCTTTTTTGTATATCAGAACTTGGATTTGGGTGGCCAGGGGCAGAATATTATAGGCTGAATTCTGTTCTCCCCAAATTTATATGTTGAATCCCCAAACTCCCAACCTGATATTTGAAGATGAGGTCTTTAGGGAATAATTAAAGTAAGATGAGGTCATTACAACAGGTCCCTCATGAGATAAGTGGTTTTATAAAAAGAAAAAGAGAGGGGCCGGCATTGTGGCATAGCAGGTTAAGTCACTGCCTGCAACACCAGCATCCCAGTATGAGTACCAGGTCCCTGCTAATGCACTTGGAAAAGTAGCAGAAGATGGCCTGAATGCTTGGGTCCCTGCACCCACATGGGAGACCCAAATGGAGTTTCTGGCTCCTGGCCCTGGCTTTAGCCTGACCCAGCACCAGATGTTGTGGTCATCTGAGAAGTGAACCAGTGGATGGAAGATCTCTCTCTCTCTCTCTCTCTCTCTCTCTCTCTCTCTCTCTCTCTTTCTCTCTCTCTGCCTCTCTGTAACTCTGCCTTTCAAATAAACAAATATTTTAAAACAGAAAAGAAGAGGAAAAGAAGATCTCTCTCCCTCTACTGCATGAGAACACAGTAAGAAGGTAGTCGTCTTTGAGCAAGGCAGGAGCCTTCCATAGTAATCAAATTAGCCAGCTCCTTGATTTTGGACTTCTCAGACTCCAGAACTCTGGGAAGTGTCTGTTGTTTATGCCACCCAGTCTAGAGTATTTTATTAGAGCATCCCAAGCACATTAATACAGATAAGAATAGTTGAAATCATATTTTCAATTACCCCTAAGTCACTAATTTAATGCAATCTAAATAAAAATGTCTTATCTTCCCCATGACATTAGACAAGGTAATTAACAAGTTCATATGGAAGGTCAATCAAGTGGAGCTAGGAGACCCCTAAGATGAAAGAGCAACAGGGAGTTGTTGCTGCCAAAGTGTGACACTCTTTCAACTTCTATAATTAAAGAAAAATAGTCCTGGAGCATGAGCAATCAGACCAATTAATAAATCCAATCACGATATCAAAATTTAGTATATGATAAAGGAAATGTCTTAGTTTAGTTCCTCCAGAAAGAGATCCTGAGACAAGGATTAGAGTACAAAAAGTTGACATTTGCAGTGACCCTAAGAAATACAAATTAGAGATTGGAAAGTATAACAGGAAAGGGAAGAAAGCCAATAAAAGTTTGTTATAAAGCAAATTACTTCTGCATGTATTTAGAGCTTACCCCTACTGTGTAATTCTGGGCAGAACATATGCCGCAGGATTATCCCTCCTAAACCTTTTTTTTTCTAATTTACATTTTTTTAATTTTAAGAAGGACTTACTTTGTCAGAAACTACTATTAAGTCATTGATTATAGGTTGTTCCTGTTGGTTGGTACTTCCCAAGTACTTCTAACCTGCCACATGTGGGCAAAGTGAGTTGTTTTTGTTTGTCTGTTTCAGTGAGTTCTCATAGCTAGAACTCAGGCAAAGAAAGTAAGTTGATGGTAATTGCAATTGAAAGGGCGAAGGCTTACAGGCAGAGCACTTGTGACTTCAGCTTCAGATAGCAACTTGAACCAGTAAAGAAACTGTAGACTTCATAACTGGCATGAAGATAACTGGAAAGCCATATGAGGGAAATTAAAAAAATGGATCTATTCTCCAAACTGTACAATAAGGTAAACTATATAAATCAGAGATTTAAATGTAAAACATGAAACCATGTCTATACTGTAAGAAATACAAGAAAATTACATTATATCATGGGAGTGAAGAAAACTTCAAATCTAGAGGCAATAAAAGGAAATTTTTTTTATAAATTTACTTTGTGGGGCTGGTACTGTGGTGCAGTGAGTTAAAGCCCCGGCCTGAAGTGACAGTATCCATACTGGCACCTGTTCAATTCCCAGCTGCTCCACTTCCAAACCAGCTCCCTGCTAATGTGCCTAGGAAAGCAGTGGAGGATGGCCCAAGTTCTTGGGCCCCTGCATCCACCTAGGAGACCCGGAAACAAATCCTGGCTCTTGGCTCTTGGCTCTTGGCTCCTGGCTTTGGCCTGGCCCAGCCCCGGTTGCTGTGGCTATTTGAGGAGTGACCTCAAAGACCTCTCTCTTTCTGTGTGTGTCTCTACCTCTCTATGTAACTCTTTCAAATAAATAAAATACATCTTTTAAAAAAATTATTTTGTGCCTTTAAGTTTACAAAAGATGCTCCATAAGCAAGGAAAAATGGCAAAATTAGAAAAAAATGCACAAGTTATACCACCAATAAAAGTTAAATTCTCATGCATATATATATTTTTAGTAGAGAATAAAAATACTAACTCCCCTAAAAAATGGACTAAATAAATGAACAGTCAGGTCACAGAAAAAAATTGAGAGTAGGGATTCTCAACATTGGAGAAAACAGATACAGATGTAAGATCAAAGAGGTTAATTTAATACTTGTGGTCTGGTATTTGAATTTTAAGTATCGGTATGAACTCATGAAGTATTTTATCTTTAAAATAAACTCCTATCTCTGTCCACTGAAAATACTTAGAAATAATGACCAACCCAGGAACAAGGAGCACCCCTAGTACCCAGACTGTGGTCTTAAAAAACCATTCTTTCAAAAATGAAACAGTATTACTCAGAGAAATTCAAAGTTTGGGGCAGGAAATGTACAAGATGATCCTGGAACATCTTGTCATAACAGAAATAAGGAAACTATTATTAGACTACTGGGGGCTGTGTCAAAAGGACTCGGGAGCTTGAACATGACACCCACAGGTCAAAGAGGGACAATTTGAGCACCCGTAAGGATAATAACTGTCATTGATTGAAACACATCAATCAATTGGATCACAGTGAAAATTTAGAAAAATTAAGTGATCATCATTGGACACTGCTAGAAAACATGTTGGTAAAAGAAAGTTCACGGCCGGCACCGCAGCTCACTAGGCTAATCCTCCGCCTGCAGCACCAGTACCCTGGGTTCTAGTCCCGGTCGGGGCACCGGATTCTGTCCCGGTTGCTCCTCTTCCAGGCCAGCTCTCTGCTGTGGCCCAGGAAGGCAGTGGAAGATGGCCCAAGTGCTTGGGCCCTGCACCCACATGGGAGACCAGGAGGAAGCACCTGGCTCCTGGCTTCAGACTGATGCAATTCCAGCCGTGGCGGCCACTTGGGGAGTGAACCAACCAAAGGAAGACTTTTCTCTGTCTCTCTCTCTCACTGTCTAACTCTGCCTGTCAAAAAAAAAAGAAAGAAAGAAAGAAAGAAAGAAAGAAAAAAGAAAGTTCACAAAAAGAATCAAAAGTTTTTAAACAGAAAGAATTAAGATTTTCTGATTCTCTTGCATAAAATATATCTCATATAATAGATGAAGTAAAGTAGTCCATGTAATAAATTGAGAATGTTACAATTAGAAAATTACCATTTGACAACCCTTATTAATTAATGGATCTAGACATTTAGCATCAGTGGCTGCCAACATCCCAAAAAGACATAACCAGACACATAATGTTCCTGATGGAAGAATGTAATACTACCTAAAAATTATTCCTGCCACTCCCAGAAAAAAAAAAAAGCTCAAACCTGAATCTGATCAAAGCTTTGGATTCAGTTACTTATTTACTGGTAATGCAGAAGTTAGAGGAACATATTAAATGACATCTCTGAGATGCAATCATCAAAACCTTGTGAAATTCTATGAGACAAACGACCTAGTTTCTTCCATAGGTATATCATAAAAGGGAATAAAAGAAATGGAGCAGAAACTACCAATTAAAGGAGACAAGAAACATATCAGTCAATCCCAAAGTATGGACCTTATTTGGATCCCAATTCATATAAAAAACTTCTAAAGGTATATTAGATATTTACAGTACAGTCAGAAATCTGACAGTGGGTCTTTGATAATTTTAAGGATTTATTAATTTTTAAAGTATAGTAATGGTACTTTAGTATGCCATGGTTCTTATCTCTCAGAAACAATGAACTGTTTACATGTTATATATAATTCCAAGGTTTGCTTCAAAATAATCAGATTGGTAAGGAGGTAGGAAACCGCTAAAACTAAAGCTTATAGTGCATGAAGTGAACCACTGTCTTACCAGTTCCTTCAACTTATTAAATGCTTTATCTTTGTTCTGAGGCTAATATGAATAATGACTCTGATCAATTCAGCTATTCCTCTTCCTCAGTTCTCCCCTTAAAGCCACTGGAGGAACTCAAATATGAAAATTAGTGCTACCACAAACACTCATAGCCCTTAAAATTAAACTCCACTATCCTATTTATATATTTATCACTCTCTCATTTCCTGCAGTGTTTTTCTAATTATTTGCTACAACCTTTCATCAGTTCATTCAGTCTCATGTAATTAATTTCTATCCCATTGGAGCTTGGCTTAGCAGTCTCATAAACCCACATGCTTCTCAACTAAGAAGTTCTTGAAATCTTGACTCAGCCCATTAGTATGGTTTTTGAGTTGCTTATGGAATAGCCTCAGAGGTCCTCAAGAGTTATTTTGAAATGTCAACACTTCGAATTACCTGGTAGAGCCCTTTTCCACAGGGCTCTTAGACAGTTCTTGGTTGAACACAAAAATTCTGGACTGTAGCTAATCACAGAATCTTTAAGAAAGCATCAGAGTAAAATAAAAACTAGCTGTAAACTGCAGTAGCTAAAAAATGGCTTTGGATAATTTATTACCAATGATTTTCAAAAGTCAGAGATCTGATGAAGTTTATAACAAGGATAATGAATATGACAAGGCAATTTGGTTGTTTCTATACACGCAAATTAAGATAATGAAGTTAATCCAACAATTTTTAGATAAAATATCTATAAGAATATGTCTATTTTTAAGAATACAGAGAAATTTACATCTGATTATAAAAATGGATAAACATAACTTTTCAGAGTTTTTTACTTTTTTATTTATGTAAATGAAACAAATATCACATATTTCATTTATATATAGTTTTAAGAGCAAAAATTTGAGATATATTATAATCCTAATATATAATATAAAACAGATCATGAATATGCCAAACATAACAACAATATATGTATGTTATTAAGTAGAGCTTCAGTAGCCAAGAATAGCACTTAAATATATGAAATTTATTAAAGCTCTATAAATAAGTGATGTCAACACTAGTTGAAAACCACTGGCCTAGAAGATTTTAGATTAACATTTAAGAAGTAAAGTTGAGCCCAAGTAAACATTTTTAATAATAATCTATACTGTTGTTGCCTAATATTGGAAAAAAGTATCCTCAGGACTCTGATAAATATAATAAAACTCAACAGAACTTTTAAATACTATTTTAGAATTTTCCCAGAGATTAAAATGTATTATCAAAAATGAAGGCATTGACAAATCACCAGGGACTTCCCATGAAGCACATGGCTTCTAAAATACTAGAGTAATAATATTTTACCCATACAAATTTAATATAAGGAAACAATTTTTTATTTGACAACTCTTCCCATGCAACTCATCAATAATAACATATCAAATAGATTTATTTCTAGCCCTTCTCTTTTTATAAAATGAAAAATGCAGATCCTTTGTGAGCTTGCCCTCTGGGAAATCTCAATGGTAATTTTAGATACAAAATATATCAGTACTTTATTTTAGTTTATTTTACTTTTAGGATTCAATTTTTTGAAGGCAATATCAAAAGTTAAGATGGATCATGGGTACTTGAGAAATGATACATGTCTTTCCTTTTGAAAGCAGCAATAGCAGATGCAAAAATAAAAACAGAAGATAACATGATTGCAAAGAATTCTTAGCTCTCTCCTATGAGGGAACTTTGATCTTTTTAAATAACCAAGGATGTTATAAAGGCAACATAAAGCACAGAAAATTCTTCTGGTAGGACATGAAATCTTTGTTATCTGGAACAATTACAGAGAATAAAACAAAGCTCTTCATATTGTAGATTATATGTAATAAATATGAGGTTACCTTAAAAAGTTATGGAAAATGTGTATCATGGTCTGCATGATATGCATGGGGTCTTGCTTATATAACCCCAGAATAGGCGTGTATAATTATTCTTAAGGTAGCACATTCCATTCTTACCGTCAAATTAGTAAGATTTTATCTTTGTGTATCAAAATAAACTTAACTTTTAATTCCATATTTCCATGAACATTTGCAAAGACACTTGTAGTAAGCCAAGGAAATGAGCCAATCAAAATTGAGAAAAAATTTGCCATAACAGTAATATATTCCATAGCTTTTCAGACACAGGCAGTATAAATCAAGGCAAACAAAAGTTGCTTTCCAAATTTCAACTTTCATTATTTTTTTTAGTCTTTTTTTAAAGATTACTTTATTTGAAAGGCAGAAATACAGAGAGAGAAGGAGGGAGAGAAAGAGAGATATCTTCCATACATTGGTTCACCCCACAAATGGCTGCAATAGCAAGGGCTGGGCCAAACCAAAGCCAGGAACCAAGAGTTTCTTCCGGGTCTCCCTCGTGGGTGCAGGGACACAAGCACTTGGGCATCTTCCACTGCTTTCCCAGGTGCATTAGCAGGGAGCTGGATTGGAAGTGGAGCAGCTGGGACTTGAACTGGCACCCATATAGGATGTTGGGACAACAGGTGGAGGCTTAGCTTTCTATGCCACAGAACTGCTACCTTTTTGTAGTCTTATACTTTATCCTGGGGGTTTGAGAAGTTAGGACTGCTTTTATAATGTTATCAAGATGTTATTATTATGCAGGGCCCAATGCTATGGCACAGTAGGTTAAGCCACTGTTTGCAATGTCAGCATCCCATATCAGTGCCAGTTCAAGTCATGGCTGCACTGCTTCTGATTCAGCTTCCAGCTAACATGATTGGGGAGGCAGCAGAAGATGGCATAAGTACTTGAGTCCCTGCTACTCTTCTGGCTTTGGTCTGGACCAGATCTGGCTATGGTAACCATTTGGAGAACGGACCAATGGATGGAAGAGCCCTCTCTCTCTCTCTTTCTCTCTGTCAGCCTGCCTCTCCAATAAATAAATGAATCTTTAAAAAAAAAAGTTAGTAGTATGCAATACTAATGATGAATTCATCATTAGTATCTTCAAATGAATCAATATAGAAGTTTTAATATTTTTTTAATTTCAATTTTTATTGTTATATGCCCCACCAAAGAAAAGCTCCTGGGAGTCCTCAATATGTTTGAAGTGTATAAGGAGGCTTAGTGACAAAAAACAAAACAAAAGAAAGAAACAAAAGAAAAGCCTTCTGAGAATCGCGGCTTCAGGATAAAACTACTCTTCTTTGAGAAATAGAAGCATGCCTGCAGTTATACTTCTCTGAAACTATTGTTGTATAGTCTCAAAGAGTTAAATTAATTATAAATTTTAACCAAAGTAACTTCCAATTCACAAAGAAAACCCAAGGGTGGGTAATTGAGAATTGCCTGCCACACACACACACACACAAGTATTTAGCAGACTATAAGAGCTCATAAATATACAAAGGATAACTTTTTACAGCCATGAGCACTCCATATACAACCATTCAATGTGGCAAAATGAATATATTTATCATGACCTAAAGATATAACTACAAATATAAAAGAAGCACAAGTATATAATGCAAATTTATGCTTAGTAACCACTGAGTCATTTTACTTAAAAATGATGTGTACATCCAATGGATTCATTAATTAACTCAATATTAGGCCAAGATTTTAAGTTACCTAAAGATCTTGAAAATTATATTTGGGGGCGGTGCTGTGGCATAGTGGGTAAAGCTACCACCTGCAGTGCCAACATCCCATATGGGCACCAGTTCAAATCCTGGCTGCTCCACTTCCAATCCAGCTTTCTGCTGTGGCCTGGGAAAGCAGTAGAAGATGGCCCAAGTCCTTGGACCCCTGCACCCACAGGAGAGACCCGGAAGAAGCTCCTGGTTCCTGGCTTCTGATCAGCCCAACTCTGACGATTGCGGCCATTTGGGGAGTGAACCAGCAGATGGAAGACTCTGTCTCTCTACCTCTGCCTCTGTAACTTTGCCTTTCAAATAAATAAATAAACCTTTAAAAATTATATTCAAGGTGACTTACAGCAAAGTATACTGTTGAAGGGGCCAGCGTTGAGGTGTAAAGGGTGGGCCTGCAGTGCCAGCATCTGATATGGGCACCTGTTCTAGTCCTGGCTGCTCCATTTCCTATCCAGCTCTCTGCTATAGCCTGGGAAAGCAGTAGAAGATAGCCCAAGTGCTTGGGCCCCTGCACCCATGTGGGAGACCTAGAAGAAGCTCCTGGCTCCTGGCTTTGGATTGGCACAGCTCCTGCCATTGTGGCCAACTGGGGAGTGAACCAGCAGATGGAAGACCTCTCTCTCTCTCTCTGCCTCTCCTTCTCTCTCTGTGTAACCATGACTTTCAAATAAATAAATAAATCTTTTTAAAAAGTATACTATTGAAATACAGTTAATCACAACATTGATCTACCTGATTAAGTGAAAATTTACATTTTTCATAATGTTAAACGTGGAGTAGAAGTAATGCTAGCTTAATTGATCAGTAAATCTGTATAAAGATAGCAAAATGTATTCAAGTAGAATAAAAATATATGTTTATATTAAATGTAATACTAATAAGTCAGAGAATAAGATATGGCTATTTTTATAAAGCCAAAATTATTGAACTGCTCTCATTTTAGAGTTTGGATTTGTAAAGTATTTCTAAGTTGGTTTCTTTGAAAATGCTATTTTCATTGAAAGCATTCAATACACAATCACCTTAATTTCTCAGATTTTTAAGAATATTCAATTTATACAAGTATCTATTCATCACTATAAGCCACATAGATAAGAGGTCCTTTAATTTATGATATAAATTATTTTAAGATGAAAATTAGTTGCTTTTATTTATTGTGTTAGACACAATATAATTTATTAACACTGGGAGTAGAAAAACATCACACACTCACAAAATGAGATGTCAAGTTCTTTATGAATCATAGACACATAGATATGAAGACACAAAGAGGGTTTATAACTTCATTGCTAAAATTTCAGCCATGGATCAAAAATAAAGAAACTAAAAAATTCACCAGTCTAGATATCAAATAGCTGACTTCATTCCTGGTGAGTATAAAAATCTGAATTATTAGAGCTCAAAGTAGACAACTAACACACAAACAAATAAAAACCTAACAAATAATATTTTCTTTTGTCTCTCATTCAACAGAGAATAGATGTCCGCAAACCGTTAATCCACTTATAGAGATCATTGATCAGAACTTAAAACCAAATGTGGTCACATTATCAAACCAAATTCCCAATAACTGCTCTTTGTACCAATGTTAAATAACAGTCTTAACAGAATTAAAAACCAAAAGCAAAACACAAAATTGATAGAGAGGAAAACTAAAATTAGGGAAATGGAGTCAGCAGTGTTATAGTGCCAACTTAGAGTCACCTCTTAGAGCCAAGACTGTTTGGGCTTAAACCACTCATAAGCTGTACTTCTCTGCTTGAAGAGTTTACCTGACAGTTCATGAATTCATTGAGTATCTCAGTGGAAAACTGTTACACTTTTTTCAAAAAGAAAAGCAAAATAATGATTCTCATAAAGATAAAATAAAGAACACATGTTACAGATTGTACTTACTCATGAGGGGAAAAGACAGGTTTGACTACTTGTTTGAAAATGACTATCCGGCCAGTGCTGTGGCACAGTGGGTTAAGCCACTGCCTGCAGTGCCCGCATTGCATATAGGCACCGGTTTGAGTCCTGGCTGCTCCACTTCTGATAGAGCTCTCTACTAATGCGCTTGGGAAGCAGCAGAAGATGGCCCAAGTGGTTGGGTCCCTGCATCTATGTGGGACACCTGGAAGAAGCTCTGGGATCCTGGCTTCGACGTGGCCCAGATCCATCTTTGGGGAGTGAACTAACAGATGGAAGATCCTATCCTCTCTGTGTGTCTCTCCCTCTTCCTATAATTCTGACATATAAATAAATAAATCTTAAAAAAAAAACTCTGAAAAATAAACTAAGTTTATAGACCAGGAAAACTTCAATGACTGTGCAAATAGCGGCAAAATTGATTTTTCCAGAGCAATGGGGGCCAGAAAAGGGCTTCTACTGGATAAGATAAAATGTGCAAGTCCATCAACAAGAATTATTTTCCATTGCTATTAGTTATTTACAATGTATAGAGTTGTAAAGTACCTCCTAGAATCAGATAATCCAGAAGAGAGTTTTACAGAGTCTAGATAATGCAGTTTTCACTGAAGACCATTTATTTCCCTACAGAATGTTGTCTCTAGATCCTGTCAAACACATTTAAATATCTGCTATCACTGCTTAGTAGCTGTACTACCTAAAGCAAGCCGATAACCATTCTCTCCCTGAGTTTTTTCATCCATAAAACAGTATACCTTTCTCTTGAGATTGTAAAGGTTTAGGGAAATATGCATATGAAAAATTCCCACTATATAATAAGTGTTAAATATTAAATTAGTCATACATCAATGACTTTTGAATCCAGCTGCATTCTTTTTCTCTGAAATTTTTGTCATAATCTCATAATATTGTATCATGAGAGGCAATGAGACATACTGCGAAGAGTACAGATTTTAGTCTTAAAATAGATCTAAGTTTATTTCCAGGTTCAAATACTTGTCAACCATGTAACCTTTGGCCAGAGATTTAATCTGCTGATTCTCAGTTCCCTCAGATGTAAAATAAGATAATAGTTCTCATAAGATTGCTGGAAGAATAAAATAAGACATCTAGCAAGAGTAAGAAGTTCTGGAGCTTGCTTGTACAATAGGGTGATAACAGATAATTTTGCTTTACAATATATTTCTCTATTAAAAAAAAAAAAACTAGAAGGGGCCTACGATGTGGCACAGTAGGTTAAAAGACCAGGCCTTCAGCACCTGCATCCCATATGGGCACTGGGTTTGAGTTCTGGCTGCTCCATGTCCGTGTTAATGCATCTGGGAAAGCAGCAGAGGATGGTCCAAGTCCTTGGGCCCCTGCAACCACATGGGAGACCTGAAAGAAGCTTCTGGCTCCTGGCTTCAGATGGGCTCAGCTCCAGCCATTGTTGCGGCCATTTGGGGAGTGAACCAGTGGATATAATACCTCTCTCTCTCTCTCTGCCTTTATCTCACTCTGTAACTCTGTCTTTCAAATAAATAAAATAAATCTTTAAAAAAAAAAAAAACTAGAAGGGGCCTACGATGTGGCACAGTAGGTTAAAAGACCAGGCCTTCAGCACCTGCATCCCATATGGGCACTGGGTTTGAGTTCTGGCTGCTCCATGTCCGTGTTAATGCATCTGGGAAAGCAGCAGAGGATGGTCCAAGTCCTTGGGCCCCCGCATCCACATGGGAGACCCGGAAGAAGCTCCTGGCTCCTGGCTTCAGATCGGCGCAGCTCTGTCTGTTGCAGCCATTTGGGGAATGAACCAACGGAAGGAAGAGCTTTCTCTCTGTCTCTCCCTCTGTCTGTAACACTACCTGTCAAATAAATAAATAAACTCTTTAAAAAAAAACAAAACTAGGAGACAGGATTTGGGATGTTTTCGTTTTTAAAAAAAGATTTATTTATGTATTTGAAAGTCAGAGTTACACAGAGAGAGGAGAGGCAGAGAGAGAGAGGTCTTCCATCCACTGGTTCACTCTCCAATTGGCTGCAATGGCCGGAACTGCGCCGATCCGAAGCCAGGAGCCAGGAGTTTCTTCCGGGTCTCCCACGTAGGTGCAGGGGCCCAAGGACTTGGGCCATCTTCTACTGCTTTCCCAGGCCATAGCAGAGAGCTGGATCGGAAGTGGAGCAGCCGGGACTAGAACTGGCAGCCATATGGGATGCTGGCGCTTCAAGCCAGGGTGTTAACCCACTGTGCCACAACGCCGGGGCCCTGGGATGTTTTCAACATAAACAAATGTTAAATGTTGGAAAATATAAATATATTTGCCCTGATTAGGAATTGCACAACGTATACATGTACCAAAACATCACATAGTATGCTGCAAACATTTTTATATCTCTTAATTTTTTAAAAAAATCAAAAAGACAACAAAGAAATGTATATGGTTCATCTTAAATGCTCAGTGTATGGCAGCTCTCATTTTATTACTGTTGTTGTTACTGTTATTTAAACATCCATGTGGGGCCGGCGCTGTGGTTTAGCAGGTAAAGCTGCCACCTGCAGTGCCAGTATCCTATATGGATGCCGGTTCTAGTCCCGGCTGCTCCACTTCCAATCCAGCTCTCTGCTATGGCCTCAGAAAGCAGTAGATGATGGCTCAAGTCCTTGGGTCCCTGCACCTATGTGGGAGACCCAGAAGAAGCTCCTGGATCCTGGCTCCACATTGGCCCAGCTCTGGCCATTACGGCCACTGGGGAGTGAATCAGCAAATGGAAGGTCTCTCTCTCTCTCTCTCTCTCTCTCTCTCTCTCCCTCTCTCCTTCTCTCCCTCTCTCCCCCTCCCTCTCTCTGTCCTTCTCCCTCTTTCCCTCCCTCTCCCTCTCTGCCTCGGCCTCTCTGTGACTCTGCCTTTCAAACAAATACATATAAAAAAAACTCCATGCAAGTGACCCACCTACAAACTTTCCAACTACAGGACCTTTGCCATTCCATCTGACACATTTCACCCAGGTTGTAATGCTGTGAATTTTATAACTGCTCAAATTCAGAAAAATCTTGACTATTTCACTACAGCCACAACCTCCTTTTCTATTAGTTATCTTATGATCATACTTCCTGTAAAATTGCTTTTTTAACTCAGAGGCCTCGATTTCTTTCATTATCTTTGCAACTATAAGTAGTAATACGATTTTTCTTTCTTCCTAAATTATGTTGGGCCCCATGAACTATCATTGAATTATTATTTCTCAATTCTCTTGTATATATTTTCATGTCTTTACTTTATCTCAGAGATTATCCACTCAACATGCAAACTTATTCTCCTTAGAAATTCTTCCCACTTTCTATATCTTAAACTGATGCTTTCATGTAAAAAACATTTCTGGGGCTAGTGCTGTGGCATAGTAAGTTAAGCTGTCACCTGCGGCAATAGCATACCATATGGGTGATACCAGTTCAAGTCCTGGGTGCTCCTCTTCGATCCAGCTCTCTGCTAATGGCCTGGGAAAGTAGTAGAAGATGGCTGAAGTCCTTGGGCCCCTGCACCCACCTGGGAGACATGGAAAAATCTCCTGGCTCCTGGCTTCAGATCGTCCCAGCTCTGGCCATTGCAGCCATTTGGGGAGTGAACAAGCAAATGGAAGACCTTTGTTTCTGTCTCTCCGTCTCTCTGTAACTCTACCTCTCAAAAAAATAAATAAAATATTTTAAAAATATTCTTAAATGTATCTTGTTTTCATTCTTACATGTATCATTTTCAGTTTCCTAGAGTTTCTTATGTTTTCCACTCCAATGTAAATCTGACAATGTTATTCCCCAGAGAAAAAATGTTCAATGACTTCAACCACTTGGAAAATTCTTTAAATGTGGACTTCTGGAATGCAACAGGCATACTCTTGGGCTCTGCAAACTATTTAAGGGATTTTTATAAGAAAAATAAAACACAAATTTTTTTTTACTTTATAATACTAGGAAAATCACTGTCCACACTTGTGCTTATTATCAAGTTGCTACCATGTAGTACTACTTCATTGCTTTATGACAAAGATTTAACTTTGTGGTAAGTGAAGAGGCACAGCAGAGAAGATAGTATAACAATTTCCACTTAACCAATTTTCCTAATTAATTGATGATTCCCCACTCTATAAAATATTAAAATAATATGAAGACATGCAGATCTTGGTTATTCTCTGAAACAGGAAGGCTGAATAGAACTTTCTGTAATGATGAGAATGTTTCAACTTACTATGTGCAATACAGAAGCCCCTAGCCTGGGTTGGACATTGGGGACAATGAGTTAAATTACCACTTGTGACAGCAGAGCGCATGCTTTGAATCCAGCTACTTTGCCTTTCATATCCAACTTCTTGCTAATGCACGTGGGAGGCAACAGATGATGAGCCAAGTACTGGATCCCTGCCACCCTCTGGGGAAATTCAAATGGAGTTTCTGGCTCCTGACATCAGCCTGGTCTAGCCAAGGCTGCCGTAGGCATTTAGGGAATGAACCAGCAAATGAAATATCTTCTTCTCTCTTTCTCTCCCTCACTCATCTTCCATTGCTTTCCCAGGTGTATTAGTAGGAAGCTGGATCAGAAGTGAAGCAACAGAGCTGGAGCCAGTACTTTGATATGGGATGTTTGCCTTGCAAATGGTGACTTAACCTGCTGAACTAGGACATGATCGCCATGGTTGTTGGATACTTGAGATGTGGCTAGTTTGATTAATTAAATTTTAATTAAATTTAAGCTTACATTGCCTTATATTGCTAATAATTACCTTATTTTACAACATAGCTCTAGAATATTTGAGTATGTCTAGTCTCACCAGTTGAGTTGTATGCTTACTAAGGCTCAACAGTACTGTAAATACATTTGTATCAGTTTTACTTATTGCAAAATATACAATTTATATATAATATATAAATATATATAATTACACAATTTACTTAAATATCATGTAAACTGATGAAATTAATGCAAGAAGAATTATATATGTGTAAATGAAGATACCTTCTTTTCATTATTTCCCACTCTAACTCAGTTTTGCTTCGAATTCACCAACTATCTGTTAAACTCTTTACAAAATGCTTTATATAAGAGTTTCTAGTGCAGTTTAGAGAAAAATAATGGAAGAATTGGAATGTTTATACATATAACAAAATATGCAAGCTGAATTCAAATGGATCTTTGCTGAGGTAGTCAGTTGAATATCTAATTTCTTTTTTGTTTTTTTTTTTGTAGGATTTATTTATTTATTTGAAAGGAGGAGTTATAGAGAGACATGGAGAGACATAGAGAGAGAGAGAGATCTTCAATGTGCTTGTTCCTTCCCCAAATGGCCATAATGGCCGGAGTTGAGCCAATCTGAAGCTAGGAGCCAGGAGCTTCTTCTGGGTCTCCCACATGGGTATAAGGGCCCAAGCACTTGGGCCATCTTCCACTGCTTTCCCAGGCCATTAGCAAGGAGCTGCATGTGAAATGGAGCAGCCAGGACTCGCACTGGCACCCATATGGGATTCTGGTAACACAGGCGGAGTCTTAACCTACTATTGCATACTGCCAGCCCCATCCAGCTTAAATTCAATAAAATTGAATCATAAGTCACATAAGTCACATGTTGCATTTTATCCGGTTTGTTATTTTGTTGGTATGTAACAAAGTTTTTTGGTTTAGTAGTAGTTTGACTAGCATGTTCAGTGAGTATAATTCATAATAGAATCAAAACATAAGACTTACTATTTTGTTTCTCACTATCCATTCAATATTTATTATTGAAGGCAATCTTCCTCCTGTTTTAAAAATACTTCAGGAGGCTCCACACTTTTTAACCATCCTTAGGTAATAGAAAGTACAGTGGGGGGCCGCGTTGTGGTGCAGCAGGTTAAAGCCCCAGCCTAAGCACCGGCATCCCATATGGGTGCCAGTTCAAGTCCTGGCTGCTCCTCTTCCGATCCAGCTTTCTGCTATGGCCTGAGAAAGCAGTAGAAGATGGCCCAAATCCTTGGGCCCCTGCACCCGTGTGGCAGACTTGGAAGAAGCCCATGGCTTCAGATCAGCTCAGCTCTGGCCATTGCAGTCATTTGAGGAGTGAACCAATGGAATGGAAGACCTCTCTTTCTCCGACTCTACCTCTCTCTGTAACTGTCTCCCAAATAAATAAAATAAATCTTTAAAAAAATAAAATAAAGTATAGTGGAACTTCAAATCATAAATGCAGCTCATTGAAATTGAGTTATTCAATTCGACTCTTCCTCATCTTGAGCTTACTTCAAAGCTATAAGCTTTCAATGGGAAGGAAGTGAGGTTGATTTATTTTTTATTTCTCTGCTATGTATTTATGCTCTACCTTTACCTCCTACAGTGTCCATTCCCTATTGCTAACAAATTTCTGAGTGCTTCAGGCTTAGAGGCTTTGGGAGAAAGGAAAAGGTATGAGAATAAGAAAGTTGCTCTTGCACTGATCCTGTCCTAGACTGCCTTTGTATTCTCAGCTCCAATTGATACTTAAAGCTAACGCTTTCTCATCTAGGCTTTCTTGGGTTCTTTAGAACATCTCTCCTGCAATCTATTTACTGAATATTAGCCATAACTAACTTTTTCATATGAATGTGACATTCACTTCTAGGTCTCATGACTGTCCCCCTGGGCAACCCTATTGGAGATCCCAATATTACCTCCTGCAAACTCTTCTATGTGACCCACATCTGATCCACAGAAAATGCTCATGGATCATTTGCCTAATTCCAATACTTTCACCTCTAACCTGCCTCTGTAGCCTGCTCTAGCTATCTCAGGTGTAAGCCAAGTTCAGGTCCTCTGTGTTCTCCAAACTGTAGGCAAAATATTTCAAGCTCCCTAAATTGTTCCTATGGAAGTCCTATCACTTAAGCTTTAAGGGAAGAGGGAGAGCCTTCCTAACCCTCTTCCTTTAAGGGCACTCATGATAGTGCAAAATCTCTCTAAAATTAGATTTTATAATTTTTTCTTCACCTCTTTCTCCTTTTACAATCTTTGAAGAGTCAAGAGATTGAAGAGTTGAGAACATTGAGTTTAAAAATTTGCACATTGGGGTTGACATTGTGGCATAGTAGGTTAAGCCTCCACCTGCGGCACTGGCATCCCATATGGGCACCAGTTCCAGTCCTGGCTGCTCCACTTCTCATCCAGCTTCCTGCTAATGGCTTGGGAAAGTAGTGGAAGATGACTCAAGTTCTTGGGCCCCTGCACCCATGTGGGAGACCCAGAAGAAATGCAAGATTATTGTTTTTTTTTCAAATCTATCAAAATCTCTAAATTGATCCAATGATGTTTTCACTGCCTATCCACTCCCTAACGTTCTTACTTTCTTCTTCCCCAGGTGGATTCCGTAGTCCATCTTAAGAATCACTCTCATGCATACACTCCTTGGCTTCACTTTTCTATCATACTGTCCTAGAAAAACACCAAATATAGTTACAACTCACCCCACCCATTGCCACCTATTTTAACCTAAACTAAGCAGCAGGATGTAACTGAAAAACAACACAGAACTATGCTGACTGCACTAACTTTAAAATTAGAGCCATTGTCAATCCTGGAAATTTTATTACATTTATCTTACTATTTTTTTTATTCTCTGCACTTCAAGATAAATATTTTGCATCTTCTCATCTGTCCTTAAAATTCCAACACTTCTCTCATGTGTTCACCCTTGCTGATTGTCTTGTATTCTCTTTAATTGCTAAGATTGAAGTAAACAGAGAACAATGTCATTTTCACAAAATGAAATTCACCAAACTATCTGTGCATGTATCCATATACATCAACTTTTAGATTTCTCTACTTCCTAGTTGTCTGACACTGGGAAAATCACAACATCTCCGGGCCTCAGTGTTCTCATATGAAAAATAGAATAACAATATTTTCTCTCATAGGGCTGTGATGAGGCTTAAATGAGTTCATAATACTTACAATTTTTCTGGGCCATACTTAGAATAAATGCTAGGGTTATTTTTATTAAAATTCCTGCTCCTTCCTAAGGCTAATGTTCTGTTTGACTCCAGATTTATATCCCTATGCCGTCTCAAGGATTTTCACCTCGCAATTGCATACTATATTTCTTATGTCATCCATTTGGTCATCTCTGTTGACCATCCCTATTATCATACAGACATGCTGTAGTATTTCTCACCTTGAAAACTGCTCTAATTTCCATGTCACTCTTCAGCTAATCATCGTATTCCTCTTCTCTGCTTAAGAAGAAAACTAACTACTTTCTCCCCCACAAAAATGAATAATAAACTACATTTTGACCAAAACAATGAAAATGGGAGCAACAGAGAATAGAAAGAAGGAATAAAAAAATCCAATAGAGCACAAAAGCTCAGGATGGCTACATAGAGAAAGAAAGGAAACATCTTGCCTCCACTACTCCATCCCCCCAAGCAGGATCAGCTCAGAATCAGGAGATACTTCTCCCTGTGGGGAGAAGGTAAGCACAAGCATTGCAACAGATCCCATCACTACTCCAGATACCTGTAGTCTTTGCTACTGGAACCCCCTGAATTTCTCACAGGCTCTGAGCCCAGCTAAGGGAGCTTCCTGGAATCCATACATTGAGATAGCCCCAGAGAAGACACCGGCACCTTTTGTGGACCCTGTGGTCCATGCTGCCACTACTCTGCACCACCTTGCAATGAGAATCACTGCTAGAATGCATCCTGCTCCATGAAGGAGTAGCGATTTTATCCCCTCAATCCCTGAGGCTCAGCCACCGCTGCATCATGCCCACTCAGTAGCACACCACCCCTGAATAGAGCTGTTGCTATGCTCTATTACTGTAAAGCTACCTCATCTTTCAAATCCTACTCTCTGGTCCACTCCCCTCTTAAGGCTAAGCTGAAGAAGCACTCTACCCCCAGGGATTGTGGGCCTTGAATTGACAGAGCAGTTGTAACCCTGGTGACACAGCCAAAGCATCACCATCAGAAGTTCTCAGGCTCCAGCACACTGGAGCAATTGCATTCTCCAACGCAGAAGAGGCACAGTGTGCCCCAGGACCTCGGGACTCCTGCTATCATGAGCAGTTGTACACCCCTCAATGCTACAAGGAAAGCTGTGTGTTGCCCCCGGGGGCCTCAGGCCTCCAGCATACTGGCGCTTTCTGGAGCTGACCAGATGTGGTGCCATGTATCCCAAAGAAACAGAGCCTTGGCTGACCTGTGCCACTCTGTTCTTCAGGCCAAAGAGTTAGAAGACCCTGCATACCCACACCTGAACTATCCTTTCTGGTCTAAGCTGCCGAGGCACTCCACCTCTCTCTGAGGAGTGTGATCATTGCTAAGTTGGCCCCTATAAACCAGGGCCCAAACCACAATGGCAGGTTGCCATTTCTGGGTCTTTACTTCTGCTGCACCTAACCTACAGAGTCTGGACTACTGTTGTGTCCCATCATTCCACAGTCCACAGTACCTCATCCCCTAAACCCCAAAGCATCTGTTGTGCCTCTTGTTTCTGGCCCTGAATTATAACTGTCATCTGACCCTTGGGGCATAAACCTCTGGAATAGTCCTTCCCAGAGGCGTGCCAAGACTGTAATCTGCCCACTAGGGCCAGAACAACAGCCACATCTCAGCCTCCTGGGCCAAAGCTACTGCAGTATGCCTCAGAGCAACAGGCCCTGATCAGGGAGAAAACTGCATCCACTCTTGCCTTCAAGAGGGAACCTGCACTTTGAGTTCCAGGGTTGATAGTAGTTTTCTAAAACCCTGAACTCAGAAAGCTGGCTCCACAGCCACACCAAGAACCTACCCCTAGATCCCAGTGACTCTATGGCTGCCATGTGAGCCATGTCAGATGCGATACCAAAAGAGATCTGCTCCACTATGACTCCTCACTGAGAAGAAGGCAGGGAAAAAGGATCCCTAAAGCCCTTTCCTTAATAACTTATGATGCCACCATCACTACCACAAACTCCTGCATCCTGGACCACCATGATCATTAACTTTGATCACTATTGAAGAAGCTGCATGTAGACTACACCACTGCACCTCCATGAGACTCCATCCTATATACCCTGGTTCTATATATGCTCTCTATATAGAATATACCCTGCCCAACACCCTCAGGCCAACCTGCAGGTCAAAATCTTCCCCTATGAAAGTCACTCTAAAGTTTAGAAGAGGTGACTGTCCAATCAAATGTGTAGACATCAATGCAAGGACACAAGAAATGTAAGACAGCAAAGAGATGGGACTGGGGTTGTGGTATATCAGGTTAAGCTGTCTCCTGCAACACTGGCATCCCATATGAACACCAGTTTGAGTCCTGACTGTTCCACTACCTATCCAGCTCCCTGCTAATATTCCTAAGAAAGTAGCAGGAGATGGCTCAAGTGCTTGGACTCTTACACCTATGTGGGAGACCTGTATGGAGTTCCAGGCTCCTGGCTTCGGCCTGGCCCAGCAGTGGCCCTTGTAACCAATTGAGGATGAACTGGATAGACGGTCTCTCTCTCTCTCCCTCTCTCACTCTCTCCCTCTCTCTCTCTCTAACTCTTCCTTTCAAATAAATAAATAAATCTTAAAAAGAAGAAAGCAAAGAAACAATATGACATCACAAAAGTACAAAATTTATTAACTGACCCCAAATAAATGGAAATGTATAAATTGCCTGAAAGGGCATTCAAAACAATGATCTTAAGGAATCTCAGTGAGCAAGAGATACAAAAATACAATTCAGTGAAATCAGAAAAATAATTCTTGATCTAAATGAGAAATTCAGCAGAGATCAATTTCATTAAAAAGAAGAAAGCAAATCTAAGGCTGAAGAATTCAACCAATGAATGACACATGACATTTATTTTGGCATGACACTTTGTTTCATTCTTTTAAGTCCCAAAGTCATAAGTTAACGGTACTAAGAGAAAGACAACTTCAGCCAATTATGATGCTTAGAGGTGGGGTATTTGGGAAATGATTGGATTGGACTGAGTCATTAGTATGGGACCTCTACAATTAAACCATGGTAGCTTTATAAGAGACTGCACGGACACAGACAGTTACACACAAGCTCTCTTGCCAGGTGGTATTCTTTTTTTAAAAAAAATTATTTATTTATTTGAAAGTCAGAGTTACACAGAGAGAGGAGAGGCAGAGAGAGAGATAAGTCTTCCAACCACTGGTTCACTCTCCAATTGGCCACAACAGCCAGAGCTGCGCTGATCCAAATCCAGGAGCTAGGAGCCAGGAGCTTCTTCCAGGTCTTCCACATGGGTGCAGGGGCCCAAGGCCATAGCAGAGAGCAGGATTGTAAGAGGAGCAGCTGGGACTCGAACTGATACCCATATGGGATGACGGCACTGCAGGCAGCAGCTTTACCGGCTACACCACAGTGCCGGCCCTACCATGTGGTATTCTACGCTGCCTTAGGACTCTGGCAGCTGGGAAGCCTCACCAAAAGCCAAACCAATGGGACCTAGTCAATCTTGGACTATAGGACACTAAAACTGTGAGTCAACATAAGTATTTTTCCCTTTATAAAGTTAGGTTGCCTTAGGCATTTTGTTATAGTGATGAAAAGTTGGCTAACACGATTATGGCAGTTTTAGTTATAAGATATTCATCAAAATTATTCAAAACAGGGGATGGTGCTGTGATGTGGCAGGTAAAGTCACTGCCTACAGGACCAGCATTCCATATAAGTGCTGGCTTGAGTCCTGGCCACTCCACTTCCAATTCAACTCCCTGTTAGTGCACCTGGGAAAGCAGTGGAAGATGGGCCAAGTCCTTGGGCCCCTGCACCCACGTGGGAATCCTGGGAGAAGCTACTGCCTCCTGGCTTCTGCCTGGCCCAGTTCTGGTTGTGGCAGCCATTTGAGGAGTGAACCAGCAGGTGTAACATCTCTCTCTCTCTTTCTCTCTCTCTCCCCCCTCTGCCTCTGCCTCTACCTCTGCCTCTCCTTTTCTGTAACTCTGACTTTCAAATAAATAAATAAAACTTTAAACATATATTTGTACTGATTTTATTAGAAATTATTCTCCAAATATAAACATGAAATTTAATATTTCTCATACATGACTCTCAGGCCTTTGAAAATACCTTGGTAGATACCCAAAGAGTACAAAAGTCCTATAGTTTGAAAAATAATGGAATAATGGTCACAGCTCCTTTAGTCAGAAAATGACAGTTTCATATTTCAGCTCCACTACTTACTAGCTATGTGACTTCCAACTCACTTGACTTTTTGATCAATTTAAACATAACGTGGAAGTAATTATGATCATTATGGCATATACTTTATAAGGTAGTCATGTGGACTACGTGAGATAACTTATATAAAGGGCTCAGCATCTAGTAAATGTTTAGTAAATGCCATCTGTCATTTTCACTCTTGTTTTATCTAATGTATCTCTCTTTCTTCTTCTCCCCCTCCCCTCCCAAAACTATCTATATAAAGGAATAAAATTTTATCTCTTAACCTTTTGGGGAGATGGCAGTGCTTTTGAGAATCTAATGAAAGATAGACAAGCTTTGTTCTAAATAATGCATAATGGCACAAAATTTGCATAATGATTGTCGTGATCCTGAATCCCTAAGAATTATCCATAACTCCTTACAGGACAGTAGCTTTCAAACATTTTCTGACTCAACTCTACTAGGAAATAAATTTTAAATCATGACCCACAGGAACCTATTTTACTTAAAGTTATACATCTAAGCAATGACAGAAATCCAGCAGTCAAACTTTCAGCATCAGGGATGTGAGCTAAGAAATAACTGAGACTTGGCCATGGGAGATTGGGACACAAAGGAAACTGAATTATCAAGGTCAGAGTGACACCTTCAGGAGACATAAGGAGAAATGTAACTAGTTACTGTCATAGACTTCCTTATTTTCAACCATCATTTATTTGAGACTGTCCTGGAATTTTGGACTGAACTAAATTCAGTTTATTCACAGATCAACATTTAGTAATGAATATTGAGGAAAATGTGGGAACTGGGAAATCAGGCGTGCTATTTAATTGTGTATTTGACAAAGTATTAATGCTTTTTATTTGTTCATTATTTAAAAGTTTTTAAACTCATTAACATACAAAGAAAATTAGAGGGTTTCAGAATGCCACTCTTCAGGGATAAACAAAGTTAACATTTTAGTCTATGTTTTCCACTTTTGCTTGTATGTATAAATATTTTCAAATCATATAGTTTCAAAAGTGAAATTTATGTTCACCTTTTAGTCATAAGAACATGAGCTAAGGTTAATACAAACTGCCCAATATAGTTTTTCTAAGGGAAAAGGAGAGCATGTGAATCTTCCTGACTAGTGATTTGAAATCAATTCAGTGGAAGATAAAAACCACTGTAACAATAATTGAATTTATTTTAATTTATCCCCACATTATTTTGAAGATAAATAACCATAGAATAGTTAATACCTGAGGAATCATTCAGATTATCTCCAAGACAGTTACTAAGTGATATTAATTGCAAATATTAATATTTCCACCTTTTTCATATTTTCACTATTAACACCATACTAGTTTTCTAATGTTACTTTGGTCCAACACAGATCTAACCCAAAAACCTATTGAAGAAAAAATGGAAAGTACAGATGAGGCTAGAAGCTGAATTTATTTTTTAAACATTTATTTATTTATTTGATTCTTTTTTTTTTTTTTTTGACAGGCAGAGTGGACAGTGAGAGAGAGAGACAGAGACATAGGTCTTCCTTTTGCCGTTGGTTCATCCTCCAATGGCCACCGCGGCTGGCGCGATGCGGCCGGCGCACCGCGCTGATCCGATGGCAGGAGCCAGGTGCTTCTCCTGGTCTCCCATGGGGTGCAGGGCCCAAGCACTTGGGCCATCCTCCACTGCCTTCCCGGGCCACAGCAGAGAGCTGGCCTGGAAGAGGAGTAACCGGGACAGAATCCGGCGCCCCGACCGGGGCCAGAACCCGGTGTGCCGGCGCCGCAAGGCGGAGAATTAGCCTAGTGAGCCACGGCGCCGCTTATTTATTTGAAAGTCAGAGTTACACAGAGAGAGGAGAGGCAGAGAGAGAGAGAGAGAGAGAGAGAGAGAGAGAGAGAGAGGTCTTCCATCCAATGGTTCACTCCCCAATTGGCTGCAATGGCCGGAACTGTGCCAATCCGAGGCCAGGAGTCAGGAACTTTTTCCAGGTCTCCCACGTGGGTGTAGGGGCCCAAGGACTTGGGCCATCTTCTGCTTTCCCAGGCCATAGCAGAGAGCCAGATCGGAAGAGGAGCAGCCGGCACTAGAACCAGCACCCATATGGGATGCCTGTACTTCAGGCAAGGGCGTTAACCCGCTGAGCCACAGCACTGGCCCCTAGAAGCTGAATTTCATAGAACTGGTGGGACAAGTATCTTTATTATCTGCAAATCAACCCACATCTGATGGCAATGATGCTAATATGTATCTCAATTGCTAGAGCATAGACTCTTAGTAAATTGAGTCAGATTAATAGGTTGTTCCTTCAGTTGAATAGAAGAGAAAAAATGCTGAATGGCAGTACAGCAATATGTGCACTTAAGAGATTTAAGTACACTAAATGAAATTCAAAGGGGTTTTAAAATGAGATATCCTAAATAATTTGTTTTTTTATTTATTTATTTTTAAATTTTTTGACAGGCAGAGTGGATAGTGAGAGAGAGAGAGACAGAGAGAAAGGTCTTCCTTTGCCGTTGGTTCACCCTCCAATGGCCACCGCGGCTGGCGCGATGCGGCCGGCGCACCGCGCTGATCCGATGGCAGGAGCCAGGTGCTTCTCCTGGTCTCCCATGGGGTGCAGGGCCCAAGCACTTGGGCCATCCTCCACTGCCTTCCCGGGCCACAGCAGAGAGCTGGCCTGGAAGAGGGGCAACCGGGATAGAATCCGGCGCCCCAACCGGGACTAGAACCCGGTGTGCCGGCGCCGCAAGGCGGAGGATTAACCTAGTAAGCCGCAGCGCCTAAATAATTTGTTGACATACAAGAATGTAAATGCTTACATCAACTTTTAAGTTTGAAAATTTGAGAAAGCAAGAATATATAAAAATCATCTATATAAAATTATTTAATTTTGATGTGATTCTCATCCCTCATAAGAAACAAGTGCAGCAGGAAGAGTTTAGTCAAAGTGTACAAAGATTCACTTATGTAAAAATAAATAAGTGGTAGAAATCTACTGAACACCATAGTGCCTGTAATTAACAATATTGTGTCATATGGTTAACATATAATAATATGTTAATAATACACAATAATCATAGTGAATAAAGAAGTCAGGAAAAATTTTCGGAGGTGATGTGTATGTTTATAGCACAGACTGCGATGATGGTTTCAAAAGCATATAATTATCCCCAAAGTTATCAAGCTATATACATTAAATATGTACAGGCTTTTTATGTCAAATAAATTTGTGTGAAAAAAATGCAAACTAATATCATCATGACTGTCTTTTGTACATTCTACAAGGTAGAATGTGGTCACATGCAAGGGGAGGATAAGCCAAGAAAAACCTTATACAATAACTTCAGAATATGTTAAAACTATAGAGTAACTACTTCAAATTAGTGAGCTGATAACTTAAATGAAAATGATTACAACTTTAAAACAATTCTACTTCTTACTGTTCAAATATTATACGGTATAATGAGAGAAACAACACTGGACTGTAAGTCAGGAGTCCTAAATTCTAGTGCTAGTTCTGGCTGCAGGGAGTTTATGACCTCTATCAAGTTATCTATCCCTTTGATTCTGGGTTTCTTTATCTGCAAACCAAAGGATTACAAAATACTAAATGTACGAGGCTTTCTCTGTAGCCCCTTCTAACTCTATGAAAACTTAATATCTGTTACTTTAAATATATATATATATATATATATATATATATTGTGTAGATCATGGAATAATAGTAAGTGTATGTGCCCACCAAACACTTATGATATTCTTGAATTTTACTCTTCTAAATTCATCCACCCTCCAATCTTGCTGCTCTAGCTTCAAGTGATCACATGATCAATAGCCATGATTTCATAATGGTATTATTTTATTTCCTGACAAGCCTTTTAGCTTCTATAGCAAAAATTTATGCCCCTTGTTTTATAGTAGGGTTCTAAATGATGGGGAGGGTACATAGTTACATAAGCAAATTTTCCATCACACAGAAGCAGCTATACTTTGTAATACAGACAGCAGCTTTTTCTTTATTGATGTGTGGATACATACAAAATATGTAGCTAAGTAATTTTCTCACTAAACTATCTGATAATGATTTACTGCAAGCTTGCCTATAAATTTCCTGATTTTCAGAAAAACTAAGTAAATTGCCTTGTAATTTTCTGCATTGTGCCATTAATTCTGAGGCAAGGGTTTTTAGAGAAGAGGTTTGTACAGTAATGCAATGAAATGGATTATGTGGCCCTTAACACCACTTGCAATGTGGAAATACATTATAGAATGGTTTGCAAAATATATGTATCAGTTGAAAAATAAATTTCTAATGGAAGACAGAATCATAACCTTAATTTCAGAAAGATGACATAATCAACTCTTCATTATTTATATTGCTACAATGTTTCTACTCAACATTGCAATGTATTTTGACTCCTAAGGTAATACAGTTATAGCTGGTGGGAGTGAAAATTTCTTTTACATATGTATGTGGTGTTTTTCCTCAATTTTACAAAAGGTTAGGATCATTGTATAGATTCATTGTATGGTTTATTATTCTCATATAATAATGTATTAATAGACATCTTTCAATTCACTCAAACTGAATATATTATACCACCAATTTATTCTTTTTAACCATCGCATTATATTTCATGGTACTCTATACTATTCCATACTAATCTACATACTTTACTGTATTTCAATGCTCGCTTCAGCAGCACATATACTAAAATTGCAACTGTATTTCATTCATTTTCTTCTGTTAATTGACAGTCCAACGTTTCCATTTCTTTCTCATATACACATACTACAAACAGTACTCCATTACACATCCTTGAATGTATATTTGGGGACTTCTATTTCCATAGGATATTATATCCAAGATGATATTGCTGGGTCAAAGTACATGAAAATTTCTAAATTATCATGTATATAGTGAGATTACATCCAAAGAAAGAATATTACAGCAATTTTAACTCCAATCAGCATTGTATGAGAGGGTGTTTTTTCACATGCTTGCAACTCCTATGTATTATCAATTTCATTATATATTTCAGTTCAATGGATGAAAATCACGTGTTTGCTGCTTTTATTTTTATTTCATTCACTACCTGTGACATTGTACATCTCTACATATATTAATTGAATTATATTTCCTCTTCTATGGATTGCCTGTTCATATTCTTTTAAATTGACACAATTATAAACATGTATTTACATGGTACAATGTTATGCTTTGATACATGTATATATTTTGTAATGATCTATTTAGGGTAAATCAGCACTATCATCATTTCAAACATTTATCATGTCTTTGTGATGGAAGCATCAAATATCTCCTCCTCGCTATTTCAAAATATACAATACATTATTGTTAACTCTAGTCACTCTACAATAGAATGTGACAACTTGTTCCTCCAATCTAACTGTAATATTGTACCCATGAACAAACCTCTCCCTATTTCCTCTATTTTCTGCACTCCCTCAATTTCAATAAGATTGAATTTTTAGAGGCAACATATGAAGATCATGTTGTAGCAGTCCTACGTCTACCTTATTTCACTCAACATAATGTCTTCCAACTTCATTCATGTTGTTAAAATGACAGGATTTCAAATATTCTATGGCTGAGTATTATTCCATGATGTATATATACTACATTTTCTTTAAAAAATGTTTTTGTTTATTTGAGAGGCAGAAAAACAGAGAAAGGGCACAACAGGATAAACCGCATGGGCATCCCATATCGAGGTCCTATTTCGAGGTCCAGCTACTTCATTTCTAATCCAGCTTCCTTCTAATACACCTGAAAAGGTAGTTGAAGAGTACTTAGGCTCCTACCACCCATGTGGGATACCTGGATGGAGTTCCTGGCTCCTGGCTTTGGCCTGACCCAGACCTGGATCCCTCCTCTTTCCCTGTCATTCTGCCTTTCAAATACATAAATAAGTATAATAATAATAGTAATAATAATAAGAGGAGAGAGAGGGAGAGAGCAAGCACTCCCATAATTATGTCACACCCCAGATGCTCACAATGGCCTGGAGTAGGTCAGCTAAAGCCGGGAGCTGGAAACTCAATTCAGGTCTCTGACATGGGTGGCAATGATCCAATTACCTGAACCATCACTGCTGCCTCCCAGAGTCTGCATTAATTGGAAGCCAGAGACAAGAGCCAGAACCAGGCATTGAAATGATGTACTCTGACCTAGGACACAAATGTTTTAATAGGCATCTTAACCACTAGCTAAATACTCAGTCCAACTGCAAGACTTCTGATGAATTATTTTTATGATCTCTACCTCTGGATTCTTCTTTCATATTATGAATTATCTTCCTAATGTCATGAGTTGTTGCTCTGTGTTCTGTATCACATTAACTTTCTGTAGAATTATTCTTTGGGGTAATTAGGCAATTCATTAATTTCCATCTTTGTGGTCTGCTGCTAGAGAGTTATTTTATTCCTTTGGAGACATCATGTTGCCTTATTTCTCCATGCTTTTTGTGCCCCTTTGTTGGTTTTTGTTCATCGGGTGGATCAGTTGCTCCTACCAGTTTTATAGGGTGACATTCATAGTAAAAGACTCTTTTGGCATTGTGTCTTAGGAAGTTGGTTGGATATGCTGCGGTGGCTTTTGTTCTAAGTAGATGCTCTCATGTAGTGTCCATGAACCTTCATTAGGTGTAATCAACATTAGTGATGTCTGCAAGTGTCTCAGTTGTCTAGGCTGCAGGAGTTGTGGGATTGCACTGCCAGCTGGGATGCAACTCCCTTAGACATGCATGTTCACTGGCAGCTCAGAGTGCAATGCACACAGCTGTGGGTATGGGACTCCCACCAGTTTCTGTGGGTTGTGTGAGTGTGAGGTCAACCCTATGGATCCAGATGGATGCAAGTCAGTGTACCCAGTAGCACAGTGATGTGCCTGTCTATATCTAAGGCCTGCACAAGGGCTGGGTCAAAAAAGTCTGCCCAGATAGCATATCTGTTAGTGTTTGAGAACTGCACAAGTAACTTCACAGAGCCATGGAGGAACTGATCTGCTCAGAGAGGTTTGCTCAGCTAATTCCAGGGGTCAAAGCATGGTAGGTGAGGTCTAGTATTTGCTTCTCAGGGTCTTAGTGGGCCAAGCTTCTGAGTAAGAGCAGTCTAACTGGTTTTCGAGGTCACAAGAGAATGGACAGGGTTTCCTAGTCTTCTCATGGAACTTGGCAGGCCTCAAAAAAAGGCTACTCAGTTGTTTCCTGGGGTTGTAGGTAGGTGGGCAGGGCTATTCATCTGCTTCTCTGGGCCTCAGTGAGTCAATCTTCTTAGGGATGGTTCTCTTATTGTCTCCCTAGTCCAAGGGTGCATAGGTGGGCAAAAAGAGGGTGGCCAGGGCCACCCAGCTGGGTTTTTTTTTTATTGCTTTCACAAGCTGAGCTACAGAAGGCATGCTGCCCAAGTTCTTACTGGGGCTTTGGGAGGATCGACAGAGCCTTCTGATTGATACACAGGGATGAAGCTGCTAGAAGGTGTTTCACAATACTCCAGTGGTTGGCACCTCATAATGGCTTTATTGGGGCCTGCATTGTGGTGCAGTGGGTTAAGCCACTGTCTGCGACACCAGTATCCCATATAAGCACTGGTTCGAGTCCCAGCTGCTCCACTTTTGATCTAGCTCCCAGCTAATGTGCCTGGGAAATCAGCAGAAGGTGGCTCAAGTCCTTGTTCCCTGTCATCCATGTGGGAGGCCTGGGTGGAGATCCAAGCTTCTGCCTTCAACCTGACCCAGGGTAGGCTGCTGCAGCCGTCTGGAGAGTGAACCAACACTCAGAAGATCTCTCTGTCCATGTAATTCTGCCTGTCACATAAGTAAATAAATCTTTAAAACATGGCTCTATGTAGCAACATCCTGCATAGGGGAGGCTACAGCACAGGCTGGGCTCTTTCTTCTCAGCCATGCAGGGTTGTGGTAACTCAGCAGCTTCCCAAATCGGACTCATGGTCCGTGAAGGCCCCAGGGCTCTCCAGTAGTAAATGGAAGTGTATATGGCATGAATGGAGACTGCCAGGGTCCTCCCACTTGTCTTTTTTTATTTATTTACTTGAAAGATAGAGAGAGATCTTTCATTCGCTGGTGCACTCCCCAAATGGCTCCAACAGCTAGGGCTGGGCCAGGCCAAAGCCAGGAGCCAGGAGCTTCTTGCAGGTTGCCCACATGGGTACAGAGGCCTAAATACTTGGGCCATCTGCTGCTTTCCCAGACACATTACCAGGGAGCTATATTGGAAGTGGAGCAGCGGGGACTCGAACTGGCACCCATATGGGATGTGAGCACTGTGGGCAGCAGCTTTACCTGCAGCGCCACAGCACCAGCACCTCCCTCTCCGCTTATCTTTTTCGTACTGGTAAAGTCTCTCTTAGTTCATGGTTGATCCTGAAAGATGTAACAACAGATGCCATGTTCTCAGTTCCCTTCTTTATAAAGCCATCATGTATGTCCTTGCTCTTCAGTGGTTTATCCTTTGCTCACTTTCCTGTCCGACTACCCAGTGGATGGGGTCTTCTTCATACTGTACTGTTCGAGGATGTAGAAGGGATGCTGAAGGCATGTATGTGTGTCTTTCTGCCTCTCAAAAAGGAATAAATAATTGTTGGAGAATTGGCATAAAGTGCATTGATTATAATTTGTAATTAATAATTTCAAATATTGTAATACTTGAAATTTTCTGTGGCAGTAAGTGTTAAGTATTCTCCTTACCAAAAAACTGAGATAACTACGTGTGGTGATGAATATGTTAATGATGTTTATGGGGTAATTGTTTTATTTTTTTTAAATTGAGGAGCATTTATTGAAGAAAATTTGTGGCTTCCTTCTCTCCCCCTCCAGCAAATGCAAGAAATTTATTAATATAAATTACATATATAAATATATGAGCACATAATTATACTCAAAACAAATAATACCAAAATCAAGCAGACTAAAAATTCATCAATTATCAAGGTTAAATACAGCATGGATTGCTGCTCTGTAACTTTGCAATGAAAAGAATGAAATTAATTATTTATTATACCTATTCAAACTATCTTTCAGGGTACTCAAATGGCCTTAATAATGAGTACTATTAATATTCTGTCACCCTTGCCACCAAATTTTAACTTTTAAAATTTTGTAAACCATAAAATATTGTCATAATCAAACTATCCTTATCATTGAATCTATTTTCATTCACTGTTAATGTTTCTGCTACATTTATGCTCTTTAGGTTATAAGAGACAGAGACAGACATAAGAATAACAAGGAGGGTGTAGAAAGGAGAGCTGACACTGCGGTGTAGTGGGCTAAGCCTCCACCTGCAGTACAGGCATTCATATGGGCACGGGTTCGAGTTCCAATTGGTCCACTTTCAATCCAGCTCTCTGCTTGTGGCCTAGGAAAGCAGTGGAGGATGGCCCAAGTGCTTTGGTCCCTACACCCATGTGGGAGACCTAGAGGAAGCTTCTGGCTCCTGGCTTTGGCTTGGCACAGCTCCAGCTGTTGTGGCCATTTGGGCAGTGAACCAGCCAGTGGAAGACCTTTCTCTCTGTCTCCCTCTTTATGTCTGTAAAATGCTTCTCAAATAAATAAATAAATAAAATCTTGGGAAAAAAAAAAGAATGACACAGAGCAAGAGAAAGACAGAGATAGAAAGACTATCTTCTCAGCACCTGACTACATTATCCCTTCGCATTCCAGTGCTGGTGTGTTGATTCTGCCGCTGGTGTCCCGAACTGTTGGCTCCCATGCTCTCCACGCAGGTCCACTGTGAATCACTAGTTCCAGAAGAGTTTCCTCTGCTGTTTCTTCCCCTACTCTTCCTTGAACCTGCAGTATCTCCACTTTTATTAAACTGTCTCTTCCCAGACTATCAGTGTGCTCCCTTCCTATTCCGCCACCTTGCCGCTCTCTTGAAAAAGTCAGGGTAATTGTTTTATAATGCATACATCAAAGCATGAAAATATCATGCTGTATCTATTAAAATATACAATTCTTTGTCAATTACAATCTCAAAACCTTGGGAAAAATATAAAATGATGGCATTTGACTAATAGACCTTGATTTTGTCTTGCTTCATCTACTTTTGCCTTTCCACAGTGAGAATGTTCTTTGCCTTGTACCTAGAGAAACACTATGACAGGAAATAGCTTTGTAAACTCAATTCTATCATCCAACAGAGCTTAGATCATGCTAATGTACTCAGAGTAAGGTCCTACTGGCCTAGCTTCAAGTTCTATAAATGTTCTCTTAGGTTCTCCTTTGTTTCTGGATTTACTATTTTGCACTCTGGTGTGAGGTCTTTAGTATTTACATGTTCCCCTGAGTACCAAGGCCCCATTTGAGAAGCAGGGAGAAAACAGCATATTCATGGGCTAGAAAGGAGTGATGAGGCAGATGAAAAAGTGTTATTAAGGGTAGTGTTGCCAGGATGGTACAACCGACTGGATTTCTCAGAAGTGTCTTCAAATCTGAAAATCTAGGTAAAAATGGAGCTGAAATGAGTAAATAAAAAAAAATCAGATCAAGATAAGGCAAGGTCTGAGCATGAGCTGCTATTCTGTTTAAACAAGCCATTAGGCTGGGATTTACCTGATGTCTTCCTCTACATTTTTGTCTGATTATCCTGTGCAGCTCACTATTATCTTTTTGTAGGAGTAGTGCATTGAAAATGTTGGCATCATGTCTAGATCCTGTCTGGATATTACTTCCAACACATTTTTCTTTCTTCTCTCCCCAACTCCAACCATCAATACTCATATCAAGGAAGCCTGCTGTGTGCAGACTAGTCTTTCAATGCCAACTGCACCCTCAATAGGCAACTGACTTAAAATTATTACTAGGAATTAGTCAGTACTATACTCTGCACAGAAGACCAGCCTTCTGGGAGAGAATGGCTTACATAATACCCTGTAAACATTCCTGTTTCTTTTGAGTACCTTAAATAAACTGATCAAGTGCCTTTTTCGGAGCCAACTCAGCAAGTTGGGTAGTTCTTCCAGCCCAAACAATTCCAGCTTCCACTGTGTTCCTGGCTTCAGGCAATCTCCCACAGGAACCCATAAGGGTATCAAATCTGAATGCATTAAGATTTTAAATCTTCTCTATTATGGTGTGAGCATTACTATGGCAGAATGGGAAATGATAATGAATACAAAAAATATTTAATTAAAATATCTTAATTATCTGACAAATATTTTAATATATCTTGTCATTTGCAACAACATGGATGAAACTGGATATCATTATATTAAGTGAAATCATTCAAGCACAGAAAGTCAAGTAGTGCATAATTTCACTCATATGGAATCTAAAGAAGTTGATCTCATAGAATTTGAGAGTTGAATAGTGATTACTATAGGTGAGGAGTATGGCGGGAGGGAAGGATGGGAAAAGACTGATCAAAGAGTATCAAGTTTTAGTTAGGAGAAAGTTTTAGTGTTCTGTTGCATAATGCAGAGACTCTAGATAATGCTAATGAACTGCATGTATATATATATTTTAAAGCCAGAAGAAAGGACTTTGAATGTTCTTCCTATAAAGCAATGGCAAATGTTAGAGTAGATATATTTACCCTAATTTTATATTATCCAATGTATACTTGTATCAAAACATCACTTAGTAACTATAAACATGCATAATTTTTATGCATCAGTTAGTATTTGTTTAAAAGTATTCAAAATATGGGCCAGCGCTGAGGTGTAGTAGGCTAAGCCTCTGCCTGCAGCACCAGCATCCCATATGGGCACCAGTTCGTGTCCCAGCTGCTCCTCTTCTGATCCAGCTCTCTACTATGGCCTGAGAAAGCAGCAGAGGTTGGCCCAAGTGCATGGACCCCTGTGTCCATGTGGGAGACCTAGAAGCAGCTCCTGGCTCTTGGCTTCAGATCGACCCAGCTCTGGCTGTTTTAGCCCATTTGAGGAATGAATCATCGGATGGATGACCTCTCTCTCTCTCTCTCTCTCTCTCTCTGTAACTCTGCCTCTCTCTATAACTCTGTCTCTCAAATAAATGAATTAAATCTTTTTTTAAAAAGTGTTCAAAATAAAGATAAATAGGTTACAATTTTGGCTAATTTTTGAAATAGCTAGTATCTTGTATCAGTGTATTGTGCGTGTGTGTGTGTGTGTATTCATAGGCAAAAATGATGCAAATGTCATTAGCACAATAACAGTATGATGCCATGCAATAGGCACTAGCTTTCAAAACAAAAAGTCTACATTCTAGTCATGATCTAGAGTCTTAAAGCAAATTACTTCATCTTTCTTGTATTTAAGCTTCTTCATATGGAAATGAGGAGAATGGACTAGATTACCTTTAAGTTACATTCTAGTTTTAATATTCTGTAATCTTAAAACTCATCTTGTATTATTTCTTGTTAAATATATGATTAGGTATTCACTTAATCAAGGAATTACATGAAATCTGAGTAATGGTTTAACCGAAAGAATTTTCATGTGTAAAATTACATATAGAGAGAAAAAACAACTTGTTTGTGAAGAAGAAAAACTGTGCCTGCGCTTGAATTCACGTTGCAACATTAAGCGCATCATCTTATCAAGCAAATTAGGGCCCAAAGAATAAAATAACTTTCATGAACGAAATTAAGATAATAATTTCCAACCTTCAAAGATCAAATAAGGAAAGGATCCTGAGCTCAAAGATCTTACTTGGGGAAAGAGGAATAGACAAATGAATGATAAAAAATTATAAAAACAGGTTTAATAAATTAAATTAGCATCAGCCTAATAGGCTCATATCTGCTTGTTTGTTCCTGTTTTTTTTTTCCAGACAATCAGATTTACTTATACCAAACATTTCTAAGTATATTAGGGTTATTGTTTCTTTGATGGGAGAAATCAAATGGGATGTGGATTTACATAATAAATATTACTCATCAAACAACCATCATTCAATGAGCTCAGTTAAAGATTTAAATGAATAGATTTTCTTTTGTCAGGTATTAAAATCACACATTGAAAATGATGCTTTTAGTAATAGGTCTGATTTACCTGGCAAGTGGCAGAGAAAATTTAGATGATGTGAAGAAAGGAGTATATGCTCAATATCTACTTTGTTTCAGATTTGTCAGTTGCCTCGCTGATAGCCACGCCCCTTTTTGCTAACAATACTGCACTGTTATTCAGGTACAGAGTCCCAGAAGGTGAATCAGCAATTGCCTCAGTAGGCGGGAGGTGGGAGTGATGGGCAGTGTAGCCCACAGAAGTTGTTTTAGAAAGTTAGAAGGGTTGTATGGCTTGTCATGATGACTGGAGTATTACTGTTATTGAGTGGGTGGACCCCTTGGGTGTTACGTGGGTCATATAATGCAGTGAATAGTTCCACAAAATTAAAAATCATCTCATGTCCCTTTGAATTTCAAATGTCTTACCAAGTGTTCATTAAAGTTGAAAATAGCTTGTTAAAGATGGTCAAATCTACATCTGTTTCACATATAAAGTAAAGTATTTTCTGAACATTTTCAGTACATAATGAATTGTGCAGACATTCAACTACTGCATAAACTGAGGGAAAATTTATTTTGCGTATTAAAAGTTGACCAAGACTTGTTAACCATTTTGGAAAGTTATATCACTAATGGCAACACAGTTTGTGATGCTGATGCTGGAGTTGCCAATATAACAAACCCTTAACAATCTATACTCAAAGCTGTCAAATTTAAAGTAATTCTGCATACGGAAAAAGAATCTATTTTGTTATGTCTTCAGGCATAATAATGAGCAATCATTTCCAGATTTAAAACATTTTTATTATAAATGATTCTCTTTATGTTATAGTTAGGTCATTTTAATTATATGTTTTTTGCATTATTGCTTTACTATTCATGCATTTCATTTCAACTTAGTGAAAGGGAATTACAAAACACTTGCAATAAAAAGAAGTTTGGCATCTGTTTCCCTATACAGAAATCCAATCTGCAGTGAGTGGTGGTGTCATATACCAGGAACGTGGCTAGAGGGAATCAACCCTTTGTGGAAAGCCTGGGAAGGATAGTGAAATGGACAGCACTAGAAGCTGCTTGAGGAGAGCGTACAATTTATTTAACACCTGAGGCAAATATCTCCTTTTATATATGAAGTAAAATGCAAAATGGGTGGGTTACAAAGAAAAGAGACCAAATCTAAGCCATAAATCATTCAAACCAAATATATATATTTATATTTATAAATTAACAAAATTTAGCTTGTTTTCTCCCTTAATGATTGCTTACATGAAAGAAGCAATGTCAGAATCACACCTGTAACCTATATTTTATTTACTTGTGTAAGAGGTAGAGTTACAGACAGAGAGAGAGAGAGACAGAAAGGTCTCCCATCTGCTGACTCACTCCCCAAATGGCCTCAATGTCCAGAGCTGGGGCAATCCAAAACCAGGAGCCAGGAGCTTCCATGGGGTCTCCCACACAGGTGCAGGGGCCCAAACACTTGGGCCATCTTCTACTGCTTTCCCAGGCCACAGCAAAGAGCTGGATTGGAAGAGGAGCAACCAGACATGAACTGGTGCCCATATGGGATACTGGTGCTGCAGGTGGAGGCCTAGCCTACTATGCCACAGGGCTGGCCCCACCAAAGTGTATTTAATTTCCTCATCATTTAAATTTACTTGGAAACTAGCAAGAGAAAAGTATCAAGTTACTTATAAAGGAATCACCATTAGATTAATGGTGGACTTCTCAGCTGAAACCTTATAGTCCAAAAAAGAATGAAATTAAATAGTCAAGTCCTGAAAGAAAGAAATAAATGCCCAGCAAGAATAGTATTCTTAGCAAAGCTGTCTTTCAGAAAATAAGGAAAAATAAAGACTTTCCATATGCAAAAATGGAAAGAATTTATCTCCACCAGGCCAGCCCTACACGAAATGCTTTTTCGAAGTGAAATCATAACTGTAGAAAAAAGGTTCTACATTGGAATAGAAACAATAAGTGCCATCAGAAAAACTCATGAAAGTGTAAATCTCAAAGGTAGAGCATATACATGAAAGAAGAGAAAAATCTAATGATTCATATTTTATTTTTGCTTTTTTCTGATTTGACTTACTAAATATCTACTTAAAGATGTTTTCACCTGGATTATTTAGGACTATAGTTCTTCAATTTCTTTTTCTTCTATGCATTATGGTTTTGTGTCAGGGTTATATAGAGCTCTGAAAAAATACATTGGGGGGAAGCATTGTGGTGAGAACACTTAAAATCTACACTTTTAGCAATTTTCCTATATACAATATACTGCTATTAACTATAGTCAGCATGACACACAACAGATCTCTTGAAACTCTTCTTCCTGTCTATCTAAAATTTTAACTATCACTAGAAGGTACACTGTGGTAGGTAATGATGAATACAACAAACTTTAAATAACCACTAAAATGACAAAACAAAGAGTCACATCTAATAATCCAAGAGAGGAAATGAAATGTAATCATAAAAATGCTCAATCTAAAAGAAGTCATAAGTGGGAAAAAACGGAACCAAATCCAAATTTAGAAGAAGGAAAGAAATAATAAAAATTGGAGAAGGAATAAACAAAATGGAAATTTAAAGGCATAAAATATTAATTAAATGAAAAGCTTTTTAAATGATAAACAAAATTGATAAACTATCAGCCATATTAACAAAGAAAAAAGACTCAAATAAATGAAATCAGAGATAAAAAGGATATTACAATCAATACTACAGAAATACAAAAAATCATTAGGAATTGTTATGAACAATTACATGCCATAAAGTTGGAAAACCTGGGGCTGCCACTGTGGCACAAGTAGGTTAAGCTGCTGCCTGTGATGCTAACATCCCACATGAGCACTGGTTCGAGTCCCAGCTGCTGTGCTTCCAATCCAGCTCCCTGCTAATGCAGCTGGGAAAGCAGTGGAGGATGGCCCAAGTGCATAGGCCCCTGCCACCCACACAGGAGACTCGCATGGAGTTCTGACCTCATGGCTTCAGCCTGGTCCAGCCCTAGCCATTTCAGTCATTTGGGGAGTGAATGAATGCATGGAAGATCTCTCTCTCTCTCTTTCTCTCTCTCTCTCTCTGTGTATGTGTGTGTGTGTGTGTGTCCCTGTCTCTGTAACCATGTTTTTCAAGCAAATAAATAAATCTTTAAAAAAATACAAGGAACCATCCATGAGATTATCAGATTTCTCACAAATACTTTGCAGGCCTGAAAGGACTGAAATGATGTATTCAAAATACGGACAGAAAAAAGGCTGCCATCCAAGTATAGTGCATCCAGAAAAACTCTACCTCAAAAGCAAAGGAGAATTTAAGACTTTTAAAGACAAACAGAAGCAGAGGGAAATGATTACATCTAGGACTGCACTGTAAGAAATGGTATGGATAATCCTTCAAATTGAAGATGAATGGATAATAAGTAGACAACAACATGAAACTGTATGAAAATGTTTCTTCAATAAAGGTAAATGTATGGACAAATACAGTAACCTGTACTATTAGAATGTTGATGAAAAGAATGAACATGGCAATTTAAAACTATAGATCAGTGTTAATGAGTATTCAATATATGAAGATGTAGTTTGTGGGGCCAGTACAGTGGCATAGTGGGTAAAGCCGCTGCCTGCAGTGCTGGCATCCAATTTGGGCTCCAGTTCGCGTCTGGGCTACTCTACTTCCGATCCAGCTTTCTGCTATGGCCCGGGAAAGCAGAAGATGGCCCAAGTCCTTGGGCCCCTGCACACGCTTGGGAGACCCAGAAGAAGCTTCTGGCTCCTGGCTTTGGATCGGCGCAGCTCTGACCATTGCAGCCATTTGGGGAGTGAACCAGTGGATGGAAGACCTCTCTCTCTCTCTCTCTCTCTCTCTCTCTCTCTCTTTCTCTCTCTCTCTTTGCCTCTGCCTCTCTGTAACTCTGCCTTTCAAATGAATAAATCTTTAATAATAAAAAAGATGTAATTTGTGACATCAATAATGAAAGTGGGGTGGAGTTATCAGGCAATAGTAATTTTATATATGAATAAAGAAAAGTCTTTAACATTCTAAAATAGAATGTTATTACATGAGTATTCAAAAACCTCCCAACGAAGAAAAACCTAGAGCCAAATGGCTTCTCTGGAGAAGTATATGAAATATTTGAAGAATTAACGACAATCCTCCTGAAACTATTTCAGAAATTTCAAGAGAACTCTTCTGAGTTCATTTTACGAAACCAAAGCTACACAATGACAGTATAATAAAAGAAAACCAAAAATATCACTTTTGAATATTGATGTATAAATCCCCAATAAAATACAAATAAATCAAGTTCAACTGCATATCAAAAGGATTATTCACCATGGCAAAGTGGAATTTCCTCCTATAATGCAAGGATAGTTCCATATACAAAAAATATGAAACTCAACAAATATAATATACCATGTTCACCATGTTAGTAGCATAAAGGACAAAATCCACATGATAAGTGATGTAGAAAAGGCATATGAGAAGTTTCAAAATCATTTCATGAGAAAAACAAACAAAAAACACTATTCGGTTTGGGTATTGTGTAGCAGATTAAACTGCTGCTTGAGACACCTGCATCCCATTTTGGAGTGGTGGTTCAAGTCCTGTCTCCTCCACTTCTGATCCAGCTTCTTGCTAATGCACCTTGGGAGAGAGCAAATGATGGCTCAAGCACATGGGTCCTTGCCACCCACATGGGAGATTTGGATGTAGTTCCAGGCTTCTGGCTTTGGCCTGGGCCAGCCTGGCTGTTGCAGGCATTTGAGGAGTGAACCAGTGGATAAAAAAATCAATCTCTCTTTCTTTCCCTTTCAAGTATGAGAAAATTTAAAAGCCTAAACATTCAATATGAAAAAGAACCCCACCACCCAACAAAGTAGGAATACAGGATGGCACCTCTGACTAATGAAAGCCAATTATGAAAAGCCCATAGCTAACAGAGTACTCAAGGATCAAAGAGTAAAAGAATTTCTACCATGATCAGAAACAAGACAAGGATGGTCACTCTAACTACTTCGATTCAACATAGTATTGGAAGTCCTAACTAGAGCAATTGGGCATCAAAAGTGAAAATGAAGAAGTTATCTGTGTTTTTGACATATATAGAAGACCTTAAAGATTCCACAAGAATTTTTAAGAACTAAAGAATTCAGCAAAGCAGCAAGAGAAAAAGTCAAGAAAAAATCAGTTGTGTTTCTGGGGATGGCGTTGTGGCACAGAGGGTTAAGCTGCTGCCTGCAAAGCTGGCATACTATATGGGCACCAGTTCAAGTTCCAGGTGCGCCACTTCCAATCCAGCTCCCTGTTAATGTGCCTGGGAAGGCAGTGGAGGATGGCCTAAGTCCTTGAGTCCCTGCACCCACGTGGGAGGCCTGGAGGAAGCTCCTGCCCTCTGGTTTCAGATTGGCTTTTCTCCGGCCATTGTGGCCATTTGGAGAGTGAACCAGTGGGTGGAAGATCTCTCTCTCTCTCTCTCTCTCTATATATATATATATATATACACACACATATATATCCCTTTCTCTGTAACTCTGCCTTTCAAATAAATAAAAATGAATCTTTAAAAATTTCTGTTGTGCTTTTATGTACTAAAAATGAACAATTCAAAAAAAGAAATTAAGAAAGCAACTCAATTGAATTATAATAGCATCAAAAAGAAAAATATATATTCAGGAATAAACCTAACCAAGAAGGTGAAAAACTTGTACATAGAAAACTATGAAACATTGCTGATAGAAATTAAAAACTACATGAATAAATAGAAAAATATCACAAACTCATGGAATGGAAGGCAATATATTTAAGATGTCCATACTACTGAAACAAATCTATAGATACAACACAGCCCCTATCAAAATTCCAACAATGCTTTTTTTCAGAAATAAAAAGTCCATTATAAAATTTATATGATATCTCAAGGGACCCCTCATTAATCAAAACAATTGCTTTAAAGTAGAAAAAGTTGCAGCACTCACATTTCCTGATTTAAATATGTTACAAAACTATGGTAAGCCAAAGAGGGTAGGCACTGGCATAAAAAAGAAAGACAGATAAAGTAATGGGAATAGAAGAAAGAGGCCAGAAACAAACTCCCACGTGTATGATGAAATGATATTCCAGAAGGGTTTTAAGAACACTATTTGGAAAGGACAGTCTCTTTAACAAACGTGTTAGAAAACTGTATATTTATGTGAAAAACAAATGAGGCCAGAGTCTTATCTAACACCATATCTAAAATTATGACTAAAATATACTAAATCCATAAATAGACTAAAATCTTAAACATCAGAACTAAAATCATAAAACCCCTAGAAATAAAACTTGACAATGATTTATTGATATTACACCAGAAATACAAACAACAGAATCCAAAATAGAAAAATAGAACTACATCAAACTTAAAAACTTTTGTACATCAAGGACACAATCAACAGGATGGAAAGAAATCTACAAAATGAGAGAAAATATTTGTGAACTGTATACCTGATAAAAGATTAACACTGAGAATACATAAAGAAGGGCTGGTGTTGTGGCACAGTGGGTTACGCCATCACTTGGAATGCCCACATCCCATATCAGAGCACCTTTTTGAGTCCCAGATGTTCTGCTTCCAATCAGCTCCCTACTAATACACTTTGGAAGGCAGTGGATGATAACCTAAATGTTTGGGCTCCTGCTGTTTTAGCTCATCTCCAGTCACTGTAGTCATTTAGAGGAATGAGTGAACCAGAGGATGAAAGATTCTCTCTCTCTCTCTCTCTCTCTCTCTCTCTCTCTCTCTCTCTTTCTCTCTCTCTCTCTCTCAACTAAATAAATATTAAAAATAATAATAATAACACATGGGGCCGGCGCTGTGGTATAGTAGGTAAAGCTGCCACCTGCAGCACCAGCATCCCATAGGGGTGCCAGTTCGAGTCCCGGCTGCTCCACTTCTGATCCAGCTCTCTGCTATGGCCTGGGGAAGCAGTAGAAGACGACCCAAGTGCTTGGGCCCCTGCACCCATATGGGAGACCTGGAAGAATCACCTGGTTCCTGGATCTTGGCTTCAGATTGGCGCAGCTCCAGCTATTACGGCCATTTGGGGAATGAACCAGAGGTGGAAGACCTCTCTCTCTCTCTCTTTCTGCCTCTGCCTCTGTAACTCTGCCTTTCAAATAAATAAATAAATCTTTTAAAAAACACATAAAGAGTTCCTATAACTAGATAACAAAACAAAAAATATGATTTGAAAATGGGCAGTGGACTTGAGTAGACATTTCTCCAAATATGAAATACAAGTGGCCAACATACATAGAAAAAGATGTTCAACATTGCTGATCATCTGAGAAATGGAAATCAACATCACTTGAAGTACCACTTCATACATATTGAGATCTCTGCTAATTAGAAAATAAACAGAAAACAATGTGTTTGGTGGTGAGGATGTGGAGAATTTGAAACTCTTGTGTACTTTTGGTAGGAATGTGAAATTATGCAACTGCTATGGAAATCACTCTGGAGGTTTCTCAAAAAAAATAAAAATAGTGCTACCATATGATTCAGCAACCCCATTTGCAGGTATATATTCCAAAAAATTACTATCAGGGTCTCAAGGAAATATTTGTATTCCCATGTTCATAGCAGCAATATTCACAATAGGCAAAGGTGGAAGCAACACAAATGGAAAGAAACCCTATCACATGCTACACCATGGATGAAACTTGAGGATAATAGACTGTTAAATATGATTCCACTTTATGAGAAATCTAAGAGTAAAATTCATAGAAACAATAAGAAGAATGATGGTTACCAAAGCTGGAGAGGGGGGAGTTGTTCAATTTGTACAGAGCTTCAGATTTTCAAGATGTAAAAGTTCTGAAGACTTGTTTATCATCCTCACACTTAACACTTAAAGTGGTTAACATGGTAAATTTTATGCTATATGGTATTTATCACAAGAAAGAAGGGGAAAACATTAAGAATTCAATAAAATGGTAAAATTTGTATTAAAATTCTTTAGGTTATTATAATTTAGCTTTGATTGTGAGACTAGAGGTGTCATTCTAGTAAATAAGTGAAAACTATTAGATGCCTTGTGTTTATCATAATAGTAGAAGTCTGTGGCAGTTTTCCTGGCTTTGAGATACAAGGCTCATTTTAAAAGTAAATTATTTTGTTACCATAGCAACATGCTCCCATCCTGAAATGTTATATTGGTTCTTATTTAAATGGTCAGTATTCTGTCATTTTCTCTATATAATAAGTGCCTTAAAATTATGAAAATATCTTGAAATTAAAGACTGTTTCATATGCCTTTTTAAAATTATATTTAAAAACAGATTCAAATATCTTCTGTGAAAAAGAATTGCAAGTTTTAAAAAGACATTACTAATAAGAAATTACATTTATATTATTTTTGGCTATGAAATTAAGAAAAGTATTTCTAATAAAAAATTATTCATTGCATATCCGTTAAGTAGTTTACATTAATAAAACTTTTCTGATTTTTAAAGCATTCCAGAATGTTTATATCTTAATGAAGTCTGTCCTGTAGATAATACTTATTTATTAATGTATGGTCCTTGATCAACCTTAAAGAAATATTTGGGCTAAGGAAAAGAAAATTATGAATTATAATATTACTTCTGAAATATACATTATATAAAATTGCAACATGAAAATATTAGGGAATGCATTATATCAAGACTCTCTTAATAGGCTAAATTTTAACAAATAGGAAAATTTGAGTAAACATAATATAACATCTTGCAGATTCAACAAATAAACATTGCAAAAGAATATGCAGAATTGGTTTGTTATCGGTATGTCTTAACATGATACATTGAAATTACTCACAAAAGCCAAAACTGAAGGCAATCTAAGTTCATCAACAGATGAGTAGATTAACAAAATGTGGTATGCAATGGAATATTATTCAACCTTACAAAGAAAGGAAATTCTGACATGTGCTAAAACATGGATGAATCTCGAAGGCATTGTTCTAAATGAAATAAACCAGTCATAAAAATATAAATCACCCCACTCCGTCATTTGCTTCTTTATTTTGTTGAATGTTTCCTTCAAAGTGTAGAAGCTTCTTAGCATGATGTAATTCCATTTGTCTATTTTTGCCTTTATTGCCTGTGCTTCTGGGGTCTTTTCCAAAAATCTGCATATGCCAATTTCTTGTAGAATTTCCCCAATGTTTTCCTCTAGTAATTTGATGTGTCATGTTGTATATTTAGATCCTTATCCATTGTGAGTTGATTTTTGTATAAGATGTAAGGTAAGGGTCTTGTTTCAAACTTCTGCATGCATAGATCCAATTTTCCCAACACTATTTGTTGAAGAGACTGTCCCTTCTCCAGGGATTGATTTCAGCTCATTTGTCAAAAATTAGTTGGTGTGAGTGCGTGGATTAATTTCTAGGATTTCCATTCTGTTCAAATGGTCTACATGCCTATTTTTGTGACAGTATCAGGCTGTTTTGATTATAAACTGTCCTGTAGCATGTCTTGAAATCTGGTGTTGTGATGCGTCCAGCTTTGTTTTTGCTGTTTAAGGTTGCTTTTGATATCCAGGGTCTCTTGAGTTTCTATATGAATTTTAGCATCAGTTTTTCTAGATCTGAGAAGAATATCATTTGTATTTTGATTGGAATCACATTGAATCTGTAAATTGTTTTGAATAGTATGAACATTTTGATGACATTAATGATTAGTGGTGAATTACACCTGTGATTACAGGGCGGATTGAAATTATAACTATGCAAAAAAAAAAAGAAAGCAAGGAAGGAGGAGGATTGAGGGAGAGAGAAGAGGAGAAAGGGAAGTATGGTTGTCTTCTTGGAACTGTACCTAGAAAACATATGAAATTTGTTCTCTTTATATTAATAAACATTATATATATATATATAAATTCTGTATGATTTCACTTATATGAGGTAACAAGGTTAGTCAAATTCATAGAGACAGAAATGTTGATTTCCAGGGGCTAGAGAAGATGACAATAGTTAATTAAGGTATACCAGGTACAGAGTTTTAGTTGTATATGATGAAATATGTTCTGTAGATGGATTGTGGTAATGGTTGTTCAACAATGTGAATGTACTTAATACCACTGAAATGTTTACTTAAAAATTATAAAGATGGTAAATTATGTTTATTACAGATATTTTTATGAAAGTTTTAAAAATACTTTAATCGTAGCTTTTTGTACCCATAAAATTATTACAATAGCTTACTGATAATATAGCATGTGTTTAAGCTGTGAAAGTGTTCTCTTGGTGGTAGATAACTAGAGAAACAAACTTTAACATACTCAAAGAATCTTAACAATGCTGATACCTGGTTAAATTTTGTTATGGGATTATTGGTAAGTGTCTCATTTAGTTTTCTGTTAAGAACATAAGGTGTCTAGAAATACATAAAAGCTTTTGGCCCACAGTGTGCATTCTCCACTTCATCTTCCTTTATTTTCTCCATTAAAATATACATTCTATAGATATTAATAAAAAGTTTACATTATTTTTAAAATACTGTATTTCTTTCCTATACTTTACCAATAGGTAAACGTTTTGCAATAATGGTCTTTATTTTTAAGATGGAAACATCTTCATTTCTTGTTTTGTAGAGTGGGGTATGAGCTATATAATGTCCATTTTTGTGAAAAGCAGTTGCAGCATCTTTCCAAGTTTTGGGACACCATTTCTGTCTCACTTTCCTGTAGTCACTACACAATAATGCTTGATTTTTATATATATAATTAATTTTTATTAATAGTAATTGTATATATTTATGGGATATAGTGTAATATTTCAATACATGTATTATACAATGTGTTCTGATCAAAACAGTGTAATCAATATTTTCTTTCTATGACATCATTTTGGAGGCTTGGAGCTTCTTTCTTCACTTTGTTCATACAAAATATACTGGGTTGTTGTGAATTATAGTGTCACCACTGAGCTGTGTAACACTAGTAATATATTCCTTCATTTAACTCTGATTTAGTAACCATTATCCAAACTCCCTCTATCCTCCCCTAACCCTCACAGACTAGTAATCACCTTTCTGTCTTCAGATTGACACTTTTTTAGCTTCCACATAAGTGAAAACATATTTGCCTTTCTGTGCCTGGATTATTTCACCTAACAGGATATCCCCCAGTTTCTCCCATTTTGCTGCAAATGACAAGATGTCTTTATTTTTTATTGTTATATAGTATTGTTTGTATGTACATAACTTTGTCATATGCTTTGAAATCAAGTATTTGTTGAGAGTTTTCACGATGAAGGGACGCTGAATATTATTGAATGCCTTTCTGCATCAATTGAGATGATTATATGGTTTTTGTTCTTCGTTCTGTTGTGACTGATTATGTTAATTGATTTGCCACTGTTGAATCATTTCTGCATGCCTGGGTTAAATTCCATTTAATCATACTCTATGATCTTTTCGGTGTACTATTGAGTTTGGTTTGCTAATACATTATTAAGAATTTTTGCATATATGTATATCAAGGATATTGGTCTGTAGATTTCTTTTTGTGTCATATTTTGGTTTCTTTTTTTAAAAAAGATTTATTTGTTTATTTGAAAGGCAGAAATACAGAGAGGCAAAAGCAGAGAGAGAGAGAGGTCTTCCATCTGCTGGTTCACTCCCCAGATGGCCACAATGGCCAGTGCTGCGCCAATTGGAAGCTGAGAGCCAGGAGCTTCTTCAGGGTCTCCCACGTGGGTGCAAGGGCCCAAAGACTTGGGCCATCTTCTACTGCTTTCTCAGGCCATAGCAGAGAGCTGGATCGGAAGTGGAGCAGCCGGGACTCGAACCGACACCCATATGGCATGCCAGCACCTCAGGAGGCAGCTTTACCCACTATGCCACAGCAGCATACTTTGGCCCCCATACTTTGGTTTCAAGATAAGGGTAATTCTGGATGAGTTTAGCAGAGTGCCATCCTTTTCAATATTTTGGAATACCTTGAAAATATTGGAACTATTCCTTTTTAAATGTTTCATGGAATTCAGTTGTAAAAGCTTCAGGTTCTGGATTTTCCTTTAGTGTGAGACTTTAATTGCTTCTTCTTAATTGCTGGTTTGTTTAGGTTTCCTTATTATTGGATTGTTTAGATTTTCTATATATGCATCTTAGAATTTATCCATTTTTTAAAACAGGAAAAAAAGAATTTATTGATTTCTTTGAGATTTTCCAATTTGTTAGTGTGTAATTGTAGTTTATAGTGGTTTATTATGATCTGTTGTATTTCTCTAGTATAAGTTGTAATGTATCCTTTTTCATCTGTAATTTTATTTATTTTATTTTTTTCTCCTTTTTCTTTCTAAGACTGGCTAAAGGTTTGTCTATTTTGCCGATCTTTACAAAAAACAAATTTTCATTTTATCTTTTGTGTTTTTTTTAGTTTCAGTTTCATTTATTTCTGTTCTTTTTTTAAGATTTATTTTATTTGTTTGGAAAAAGTTACAGAGAGAGGTAGAGAGAGAGAGAGAGAGGTCTTCCATCTGCTGGTTCACTCCTCAAATGGCTGCAATGACTGGAACTGGGCCAATCTGAAGCCAGGAGCTGGGAGCTTCTTCTGGGTCTCCCATATGGGTTCAGGGGCCCAAGAACTTGGGCTATCGTCCACTGCTTTCCCAGGCCATAAGCAGAGAGCTGGATTGGACGTGGAGCAGCCTGGACTAGAACTGGTACCCATGTGGAATGCCGGTGCTGAAGGTAGAGGTTTAGCCTACTATGCCATAGCATCAGCCCCTCTTCTGTTCTGATTCTTATTATGTCTTATTTTTAAAGATTTATTTAAGTATTTATTTGAATGGCAGAGAAGGGGAGAGAGTCCATCTGTTGGTTCCCTCCCCAAATGGCTGCAATAACCAGAGCTGTGCCAGGCCAAAGGAGAGAATCAGGAATTCCATCCAGGTCTCTAATATGGATGGCAGTGGCCCAAACACTTGGGCCGTAATTCACTGCCTTCCCTGACACATTAGTGGGGAGCTGGATCAGAAATGGAGAAGCCAGTACTTGATCCAGTACTCCAATATGGGATGCTGGCATTGCAAGCTGCTGTTTAACACTCTGTGTCACAATGCCAGTCCACTTGTTATTTCTTGCAGACAGCTAATTTGGGGTTTGCTTTGTTCTTGCTTTTCTAAGTCCTTGAGATGTATCATTGGATTTTTTTTACTTGAAATCTTTTCATTTTTTAATGTATGCACATTGCTATAAACTTCCCTCTTTTTAAAATTTTTTGAAAGATTTTATTTATGTATTTGAGAGGTAGAGTTACAGACAGAGGGAGAGCCAGAGAGAAAAGTCTTCCTTCCACTGGCTCACTCCCCAGATAGCTGCAATGGCCAGAGCTGAATCGATCCGAAGCCAGGAGCCAGGCGCTTCTTCCCAGTCTCCCATGCAGGTGCAGGAGCCCAAGGACTTGGGCCATCCTCCATTGTTTTCCCAGGCCACAGCAGGGAGCTGGATTGGAAGAGGGGCAGCCAGGACTAGAACTGGCACCCATAGGAGGACTAACCTACTGCGCTATGGTGCCGGCCCTTGAATTTCCCTCTTAATAATGCTTTTATTGTATATCAGATTTTGATATGTTATACATTCATTTTTATTTGTTTCAAGAAATTTTTAATAAATTTCTTCAGTATATTAACACATTTAAAATAATAAGTTAGAGCTTCCCCTACATGTGTTGGTAATATGACCGTTTTTGCTGATTATTCCAATCAAGCACCTTTATAAACGGTTAATATTGTGCATGTTTCTGGGAGGGAAGGGCTTAAAAGATGCCACAGCAAAGCTAAATGCTAGTTAAACATCTGCCACATGACAAGGTCAGAGACTATTATATTTTTAATTACACTACTAGTGACTAGCACAGTGTCTGGTAAATATGTAATTTGAGGTCTTATAATAAATATTTTAAGAAAACTCTACGTCAAGGAAGAGAAAAGAGTCCCTAAATCTTAGAAAATTCTGAAAAATTCTCAGAGAGGAGGGAAAATCTGTGTAAGTCAAAGTATAAATAGGAGTTTGCTAGGCAGAAAAGTGAGAAAACAGAAGACAGTGCAAACAGGAGAAACAGAAACTGAAAAACAACGTGCCGTAGCCTGATTCCCGCAAAAACAAAGTCTGAAGCACCAGCTTTTATTTGCTTAGTTTATTTGGGAAGTAATCCTAGAAGTGGAATGGAGGATAGGGAGATGAAACAGGGAAGGAAAAGGAGCTAATAAAAGGATTTACTGGCTATTACTTTCTGTAACTGAATGCTTGATACTATAGGACATCTGAAAAGACTTATAAAATGCATCTTTTAGAAATTCCATGTAGGAGACAAAAGGAAGAAGCACTTATCTATTGGTTTCTCTTTCCCATTGTTCAAAGATGATCCCATGAATATTAGCCCACCCGTACTTCTAGACCACGTATCTATGAGTACCAAGCACGTCCTCATGACTATTTCACACTTGTAAAGCTGGGTTGGAAAATGAGAATAATATGGTATGGGTGAAGGTGTGTGCTATCAGGATGTGCCAACAGGGTCAGTGTTGTGGCATGGAGGGTTAAGCCACCTACTGCAGTGTCAGCATCCTATATGGGCACTGGTTTGAGATCCGGCTGCTCCACTCCCAATCCAGATATCTGCTAATGTACCTGGGAGAGCAGCAGAAGATGGCCCTAGTACCTGGGGCTCTGCACCCATGTGGGAGACCAGGAAGAGGTTCCTGGCTCCTGGCTTTGGATTGGCCCAGCACCAGCTGTCGTGTAATTTGGGGAAGTGAACCAGTGGATGGAAGCTCTCTCTCTCTCTCTTGGTCTCTCCCCCTCTCTCCCTCTCTCTCCGTCTTTCCCTTTCCCTCTTTCTCTCTCTTTAACTCTGCTATTTTTTTTTTTGGACAGGCAGTTAGACAGTGAGAGAGAGAGAGAGACAGAGACAAAGGTCTTCCTTTTTCCATTGATTCACCCCCAAGGTGGCCGCCGCCACGGCCGGTGCTGCGCCGATCTGAAGCCAGGAGCCAGGTGCTTCCTCCTGGTCTCCCATGCAGGTGCAGGGCCCAGGGACCTGGGCCATCCTCCACTGCACTCCCGGGCCACAGCAGAGAGCTGGACTGGAAGAGGAGCAACCAGGACAGAATCCGGCGCCCCAACCGGGACTAGAACTGGGGTGCCGGCGCTGCAGGTGGAGGATTAGCCAAGTGAGCCGCGGCAACTGCCTGTAACTCTGCTTTAATCGTTTAAAAAAATGGATGAAGAGGTGGGCGCTGTGGCTTAAAAGGCTAATCCTCCTCCTTGCGGCACCGGCACACCGGGTTCTAGTCCCGGTTGGGGCGCCGGATTCTATCCCGGTTGCTCCTCTTCCAGGCCAGCTCTCTGCTATGGCCCAGGAAGGCAGTGGAGGATGGCCCAAGTCCTTGGGCCCTGCACCCTCATGGGAGACCAGAAGAAGCACCCGGCTCCTGGCTTGGATCGGCACAATGCGCTAGCAGCAGCGGCCATTGGAGGGTGAACCAACGGCAAAAAGGAAGACCTTTCTCTCTGTCTCTCTCTCTCACTAACCACTCTGCCTGTCAAAAAAAATGGATGAAGAGATTTCAGAGTACTTAATGTGGCAAACAAGAATGAGAGATTTTAAGCAACATAAATATAGTAGTCTGATTTGGAAAATAATGAGCAATTCCACTTAGGTGGAGTTGGGGGTTCTAAGTAATAGCAGGCTATGAGGTTAAAAAGATAGGTTAGAATCAAAGTCTGAAGGACTTTATATGGCATGCCAAGGCAGTTGAAACTGACTCTGTAGTAAAGCTGCCAAGAGCAAAAATCTAGAAAGCTAACAGAATTCTTTGCAGGTTCAATGGCATGATTTAATCTTTTGACACAATCAGAGTTAGGGCATGTGATACACGTTAAGCAACTCACAAGAGACTGCTTGATAAGAAAACACCTCCAGAAAAATCCAAGATAATTTAATCTAAATTTGGGTAAGACTTCATTAAAAACTACATTACTCTCAAAAATTTGCATGATGACTACACATTCAGGGTAAGGAGTAAAGAATGACAACAGCTATTGTGAATTGAGCTGCAATAAACATTAATGTGCAGACAGCTTTTTTGTTTGCCAATTTACTTTCCTTTGGGTAACTTCCAAGGAGTGGTATGGCTGGGTATGTATGGTAGGGTTATATTTAGGATTCTGAGGAATCTCTAGACTGACTTCCATAGTGGCTTAACCAGTTTGCATTCCCACCAACAGTGGGTTAGTGTCCCTTTTTCCCCACATCCTCTCCAGCATCTATTGTTGGTAGATTTCTGAATGTGGGGCATTCTAACCGGGGTGAGGTGAAACCTCATTGTGGTTTTGATTTGCATTTCTCTTATTGCTAGTGATCTTGAACATTTTTTTCATGTGTCTGTTGGCCATTTGGATTTCCTCTTTTGAAAAATGTCTATTGAGGTCCTTGACCCATCACTTAAGTGGGTTGTTTGTTTTGATGTTGTGGAGTTTCTTGATTTCTTTGTAGATTCTGGTTATCAACCCTTTATCTGTTGCATAGTTTGCAAATATTTTTTCCCATTCTGTCGGTTGCCTCTTCACTTTCCTGACTGTTTTCTTTTGCAGTACAGAAACTTCTCAATTTGATGCAATTCCAAATGTTAATTTTGGTTTTGACTGCCTGTGCTTCTGGGGTCTTTTTCAAGAAGTCTTTGCCTGTACCTATATCTTGCAGGGTTTCCCCAATGCTCTCTAATAATTTGATGGTGTCAGGTCATAGATTTAAGTCTTTAATCCATGTTGAGTGAATTTTTGTGTAAGGTGAAAGGTAGGGGTCTTGCTTCATGATTCTGCACGTGAGCTCAATTCACAGTAGCTAAGACCTGGAACCAACCCAAATGCCCATCAACAGTAGACTGGATAAAGAAATTATGGGACATGTACACTATAGAATACTATACAGTAGTCAAAAACAATGAAATCCGGTCAATTGCAACAAGATGGAGGAATCTGGAAAACATCATGCTGAGTGAATTAAGCCAGTCCCAAAGGGACAAATATCATATGTTCTCCCTAATCGGTGACAACTAACTGAGCACCGAAGGGGAAACCTGTTGAAGTGAAATGGACACTATGAGAAACAATGACTTGATCAGCCCTTGTCCTGACTGTTGATGTACAATGTAATACTTTATCCATTTTAGTATTTTTTTTGTTCTAGTACTATTGGTTGAACTCTGTAATTAACACACAATTATTCTTAAGTGTTTAAATTTTAACTGAAAAGTGATCCCTGTTAAGTATAAGAGTGGGAATAAGAGAGGGAAGAGATGTACAATTTGGGACATGCTCAATCAGACTTGCCCCAAATGGTGGAGTTAGAAACGTGCCAGGGAATTCCAATACAATCCCATCAAGGTAGCATGTATCAATGCCATCTCACTAGTTCAAGTGATCAATTTCAGTTCACAATTGATCATACTGATAGGTCTAAGAGTCAAAGGGATCACACAAACAAGACTAGTGTCTGCTAATACTAACTGATAGAATCAAAAAGGGCGAGAATGATCCATCATGGGAAGTGGGATACACAGCAGACTCATAGAATGGCAGATGTCCTAAATAGCACTCTGGCCTCAGAATCAGCCCTTAAGGCATTCGGATCTGGCTGAAGAGCCCATGAGAGTTTCTCAGGCATGGAAAGCCAAGACACACTGGAAAAAAATGACCTAAATGAAAGATCTCTGTGAGTGAGATCCCAGTGGAAAGAACGGGGCCAGCAAAGAAGGAGGTACCTTTCTCTGAAGGGAGGAGAGAACTTCCACTTTGACTATGACCCTGTCGGAATAAGATCAAAGTCAGGGAACTCAAAAGGCTTCCACAGCCTTGGCAACTCATGACTAGAGCCTAGGGAGATTACTGACGCCATAAACAAGAGTGTCAAATTGTTAAGTCAACAACAGGAGTCACTGTGTATTTATTTCTCATGTGGGATCTGTCCTTAATGTGTTGTCCGATGTGAAGTAATGCTATAACTAGTACTGAAATAGTATTTTACACTTTATGTTCTATGTGGGTGCAAACTGATGAAATCTTTACTTAGTATATACTGAATCGATCTTCTGTATATAAAGATAATTGAAAATGAATCTTGATGTGAATGGAATGGGAGAGGGCGTGGGAGATGGGGGGGTGCAAGTGGGAGGGAAATTATGGGGGGGAGAATCCATTGTAATCCATAAACTGTACTTCGGAAATTTATATTTACTAGATAAAAAAAATTTAAAAAAAAAAAGAATGACAACAACTAATGCCATCCAGTTTTAATGCCCTGATTCACTTACGTCTAGTCTTGTTTTTAAAAAGTTTTTATTTATTTATTGAAGAGTCACAGTTACAGACAAGGAGAGGGAGAAACAGAGAGAAAGGTCTTCCATCCACTGGTTCACTCCCCAAATGGCCTCAAGGGCCTGAGCTGGGCTGATCCAAAACCAGGAAGCAGGAGCTTCCCTTCCAGTTCACCCATGCGGGTTCAGGGACCCAAGTACTTGGGCCATCTTTTATTGTTTTCCCAGTCCATCAGCAGAGAGTTGAATCAGAAAAGGAGTAGCTGAGACATGAACTGATGCCCATATTGGATGCTGGTGCCACACGCAGAGATTTAGCCTCCTATGTCGCAGCGCCAGCCCCTCACCTATGTCTATTCTTTAAAAAAAAAAAATTATTTATTTATTTGAAAGTCAGAGTTACACAGAGAGAGAAAGAGAGGCGGGGAGGAGGTGGGGGGTCTTCCATCCACCAGTTCACTCCTCAATTGGCCCATAATGGTCGGAGTTGTGCCAACCTGAAGCCAGGAGTCAGGAGTTTCTTCCAGGTCTCCCATGCTGGTGCAGGGGCCCAAGGACTTGGACCATCTTCTACTGCTTTCCCAGGACATAGCAGAGAGCTGGATCAGAAGTGGAACAGCCGGGACTCAAACCGACACCCATATGGGATGCCGGCATGGCAGGTGGCAGCTTTACCTGCTAAGTCACAGCGCCGGCCCCACCTATGTCTAGTCTTAATACACATTATCAGCTACTCAGAGCACCTACCTTCCTACATTCGTCTTCTAGGCAAAGGCTCCCATTTCCTGGAATCTATGAAAACCACCATTTTTCTTTAAGACATCTTTGCTTTAAACAGTTTGGTTAAAAAATAATTTTAAATTATACCACAGTTTCAAGAATGTTCTATGATTGGACTGAAGTATTTCCCAAGCCTCCACAGAGATATCTTTACATAGAATATTTCAATATGAAGTATTTTTTCAGATGCCTTTGTTATTTTTTATTCTGATTTTTATTTGTTCAGATTTTATCTCAGAGCACAGCCTTTTTTTTGCCCTTACCTTGAAATTTTGCTTCCCTTTTACTGGAGTTCCCTTTATATTGACTACAGTATACATTAATTGTGTATGTGTTTATGTGTGTTGTGTATGCAATAAGTGGCATAAATTAATAAAAATATAGTACTGTACTGACTTCCATGGTTATGAAGAAATAATTGAAGTTGATGCTGCAAACGACTGTGACATTAACTTACTGATTAAACTATCTTCAGGGGCCAGTTTCATGATGCGGTAGGTTAATTCTCCACCTGCAGCGCCGGCATCCCATATAGGCGCCAGTTCTAGTCCTGGCTGCCCCTCTTCCAATCCAGCTCTCTGCTATGGCCTGGGAAAGCGGTGGAAGATAGTCCAAGTCCTTGGGCTCCTGCACCTGTGTGGGAGACCAGAGGAAGCTCCTGGCTTTGAATCGGCGCAGCTCTGGCCTTTGCGGCCATCTGGGGAGTGAACCAATGGAGGGAAGACCTCTCTCTCTCTACCTCTCACTGTCTGTAACTCTACCTCTCAAATAAATAAATAAAAATCTTTTAAAAAATAAATTCTCTTCAGATTAAGCAGCAACTAAGTTTTCTTTTTACTGCTAGAGAGAGGAGATCTTTTATAATATTTTATGAAGTTAAGTATTTGAATTCATTAAGAATGTATTAACTAATATTGGCTTTACGGAAAGAAGTGGCCATCAAAGAAGGATGTACTTTTCTCTGCAGGGAGGAGAGAACTTCCACTTTGCTTATGGCCCTGTCTAAATACTGACGGATTTTGTGATTCAAATGGCTTCCATAGCCTAGGCAGCTCATGTGGTCACTGATGTCACACATAAGAGTGTTAGTTGTTAAATTACCACTAGGAGTCACTGTGCACTAACTCTCCATGCAAGACCTCTGTCCTCAGTGAGTTGTATTATGAGAATTAACTGTAAAACTTGTTCTCAAACAGTTTTGTATATTTTGTGTGTGCATGTGTGTACAAATTGTTTGAATCTTTACTTAGTATAGAGTTGCTCTTCTGTGTATAAAGTTAATTAAAAATAAATCTTAATGGAAAATGGGACTGGGAAGGGAAGAGGGAGGAGGAGGAGCAGTGGGAGTGTGGGTGGGAGGGGGGGTATTGTAGGAAGAATCACTATATTCCTACTGTTGTACTTATGAAATTTGTGTTCCTTAAAAAATAAATAATTTTTTAAAACTATTGGCTAGTGGCCGGCGCCGCGGCTAATCCTCCGCCTGCGGCGCCAGCACACGGGGTTCTAGTCCCGGTTGGGGCACCGGATTCTATCCCGGTTGCCCCTCTTCCAGGCCAGCTCTCTGCTATGGCCCGGAAAGGCAGTGGAGGATGGCGCAAGTGCTTGGGCCCTGCACCCCATGGGAGACCAGGAGGAAGCACCTGGCTCCTGGCTTCGGATCAGCGCAGCGCCAGCCGTAGCGGCCATTTGGAGGGTGAACCAACAGAAGGAAGACCTTTCTCTCTCTCTCTCTCTCTCTCTCTGTCTAACTCTGCCTATCAAAAAAAAAAAAAACTATTGACTACATCACTTTATTGCACATATTCCTCACAATATTGACATATACTTAAACAAAATCTTTCTTTAGATATTAATTTATATTTATTTAATATATATAACAAATCAGTTGTACCATATCCTTTCTATTTACAAGTATTCAAGTTTGGTAGTGACACCAACAGTTCTGATTTTCATTTATATGAATGCTATATTTTTATGTCATAATATTATTTTAACAAAATTTTTTTAAAGATTTATTTATTTATTTGAAAGTCAGAGTTACACAGAGAGAGGAGAGAGAGAGAGGCAGAGAGAGAGAGAGAGAGAGAGAGAGGTCTTCCATCCAATGGTTCACTCCCCAATTGGCCACAACAGCCGGAGCTGCACCTATCCAAAGCCAGGAGCCAGGAGCTTCTTCCGGGTCTCCCATGTGGGAGCAGGGGCCCAAGAATTTGGGCCATCTTCAACTGCCTTCCCAGGCCATAGCAGAGAGCTGGATCAGGAGTGGAACAGCTGGGTCTCGAACCAGCGCCTATATGGGATGCCGGCACTTCAGGTCAGGATGTTAACCCGTTGCACCACAGCACTGGCCCCACACAATTTTAAAATATACAAGTAGATGCAATGTTGTTAGAGTACACAAAATTATAATATTTCTATTTTTTCTTTAGCAATTATAAAATCAATGCTAATTTTTGAAAAACAGTTTCTTACTAATTAAACTGTATCAAAACTGATGAAATGGGGCCAACATTGTGCCACAGTGGCTTAATCCACTATGTGAGACATCCTCATCCCATATGTATGTGCCTCTTTGAGTCCCAACTGCTCTACTTCTGATCCAGCTTCCTGCTAATGTACCTAGGAAGACAGCAGACAATGACCAAAGCACTTGAGTCCCTGCCATCCATGTAGGAGACCAGGATGGAGTTTCTGGCTCTTGGCTTCAGTCTGGCCCAGCCCTGGGTCTTGACATCATTTGGGGAGTTAACCAGAGGATGGAAGATATCTCTCTCTATCGTTCTCTCTCTGCCTTTAATAAAATAATATTTTATAGCTGCTGAAAAAAAGTGGGTCTTCATAGAATAGGCATGTTATGTCTACAGGAAATTTTAATAGAACAAACAGGACTGGACTGATAATGATTTTTCTTTTAATTTAGAAGAAAAGGAACAAAATCCAGCAGATAATTAAACAGAAAGGACAATCTTCTCAATTATTCTCATTCAGACTTTTCAATCTGAAATTGAAGGAGCTCCTGGCCGGCGCCGTGGCTTAACAGGCTAGTCTTCCGCCTTGCGGCACCAGCACGCTGGGCTCTAGTCCCGGTTGGGGTGCCGGATTCTATCCCGGTTGCTCCTCTTCCAGGCCAGCTCTCTGCTGTGGCCCAGGAGGGCAGTGGAGGATGGCCCAAGTGCTTGGGCCCTGCACCTGCATGGGAGACCAGGAGAAGTACCTGGCTCCTGGCTTCGGATCAGCATGATGCGCTGGCTGCAGCGGCCATTAGAGGGTGAACCAACGGCAAAAAGGAAGACCTTTCTCTCTGTTTCTCTCTCTCACTATCCACTCTGCCTGTCAAAAAAAAAAAGAAAAGAAATTGAAGGAGCTCAGAGGACACTAAAAATTCTAAACCTGATCAGCATCAGGCTGCATGGGCATATTTCCAGGCATCTGGTTGGAAGCCGAAAAACTCAAACCTCAATGTTTGGCCAAACAATGTCAAATTTCTACATGTTTAGGAATATCCAGATTTTTAAATGAGTTTTTTCAGTTCTTATTCCAATTTTGGATGTGCCACAGTATCTTGTTCTTTTATGACTCAATAAAGAATAAATGTACTTGAAGAGAAATTTTCCTACAAACTTTAGGCATTTAATTCTACAATAAGAGAAAAAAACCTGCAGAAGAACAAGCATGAATAACAGGAAAGTTTTACAAGGTGTAGCCAGTGAAAAATTGAGCAATTAAATGAACAAATAAGCAAACAGTCCCCTAACCACTTCATAGCCAAAGCACAAGCAGTTTGTCAAATACCTATTGCAGAAATAGCCCAGAGTATAGAACAAGATGGCAGCTAATACAGTTGGGTGATTATCTTTTCAGCTGTTCATGCACAAAGCAACCTTTACAAGAACTAGAGAAGCCAAGTGAGAGACCACATTGCCTGGTTTTACTATAGCAAAAAGAAAGTACACATTGAAGCAAGCAGGAAAGAAAGAGTTGCCCACATCAGCATTCTCTCAATCCAAGTAATGCAGTATGGAGAAATACATCTCATCTCCTGCTTGGGAATAGGAGAGAGAATTAAGTCCAGACTTTAGATTTGAAATTCAGTACCAGTCCTACCATGATAAAAAGTAGTGCCAGATAGGGCTCCATTGCCCCTGCCCCAAGGGTTCATACCTGCATACTGAGATCTTGAACTCTGCTTAGCCACATGGCTAAGGGGACTGCCTAACCTATACTTCTCAGCCTCCAGCAAACAACAGAGCAAGACTCCAGCCTCTGAGGATAGGGCAGGAAAGGGAACTTATGAGCTTGCATTAGAGCTCAGAAGTGGACTGCCACTGTAAAATCCAGCACCTTAAAAAGCTCAAAGGCCTCTATGACCAGGTCAGTGCTCCAGACTAGTTTCAGCATGTATCACCATCAGTCTCACATGACCCTGATGTACATTCCTAAGATTGCAAAGGGCCTGATGGCTGTGAGATCCAGTTGTAGCCTAGCTTAGTGCCAGCCTAGGAAGCCAAGGGGCTGCCTTTTTTACCCCCTCTCCCAATCTTGGGCAGACAACCAGGAAGCATGGGACTCTGTAATGGGATTCAGTGCCAGCTGGAATGGCAAAACAAAACATTGGGCAGATCCTAATGATCCCTGTCCTCAGACTGGTACAGATAGATAGAGCCTCTGTACCTGCCTCAGTGCCAAGTAGAATCCTGTGGCCCAAGTTGATTGGACTTACATCTTAGCCAGCAACACTGGTACAAGTAATGATACAAAAAAAATCAGAATGTTCTAATATACTGAGTGTTAACAGTAAATCATTCATATCTTTAATATGAAGAATAAAAAAACAAGCAATTAAAAACAATAATGACATTAATATGTTAGGAGACAACAGAAATTCAAAATGTGGGATGTAGAATTCTTTATTTGTATTTCTCATCAGTCTTATTGTTTGTTTACACTCAATGTCAGGTTCCTGTCATTTAAAAATATATTGTTATAATAAAAATGCAGTTTTTTGTTTTTTGTATTTTGATTAATTAATTAATTTGAAAATGTGTGTAAGAGGGAAAGCTCTCCAATCTGTTGGTTCACCCCCCAAATGGCCACAACAGCATGGTCTAGGCCAGATCAAAACCAGGAGCTTGGAACACGGAACATTCTCCAGGATAGATTATATAGTGGATCAAGAAAGAAATCTCAAAATTTTTTTTAAAATCGCATTAAGAATATCTCTGACCACAGTGCAATAAAGTTAGAAGTCAATAGTAAGAAAAAAAATTGGAAACTATTTAAATCCTTGGAAGTTAAACAGCTTACTCCTGGCTAAAAGATGAAATTAAGGAATGTTTAAACATTTCCTGAAATGAAGAAATGAAACAGCATACTAAAATCTACAGGATACAGTAAAATCATCACTAGGAAAGAAGTTTAAAACAATCAATTCCTACATAAAAAATGATAAGGGTATCAGATAAGCAACTTATCACCACATCTCAAGAAAATATAAAAAGACCAACAAATAAAACCCCAATTCATAGCGGGAAAGACAATAAAAATCAGAGCAGAAATAAATGAAATCAAGATCAAAAATCTGTGCAAAAAGATCAGTGAAGAATTGGTCTTTGGGGCGGATATTATGGCACAGCGGCCAAGGCTGCCACTTGATATGCTTGCATACCATTCCAGAGTGCCGGGGTTGGAGTCCAGGCTCTGCTCCCAATCCAGCTTCCTGCTAAGGTGCACCCTGGGAGGCATTCGATTTTGGCTCAAGTACGTGGGTCCCTGCCACACATGTGAGAGACTCAGATGAAGTTTCCGGGTCCAGGATTCCGCCTGGCCTAGTCCCAGCAATTGTGAGCATTTGAAGTTTGAGCCAGTGGATAGAAGATATCTCTCTCTCTCTCTCTCTCGCTCTCGCTCTCGCTCTCGCTCTCTCTCACCTTTCTTCGTGCTTGATCTTTTAAATAAATAAATAAACCTAAAAATACCTAATTCTTTGAAAAGGAAAGCAAATTGACAAACATTTATTTAGACAGACCAATAAAAAGAGAAGATTCAAATAAATAAACTCAAGAATGAAAAAAAGTGACATTTCTTTTTTTTACATTGTATTTATTTATTTTTTTTAATTTTTATTTAATGAATATAAATTTCCAAAGTACAGCTTATGGATTACAATGGCTTCCCCCCCCCATAACTTCCCTCCCACCCACAACCCTCCCCTTTCCCACTCCCTCTCCCCTTCCATTCACATCAAGATTCATTTTCAATTCTCTTTATATACAGAAGATCAGTTTAGTATATATTAAGTAAAGATTTCAACTGTTTGCACCCACATAGAAACATAAAGTGAAAAATACTGTTGGAGTACTAGTTATAGCATTAAATCACAATGTACAGCACATTAAGGACAGAGATCCTACATGATATTTTTAAAAAATTGAATAATTTTCTATGCCATTTCCAATTTAACACCAGTTTTTTTTTTCATTTTCAATTATCTTTATATACAGAAGATCGATTCAGTATATACTAAGTAAAAATTTCATCAGTTTGCACCCACACAGAAACACAAAGTGTAAAAATACTGTTTCAGTACTAGTTATAGCATTACTTCACATTGGACAACACATTAAGGACAGATCCCACATGAGACATAAGTACTCAGTGACTCCTGTTGTTGACTTAACAATTTGACACTCTTTTGTTTATGACGTCAGTAATCTCCCTAGGCTCTAGTCATGAGTTGCCAAGGCTATGAAAGCCTTTAGGGTTCACCAACTTTGATCTTATTCCGACAGGGTCATAGTCAAAGTGGAAGTTCTCTCCTCCCTTCAGAGAAAGGTACCTCCTTCTTTGCTGGCCCCGTTCTTTCCACTGGGATCTCACTCACAGAGATCTTTCATTTAGGTCATTTTTTTTCCAGGGTGTCTTGGCTTTCCATGCCTGAGAAACTCTCATGGGCTCTTCAGCCAGATCCTGAATGCCTTAAGGGCTGATTCTGAGGCCAGAGTGCTATTTAGGACATCTGCCATTCTATGAGTCTGCTGTGTATCCGCTTCTCATGTTGGATCATTTGAAAAAAGTGACATTTCAACAGACACCACAGAAATGAAAAGGATTATTGAAGATTAATATGAAAAATATATAGCAACAAAGATGATAATCTAAAAGAAATGGACAAGTTCCTGCACAAATAATCCTTAACAAGATTTAATCATTTATAAATATAATACCTAAACAAACCAATAATGTCTAGTGAGATTGAGTGAATAATAGAAAGTCTCCTATCAAAGAAAAGCCTAGGACTAGATGGCTGCACTGCTAAATTCTACTAAAGAATTACAAACACTGATTTTTGTTACATTGCTCCAAAAAAGTAAGAGGAGGGAATTCTTCCAAACTCATTTTTTTAATATTTATTTGTTTATTTGAAAGGCAGAGTTACAGAGAGGCAGAGATAAAGAGAGAGAGAGAAGGAGGGGGGAGAGAGAGAGAGAGAGAGAGAGAGAGGTCTTCCATCTGCTGATTCATTCGCCAGTTGGCCGCAACAGCTGGAGTTGCGCTGATCTGAAGACAGGAGCCAGGAGCTTCTTCTGGGTCTCCCAGGTGGGTGCGGGGGCCCAGGGTCTTGGGCCATCTTCTACTGCTTTCCCGGGCCACAGTAGAGAGCTGGATGGAAAATGGAGCAGCCTCGAACCAGTGCCCACATGGGATGCCGGCACTGTAGGCAGCGGCTTTACCAGCTATGCCACAGCACAGACCCTCAAACTTCTTTCATGAAGTCAGCATTACCTTGAAACCAAAACCAGATAAAGACACAACAAAAACAAAAAAGTCACAAGAGAATATACTTGATGAACATAGATACAAAAATCTGCAGCCAAATACTAGCTACAGTGCACTAAGAGGATTATTTACAATGATCAAGTAGGATTCATCCTATAAATGCAAGAATGTTTCAACATACACAAGTCAATAAATAGAATACACTACATAAACATTAAGGATAAAAATTATATAATCATCTGAACAGATGCAGAAAAGGCATTTGATAAAATATGATATTCCTTCATATTTAAAACTGAACAAATTAGGTATAGAAGGGTACTTCAATACAATAAAGACCATATATAACAAACCAGCAACTAACATATTAATTGTGGAACAGATGAAGGTTTTATGAATCTGGAATAAGACCAAGATGACAACTTTTACCATTTTTATTCAATATAGTACTGGAAGGCTAGCTAGAGTAATTAGACAAGAGAAATAGATAAAGAATCCAAATAGGAAATGGGGAAGTCAAATTGTCACTATTGTCAGATGACATGATCTTATATAGATAAAACAACAAAGACTCCACCAAAAGGTACTTGGGGAAAAAAGTGTTTAGAAATAAAAGATTCAAAGATTTATTTATTTAAAAGGCAGAGTTACACAGAACGAAGGACAGACAGATCTTCCATCTGCTGGGTCACTCCCCAAATGGCCATAATGGCCAAGGTTGAGCCAGGTCAAGGCCAGGATCCTAGAACTCCATCTGGGTCTCCCATGTGGGTAGAAGAAGTCCAAGCACTTGGGGCCATCCTCCACTGCTTTCCCAGGTGCATTAGCAAGGAGCTGGTTGGGAAGTGGAGACTTCCATAGCCTTGGCAACTCATGACTAGAGCCTAGGGAGATTACTGACGCCATAAACAAGAGTGTCAAATTGTTAAGTCAACAACAGGAGTCACTGTGTACTTACTCCTCATGTGGGATCTCTGTCCTTAATATGTTGTCCAATGTGAAGTAATGCTATAACTAGTACTGAAACAGTATTTTACACTTTATGTTCTGTGTGGGTGCAAACTGATGAAATCTTTACTTAATATATACTAAATCGATCTTCAGTATATAAAGATAATTGAAAATGAATCTTGATGTGAATGGAATGGGAGAGGGAGCGGGAGATGGGAGGGGTGCGAGTGGGAGGGAAGTTATGGGGGGGAAAGCCATTGTAATCCATAAACTGTACTTTGGAAATTTATATTTACTAAATAAAAGTTTTAAAAAAATTCTATTTTCGAAGCTACAAAACAAAAAAAATTACCTAGGTGGGCCAGCATTGTGGCACAGTGGGTTAAACAGCCACCTGCAATACTGGAATCCCACATCAGAGTGCCAGTTCAAGTCCCAGCTGCTCTACTTTAAATCCAGCCCCCTGATAATGCACCTGAGAAAGCAGGGAAAAATGCCACCCACGTAAGAGACTAGGACGGAGTTTTAGATTCCTGTCTTGTGGCCGTTTGGGGAGGGAACCTGTGGATGGAAGATCTCTTTCTCTGCCTCTACCTCTCTCTGCCACTTTGCCTTTCAAATAAATAAAATAAATCTTTTAAAAAGTCATCTAGGGGCCAGCGCTGTGGCTTAGCAGGTAAAGCCGCCACTTGCAGTACCTGCACCCCATATGAGTGCTGGTTCGAGTCCTGCTTGCTCCACTTCCAAGCCAGCTCTCTGCTATGGCCTGGCAAAGCAGTAGAAGACGGCCCAAGTCCTTGCTTCTGCACCCAAGTGGGAGACCCGGAAGAAGCTCCTGGCTCCTGGCTTCGGATCGGCGCAGTTCGGCCGTTGGACCCAATTGGAGAGTAAACCAGTGAATGGAAGACCTCTCTCTCTCTCTCTGCCTCTGCCTCTGCCTCTCTTTAACTCTGCCTTTCAAATAAATAAATAAAATAAATCTTTTAAAAAGTCATCTGGGAATAAATTAACCAAGTAGGTGAAAAATCTCTATAATGAAAACTGCAAACACTAATAAAAAAATTGAAGAGCACACAAAGAAATGAAAAGATATTTTCATGATCAAAGATTAAAAGATTCGATTTTTTAAAAAAAGATTTATTTGTTTATTTGAAGGTCAGAGTTACAGAGAGAGAGAGAGGTAGAGGCAGAGAGAGAGGTCTTCCATCTGCTGGAACATTCCCCAAATGGCCGCAACAGCCAGGGATGTGCCAGGCCAAAGCCAGAAGCCAGGAGCTTCATCTAGGTCTCCCACATAGGGCCCAAGGATTTGGGCCATCCTCCACTGCCTCCCCAGGTACATTACCAAAGAGCTGGATGGGAAATGGAGCAGCAGGGACTTGAACCCACACCCATATGGGATGCTTGCACCATAGACGGCAGGTTAACTCTCTATGCCACAACACTAGCCCCAGAAGATTCAATATTCTTAAAATGTCATTATCTGCAAACTGGTAAAGCAACTATGGAAGACAGTTTGGAGGTCCCTCAGAAACCTGAATATAGCCCTACCGCAAGACCCAGCCATCCCACTCCTTGGAATTTACCCAAGGGAAATTAAATTGGCAAATAAAAGAGCTGTCTGCACCTCAATGTTTATTGTACCTCAATTCACAATAGCTAAGACATGGAATCAACCTAAATGCCCATCAACAAAAGACTGGATAGCCGGCGCCGTGGCTTAACAGGCTAATCCTCCACCTTGTGGCGCCAGCACACCGGGTTCTAGTCCCGGTTGGGGCGCCGGATTCTATCCCGGTTGCCCCTCTTCCAGGCCAGCTCTCTGCTATGGCCCGGGAGGGCAGTGAAGGATGGCCCAAGTCCTTGGGCCCTGCACCCGCATGGGAGACCAGGAGAAGCACCTGGCTCCTGGCTTCGGATCAGCGAGATGCGCCGGCAGCAGCGGCCATTGGAGGGTGAACCAACGGCAAAAAGGAAGACCTTTCTCTCTGTCTCTCTCTCTCACTATCCACTCTGCCTGTCAAAAAAAAAAAAAAAGACTGGATAAAGAAATTATAGGATATGTACTCTATAGAATACTACACAGTGTTTAAAAAATTTAAATCTGGTCATTTGCAACAAAATGGAGGAATCTGGAAAACATCATGCTGAGTGAAATAAACCAATCCCAAAGGGACGAATATCATATGTTCTCCCTGATCGGTGACAACTAACTGAGTACCTAAAAGGAAACCTGTAGAAGTAAAGCTGACACTATGAGAAACAATGATTTGATCAGCCCTTGTCCTGACTGTTGATGAACAACTTAATACTTTATACCTTTCAGTATTTTTTTTTGTTTTACTTAATACTATTGGTTGAACTCTGTAATTAAAACACAATTATTCTTAGGTGCTTAAAGTTAACTGAAGAGTGATACCTGTTAAAAATAAAAGTGGGAATAAGAGAGGGAGGAGATGAACAGTTCAGCACACAGTCACTCGGACTTACCGCTAATGGTAGAGCTAGAAACGTGCCATGGAACTCCAAATCCCATTAAGTTGGCATGTACCAGTGCTATCCGACTAGTTAAAGCGATCAGTTTAAGTTCATAATTGATCATAAAGATAGGATTGAGTGTCAAAGGAATTACATAAATAAGACCAGTGTCTGATATTAATAACTAATAGGATTAAAAAGGAGAGAAGGACCCAACATGGGAAGTGGGATACACAGCAGACTCATAGAATACCAAATGCCCTAAACAGCACTCTGGCCTCAGAATCAGCCCTTTTTAGCCCTGATCTGGCTAAAAAGCCCATGAGAGTTTCTCAGGCATGGAAAGCCAAGACACTGTGGCAAAAAATGACCTAAATGAAAGATCTCTGTGAGTGAGATCCCAGTGGAAAGAACGGGCCATCAAAGAAGGCAGTACCTTTCTCTGAAGGGAGGAGAGAACTTCCACTTTGACTATGACCTTGTCTAAATGAGGTTGGAGTTTGTGAACTCAAGAGGCTTCCATAGCCTTGGCAGCTCATGACAAGAGCCTCGGGTGATTACTGACACCATAAATAAGAGTGTTAATTGTTAAATTACCACCAGGAGTCACTGTGCACTTACTCCTCATGTAGGATCTCTGTCCTTAATGTGTTGTACTATGTGAATTAATGGTAAACTACTATTCAAACAGTACTTTATACTTTGTGTGTCTATGTGGGTGCAATCTGTTGAAATCTTTACTTAGTATATACTAAGTTGATCTTCTGTATATAGAGATAATTAAAAATAAATCTTAATGAAGAATGGGATGAGAGAGGGAGTAGGAAATGGGATGGTTTGCAGGTGGGAGGGTGGTTATGGGGGGAAAACCACTATAATTCAAAAGTTGTACTTTCAAAATTTATATTTATTAAATAAAAATTTTCTTTAAAAAAAGTCAGTGTTATCCAAAGAAATTTGCAGACTAAATGTAATCCTTATCAAAACACTGATGACATTTTCCACAGAACTAGAAAAAGTAGTACTAAAATTTGTGGGGAACCACAAAATACCTCGAATTGAGATATTTTAATAGACTGAAAAGAGAAAAGCAGGAAGCATTACACTATCTGACTTTAAGTTATATTACAAAGTTCAGTAATTGAAATAGCATGGTATTGGCATAAAAACTGAAACCATAAACCAATAGAATAGATTAGAGATTCTAGAATTAAAGCCACACATCTACAGCAAATTGACCTTTCACAAAGGTACTAATAACATGCATTGGAAAAAGGTCAGTCTTTTTAATAAATGGTGCTAGGACAACTGAATTTCCACACGCAAATCTATATTTTGCACGATGTATAAATATCAACTCAAAATGGAGTATAGACATAAATGCAATACCTGAAGCTTCAAAACTACCAGAAGAAAACAGAGGGAGAGACACTTGAAATTGGCAAGGACGTTTAGATTAGATCCACAAAGCACAGGAAATAAAGCAAAACTAGACAAATGGAATTTCATCACAGTAAATAACTTCTGTTCAAGCAAAGGAAACAGAGTTAAGCTATAAGCTACAGATGGGGCCGACACTGTGGTATAGCATTTAAAGACACCACCTGCAGGGACGGCATCCCTTATGGGCGCCAGTTCGAGTCCCAGCTGCTCCACTTTCAATCCAGCTCTCTGCCATGGCCTGGGAAAACAGTAGAAGATGGCCCAAGTCCTTGGGCCCCTGAACCCACATGGGAGACCCAAAAGAAGCTCCTAGCTCCTGGTTTCAGAATGACACAGCTCCGGGTGTTGTGGCCAATTGGGGAGTGAACCAGCAGATGGAAGACACCTCTCTCTGCCTCTCCTTCTCTCTCTGTGTAACTTTGACCGGCAAATAAATAAATAAATCTTTAAAAAAAGATATAAGCTACAGAATGGAAAAAAATATTTGCAAGCTCTATACCTGACAAGGGGTTAATAATCAGAGTATATAAGGAACAAAAAACTCAGTGGCAAAAAAATAAATAATGCAATTTAAAAAATGGGGAGATTTAAACAGACATTTCTCAAAGGAAGGCATACAAATGGCCAACAAATACATGAACAAATGCTCAACATCCCTAATGAACACTGAAATGTAAATCAAAACCACAATGAGATATAATCTCATACCAGTTAGATTGGCTATTATCTAAAACACAAAAAACAACAAGTATTGTCAAGGTTGTGGAAAAAAGGGAATGTTTGCACTCAATTGGTGGATATGCAAATTAACACATTCATTGTGGGAAGCAGTACAGAGGTGCCTCAAAAAATTAAACACAAAACTACCATGTGGGTCCAGCAATCCCACTACTGGGTGTATATAACCAAGGGAAATGAAATGACATCAGCACACTCATGTTTATTGCAACACCAGTCACAATAGCCATGAAATGGAAACAAATAACTGTCCATCAATTGATCAATGGATGAAGAAAGTACAGTGTGTGTGTGCGTGTGTGTGTGTGTGTGTGTGTGTGACTTGAACCCAAGAACTCTGATATGGAACGCAGGCATCCCAAATGGAAATTTAACTACTGCACCAAACACCCCCCAAACACACACACACAGTTGCGCTTTTCAAAAAACTTTGTTCTCCAAGAAATGTCATTTGGACCAATAGAGTGACACATTCCAAATTTCTTCTTTGTTAAGATTTATTTATTTATTTGAAAGAGTTACAGAGAGAGAGACAGAGAGAGACAGAGAGAGACACACACACAGAGAGAGAGAGAGAGAGAGAGAGAGAGAGAGAGAGAGAGAGAGCTCCAGATGGTTGCAATGGCCAGGACTGTGCCAAGCCGAAACCAGGAGCCAGGAGCCAGGAGTGTCATCTGGGTCTCCCATGTGGATGGCAAGGGCCCAAACACTTAAGCCATTCTCTGCTGCTTTTCCAGGCACGTTAGCAGGGAGTTGGATTGGAAGTAGAGCAGCCAGGGCATGAACCTTCGCAGATATAGGATGCCAGCATTGCAGGCAGAAGCTTTACCCGCTATACCACAATGCTGGCCCCACATCCCAAAATTCTATAGCCTATAATGAAGTCTATTGTTCACATATTACTCCTAAAACACTAAAAGAACCAATTAACTCACTGGCAGCCATTCCTTAAGTTCCAAGGACCCTAGCCAATCTTCCTTCTTCTCTCACTTTTAATATTTCTTTGTTGTATGGTGTCCAGGGATTTTTGTGGTAAGATAAGATCTATTAAGGAGGAGGACTACTTTATCTTGGTCAGAACTGGAAATGTCAGCTTTTAATTTTAATAATCTAGACGAAGTACATGGGAATACAGAAGGAAAACTATTTTTCTGATTAATCAGTATATGCTTACTTCCAACTACCCTGGATATACTAGAATTTACTATGTTGAATTTGTGATAGTTAAACATTTTCAAATTGCTTGTCTTCTTCCTTTAAAATGATAAAATTCACAAAAGATACCATCATAGGGCTTCTAAGGTGGCCCTCTAGTGATCCTCAATTCCTAATATACTTGACCTCGTGTGTAATCTCTCCTTGAGTGCAGGCTGAGCTTAATGACTTGCTTCTAACAAACAAGATACAGCAAAGTAATGGGGTATCACTTCTGGAAAGAGATTACAAAGAAACTGATTTCTTGGGGCTGGCTCTGTGGTGTAGTGGGCTAAGCCTCCTGTTCCGGTACCAGCCTCCCATATGGGTACCAGTTCGAGTCCTGGCTGCTCCTCTTTCAATCCAGCTCTCTGCTATGGCCTGGGAAAGCAGTAGAAGATAACCCAAGTCCTTGGGCCCCTGCACCCACATGGGAAAACCCGGAGGAAGCTCCTGGCTCCTGGTTTCGGATCGGCTCAGCTCCCACGGTTGCAGCCATTTGAGGAGTGAACCAGTGGATGGAAGATTCTCTCTCTCTCTCTCTCTCTCTCTCTCTCTCTCTCTCCCTTTCTTCTCTCTCTCTCTCTCTCCCTTTCTCTGTCAATAATCCTGCCTCTGAGATAAATAAAACAAATCTTGGGAAAAAAAGAAACTGTAACTTCTGTCTTGAACATCCTCTCTTCAATATGGCTCACTTGCAGGGAGGGAAGCCAACTTTCATATTGTAGCAGTCCTATGGAGAAGCTCACATGATAAAAAACTGTCATCTGTAGCCAACAGCCAGTGAGAATCTGAGGCCTGCCAAGAACCATGTGAGTCGGATTGGTGGCAAGTCCTCCCTATTGAGCCTTGAGATGAAGGCAGCCTCAGACAACATTTCGAATGTAGCCTTGTGAAAACCCCTGAGCCAGAAGCACCCATCTAAGCTTTGCTCACATTCTAGACCCTCAGAAAGCATAAGGTAAACATTTGTGGCTCAAGCCTCTAAGTTTTCAGGTAATTTTGGATAACTAACAGAATTACTAAAGTCAGTATATATCAATTGCAGTGATTCTTTCAAGTCCATATTTTATTTCACTTTTTCACTCATTTCCATACTTAACTCACTTATTTTATAATATGTATAATAGAAACATTTAATTATATTTCTATTTTAGGTTTCTGGCATTGATTTCTGATATAGGTGCACATCTTAGAAAGTCCATGCTTAGTACCATTTTCACTGAGTCATACACACTTTTTTTCTTTTCTGGGCTCTTTGCAATTTATTAAAAATAGAAATTTCATCAGGTCTGCAGGGATGCTGGGGTAGAATGAAGAAGAAGAATGGTTGATTACAGAAGATTGCCTTTAAGGTCACTTCTATTGTTGAAATTCTATGAGTCTAGGAACATCATTATTTTTCATCATTTTTTTTCTTTTCTTCATCCTCTTCTCCCTCTCCTGCTCTGTGCTCATAAGCGATCAGACAATGGTGCATGCACACTATGAATGAAAATGGAGCTATCCTGCTCTTTTGTGGAGCTGGAAGGCTAGAAGCATCTGTGCTCAGGTAGTCTCCTTCGTGTGCATCTGTCGTCGTTCAGTGCCTGATGTGGTAAGTGCCAGGATAACTTGGAAAGGCACCACCTCCTGCTGAGAGATTGCTGACTCCAGTTGGGCAAAAGCCCAGCTAGAGCAGGGAATCTCATTGAGTATATTACAAAGAGAACGAATGTTTCTGCCCATGGCAGTTACGATGGATGTTTCTGCCCATGGCAGTTACAATGGATGCATTGTTGCATGCTTTTGTGTTTATGAGGGCATAATCATGGTAAACATTTTCCTATAATACTCCTTGTATTTGTTTGGTGTTTTATATTTTGCCAATGTTCAGGCATAACTTGTAGACCCAAGTCAAATCCAGAACTTATGTCTAGATCCCTAACCCAGTGACCTTTAATTTTTGTGAAGTTTTTTTGTTTGTTTGTTTGTTTTTTATTTTTTTTTAAATTTTTTTTTTATTTTTGACAGGCAGAGTGGACAGTGAGAGAGAGAGAGACAGAGAGAAAGGTCTTCCTTTTGCCGTTGGTTCACCCTGCAATGGCCGCCGCGGCCTGCGCACTGCGGCCGGCGCACCGCGCTGATCCGATGGCAGGAGCCAGGTGCTTCTCCTGGTCTCCCATGGGGTGCAGGGCCCAAGCATTTGGGCCATCCTCCACTGCACTCCCTGGCCACAGCAGAGAGCTGGCCTGGAAGAGGGGCAACCGGGACAGGATCGGTGCCCCGACCGGGACTAGAACCCGGTGTGCCGGCGCCGCAAGGCGGAAGATTAGCCTAGTGAGCCGCGGCGCCGGCTAGTGTGAAGTTTTTTCTGTTTTAAAAATGACATTATTTTTTGGGAAGGGATAATAAGTCCACCAACCAAATTGCTAATACAAAATTATTGTTGACTATTTTTAAACAGCTATATCTTTATGCTGTAGTCTTCATTTAAAAGAAAATTCAGTAGTGGGCTTTGTGGTGTAGTGAGTTAAGCTGCTTCTTGTGATGCCTGCAAGCCATATCCAAGTGCTGGTTCAAGTCCCAGTTACTCCACTTCTGATCCAGCTTCCTACTAATGCATACTAGGAGGCAGCACAAGATGGCCCAAGTGCTTGGGCCCCTGCCACTCACGTGGGAAATCCAGATGGAATCGCTGGCTCTGTGGGCATTTGGGTAGTGAATCAGTGAACTAGCAGATGGAAATTTTTCCCCCTCCTCTCCTCTCCTCTCCTCTCCTCTCCTCTCCTCTCCTCTCTTCTCCTTTTCTCTTCTCTTCTCTTCTTTCTCTCTCTCTCCCTCCCCCCCCCCTCTCTCTCTTTCTCCTTTTGCCTTTCAAGTAGATGAAAATTGACTTAAAAAATTAATTACACTGAAAATTTTCAATACTAATATCGGTGAAAATAAAAATACACGATGTTGGTTACATTTTAAAAAATACTTTTGAAATTATGTATTTTTAATCTACATTGTAGTTAAAAGTTTATTGGATCAACTAAATAGAGTTCAACAAGTAAAATATAAAAATACCGTAGTCCAGCAGAAAAACAGGCACAGGCTATAATAATCAAAGGAAAATATGCCAACTTCACTAATATAAATTTTAAAATAGTCACACAGTCATTAAAACTATAGTAGTATATAATTCCTATCAATTTGCATGACAAATATTTAAAACAAAGTTTGACAAAACACTGTATTTGCAGCAAAACTGATGTTTTTAATTTTTTAGTTTTCATATATAAGGGAGAATATGCTATGTTTGTCTTTCTGTGACAGGTTTATTATACTCAACATGATATCCTCCAGTTCCAACCATTTTGCTGCAAGTGATAGCATTTATTCTTTTTATTGCTGAATAATATTCCATTATATATACACACATACACACAAACACACATCACATTTTCTTCATCCATCTAATGATGGACACCTTGACTAATTCCATATTTTGGATCTTGTGAACAGTTCTGCTATAAACATGGTAGAGCAGGTTATGTATAAACGTTTGCTGGATGAGTAATTTTTTAAAAATGGCAGAGTGCTAGCATTGTCGCCTGCAATACCTGCATCCTATATGAGTGCCAGTTCCAGTTCCGGCCTGCTGTTCTACTTTTTTATTATTATTATTTTTAAAGACTTATTTATGTATTAATTTATTGTTTAATCGAAAGGCAGGGGGAGAAAGAGAGTCCTTCCATCGATGGTTCACTCCCCAGATGGGCGCAATGGCTGGAGCTGTGCCAATCTGAAGCCAGGAGCCAGGAGCTTCTTCCAGGTCTCCCATGTGGGTGCAGGGGCACAAGCACTTGGGCTATCTCCTACTGCTTTCCCAAACCATAGCAGAGAGCTGGATCAGAAGTAGAGCAGCCGGGTCGTGAACCTGCACCCAAATGGGATGCTTTTACTCTCTTCATTCATTTTTTTAAATTGAATTAAATTTATGGTCGTTTTAAGATACAAGTCAAGAGGCTGGTGGCTGTGGCACAGTAGGTTAATCCTCCGCCTGTGGCACCGGCATCCCATATGGGCTCCGGTTCTAGTCCTGGCTGCCCCTCTTCCAATCCAGCTCTCTGCTGTGGTCTGGGAAAGCAGCAGAAGATGGTCCAAGTGCTTGTGCCCCTGCACCCACATGGGAGACGGGGAAGAAGCACGTGGCTCCTGGCTTCAGATTGGCATAGCTCTGGCCGTTGCAGCCATTTGGGGAGTGAACCAAGGGAAGGAAGACCTTTCTCTCTGTCTCTCCCTCTCACTGTCTGTAACTCTACCACTCAAATAAATAAATAAAATCTTAAAAAAAATAATAAAGTACAAGTCAAAGGGGCTGACGCTGTGATGTAGTGGGTAAAGCTGCCGCCTGCAGTGCCCTTGCCTCTCTGTAATTCTGCCTTTCAAATAAATAAATCTTAAAAAAAAATATAGAAGTCGGGGCCAGCGCTGTGGTATATCAGGTAAAGCCCCAACCTGCAGTGCCAGCATCCCATATGGGCGCCAGTTTGAATCCTGGCTGCTCCTCTTTCCATTCAGCTCTCTACTATGGCCTGGGAAAGCAGTGGAAGACGACCCAAATGCTTGGGCCCCTGCACCCATGTGGGAGACCCGGAAGAAGCTCCTGGCTCCTGGCTTTAAATCCGTGCAGCTCCACCATTTCAGGCAATTGGGAAGTGAACCAGAGGATGGAAGACCTCTCTCTCTCTCTCCCCTCCCATTACGCCCCGGGCTCTGCAAAGTGTGATTGGTCTTCTCCATCCAGGATAAGCAGGGTCTCCCTTCCAGCAACTGCCAACTCTAACTGACTCTGGTCTCTGCAGGCCAGCCTTCCCTGTTGTGGAAGACTACTTTAAATAGGAAAAAGAAATTGGACAATAAAATCAGGAGTCCAAATCCACCGTCCTCAAACCTCTTTCTAGCCTTTGCTACAATTCTCTGCTTGGTCAAGGTCTGTGGCCCTACAACAGAACAAGACTGAGGCTAAATCAGCCACCACCATTATAAACTCGCTGAAATTTCTTATGCCATTCCATTGGCAGTATTTGCTCATCTGTTTGGGGCTTTGTTTGCTTTTCCCACTCTCCCCTACTATTTTATCAGGCCTCAAAATTAAGAGGAGCTATTCTTCAAGTTTTTATTTTCATATGGCGATTCCTCTTCAGATCCAGGCTGTCTGGTCAGGCCCCTTCCATTTTTAGGGGCCAGAGCCTCCATTGATGAAGAAATTCTCATTGATCAAATTGATGCTCATTTGTAAATCTTCTTAGTCATTTGGGTTCTGCAGGGTCTCTTTTTTTTCTTCTTTTCTATTTTCACAAGGCTGTACAGAAGTAATCCATCTCAACCTTGTCCTTCCCTGTGGAGTCAGCAGGGTCTTTCCCCACTCCATCTCACACACACCTCAGCTGGACGTTCACCTGTGGTTTTGTCCCTTGTGTGAAATATGCTGACCTTCTTCCCTTGAAAGAAAAATCAGAAACCAGAGGAGCAGACATAAAAGACAATTCCTGGCTTTCTGAAGTTTTGGACTTGGATTGGATGAATTGCAGGGATTTTGGAGAAGGGTAACAAATTTCAGGACCTCTGACATGCTATCCCAGGGAACTAGGGCACCCACTAACTTATGAGGTTTCTTAAACACATTGAAAATGACATGGCATGGGGCCAGCGCTGTAGCGAAGCGAGTTAATGCCCTGGCCTGAAGCACCAGCATCCCATACGGGAGCTGGTTCGAGACCTGGATGCTCCATTTCCAATCCAGCTCTCTGCTATGGCCTGGGAAAGCAGTAGAAGATAGCCCAAGTCCTTGGGCCCCTGTGTGGTGGAATGAGGTGAAAAGGTCATGCCAAGATGGCCGCTGACAACAGAAATTGACTGGCAACAGGCTGTGATTGGTTGGGGCATAGACCGCCCCTTGACCAGATTGGCTGGTCTTGACTATATAAGCTGTTGTACTAACTGAAATAAACGAGTCTGTGGGCTGCTTGCCTCAAGCTCGCTTTCACCTGACTCCCCAGGGTCTGTGTGGTGACTCCATGCCTCTTGCCCTCACCACGCTCCTCCTCTCAGAAACGAATCCACTTCAACATTGTTGAGAAATCAACTGCAACACCCCTGCACCCAAGTGGGAGACTTGGAAGAAGCTCCTGGCTCCTGGCTTAAGATCAGCGTGGTTGTGGCCAATTGGGGAGTGAACCAGCAGATGGAAGACCTCTCTCTCTCTCTCTCTCTGCCTCTCCTCTCTCTGTGTCACTCTGATTTTCAAACAAATAAATAAATCTTAAAAAAAGAAAATGACATGGCATTAAAATAAAATGGGATTTGCTCATAATAAATAAATAAATAAATATAAATCAAACATCTTTTAAGGTCTAGGAGATTTTCTATGCATGAATTAAAGTTTTAATATTTCTTTGAAACAAAAATTATAGTAATGTATAATATCTAAGTAAAATGTTTTGTTTTTAAGATATTCATGATACATCTGTTGAATATGTATAAAGAAAATTTACTCTAGGTGTCCTATGCTTTTAAAATCTTCATTTTATAAATGACACACATACCATCTAGCATATCAACAGGATACTGAACATCTAACACCAATGAATGACTGGCTGCTCTAATACAGATATAAATGGGATTGGTGCATGGCATAACATATGGTATTATTACATACAGATGGTGCTTTGTATATAGTAAATAAATTTATAAAACTTAGGAAAATATATTTATATTTTGCAGTGTAAGCATCCTATAAATTGTGACATAGATAAAATATAATACAGAATTTGGAGATAAATGTGTCTTTTTTTACTAAGAATATTTTTTGATAGCTGCTAGAATAGAAAGTGATCTTTAGTTATGGAGCACCATCTAGAGGAAATGTGAGAAAAAGTCCTTAAGTAATAATTGAGTGAAATAAAAATCAAATGAAAAAAAATTTTTTAAACTCTAAGAAGGGACTGACATTGTGGCAGGTGAAGCCGCTGCCTGAAGTGCCGGCATCCATATGGGTGCTGGTTTGAGTCCTGGCTGCTCCACTTCTCATGCAGCTCTCTGCTATGGCCTGGGAGAGCAGCAGAGAATTGTCCCAGTCCTTGGGACCCTGCACCCGCATGGGAGACCCAGAAGAAGCTCCGGGCTCCTGGCTTCGGATCGGCTCACCTCCGGCCACTGCAGCCATTTGAGGAGTGAGCCAGTGGATGGAAGACCTTTCTCTCTTTTTCTACCTCCCTCTGTAACTCTTTCAAATAAATAAACAAGAATTATAGAAAATTTTGGAAGTTCAGCCGTTACCGAAACATCAATTATTTTTACTTAAAAAAGAAAGTCAAGATGAGTTTTGTGGTGCATTGGATTAAGCTGCTGATCGTGATGCCCACATCCCATATCCGAATGCCTAGGATGGAATCCTATCTAGCTTGGTGTTAATGTGCACACTGGGGGGCAGCAGATGATTCTTCAAGTACTTGAGTTACTGCCACCCATGTGGGAAATGACTGAAATGGAGTTCCTGGCTCCTGGCTTCAACCCGGCCCAGCTCTCTCCTCTTGCTGCCACATTGCCTTTCAAATAAAATAAAAATAAATAAATAGCAACTTAATAATGTCACATATATTGTTTTATTTATCACTTCCATTTCTTTCTGAGTTTTCTTTTCTTTCTTTTTTTTTTTTTTTTTTGACAGGCAGAGTTAGACAGTGAGAGAGAAAGACAGAGAGAAAGATCTTCCTTCCATTGGTTCACCCCCCAGATGGCCGCTACGGCCGGTGCGCTGCACCGATCTGAAAACAGGAGCCAGGTGCAGGGCCCAAGCACTTGAGCCATCCTCCACTGCACTCTCGGGCCACAACAGAGAGCTGGACTGGAAGAGGAGCAACCAGGACAGAATCCGGCGCCCCAACTGGGACTAGAACCCGGTGTGCTGGCGCCGCAAGGCGGAGGATTAGCCTAGTGAGCCGCAGCGCCGGCCTCTGAGTTTTCTACAACACAGATCATTTTAAAATATGACAGCAGAGGCCAGTGTTGTGGCATAGTGGGTAAAGCCACCGCCTGGGATGCCGGCATCCCAACCGGTTCGAGTTCCAGTGCTTCACTTCCAATCCAGCTCCTTCCTAATGGCCTGAGAAAGCGGCAGAGAATGGCCCAAATGCTTGGGTCTCTGCACGCATGTGAAAGACCAGAAAGAAGTTCCTGGCTCCTGGCTTCAGCCTAGCCCAACCCTGGCTGTTGCAGCCATCTGGAGAGTGAACCAGAAGATGAAGATTCTCTCTCTCTCTCTCCCTCTCCCCCCCACCAACTCTGCCTTTCAAATAAATATATAAATCTTTATAAAGAATAAAATACAACAGCATTTATATTTTAGGATCTTAGCAATCATGTGGACCAGTTCCTTCCTTTTAGAGGTGAGGAACATGAGACCTAGAATAGAAAAATAATAGGGCTGGCATTGTGGCATAGTGGTTTAAGCTGCCACTTGTGACACCAGCATCCCATATGGGCTCCGGTTTGAGTCCTGGCTGCTCCACTTCTGATCCAGCTCCCTGCTGATGAGCCTGAGAAAGCAGTGGAAGAGGGCCCAAGTGCTTGAGCCCCTACCACCCACGTGGTAGACACGATGAAACTTGGCTCCTCTTAGGCCTGGCCTAGCCCTGACCATTGCAGCCACTTGAGGAGTGAATCAGCAGATAGAAAATTTCTCTCTGTCTCTCCTTCTGTCTCTGTAATTTTGCCTTGCAAATAAATAGATAAATCTTAAAAAAAAATCTTAGTGCCATTAATGATAGAAGCAGGTCTAAAATTTGTGGAATCTTCTGATGTCCAGACAAGTCTTCTCTCATCTAGTATACCATTTGAAAACTGTATTAGGTAATTAGAGATTACTTTTTACTAGACAAAAGATCAGCAAGACCACTGGCACTTCTGCAATACTACTGAAATATCTGCCCTATTATGACAATATGAGAGTACTTCAAAAAATTGATGAGGGGGTGGGCATTTGGCACAGCAGTTAAGACCCTGCTTTGGACATCCACATTGTATATCTGAGTAACCAGGTTCAAATCCTGCCTCTGCTTCCCATACAGCTTCCTGCTAATGTGCACCCTGGGCGACAGCAGCTGATGGCTCAAAATAGTGGGATTGCTGCCACCAACCTGATAGACTTACATTAAGTTCTCAGCTCCTGGCTTCGGCCTAGCCCAGCCTTGGCTGTCTCAGGTGTTTGAGGAGTGAACCAGTGGAGGGAACGTCTCTATCTGTATGTCTCTCTGTGCGTGTGTGTGCCTTTCAAATAAGTCAAAATAATTTAAGATTTAAAAAAGAACAGTTTTTGGGGAGAGCGTTTGGCACCAAAGATGCCACTTGAGACACCTGCATTCCACACTGGAGTGTCTGGGTTTGAGGCCCAGCACCACTTCCAATTCCAGCTTTCTGCTAAGCCACATCCTGGAAGGCAGCAATGATGGTTCATGTAATAGGGCCCCTGCCACCAATATGAAGGACCCAGATTAAGTTTCTGGCTCCTGGCTTTGGCCTGGCCCAGCAAGCCCTGGCTGATATAGGCTTTTGGGGAGTGGGCCAGGGGATGGAAATTCTTTGCCTGTCAGTCTACCTCTGTATCTCTCTGCCTATCAAATAAAAAATGAAGATAAACTGTAAAGAATTAATTGTTTTTACTTTGTGGAATGTAGCATTAAAACATATTTTCATGAAAAAAAATCAAATCTATGCAGCTTTTTCCATAATAAGCATCTTACACTAGCATTTTGAAGATCCCCATTTATCTATCCTCTATCAACATTGATTTATTTGTGTATAATAGAAATCAATCTCTTTTTCCCTTCCAGTTTAGAAACCTATTTCAGTTTGGTAACTGATAAGTTTTGGGTAGGTTATGTCACTAAACAACAACAACAAAAATCTGAGATGGGTGGGGCATGAAATGGAGTTAATAACTTTTCCCAAATTAAGAGTGAGAACTTGGGGCGGAGCCAAGATGGCGGATAGTGAGGACGTGCGCCGTAGTTTGGGAAAGTAAAGTTTCATAAAAGTGGAATTACTGTAGCCTCAGGAAAAGACTCAAGAAAAAAACTGCAGAGGAAACGCTTCCGGATCTAGTGGATGTGACACAGAGGACCTACAGGAAGCCCACCGCGTGGAAACTCAACCGTGGGAGAGGAGCCGCAGAATCTCGCCAGCGCGGGAACGGGAGGGAGATAATTGGAAATGAAAAAAAAAAAAAAAAAAACCCTGGTGTTAAATTGGAAATGGCATAGAAAATTAATTAATTCTTTTAAAAAAATATTATGTAGGATCTCTGTCTTTAATGTGCTGTACACTCTTATTTAATGCTATAACTAGTACTCCAACAGTATTTTTTTTTTTCAATATGTGTTGCTATATGGCGGCAAACTGTTGAAATCGTTACCTAATATATACTAAACTGATCTTCTGTATATAAAGAGAATTGAAAATGAATCTTGATGTGATTGGAAGGGGAGAGGGAGCGGGAAAGGGGAGGGTTGTGGGTGGGAGGGAAGTTTTGGGATTGGGAAGCCATTGTAACCCATAAGCTGTACTTTGGAAATTTATATTCATTAAATAAAAGTTTAATTTAAAAAAAATTAAAAAAAAAGAGTGAGAACTTTTCCATCTACCACCTTCTGCTGGTAATAAAATTTACTCTTGTAATTCATTGCTACTGCATAATTACTGAGATGAAAGAAAGGTCAGTCGTTGTGATTGAGAGACAGTACCCTGGTTTTCTTGTCAGAGACCTGGATTTAAAATCCATTCCCTCCACAAACTGCATAAAACTAAACAAATTATTAAGTGTCATAACCCTCAGTTTCTTCATAGACACATATAATAGTGCTTCTTCAGGGTAAGTTAGGGATTAAAGTTAGGTAATTCATGCAGAACACATAGTACTGTGGATGGCTAGTAAATGATACTTTTTTAATTCAAACAGCAATAACACCACTAAAGAATATATTCCACATCAATTTCTAAACATATGAAAATATAGTTAATTATTGCTAATTTATTTTGAGAGGCAGAGAAAGAAATAAAAAGAAGAGGCAGGAATGGGGGGCAGGAAGAGCTCCTTTCCACTGATTCATTCCCCAAAGTGCACAACAGCAGAGACTGGGCCAGGCCAAAGTTGGAAGCTGAGAACTAAATCCAGAACTCCCATGTGGGTAGCAGGAACCCAGTTGCTTGAGCGAGCACCAGTACTTCTGAGGGTCTGTATTAGCAAAAAGCTAGAGCCAGGAGAGGAGCTGGGTAACAATCCAGGCACACCAACATGGGATGTGGGCATCTTAACCACTTGATAAAACGCTCATGACCCATTATTTCTTGAGTATAGTATTTCTTTCAGAAAAAGTGACTATGAATGACTTTTGTGAGGAATCCTCAGATCTCTACTAAAGTGCAATTGTTGGGATCTTACTTTAAACACCAGAATAGAAGTCATTGAGGTTACCTTTAACATACAATTGTGTACCATGAATCTCAGAAAAAGAGTTTCAGTGTTGTTCAACAAGAGTGATTTTGTCACCGAGTATCATTTGGCAATGTATGGAGACATTTTTGTTTGTCCCAACTTGGATAGAGATGTGCTACGGATATCCTCCACTGCAAAGAACGATCCCCACCCGACATGCACACACCCAAAGAATGATGTGGCTCAGAGTGTCAGTAGTGAGAAACCCTGGATTAACATACCAAAGTTACAGCTTATCAAAAATTAATGCTTAATTGATAAATGTATAAAGTGTTTCCTGTGATAAGCTCTTGAAAATATATGTGTTTATCTGTGAAGTCTTAAAAGTCAGAATAGATTATTAGAAAAATATCTCATGTACTAGAAAAATGTGTCCACCCCTGCCTAGGGATATTTTTCAGAACTTTCTTGACCTAAGCCTTTCTACTGTTCATCATGAATTTCATTTCTGATTATCCTAAATTGAAACAGATGTACTATAAAACCTTAGATCTCAAAGAGTTGGCAATTCGACTGGAAAGATAACACATGCATTTAAGAAATTCTGCATAACATCTTGTGCACTTCTGTATCTCTTGTGTTCAGTGTGGCATCTGGAAATAGAAAGTATTAAATATTTTAATCTATGAGTAAAAGAATTACTGAATAAGATACAACAGTATATGATCAAGTGAAATAAATTACTAATGACAGGATTGTGAGAAGGGAAATATTAGTATAACATAACTATAGTAGTGAAAGTGTGTTGGGGCCAGCACTGTGGCATAGTAGGTAAAGCCATTGCCTGCAGTGCTGACATCCCATATGGGCGCCAGCTCAGAGAGAGGGAGAGAACAAAGGCAAAGTGCCCATTCAAGGTCTCCTTACTTTTTACTAGCCAATCCCTCTTTATAGATAATAATTCCATATGCTGTCATAGGTAGTATTCTTTATCTTAAACTTTCCTTACTCAAATTGCCATGTGGTTTCTCTTTCCTAATTGGGCCCAGACTGATACAGGTGTCTCTATTTCTTTGCAGCTTATTCACTCCTTAATTACTTGAAATTAGGTTCGCATTCCTGCTGCAACTTAAAAACTGTGAAAGTCCACCACATTTCCCATCCTGTGTTTTTGTTCCTTGGGACAGAAGCTTCTTGAAACTTCTACTTAAGTTTTCATGAAACCATACTATTCCACTTGTCTTCCTGAATTCCCAACTGTACCCACTGTTTTTTAAACTCTGCTTTTTCCTCATACCACTTAACTGTCACTACCAATATCTGGATACTTAGCTCTTGGCTATTTTCTGCTTGTTCCTTTTCTTCTAGATAGTTCATATTCTCTTGGCTTTAGCTATCATCTCTGATCTAATGATTTCCAACCTATTTTTGTAATTCTATCACCTCTCTTAACCTCAGTTCTATATAACTAATTTCTTTATCCAACAAATATTTACTGGGTGATTACTATGCACAAGGGAATGTGACAGATACTGGAAATACAAAGGTGAACAAGCAGGCACATTTCCTACACATAGCAAACACATTGACTTGTAGTGAGTATTGGAAAGGAAGCAGAATATTACTATACAGTGTGACATGTACTGCACTTGTAGACAGTATTAAGGAAACATCAAAGGATTCCTAACAAAATCTTACAAGAATTCAGGGAGGACTTCCCAGAAGATGTGATATTTAAGCTGAGACCTGAAGGATATGTACTGTTAACCAGATGAAGGAGAGCTGAATGGGAGTGTTAAGTTGGAAAGATAGTTCTAGCCAGAGGGAATAGCATATGCAAAAGCCCAGGTGTTAGAGAAAACCTGGTGTTTGTGGGAGAACTTCAATTAGTTCTATCAAAAGTTTTCAGAGGAGTTAAGCAGCAGCCAGTTCTTCAAATTGTCTACTTTTTAGACATTTCTTTTTTGATGTTCTGTGAACCTTAAACTATTGAGAAGTGAGGAAGAAACACATTCCAACAAATCTTACTCTTCCTTAAAACTTCCTCTTCCCAATTTATAACCCTTTGCTTTCTTGTGCCTCTATAGAAATCATATAGTTTAATGCTATTTTTCTACTATCACAATCATTACTAATCGTTTTAAAAATTATTTATTTATTTATAACTCCTATTCATTGATTCATTCCCAGAATACCTGCAACAACTAGAGGGTCAAGCAGAGAGCTGGAAACATATCCAGATCTCTCTTGAGTGTGGCAGGAACTCAATTACTTGAGCCATCACCACTGCCTCCCAAGGTCCACATTAGGAGGAAGATGGAGGCAGGAGCTGGAGACAGGCATAGAATCCAGGTACTCTGATATTCAACACAAGTGTCTTAACAAGAATCTCCCCCCGTTACCCCTCTTAAGAATTATTTATTTATATGAAAGGCAGAGATAGAGAGAAGGAGAAAGAGAGAGATCTTCCATTTGCTGGTTCACTTCCCAGATGGCTGCAATGGCCAGAGCTGAGCCAGGAGCCACATGGGTGACAGGGGTCCAAGTGCTTGGGCCATCTTCTGCTGCTTTCCCATGCCCTTTATCAGGGAGCTGGATAGAAAGTGGAGCTGCTTGTACTCGATGCCGGCACTGCAGGCAGCGACTTACTCCTACATCACAGCACCGGCCCGAATAAGAGTTTTTTTTTTTTTTAATTTATTTATTTGAAAGACAGAGTTACAGAAAGGCAGAAGCAGAGAGAGAAAGGTCTTCCATCTGCTGGTTCACTCCCCAGACGGTCGCAACGGCTGGAGCTGGGTCAATCCAAAGCCAGGAGACTGGAGCATCTTCAGGGTCTCCCACATGGGTGCAGTGGCCCAAGGACTTGTCTTCCATTGCTTTCCCAAGTCATAGCAGAGAGCTGGATTGGAAGTGGAGCAGCTGAGACTTGAACTGGTGCCCGTAAGGGATGCCAGCACTGTGGGCGGTGGCTTTACCTGCTATGCCACGGTGCTGGCCCCCAACAGTGTTTGTTAACCACTAGGTTAAATGCCCATACCCGATGCTATACTTTGACAATGATTATGTCGCTTCCATTCTGGAACCCCAACACTCATCATTTCTAACAAGCCAACTATGTATATCATTTAATATCTACCTCTTTAAAGGAAACTTCCCTGACCCACTTTTTAAAAAATATTTATTTATTTATTTGAAAGGCAGAGTTACGGGGGGAGGGGTGGAGAGAGAGAGAGAGGTCTTCCATCTGATGGTTCACTCCCCAAATGACCATACCGGTGGGAGCTGGGCTTATCTGAAGCTAGGGGCCAAGAGCTTCTTCCAGGTCTCCCACATGGGTTCAGGGGCTCAAGGATTTGGGTCATATCTACTGCTTTCCCAGGCCATAGCAGAGAGCTGGATCTGAAGCTGGAGCTCCCTCTCCCCTTTCCCCTCCCCCTCCCCCTCCCATATCAGAGTGCCTGAAATCAAGTCTCACCTCTGCTTCTGATGCGGCCCCCTGCTAATGCGCCTTGGAAGCAGCAGATAATTTGGTTCCTGCCACCCACATGAAAGACCCAGATGGAGTTCCTGGCTTCTGGCTTTGGTCTGGCCCAGACCTGGCTGCTGAGGCCATTTGTGGAGTTAAACAGTGGATGGAAAACCTCCCTCTCTGTGTGTGTGTGTGCGTGTGTCTTGCTCACTCTCTCTGTCACACTGCCTTTAAATAAACAAATATGTTTTTAAAGATGAGACAAAGGCCGGAACCGCAGTTCAATAGGCTAATCCTCCGCCTGCGGCACCAGCACACTGGTTTATAGTCCCAGTTGGGGCACTGGATTCTATACCAGTTGCCCCTCTTCCAGGCCAGCTCTCTGCTGTGGCCAGGGAGTGCAGTGGAGGATGGCCCAAGTGGTTGGGCCCTGCACCCCATGGGAGACCAGGAGAAGCACCTGGCTCCTGCCTTCAGATCAGCCCGGTGCACGGCCACAGTGCGCTGGCCGCGGTGGCCATTGGAGGGTGAACCAATGGCAAAGGAAGACCTTTCTCTCTGTCTCTCTCTCTCTCACTGTCCACTCTGCCTGTCAAAAAAAAAAAAGAATAAAAAAAAAAACATGAGACAAAGTTAGCTGAGAACAGTTTATTACTGCTATGCTATGGGGGAGAGGGGTGGAAAGAAGAATGATTAGGTTAACTTTAAAAGGCCTAAATATGTTATATGACTTAGGGTCATCATGGTTAATAAAGGAGTCAGGAATAAGACAGAATTTTCTGACTCTCACTTTAGTACTCCTACTGCATCTTGCTTGAAAGAGCTATTTTGAGGGAAATAAAACTAGTAAGCTCATCAGAATTTCAAAGGACACCCTTGGGCACCACAGCTCAATGGGCTAATCCTCTGCCTGCGGCGCCGGCACCGGGGTTCTAGCCCCCAGTCGGGGCGCCGGATTCTGTCCCGGTTGCCCCTCTTCCAGGCCAGCTCTCTGCTATGGCCCGGGAGGGCAGTGGAGAATAGCCCAAGTGCTTGGGCCCTGCACCCCATGGGAGACCAGGATAAGTACCTGGCTCCTGGCTTCGGATCAGCGTGGTGCGCCGGCCGCAGTGCGCAGGCCACGGCGGCCATTGGAGGGTGAACCAACGGCAAAGGAAGACTTTTCTCTCTGTCTCTCTCACTATCCACTCTGCCTGTCAAAAAAAAAAAAAGTCAAAGGACACCCTTAAAGTGTCCTTTGATGTGGTTTGATGTGGTGGAAAGCAAGTTACTGGGGCTAAGAAATTCACATCAGACACTCTTGTAGGGAGATTTTAGTTTGTGAGTCACTTTGAAGAAAAAGTAGATATTTTGGGACTAGGTGATTTAACTTCAGTTACACTAACATATGAAACAATGAACTGAAAGAGTAATATGAACTTTGATACATTTAAAACCTAATTATAGGGCCCGGCATCGTGGCACAGTGGGTTAATTCTCCGCCTGCGGTGCCAGCATCCCATGTGGACACCGGTTCTGGTCCCGGCTGCCCCTCTTCCAGCCCAGCTCTCTGCTGTGGCCTGGGGGAGCAGTGGAGGATGGCCCAAGTGCTTGGGCCCCATGTCGGGAGACCAGGAAGAAGCACCTGGCTCCTGGCTTTGGATCGGGGCAGCTCAGGCAGTTGCAGCCATCTGGGGAGTGAACCAGCCGAGGGAGGACGCTTCTCTCTGTCTCTCTCTCTCACTGTCTGTGACTCTACCTCTCAAATAAATAAAATCTTAAAAAAAAAAACCCAAATTACAGTAAAATCTTTATTTTAATCAGAGAGCTGGGGAAATGAGGAAGTATGGCATATATTACAAGATTAATTTGCATTTGCTAAAACCTACTGTGGAAATTTTTTTCATACAAGAATATGAAATACAGAATGCTGGAATCAACAATATTTCTTTGAAAACTAAAATTTCTACAGACACCAGACACTCTTAGGATGATCACTATGTTTAAGTGGGATTTCATTTTGTTGATTCATTGCATGTACAGAGATTGAACTATATGTGAATTGACCCGAGTTTCCTCTAAAATAATAATAATAAAAAAAAACCTCTTTTAACTTTTCTGCTTAAAGTAGAATGGAACATAATTAATTAAAATCAGGGTTGCCAGCTAATTGCATATCAGTGAAATTCTACCAGGTCAGGGTCTATTTGTATTTGTAGACAATTAATTAGGGATGTAAGGGGACAATTTTTAAATTTAACATTAAGGAAGAAATCCCTAAATTATGATTATTAAATTTTTGAATGATGCTATATAATTTGTCCCCATATAAAAAGTCAAGAGTCAAAACCAAAAATCTCTATTCCAGAGGTGGAAAATTGGTATTTACAATTCAGTTCCAGCTCTCAGATGTGGTAGGTAGTAGGGCTGTTTATTTTGCTTTATCTTGCTTTGCTCATACAAATTTTTTAAAGATTTATTTTATTTATTTGAAAGTTACAGAGAGAGACAGAGAGAGAGACATAGACAGAGAGATCTTTCATAAGCTGTTTCACTCCCTAAATGGCCACAATGGCTGGGGATGGGCCAGGCCAAAGCCTGGAGCCTGGAGCTTCTTCCAGGTCTCCCAACGTGGGTGCAGGGGCCTAAGCACTTGGACCATTTTCCACTGCTTTCCCAGGCATAGTGTCAGGGAACTGGATAGGAACTAGAGCAGCCAGGACTCGAACTTTTGTCTATATGGGATGCAGGCAGCAGTTAAATCTGCTATGCCATAGTGGTGGTCACTCATACAAAATTTTAAAACCATTAGATGCCAACATTTAAAACTTGAGGCATTTCTCATAAAATTCTGGATTTATTTATTCTCAAAAAGTCAAATCTAGCCACAGTATGTCTACATTTCCACTTTATTACAATCAGCTGGTGCAGAGCTGTGGTTGGTGCCTTTGAGTATGAACTCTTAAATAGTTTTTCATAGTCCTTATCACTTTCTTTGTAGTTAGAAGCCTCCACGCTTTACATGATCTTTTAAGCTTACAAACTTTTAAACTTTACAACCCTTGCAAAAAACCAACCTCACCTAATAACACAGTCTTAATTCAATAGTATATTAATAACATGCCATCTACAGTTAGGGATTAATCTGAGAATGGAAATATTGCTTTCCATTGGAAAGTCTATTAATAGCCTATCTATATAATTCACATAGTATCACATTCCAGGACAATTTTAATGTGTCTTAAAGGAGTACATATAATAAAGCTGATATGATACCTAAAGAGTAGGTTAAAAAAGCAAGGAATATAAAAGGATACCAACATAGTCATCTTTTTTTTTAAAGAATTATTTATTTGAAAGTCAGAGTTACATAGAGAGAGAAGGAGAGGCAGAGAAAGAGGGAGGTCTTCCATCCACTGGTTCACTCCTCAAATGGCCGCAATGGCCAGAGCTGCGCCGATCCGAAGCCGGGAGCCAGGAGCTTCTTCAGGGTCTCCCACATGGGTGCAGGGGCCCTAAAAGAGAGCTGGATTGGAAGAGGAGAAGCCAGACATGAACCAGCGCCCATATGGGATGGCGGCACTTGCAGGCGGCGGCTTTACCCGCTACGCCACAGCACCGGCCGAACGTAGTCATCTTAATTGGTACTAAAATGGTATTTTTTTTAAGTAATTCTAATTTAAAAGAAAAGAAAAAACTCAGAAAACTAGAAATAAGTAAGTTTTTTTATCCTAGCAAAGAAGTGCGATCTTAAACAATTGGTCGATATTATGCTGAATACTAGATATACTCCCAAAGAAGCAATAAATATTAAAAAGTTAGCTATCATTGGTGCAGCAGGTTAAGCTTCTGCTTGCAATGCCAACATCCTATATCAGAGTGCCCGTTCGAGTCCCAGCTACTCTGCTTCTCATCTAGCTTCCTGATAACGTGCCTGAGAAGGCAGCAGAAGATGGCCCAAGTACTTGCGCCCCTGCCACCCACATAGAGACCAAGATGGGGACCTGGCTGTTGTAGCCATTTGAGGGGTAAACCAGTACATGCAAGATTCTCTCTCTCTCTCTCTCTCTCTCTGTCCTTCAAATAAAGTGAAAAGAAATTTAAAAATTTTTAAATATAGACAGCTAAGTGGTCAGATGAAAGATGAATGTAATTTAAGTAGATTTCCTAGTGCCCAAAAACTACCAATTAAAACTTGTTAAAGTGGCGGTAGAAGATCTCTTTCACAATAAGAAAATGAAATACTTTATCAAAGGAGCCCTGATACTTACTGGCATTGTGGCCTTGCACAAATCATCTAATCCCTTGGAGTCTTCATTTTCTTATCTCTAAACTAAGGATAATACTAAGGATAATAAATGTTTACCATGAAGAGTGCTTGTGAAGCCTACAGATAATACACGTAAAGGTCTAGCCCAGTGCTTAGCACATAATAGGTACATAAAATACCTATCTATCTGCATTCCAGAGGAATTAAAATTGCATAGAAAATAGGGGGCTGGTGATGTGGCTTAGTGGGTTAAGCTGCCATCTGCAATGCTGGCATCCCATGTAGGCACCAGTTCAAGTCCCATCCCAACTGTTCCACTTCCAATCCAGCTCTCTGTTAAAGCACCTCAAAAAGCAGCAAAGGATGGCCCAAGTCCTTGGACCCCTGCACCCATGTAGGAGACCTGGAAGAAGCTCCTGGTTCCTGTCTTCAGCCTGGCCCAGCCACAGCCATTGCAGCCATATGGGAAGTGAACCAGTGGATGCAAGATTCTCTCTCTCTCTCTCTCTCTCTCTCTCTCTATATATATATATATATATATCTGCCTTTACCTCTCTGTAGCTCTGCCTTTCAAAACAAATAAATACATCTTTTAAAAAAAAGTTGCCAGTTTGAATCCTGAATATTGCACATCTGATCCAGCTTGCTTCTAATGTATGCTAGGAGGCAGCAGGTGATACACCTACATGGGACACCCAGATAGAGTTTGCGCCTTCTGGCTTTGGCCTCCAATCCTGTCTGTTGTGGGCATTTAGTGAATGAACCAGGAAATGTAAGATATCTGTCTGTCTCATTGTCGCTCTACCTTTCAAGTAGATGAAAATAAACTTAAAAACAAACAAGCAGGCGGGCGCTGTGGCTCAACAGGCTAATCCTCCGCCTTGTGGCACCAGCACACCGGATTCTAGTCCCGGTCGGGGCACCGGATTCTGTCCTGGTTGCCCCTCTTCCAGGCCAGCTCTCTGCTATGGCCCGGGAAGGCAGTGGAGGATGGCCCAAGTGCTTGGGCCCTGCACCCCATGGGAGACCAGGAGAAGCACCTGGCTCCTGCTATCGGATCAGCGCGGTGCACCGGCCGCAGCGTGGTGCGCCGGCCGCGGTGGCCATTGCAGGGTGAACCAACGGCAAAGGAAGACCTTTCTCTCTGTCTCTCTCTCTCACTGTCCACTCTGCCTGTCAAAAAAAAAAAAAAAACAAGCAAACAGACAAACAAACAAACAAATAAATAAACAGTGGGAGCCGGTGCTGTGGCATAGCACTTGGAGTGCCGGCATCCCATATGGACGCCAGTTTGAAACCTGGCCGCTCCACTTCCGATCCAGCTCTCCGCTATGGCCTGAGAAAGCAGTGGAAAATGGCCCAAGTGCTTGGGCCCCTGCACCCACGTGGGAGACCCAGAAGAAGCTCTTGGCTTCAGATTGGCCCAGCTCCGGCTATTGCAGCCATTTGGGGAGTGAACTGGAAAACATCTCTCTGTCTCTCTGCCTCTGCCTCTTTGTAACTCTGCCTTTCAAATAAATAAATAAACCTTTAAAAACAAACAAAAAAGATGACCATGTGGCATAGTAGAGCACCTGGGGTCTGGATCCCAGTTCTGGATCCTGATTCATGCTTACTACTTAACCAGCCCTTGTGATAGATGAAAAAAAATGGGAAACAGGAAAAATGGTGTATATACATGTGATTCTTGTTAAATGTCAAAATTTAATATAACACAAAATAATTAAGATATTGGCATCTGATCAATGAATATAACATATACCTAAGAAATATATTTTAGCATTATACTTTAATAGATAACACTGCAATAGTTGTTAAAGCAAAGACATTTAACAAATAATTATGGAATAACTAATTGGCTATTTTGTAACCAGTCTTTCCACTCCATATAAAAGAAATTCCAGGGGCCTGCGCTGTAATGCAGTGGGTTAACGCCCTGGCCCAAAGCACCCACCTCCTATATGGGCGCCAGTTCAAGACCCAGCTGCTCCACTTCCAATCCGGCTCTCTGCTATGGCCTGGGAAAGCAGTAGAAGATGGCCCAAGTCCTTGGGCCCTTGCACCCGTGTGGGAGACCTGGAAGAAGCTCCTGGCTCCTGGCTTCGGATCAGCTCAACTCCAGCTGTTGTGGCCAATTGGGGAGTAAACCAGTAGATGGAAGACCTCTCTCTGCCTCTCCTCTCTCTGTGTAACTCTGACTTTCAAATAAATAAATAATATAAATAATATATAAATAAATATTTTTTAAAAAATAAAGAAATTCCAGGGGCCAGCCCTATGCAGTAGTAGGTTAAGCCTCCACCTGTGTCGCCAGCACCCCATATGGGTGTCAGTTTGAGTCCTGGCTGCTCTCCTTCTGATCTAGCTCTCTGCTATGGCCTAGGAAAGCAGTGGAAGATGGTCCAAGTCTTTGGGTCCCTGCACCTGCGTGGGAGACCCCAAGAAATTCCTGGCTCCTGGCTTCAGATCAGCACAGTTCCAGCCGTTGCAGCCATCTGAGAACTGAGCCAGGGGATAGGAGACCTCTCTCTTTGTCTCTCCCTCTCTCTGTCTCTAACTCTGCTTCTCAAATAAATAAAAAAAAATCTTAAAAGAAATTTCAATTGCAAAAAATGTTAGATGAAAAAATATGAAATGACAAAAACTAAAACAGATGGAAAAGAAAAGTTGATTATGCAATAAATCTCAGGATAAGTGATTACTTTCTATACTTAGTAACACTGGGAAATATATTATAAAAGAAAAAATGAATGGTTGACTTAAGAAAACAGGAACAAAATTAGAAAAAATACAATAAATAACATAGAAAGATAGTTATGGTATTAATATATAAATATTTTATAACAATTGATAATAAAAACACAAAATTGCCTGGGGCCAGTGTTGTCACTTAGCGAATCAAGCCTCTGCCTACAACCCCAGCATCCCCTCTGGGCTCTTGTTTGTGTCTTGGCTACTCCACTTATAATCCAGTTCCCTGCTAATCACCTGGGAAAAGCCGCAGAAGATGTACCAAGTGTTTGGGTCCCTGACACCTACATGGGAGATCTAGATGAAGCTCTTGGCTCGTGGCTTCTGCCTGGCCCAGTCCCAGCTGCTGTGGCCATTTGAGGAATGAACCAGCAGAAAGAAGATTGATCTCTCTCTGTCTCTCCTTCACTCTCTCTGAAACTCTGCCTTTCAAATAAATAAAATAAATCTTAAAAAAACATAGGTGTCAATAGATAAATAGATGGACATAGACAATTCAAACAGTTCACAGAAGAGGAAAGTAAAATGGTAAACATACAAGTAAAAATGTTTAATTTCACTATATCAAAGGATTTCAACTAAAAATAAATAATAATTTAAACTAACCAATTAGTAATATATACATGACTGGTGATACAAGCACTATCACATATGGCTGGAAAGCATATTAAAATTAATGAGAGTATAAATTAGTATATATTTATGAAAAGTAAGTTAACATTATTGTTAAAAATACTTTACAAATGTTCCTATTCTTTTACCCAGTAATTCTAGTTTTATGCATATTTGTTTTTCTTCAAGATTTATTTTATTTGGGCCGGCGCCGTGGCTTAACAGGCTAATCCTCCGCCTTGCGGCGCCAGCACACCGGGTTCTAGTCCCGGTCCGGGTGCCGGATTCTATCCCGGTTGCCCCTCTTCCAGGCCAGCTCTCTGCTGTGGCCCGGGAAGGCAGTGGAGGATGGCCCAAGTCCTTGGGCCCTGCACCCGCATGGGAGACCAGGAGGAAGCACCTGGCTCCTGGCTTCGGATCAGCGCGATGCGCCAGCCGCAGCGGCCATTGGAGGGTGAACCAACGGCAAAAAGGAAGACCTTTCTCTCTGTCTCTCTCTCTCTCTCACTATCCACTCTGCCTGTCAAAAAAAAAAAAAAACTAAATTAAAAAAAAAAGATTTATTTTATTTGAAAGGCAGTATAACAGAGAGAAGGAAAGATAGAGATATTTCATCCATTGATTCACTCCCCAAAAACCAGAAGCAATGTGACGTGGAGCAGTGTGACTTGAACTAGTGCTCATATAAGATGCCAGCATTGCAGGCCACTGTCTAATCAACTGTACCACAATGCCAAATCCAACCCCCTACTACTTCTTAGAATGTTTTTACTATAAGAATTCCTTTGTGTCCTTCATATCTTTCCAATAATTTTATTTTTAAATATTTGTAAAAAAACATTTTTAAGATTTCCTTATTGAAAGGCAAATTACAGAAAGGTAGGGAGGAAGGGAGGTAGAGAGAGATCAATCTTCCATCCACTGATTCACTTCCTAAACTCCTGCAACAATCAGGGCTGGGTCAGGCCAAAAGCAGAAGCCTGGAACTCCATCCAGATCTCCAATGTGGGTGGCAGGGGCCCAAGCACTTGAGCCATCCACTGCTGCCTTCCCAGGCACACTAGCAGGGAGCTGGATCAGAAGTGGAGCAGCCAGAACTCAAAGTGGTGTCCATATGGGATGCTGGCATCGCAGGTGGTGGCTTAACCTGCTGCGCCACAATGCCAGTCACTTTCTTTGTCTCTGTCTTGTTTTTTTTTTTTTAACATTTATCTGATTTACCTGAAAGGCAGAGTCAGGGAAAGACAGACAGAGGGATCCACTGGCTCACCTCCCAAATGGATGCTATGGCCAAGGCTGGGCCAGAAGCCAGGAGCTTCTTCAAGGTCTCCCACATGGGTGCAGGAGCTAAAGTACTTGGGCCATCCTCTGCTGCTTTCCCAGGCACACTAGCAGGGAGCTGGATCAGAAGTGGAGCAACCAGGACTTGAACAGGCACCCTTATGGGATGCCAGTGATGCAGGCAGCTGCCCAACATGCTGCACCACAACTCAGGCCCCTAAATATTTTTTTAAAGATTTATTTATTGGGGCCAGTGTTGTGGTACAAAGGGTTAATCTGCTGCCTGTGATGCTGGTATCCCACATCAGAGCACTGGTTCTGAGTCCTAGCTGTTCCACTTTTGATCTGGCACCCTGCAAATGTGCCTGGGAAAACTGCAGATGACCCAAGTGCTTGGACCCCTTCCACCCACATGGGAGATCCGGAAATAAAATAAATAAATCTTGGGGCTGGCACCATGGTGTAGAAGTTTAAGCCTCTGCCAGTGACACAAGCATCTCATATGGGCACCGGTTTGAGAACCAGCTGCTCTAGTTTGATTCAGCTCCCTGCTAATGGCCTGGGAAAGCAGTAGAAGATGGCCCAAGTGCTTGGGCCCCTGCTCCCATGTGGGAGACCCAGAAGAAGCTCCTGGCTCCTGGCTTCGGATTGGCCCAGACAATGTTTTTTAAAAAAATAAATATTTTAAAAATGTATTTAAATTAAAAAAAATTATTTGAAGGGCCGGCAATGTGGTGCAGTGGGTTAAAGCCCTGACCTATAGCGCCAGCATTCCATATGGATGCTAGTTCAAGTCCCAGCTGCTCCGCTTACAATCTAGCTCCCTGCTAATGAGCCTGGGAAAGCAGCAGAGGATGCCCCAAGTCCTTGGGCACCTGTACTCATGTGGCAGACCTAGAAGAAGCTCCTTGCTCCTGGCTTCAGATCGGCTCAGCTCTGGCCGTTGCAGCCAGTTGGGGAGTGAATCAGCAGATTGAAGACCTCTCTCTGTGTGTCTCTTTCTCTCTGTAACTCTGTCTTTCAAATAAATAAAATAAATATTTTTTCAAAAAGATTTATTTATTTGAAAGACAGAGAATTACCAGGTGTGTGTGTGGGGGGGGGGGGATCATCCATCTGTTGATTCACTTCCCAAATGGCTGCAACCAAAGTCAGAAGCCTAGAACTCCATTAGGTCTCCCACTTGGGTGGCAGGGGTTCAAATATTTGGGCCGCCTTCTGCCTTCCAGGTGCATTAACAGGAAAATAGATTGAAGGTGAAGCAGTGGGGACTCAAACCAGCAAGTCCATATGGGATGCCAGTGCCCCAAGCCACAATTTAACCTGCAGCACCACAATGCTGGTCCCCCCTGCAAAAAATTTTTTTAACTAATTTATTTCACTTGAAATGTAGAATGATAGAGGGAATAGAAATTTGGACACACACACACAGATTTTCCATCTGATAGTTCATTCCCCCAAATGTCTGCAACAGCCAAGGCTAAGCCAGGTGAAAACCAGGAGACAGGAACAATGTTTGAGTTTCCCATGTGTGTTACAGGGACCCAAGTATTTGGGCCATCATCTACCGCCTCTCAGGTGCATTGGCAGAAAGCTGGATTGAGAGTGAGGGGGTTAGTCGGGACTTGAACCAGATACTCTTATAGGGGATGTGAGCACTCCAATCAGTGACTTAACCCTCTGTGCTACAATGCCTGTTCCCTTCCAACCATTTTAAATACATTCAGAAACAGTATATATTATCTTATAACAATAAAAATTAAACAAGAATTATCATGCAAAAATGTGTCCCTAAAATTGAGGGTAAAATAACCATAAATTTATTTTGACAATAAATGTATATTTACTTGTATTTTCAAGGAAACTTGCAAACTCAATACCATGAAATATTTTGGTAAATACATAAACTATTCTAGATTGTTACCATATAGAACAGATTAGCATTGCTCATCATTGTTCAGGAGTTTACAATCTATATTTTGTATTGCTTCAGAGTAAAACATTTAATCTGTTTGAGAGTAAAACCTATAATACCAGCTTTTATAAAAGGAAAAATGTATGTATTGAATTAACTTTTAATAGTCAAGAGATCTAATTTCTACAGGTTCTTCCACTATTCATAATTATATTATGATTTTGAGCCCCTAAGTATTTTAAGCCCCTAAATATTTTAGCTTCTCATAGAATGGGAACAAATATTTTCAAACTATGCATCTGACAAGGGGTTAAGATCTAGAATATATGAGGGACTGAAATAAATTAAAAGGAGAAAACAGAAATGTTATGATTTAAAAATGGGCAGTGGAACCTAAATAGACATTCTTTAAAAGAAGACATGCAAATGGCCATCGGGTATATGAAAAATGCTCAACACCGCTAATCATCAAGGAAATGAAAATCAAAACCACAATAAGATATTACCTCACTCCAGTTGAATTGGTTATTATCAAAAAGACAAAAGATAATGTGTTGGAGAGTGTGTGGAGAAAAAGGAACACTTGTACACTGTTGGTGGAAATTTGAACTAGTACAGCCATTGTGGAAAACAGCAAGGAAGTTCCTCAAAAAGCTAAAAATAAACTAACATATGATCCAGTAATCCCACTTCTGGGTATATATCCAACAGAAATGAAATCCGTCTGTTGAAGAGACATCTGCACTCCCATTTCACAGTGCCCAGGAAATGAAAACAACTAAAGTATCCATCTACTGATGAATGGATAAAGAAAATGTGGTATGTATACACGATGGAATATTACTCAGCCATTAAAAAGGAAGGAATCCTATCCTTTTGCAATAGCATGGATGGCACTTGAAGTCATTATGTTAAATGATAAAAACTAGGCACAAAAAGACAAATCTCACTCACATGTGGGCTCCAAGAAAGTCAGTTTCAGAGATCAGAGTAAAATGGTGATTACCAGAGGCTGCAGACAGTATGGGAGAGGGAAGGATGAGCAAATATTGGTCAGTGGGTACTAGGTCATAGTTAAAATAAGAGAGATAGGTTCTGGTGTTCTATTGCACAAAAGGGCAAATTTAGATAATGGTAGTGCACTGTGTATTTCAAAACAGTTAAAAGGAATTGGAATGTATTCACCACAAAGTAATAATATATGTTTGAAGATATAGATAGCTTACCCTGATTTGACCATTATATATTGCATGCATTTATCAAAACTTCATATAGTACCCCATGAAAATGTACAACTGTATGTGTCATTAAAAATTTTTTAAAATATGTATTTATTTATTTATTTATTTGAAAGGAAGAGTTACAGAGAGGCAGAGAGAGAGAGAAGTCTTCCATCTACTGCTTCATTCCCCAAATGGCCACAACAGCCTGAGTTGCACTGATCTAAAGCCAGGAGCCAGGAGTGTCCTCCTGGTCTCCCACTCTGGTACAAGGGCCCAAGCACTTGGGCCATCTTCTATTTCTTTCCCAGACCATAGTAGGGAGCTGGATTGGAAGTAGAGCAGCCGTTTCTTGAACCGGTATCCATGTGGGATGCTGTCACTGCAGGCAGTGGCTTTACTCACTACACCACAGCGCCGGCCTCATTTTAAAATTAAAAAAAAAAATTGGCCTCATTTTCTTCATCTATAAAATCTAAGTGGATTAGATGATTTCTGATGACATTTCTAGCTTTATATTTGTTCGATTTCATGAATCAAAAGACAGCAACCATTTAAGTCTGCTTTTCCATGAATATAGAACCTTGGTGCATTAAAAGAAGTTTAAAAAAAAATGGGGGGCTGGCGTTGTGGTGTAACAGTTTAAGCCACTGCTTGTGATACCAGCAACACATGTGGGCTCCAGTTCAAGGCCTGGATGTTCCACTTCTGAAACAGCTCCCTGCTGATGTGCCTGGGAAAGCAGCAGAGGATGGCCCAAGTGCTTGGACCCCTGCATCCACTTGGGAGGCCCAGAAGCAGCTCCTAGTTCCTGGCTTTGACCTGGCCCAGGTTGCAGCCATTTGGGGAGTGAACAATGGATGAAAGTTTCTCTCTAACTCTTTCAAATAAATAAAAATAAAACTTTTGAAAATAATTCAAATTAGGTAGATTTTTGTTACTTATCCATTCTGTTTGCTTCTTCTAGCTTTATTCTTTGATTCATTTGGAACCCAAAAAACCAATGGTAAGGAAGAACCTACGTGAAAGAGAATAAATGTTGAGTGCAGTTTGTTGTCAATTAAAGCATGTATATACTTAACTGGCCAACTATGATTCTTAATTACAAAACTCAATACAAGGAATTTCTATATTACATTCCAACTTTGCTTTCTGAATCTTGGGGTCTCCCTACTAGTATAGACTTCTGACAGATATCTTTCATGGAAAATATAGAGGAGCATAAAGAGTAGAATTGATTTTGATATTTTGTTGGTTTTAAAAGAATTTAAGTTAGTCTGGGCCTGCCCTGCTCTACGTTAATTAATTTCCCCAATTAACTCCTAAATTGAGGTCTTCCATTTAAAATTGTTTCACAAATTGCCCAGTCACACCAAATTTAATATTACTTTCAAAGTTTAAATTTCCATTTTAATAACCACTGTTTTTCAATTGATTTAAAGTTTCTTTAATTTGTTTTGAAAATGATCACTCTGGGGCCAGCGCTATGGCACAGCAGGTTAACACCCTGGCCTGAAGCGCCGGCATTCCATATGGCACCGATTCGAGTCCTGGCTGCTCCACTTCTGACTCAGCTCTCTGCTATGGCCTGGGAAAGCAGTAGAAGATGGCCCAAGTCCTTGGGCCCTTGCACCCGTGTGGGAGACCCAGAAGAAGCTCCTGGCTCCTGGCTTTGGATCTGTGCAGCTCCGGCCATTGTGGCCAATTGGGGAGTGAACCATCGAACGGAAGACCTCTCTCTCTCTCTGCCTCTCCTCTCTCTGTGTAAATCTGACTTTCAAATGAATAAATAAATCTTTTTTTAAAAAAAAGAAAATGATTCCTCTGAACTTAGTTTATGTTGCGTGTATGAAGTACAGCAGTTAGCTATAATGTAAGATATGTTTTGATTTCTTTTGAAGATTTATTTGAAAGGCAGAGTGACAGAGAGAAAGCTATTTCATCTGGTGGTTCACTCCCCAACTGGTTGCAATGGCCAGGGCTGGGTCAGGATGAAGCCAGGAGCCAGGAACTCCATCTGGGTCTCCCATGTGTGTGACAGGGGCTCAGTTAATTAAGCCATCTTCCGCTGCTTTCCCAGGTGCGTAAGCAGGGAGCTGGATTGGAAGAAGAACAGCTAGGAATTGAATTGAGCACTCTGATATGGAATGCCAGCATCACAAGGGAAGCTTAACCCACTGTGCCACAATGCCATCCCTGTTTCAATTTTTTTAAAGCTGTTGATAGACTATAATTAACTGTGTGCTATAGTGATGAGAGAAAGGGAGTGGGAGTAAAGAAATCCCAAAAGGGCTGCCATGGTGGCATAGCCTGTTAAACCACCATCTGTGATGCTGACATCCCATATGGACACTGGTTTGTGTCCCAGTTGCTCCACTTCCAATCCACCTCTCTGCTAATGGCCTGGGAAAAGCAGTGGGAAATGGTTCAAGCTCTTGGGATGCTCCCTCCCCGTGGGAGATGGGGATGAGGCTCCTGGTTCCCGACTTCGGCCTCACCATTGTGGCCATTTGGGGAATGAACCAGAGGCTGGAAGATCTCTCGCTCTCTCTCTCTCTCTCTCTCTCTCTCTCTTGCTCTCGCTCTCTATCTTCCCTTTTCTCTCTGTAATTCTGCCTTTCAAATAAAATAAATAAATCTTGAAAAAAGAAATCCCAATAAAACTTGTACATTTTACAATTGTGTATATGTATTTAAGAGATTGCTTTAGGTACCCTGAAATGCAACCAATAGGTTAAAAATTAGAAATAGCATAACTGTGACCAAATAAAATCAGCATATGTCCTTGAGAAAAATTTTATCTTTAGGCTTTGTACGATAGCTTACATATTTCTGAAGCTCAGTAGATCTCAGTGCCCACAAAAAGGGAGTGGTGTCATATATTAAATAAACATCAGTCTATTCAATAAATCAGCTAATAAATATAATATAGGTTCTTATTCAGGTTATTTCCCTTTACATCATTCCCTACCCAAAACTTACAACATTTTTCTGTTGTTCATATACTGAATTCCTGTAATTTGCAATTTATTCCTCAAATTTACTGTAACTCTTCAGAAAGCCTTAGACAATATCTTTATAGATTTATTAAGGAACCAGCACCAGGGAGAAAACACATATTACCATAGAAACTGATAAAATTTTGTAGCTTTAAATTAGGGATTTTGTGGTCTCAAAGCTGTCAATTTGGACAGAATTACCTATAAAAGTTGTTAATAGCTATTGGGATTATGAAATAATGCAACGACTACTCAAGACTTTCAATATGATTTTGCAGGATTCAGGTAGTTGATAGTTAGGTATAATGAGCAATGCCATAGTTAGTTTACCATTTTTAAGTACGATCTCTTGCATAAAGAGGGTTTACTCATTGCTTTGACTTGATACATGACATTGGCCAATATTCTGGGAGTGAAATGGAAAGTAGTTGACATTGTCCAATGCTCTGAGGAGATACATAGAAAAAGGGGAGATAAGGTACAGATACATGTGTTTGACTCTTAAATAACGGACTACTTTAAAAGGGTTAAATAGTAGCGGGGGAGACCTCTTCAGGGGGCTTTGCTTTTCACTCCCTTCTTTGGTTTACACTTATTCTTCCTTTTTGCCTCTTTAAAATTCTTTGTTTCCCTCTTTACAATTGTGAAAATACCCAGATCTTCCAGTGAACTGGGGGCCCTGGGTTACTTAGGATTTTTGTCTGTTTCTTACCTCAGCAGTCCTCCCTCTACTGGACTGCTAGCATTAAAAACTACACACAGGTGGCCAGCGCTGTGGCTTAGCAGGTAAAGCTGCCACCTGCAGTGCCGGCATTCCATTGGGTGCTGATTCGTATCCTAGCTGCTCCACTTCCAATCCAGCCCTCTTTTGTGGCCTTGGAAAGCAGTGGAAGATGGCACAAATCCTTGGGCCCCTGCACTTATGTGGAAGACCCAGAAGAAGCTCCTGGCTCCTGGCTTCGGATAGGCGCAGCTCCGGCCATTGCAGCCAATTGGAAAGTGAACCAGTGGATGGAAGACCTCTCTCTCTCTCTGCCTCTCCTTCTCTTTCTGTGTAACTCTGACTTCCAAATAAATAAATAAATATTTTTTAAAAACTACACACAGGTGATTATTAAACATTTCTAGGCCCCAGTAACTTTTAGTAATAGTTGAGGAGCCACTAGATCCAGGTACTTAGTGAAGTCTATAGAGCTAGGAAAAAGTCCACTGTCCTCCTCAAGGAACTAGCATTCTAGGACACAGTGTGGCTGCTAAAAAAAAAAGATTTCCAAAACCAAGCTTTACATTGTTTGCTGATATGCTGTTACCTTTTTAAAAAAAGATTTATTTATCTACTTGAAAGGTAGAATTACAGAGAGAGGAAGAGATAGAAAGAAAGAGAGGTATTTCATCCACCAGTTCACTCTCTAAATGGCTGCAAAAGCCAGAGCTGGGCCAGGCTGAAGCCAGGAGCTAGGAACTCCATCAGGGTCTTCCACATGTGTGGCAGGCACCCAAGCACTTGGACCATCTTCTGTTGTTTTCCCAGGCAATTAGCAAAGAGTTAGATCAGAAGTGGAGCAGGCAGGACTTGAACAGGTGCCCATATAAGATGCTGGCCCTGCAGGCAGTGGCTTAACCCACTGTGCCAAAATGCCATTCCATGATGTTATCTTTTGAAGCAACAATGAAAGGTATATAAGAGAGAATGGAGGCAAAAAGCACAGGTTGATGTAAAAAAAATACAATTATATATATATATATATATATATATATATATATATATCCTTCCAACTCCAATATCTTCTAGTGGAAGGGTGAAGGCAAGTGGCACAAACAGCATTACTTTAATATTACTTTAATTCTCTAAAACGTCCATGTTTGGAGAAGGCAAACATGATAGTATAGTTCACTCAATATTCTGACTTGTTCTTAGTATTGTAAAGTGAATTAGGTAAATATAGGCTTTTAGTACAACAGTATCATGGTGTAGAAAAGGAATTAAGTTAAAAGGTAAATCTGACAAAGCCAAAGGGGTTGAGAATAATCTCTGAGTGAAACTAATTCAAAGTATATCACTAAAGGGTGATTATTTGGAGGATTAGGTTTAAGAAATTCACTATGGGGGCTGTGGGTTAAGCTACTGCCTGTGACCCTGACATCCCATGTAAGCACTGGTTCGAATTCCAGCTGCTTCACTTCTGATTCAGCTCCCTCTTAATGTGCCTGGGAAAGCAGAGGAAGATGGCTCAAGTACTTAGGCCCCTGCCACTCAGGTAGAAGATCTGGATGGAGTTCCAGACTCTTGGATCCTGGCTTCAGCCTGTCCCACCACAGTCATTGCAGCCATTTTGGGGAGTAAAGCAGAGGATGAAAAGTCTCTCCTCCAGATCCTCACTGTCACTCTGCTTTTCAAATAAATAAAACATGCCTTGAAAGAAAAAAGAAATGGGCACCGGCGCTGTGGAATAAGGGGTAAAGCCACTGCCTGCAGTGCCAGCATCTCATATGGGTGGCAGTTCGAGTCCTGGCTGCTCCACTTCCAATCCAGCTCTCTGCTATGGCCTGGGAAAGCAGTAGAAGATGGCCTAAGTCCTGGGGCCCCTGCACCCCCGTGGGAGACCCAGAAGAAGCTCCTGGCTTTGGATCAGCTTAGCTCCGGCCGTTGTGGCCATCTGGGGGGTGAACCAGTAGATGGAAGGCCTATCTCTCTGTTTCTGCCCCTGTTTCTCTATTATTCTGCCTTTCAAATAAATAAATCTTTTTTTAAAAAAAAAGAAAAAGAAATGCTCTATGGCTTACTTCTGAGAGGGCAAGGAGAGGAAAAGTTCCTATTAGGTTTGCCTTAAATCCCTCTATTATAAATATGAATAGGATGGGGCTCCTAACTTCCAAAGCATAAAGGCTTGGAATGGCCTAAGAAAAAGAAAAGAGAATGAGTTTGTGAGTAATCTGCTTTGTTTCATCTCCAGAAACACCCTGGAGGCTTATGCGTAGGAGCAGAGCCATTTTGGGAACATAATCTCTTTACACTAGTGCTACTCTGTGCCCATCTGGCATTTGAGTGTCTTCTATCTTTTGATTTGTTAGATAGGGTGATAGTAACATTAATGTCCATGAAGCAGTTGATTGATTTTAAGGCGTTCAGCTTCATTTACCATTAAGTTTTAAAAATAGAACTGTAAGTAGTAAAATGTTAGAGGGCAACAAAATCCAGTGTGTCTAGACAAAAAAGGGATATACAACAGAAAATAGTTAAAATGTTATTTAAAAAAATAATTTCAACTTGTCATATTCCCTTATAAATCATTACAGCAACAAGAGACTGAACAATTTTTATTCAGTAGGGCCAATTGAAAAAATGCCCCCAAACCAAACTGTTTCTGTTGGGAAAAACAAAATTGTAAGAATTACACAGTCTTGGGGTGGCGCTGTGTTGTAGTAGGTAAAGCTGCCGCCTGATGTACCAGCATCCCATATGGGCGCCGGTTCGAGACCCGGCTGTGCCACTTCCCATCCAGCTCTCTGCTATGGCCTGAAAAAGTAGTGGAGGATGGATGGTCCAAGTCCTTGGGCCCCTGCGCCTGCGTGGAGACCCGGAAGAAGCTCCTAGCTCCTGGCTTCAGATTTGCAGTTTCGGCCATTGCGGTCTTTTGGGGAATGAACCAACGGATGAAAGACACCTCGCTCTCTCCCCCTCTCTCCCTCTTTCCCTCTCTCCCTCTCTCCCTCTCTCTCTTTCTCTCTGCCTCTGCCTGTCTGTAACTCTGCCTTTCAAGTAAACAAATAAATTTTAAAAAAGAATTATAGTCGGGGCCGGTGCTGTGTCGTAGTGGGTAAAGCCACCGCCTGCAGTGCCAGCATCCCATATGGCATCGATTCGAGTCCTGGCTGCTCCACTTCCAATCCAGCTCTCTGCTATGGCCTGGGAATGCAGTAGAAGATGGCCCAAGTCCTTGGGCCCCTGTACCCGAGTGGGAGACTCAGAAGAAGCTCCCAGCTCCTGGCTTCAGATCGGCAGAGCTCCAGCAGTTGCCAGAGTGAACCAGCGGATGGAAGACCTCTCTCCCTCTCTGCCTCTTCTTCTCTCTCTGTGTAACTCTGACTTTCAAATAAATAAATAAATCTTTAAAAAAATTATAGTATTTGCATCATATTTTGTATGATGATGAATGTCTGGGCAAATATGTTTATACTGTTGGACCAACCTAGAAAACAACTAGAAAATGTTCTCTAGAGAACAGGGAATAGCAGAGTGATAGTAACACCTGTTTTTTAAAAATCAGACTTATTTATTTAATTGAGAGTCAGAGTTATAGACAGAGAGGGGGAGAGACAGAGAAGTAATACCTCTTAATTATTAATTTCACCATTACTTTAAAGGACATATCATTAGTTTCCCAAGTTAGTCATTATTTAGAGTGTTAAAGCTAATGAAAGTCAGGCCGGCGCCGTGGCTTAACAGGCTAATCCTCCACATTGTGGCGCCGGCACACCGGGTTCTAGTCCCGGTCGGGGCGCCGGATTCTATCCCGGTTGCCCCTCTTCCAGGCCAGCTCTCTGCTATGGCCCGGGAAGGCAGTGGAGGATGGCCCAAGTCCTTGGGCCCTGCACCCACATGGGAGACCAGGAGAAGCACCTGGCTCCTGGCTGCGGATCAGCGAGATGTGCTGGCTGCAGCAGCCATTGGAGAGTGAACCAACAGCAAAAAGGAAGACCTTCTTCTCTGTCTCTCTCTCTCACTATCCACTCTGCCTGTAAAAAAAAAAAAAACTAATAAAAGTATCATTCTATTCCAAATGCTTTGCCACATCCTGTTGCCCTTACTAGTCACTTTCTCCAATATACTTTAGCAAATATATTCTTATATACATATTTAGCTATTTGTTCATTTTAAGTTTTATTGAGATACAATTCAATATATATGTTCCACCTATTTAAAATATACAATTCAATGATTTGTCGTGCATTTGTAGAATTATGCAACCATAATTATAATCAATTTAGAATATTTCATTACCCACCCCAAAGACACCACACCATATATCCCAAGAGTTACTCCTCATTTATCCCCAAGTCTCGCAGTCCTGGGCAAATAATAAACTATTTTCTGCCTCAATAAATGAACTACACTGGTTATATATAGAGAATCATACAATATGTGGCATTTTGTGAATGGATTATTGTTAGTGTCATGTTTCCAAGGTTCTTCCGTGTTTGTGGTATGTATCAGTACTTCTCCCCTTTTATTTATTTTTATAAAGATTCATCTATTTGAAAGGCAGAGTTACAGAGAAAGAGGGTGAGAGAAAGGGAAAGCTCTTCCTTCGCCGTTTCACTTCCCAAATGACTAAAATGGATGGGGCCGAAGACAGGAGCACAGAATTCCATCTGGGTGAAGCAAATGGGAGTGAACCCACAAAGGTTTAATTTATTCTGCCATGATGCTGGCCCTACTTCTCTGCTTTTAATTGCGGAGAAATATGTTATTGTATGGACACACTACATTTTGTTTATCCATTCATCAGTTGATGGACATTTGGCTTGTTTCCACTTTGGGGCTATTTTTAATAATGTTGCTATGAATATTCACATAGAATTTTCTTGGGTGGACATATGCTTTTAGTTCTTTTGAGTATATATCTAAGAGTAAAATTACTGGCTAATTCTTTATTTAAATTATTGAAGAACTATCACAGAGTTCTCTGAAGCAGTTGCATCATTTTACTTTCCCATCAGCAGTTTCTGAGAGTTCTAAGTTAATCCACATCCTCAAAAGCACTCGTTATTATCTACTTGATAGCATTCATCTTACTGTTTATGAAGTGGCTTATCTAGTGTTTATGAAGTGGCTTTAGTCCTTTGACTAAAGATACTGAGGATTTTTTCAAACATTTTGCCTACTTTCTAATTCAGTAACTCCCCTTTTTATTTTTCAGTTCTTTTTTTTTTTAAAGAGACATTTTCTCTCAACTGAGAGAAGTTTTTTATAAAAAAGATTTTTTTTATTTATTTATTTGACAGGTAGAATTACAGACAGTGAGAGAGAGAGAGAGACAGAGAGAAAAGTCTTCCTTCCATTGGTTCACTCCCCAAATGGCCACACCGGATGAAGCTACGCCGATCCGAAGCCAGGAGCCAGGTGCTTCTCCCTGATCTACGCGGGTGCAGGGGCCCAGCACCTGGGCCAAACTCCACTGCTTTCCCAGGCCACAGCAGAGAGCTGGACTGGAAGAGGAGCAAACGAGACTAGAACCGGCACCCATATGGGATGCCAGAGCCACAGGTGGAGGATTAACCTAGTGTGCCACGGCGTCGGCCCCTATTTTTCAGTTCTAAATGTTCTTTACAGATACGAGCTCCTTTTATCAGATATATGACTTGCAAATATTTTTCCCAATATGTAGATTTTCTTTCCACTTTAATGCACAAAAGTTTTTAATTTTTAAAAAAGTTTATTTACTTATTTATTTGAAAGTCAGAGCTACAAAGAGGGAGAGAAAGGGAGGGAGAGAGAGAGAGAGGGAGAGAAAATCCACTGGTTCACTCCTCAGATGGTTGCAATGATCAGGTCTGAGCTAGGCCTGCCTATGTCAGGAGTCAGGAGCTTCATGCAGGTCTCCCACATAGGTGGCAGGGGCCCAAACACTTGGGCAATCTTTCACTGCTTTTCCTAGGCCATTAGCAGAGAATTGGATTGGAAGTGAAGCAGCTAGGACACCAACCAGTACCCATATGGGATTTTGGCATTGCAAGCAGTGAGTTTACCTGCTGCACCACAATGCCATCCCCTTTAATTTTGATAAAGTCAAACTTACATATTTTTTTTCTTTTGTTGCCATTTCTTTTTTTTAAAAGATTTATTTATCTGAGAAGTACAGTTACAGGCAGAAAAAGGGAGAGACAGAGAGAAAGGTCTTCCATCTGCTGGTTCACTCCCCAAATGGCTGCAATGGCTGGAGCTAAGCTGATCTGAAGCCAGGAGCCAGGAGCTTCCTCCGGGTCTCCTACGCAGGTGCATGGGTCCAAGGACTCAAGCCATCTTCTGCTGCTTTCCCAGGCCATAGCAGAGAGCTGGATTGGAAGTGGAGCAGCCAGGACATGAAACAGCACCCATATGGGATGCCGCCACTGCAGAAGCTTAGCCTACAATGCCACGGCACTGGCCCATTTTGTTGTCATTTCTAAGAAACCATTGCCAAACCCAACATCTAGGAAAATATTGTCAAATCTAAAATCATGAAAATTCTTATGTCTTTTTTTTTTCTTCTAATGGTTTTATAAGTTTAGATCTATCTTTGTCCCATCAATGAGGGCTGGATAGAAGAAGGAAGTCCCCATTTCTTGGGTGCTGTAGACTAGAACATAGCTCCAGCACCAGGTAACTTGGGGAAGCATGAGAAATATGATGATGTTCCACCTCTCCCAGGTGGGATAACCCTCTAACTGGGCACTGGTGGGGAGGGGGTGGGGAAAGAGAATCTTGTGTTCTTAGCTGTTTCAGTCTGGAGTGGAGTTTCCCTCTACACTGGGTTCAGCAGATATTTTTTAGATTTTATTTATTTATTTGAAAGGCAGAGTTACAGAGAGAGAGGTAGAGTCAGAGATAGAGCGAGCTCCAGAGAATCAGAGATTCCATCCACTGGTTCACTCCTCTAATGACTACAATGGATGACACAAAAGCCAGGAGCCTGCTTCTCCCAAGTGGGTACAGGGGCCCAAGCACTTGGGTCATCTTCCGCTGCTTTCCGAGGGACCCGGATCTGAATTGGAGCAGCCAGAACTAGAAGAGGGGCTCATATGGGATGCCAAAACACTGCAGGCACCAGCTTAACCTATTGCACCACAACACCAGCCCCTTAGCAGTTAGGTGAGAGAACATGGTCTTGGTTCAAATACCTTAGACTTTCACTGTTTTTAGAGTGTTAGTAGATTTATCTGAATTTTTTTCATTTGTTTTATGCCATTAGTACTATTTCCAGAGACTTTTGATTATTGTTTATATTTTATAATTGTCATTAGTTTCACCAGGGAGTTGCTCCCAGAAACTTCCAATGCTGTCATGCCAGAAGTGATATGTCTCCATCCACATGCAATTTTATTGTTAATGTAGTTGGACTTACATCTGCTATTTTAATTTTACTTTTTGTTTGTGTTTTTTTTTTCCTTTTCCTCCTTTCTTGCTTTCTTTTATACTAGGTAAATATTTGCTACTGAAATTTTTAATGGATTTTTACTGTATTGTTAAATTTTCATAGTGGTTGCTCTAGAACTTACTAAATACATCTTTTAAAATTTTTTTTAAAAGATTTATTTATTTATTTGAAAGGCAGAGTTACAGAGAAGCAGAGGTAGAGGCAGAGAGAGATCTATCTTCTGTCTGCTGGTTCACTCCCCAAATGGCCATGGCTAGAACGAGGCCCATCTGGAGCCAGGAGCCAGGAGCCAGGAGCCAGGAGCTTCTTCCAGGTCTCCCATGTGTGTTCAGGGGCCCAAGGAGTTGGGCTATCTTCTACTGCTTTCCCAGGCCATAGCAGAGAGTTGGATTGGAAGTGGAGCAGCCAGGTCTTGAACCGGCGCCCATATGGGATGCTAGCACTACAGGCGGCGGCTTTACCTGCTACGCCACAGCACTGGCCTCTATCATATACATCTTGGCTTATCAGAATATGCTTCACTTTTATTAACTTTTTTCCTTTGAGATATAAAAAATATTACTCCTGTATAGCTCTATTTCCTCTTCCCTTTTGGTTTTATTATTATTATATATATTGTACCTATTGCATCCTTCCTCTTTTTGGCCTATTATTATTATGCATACTATCTCAATGCAATATGGTAAAATATGTTAACATATTATAATATATGCAATGTTTTAAACCCAAGACTATTTTAATCATTAGTCTCTATAATTTTGTTTTCTTAAAGAAGCTGAGGTGAGAAAAGAGAGAAACTATTTATAGTTTGTTATATTAATCGTATTTCTTGTTTACCACTTAGTCATTCCATATCAAGATTTCCTACATTCTTTTCTTTTGCCTTCCTAGGGAGATTTACATTTTCAACACTGATATTCCATTAAAATGTGATTTGTAAAGACTGGAATAAAATAAATGGATGAATTAGAGGATTGAATTGTATACCCCACAAAAATAGGTCCACGTTCTAACCCCAGTACTTTTGAATATGACTTTAATTGGAGATAGCCTTTGCAGATGTATTTAAGATTCCGGAGGACAGATTATTCCTGGATTTAGGGTGGGCCTGAAGTCAGATGATTGGTGTCCTTATAAGAAAAGGGAATGAAACACTTAATCCAGAACACACAGTGTAGATAGTCATGTGAAGATGAAGTCCGACATAGGAGTACCTTGCTACAAACCAAAGAGTGCCAGAAGCCACAAGAAATTGATAGAGGCGAAAGATTCTCTTTCAAGCACTTTTGGAGATCGGGCCTTTTCAAACATCTCATTATACTTTTAAGATCCATAAATAGACTAGAAATAGAACTTCTTTAAGATTCACTAACTGGTGGGATCTAAAGGAGATCTGGGGGGACGCCACTGTGGTGCAGTGGGTTAACGCCCTGGCCTGAAGCGCCGGCATTCCATATGGGCGCCCGTTGGAGACAAGGCTGCTCCACTTCTGATCCAGCTCTCTGCTATGGCCTGGGAAAGCAGTAGAAGATGGCCCAAGTCCCCAGGCCCCTGCACCCATGTGGGAGACCTAGTGGAAGCTCCTGGCTTCTCTGGCTTTGGATCTGTGCAGCTCTGGCCATTGCAGCCAATTGGGGAGTGAACCATCGGATGGAAGACCTCTCTCTCTCTCTCTCTCTCTGCCTCTCCTCTCTCTGTGTAACTCTTTCAAATCAAAATAAATAAATCTTTAAAAAAAAAAAGAACTTTTGGAGAGTGCATTATTCTGGCAATACCTTGATTTTGGATTTCTGTCCTCCAAACTGAAAGAAGGAACACATTTCTGTTGGTTTAAAACATGCAATTTATGATAATTTGTTATGGCAGCCCCAGGAACTAATACATCTGCAGAATAAACATTCCAGTTTTTTTCCTATGCAAATTCATTTTTTTCTTTATGAAATCTTCCCTGTCTTCCTAATTTAAGAATTTGGCCATCACAGTTATGACTGGTGATTTTGGTGCCGGTGTCTTGGCATAGCAGGTAATGCATCTAAGAAAGCAGTGGAAGATGGCCCAGATCCTTGGGCCCCTGCACATATGTAAGACCCAGAAGAAGCTAAGCTCCTGATTCCTGGCTTTGGCTTGGCCCAGTCCCGGCTATTGTGACCACTTGGGGAGTGAACCAGGGATGGAAGTGCTCTCTCTCTTGCTTTGTCTCTCCTCGCTGTAACTCTGCCTTTGTAAATAATTAAAAAATAAATATATTTTTTAAAAAATAGTGATGATGGCCGGCGCCGCGGCTCACTAGGATAATCCTCCGGCTGCAGCGCCGGCACCCCGGGTTCTAGTCCTGGTCGGGGCGCCAGATTCTGTCCCGGTTGCCCCTCTTCCAGGCCAGCTCTCTGCTGTGGCCAGGGAGTGCAGTGGAGGATGGCCCAAGCGCTTGGGCCCTGCACCCGCATGGGAGACCAGGAGGAAGCACCTGGCTCCTGGCTTCAGATAGGATCGGCACAGCGCTCCGGCCATAGCGGCTATTTGGGGGGTGAACCAATGGAAGGAAGACCTTTTTCTCTCTCTCTCTCTCACTATCCACTCTGCCTGTCAAAAAAAAAATTAAAAAAAAGACTGATGATTCTGTTATAAAATACTGCAAAACATCAGCCCTGCTTAATTAGCAACAGCAAATAAACACATTTTATTTATGTGAACACAAGAGGGAATGCTGAGGCCAGTACTGTGGAGTAGCAGGTAAAGCTGCCACCTGCGGTGCTGGATACTGGCTGCCTCACTTCCAAGGCAGCTCCCTGCTGGTGCGCATGGGAAAGCAGTGGAGGATGGCCCAGGTGCTAGGACCCCTGCACCCATGTTGGAGGCCAGGGGCAGGCTCCTAGTTCCTGGTTTTGGACTGGCCTGACTCTGGTCCTTGCTGCCATTTGAGGGGTGAGCCAGCTCATGGAAGATCTCTCTGTCTCTCCCTCTCTCTAACTCTGCCTTTCAAAATAAAAATAAATACAAATTTTTAAGAAGAGGGAATGTCAAAAAATCATGGAAAATGGAATTAAAAGATAATGTGCATTTCCATAAAGTTTCTTTTCTTTAAAAATTGCAGATGATTGTTAGGAGCAATGTAGTGCTTGCTTTCTTTTTTTTTTAAGATTTATTTATTTACTTGAAAGAGTTACAGAAAGGCAGAGGCAGAGAGAGGCCTTCTATCCACCGGTTCACTCCCCAGATGGCCGCAATGGCTGGAGCTGTGCTAATCTGAAGCCAGGAGCGTCTCCCACGCGGTGCAGGGGCCCAAGTTCTTGGGCCATCTTCTACTGCTTTCCCAGGCCACAGCAGAGAGCTGGATCGGAAGTGAAGCAGCTGGGACTCCAACAGGCACCCTTATGGAATGCCGGCACTGCAGGCGATTGCTTTACCTGCTATCCCAAAGCTCAGGCCCTTCCATAAAGTTTCTAAGTACCCTCATACACATTTCAATAACTTCCCTCTTATCTACACTAGTCAAGGAAGCAGCAGGGAAGTGGTGCCACTTCATCAATTTGTTATCATTTTCAAATTGACCCTTATGGACTGCATTGTGAAAATGGATCTGGGCTATTTACATATTTTTTCTTTTGTCAGCTGGCACTCAGAAGCTTTGTCATCAGCAGGCACTAGAAAGACAGTGTAGGAAGAAAGGTTTTTACTTCCTTCTTCTGCCATGCTTACTAGGTAGGCTGCTCCTGCGATTGTAGTTCTCTCCAAGCACAGTCTCTGAAGTCCTAGGCTGCTTCCCCTGGTATCCTCCCTCTGGTGGTTTTGTGGTGGGGTGCCTCTGGTGAGATAGCTCACTGTGAACATCTTTCTCACGCAATCCTAGAGGGCAGATTCCAGGGGGAGGGTGTCTACTAAGCTCCATAGGGCAGAGTTCTAGTAATTTCCCAAGTTTGGCATTTCAGCAAGTTCTGCCTGCAAGGCATCACAGCATTTTTCTTGCTATTGCATAAGTCTCTGCTGGCTCCATCCTCAGTCTGGATCTTAACACTGGGTGGGAAGTATGGATAGAGGATGTTCTCTCAGTTCTAAAGATAACGACTATCATATCTAATATTAGATACTAGATATGCTATTCCTACATTTTTTAGAGTTTTCTCTACTCCAATTTCATCTTTTTAAAACTTTTTTTAATAAATATAAATTTTGAAAGTACAACTTTTGGATTATAGTGGCTTTCCCCCTATAACCTCCCTCCCACCAACAACCATCCCATCTCCCACACCCTCCCCCATCCCATTCTTCTTCAAGATTCATTTTCAATTATCTTTATATACAGAAGCAATTTCATCTTATTATTAATAATTTTTACCCTAAATGTTGTCCAGTGGGTTAGACTGCTGCTTGCAATGCTGGCATCCCATATTGGAGTGCTAGTTTGAGACCCAGTTACTCCACCTCTGAATCAGCTTCCTGCTACTTTGCCTGGGAAGGCAGAAGATGGTCCAAGTACTTGAACCCCTGTCACCCATGTGGGGAGACCACAATGGAGTTCTTGGCTCCTGATTTTGCCTTGGCCCAGACCTGGCTGCTACAGCCATTTAGGGAATGAACCAGCAGATGGAAGATATCTCTCTCTCTCATCTGCCTTTCAAAAAATAAACGTCTTTAAAATAAATAAATAAATAAATCTAAACACCCCAGCTGATCTTTGATTTTTTTTTAAAAAGATTTTATTTATTTATTTGAGAGGTAAAGTTACAGAGAGAGAGAGAGGGAGGGAGAGAGAGAGAGAGAGGTCTTCCATTTGCTGGTTCACTCCTCAAATGCCCGCAGTGGCTGGGCCTGGGCTGATCTGAAGCCAGGAGCCAGGAGCCAGGAGCTTTTTTCTGGTCTCCCATGTGGGTGGAGGGACCCAAGCACTTTGGACATCTTTGCTGCTTTTCCCAGGCCAGCAGCTGGAAGCTAGATCGGAAGTGGAGCAGCAGGGACTTGGACTGATGTCCATATGGGATGGTGCTGCAGGCGGAGGCTTAGCCTGCTGCGCCACAGCGCTGGCCTTGATTTTTGTTTTTTAAATAATAGATCAGTGCCACATAAATTTTGAAATAGGATATGGATATATTCTCATATGACTTTTACAACAATTGATGTAAACTCAATACAGTATTATTTATTATTCACATTTTATGGGTGAGGAATAAGGGTCACCGAGTGTGTTTTGAAATCATATTTTTTTTAAAGATTTATTTATTTATTTGAAAGTGAGAGAGAGAGAGAGAGCACTTCCATTCAGTGGTTCACTCCCGAAATGGTTGAAACTTGGACCAGTCCAAAGCCAAGAGCCTGTAAATGCCATCTGGGCCTTCCACAAATGTGGCAGGGGAACAAGTACTTGGACAATTTTCTGTTGCTTTCTGAGGTGCACTAGCAAGGAGGTGGACTGGAAGTGGAGCAGCCAGGACTTGAGTCAGTGTGTCTATGTGGGGTGCCTGCATCAAAAGTGCCAGCCTCATTTGCCATTTTTATAATATGTAAAATGGAGATAACGTCTAACCTCATCCTAGGCTCATTGTAAAGGCATAAATGAGGTAAAGCAGGTAAAGTGTTTAGTGCATAGCAATGCCTAAAAATGTTAACTGTTACATTGACTATTAGTCTGTACTTGCCTAAACTGCTCCCAATGAGTTGTCCAGGTCATAAATATTTTCAATATCTAATTTTTTTCAGGTAATGGTATTTATTGTCAGGCACCATAGCATGACAACAAAAAATAAAACTTTCATTTCACAATTATCTCCAATGGTTTATTGCTTTCTGAGGAGGAAAAGTGGCCAGAGTGAGAACTAATCATCCCAGGCTAAGTTTATGGGTGCTTAACAGAATTGTAGATCCACCGTGGTCAATGGTGGAGTGAAGAAATCAAATTTCTAGCAATACAGCACTAAATTTAGAAGATGAATCTTCAGATTTGAATATTTCAAGGTATATAATACATTGCAACTTAAATAGGATTTCTAATCTAAGTGTATCAGCTTAATTCTTTTGGTCAAGGCATGCAGGTGGGAACAGGATGTTAAGGGAAGGTAGTAGGGAAGGAAAGAGATCCAGTTACTGTATTCATGTCAATTATTATACAAACCCTTTGATCACTGAAGATTTTAGTAACCAAATACTGAACGCCAGTGTTTTGTGCTAAGAGTTGGGGTTATATATTAAACAAATAGATTTTTGAACCTGTAGAAAACTAATTGCATAGAGATATGCAATAATATACTCGCATATGTCCTTGGTTAAAGGAAAATACTTTGACAGTATTTAAAAGCACAATAGAAAAATTATCCTAGTGGGATGGCACAGATAGGGCATGTGTCAAACTTTCAGAAAGGGGAAAACGTGCTTCATGGCTGAATACAAATTTCTCACGCAATATTTATCAGAATCGAGGGCCATTTTGAGTGATTTTCTTCTGTAACACTATGAACCTCAAACTCTGGATTGGTAAGTACAGCATTTTCACTTGGTACAAAAATCATTTTAAAGAAAAGCGACGACCAACTGGAGCGCCTTTTCCTTCCTCAATCGTAAAATCATTTAGAGGCTGGCCTGTTTTCCGTGCGTGAGAGAAAAACAAAATCAAACGAAACCGCTCTGTGCCCTGAGGAAAGCAGCCGGGTAAAGTCAATCCCTAACAAATTCCTCAAGATTACCCCTAGGGGGAAGGGTCCTCGACCGGAAAGGGCCCGACTGCCCTCACAGGAAGGGCAAGTGACTCCGGAGCTCGCAAACACCGACGCGAACGCCACCACAGAGTTCTACGGCGGTTGCCAGAGCGTCGGCCGTCAGTTAGCACCTCCCCTCCTTCCCGGAGCGGTAGCTAAGCAACCGAAGGCCCTCTGGAGAGCCTGGGCCAGGTGGTTGGTACAGTGCCTCTAGCGGCGAACAGCGGGCTCTGCGGGCTCCTCACCGGCTTTGCCCTCCCCTCTCTCCACCTCCTTTGCCCCCGCCCACCTCTCCGCCACTTCGGCTCCTCCCTCCTCTTCTCTCTCGCTCTCCTTCCTCCTCCGCCTCCTCAGCTCTTGGGCTAGAATATCTATGGGTCGAAACGTGATGCGATGAATCCGAGAGAGACCGAAACTGGGACGAGGAGTGCGGCGGAAGCGGCGGGACTCCCGGGCATGGGGGCTCCACTACAATAGAGGCAGCGCCCCCAACCACCCCCGCCAGCCCCTCCGGAGCGAAGCCCCCAAATCCCCTCGGGAAAAGGATGGCGGCGGCACCTACTCAGATAGAAGCCGGTGGGTAGCTGTGTCTGAGGGTTGAGGGGATGGGGGCTTAGCTCGACGGCTGTCAGTTTCTTTTGAAAAAGCTTCTATTTCTCTTCTTTGCCTCCCTCTCAACCTCTTTTCCCCCCCTCTTCCTCAGAGCTGTATTACCTGATCGCTAGGTTCTTGCAGTCCGGACCCTGCAACAAATCTGCTCAGGTGAGGGGGAGAAGGCGTTCTGGGAGTAGTGGGGAATGGTCCCGAAAGGGGAAATCGAGGCAGCGGGGTGAGCGGTTCCGCTGAGGGTGAGGGAAAGGCCGGCCTTGACTAGTCCTACCCTCAGCGTCTGGGTTCGAAGTGGGGAGGGAGGAATGGGTTGATGGCCCGAGCCGCTCCTCATTCGTGTTTCCCTTTTGCTCAGGTGCTAGTGCAGGAGCTCGAGGAGCATCAGGTACTGAGCCCCTTCGGGAAGGGGTGGGGAGGGTTGGGTGAGACTGGAGGAAGGGGAGGGCAAGTCCGGGGCGGAGGGCACGGGCCAGGAGGGAGGCTTCGATCTGGGCACTCATCGCTGTTGTCACCGGGGTGAACCGGCTTTTTCCTTCCAAAGGGGCGGACGACGCTGGGGGCTTAACTCGCCCCCTCTTTATGCCTGTGGGAGGCGGTTTTTCAGGATTTCCTCCCCCTCGGCCTCCCCCTCCCCCCCAACACACACTCGTCTAGCTCTGAGGCAGTAGCTATTGGACCAAAAGAAATGAAGAAGCCAAAGGCTCGAGGACAGGGACCCGAGCTGGATCGGTTTGATGGGGAGCGGTGGCTTCGCCTTCATCGTTTGCCCCCCTCCCCCTTTCTTTTCCTCCGGCCCCCAGCTGATTCCGCGCCGCTTAGATTGGGAGGGGAAAGAGCACCGAAGAAGCTTCGAGGATCTGGTGAGTAAAGTTTTCATTTCAACTTAATCTAACTCTTTCTCCCCTCCCTCTCCACCTTGTACCCCTACCCACCTCCGACCCCTCAGCCAACAAGGCTCTAGAGCTGGGTGCTGAGCCGAACGACTGCCCCTTCCCCCCTCCCCGCGAGTCGGAGAAAGGGTACCTTGCCCCTCTTGGCCTGCCTTCTTTCTACCCGAAAACTTTGAAGAATGTGAGTTGGTTTTGAGAGGTGCCGTGTTTTGGATTATGAATATGCTACAAACATCGGGGAAGGCCCATTGTAGGGGGAAAGGGAGAGAAACCAGGGGGTTATCTTGGGGCACGTACCAAGGACTGACGCTGGCCAATGACAGCGTTGCTAACAGCCCGGAGTTCCGGATTAGTGGAAGAAAACTGGTTTCTGGTTGGTCCTGGCTTGAAATACGGGAACTGAGGCCAGGCTTGGTCTTTTTTTTTGGTGGGGGGGGGGGCTCAGGGGCTCAGAAGGGGAGTTGACGGACTCGGGACTGGGAAAAAACGACACAATTAAAAATAATAAGGCGCATCGAGCGAATTCCAAAATCTGCCTCTTAGATACTGCACTACTGAATAAAAGCATATTCGTTGTATATCTCAGATCTTAGAAAATAGCTCGTTAAATCATCAGCAAATCCTATTTGTACAGATGCATTTTCGCCAAATAAAAACTATAGATAACGACCTTTTGAAGAACTGGTGAAACATGATTTTAGATTTTCCAGGAGACAATGGACGTATTTTAAAATATACTTTTTTAAAGAACCAAAGGCATTGGTTACACTGTTCTGCTGCGAATATAATTCATAGGATAAATGAACCTTCTGTTCAATGTTAACACACAAAAAAGGTGATCCTTTTTATTTTGGCGAGAGGAGGTTCCCGTGTGTTAGCCACTGGTGCAGCAAATTGGAGGGTAATGAAAGGAGAAAGAGGTGATGTTAGAAAAATCTAAATTCAGCTATCTTTTCTTCAAATAAGTTTCAAATGAAGGAAAAGTGGACAAAGTTAAAGAAAGTTGGAGGGGCATACTGTATTCTAAAGATATATAAGATGATTACAGATTTCGTTGCAATAAGACTATTTAAATTGCTCTGGTGTTCATTTTGGTATTTCTCATATTAGAACAGTGAGGCCATGTTAATTATTATGGAATCTGCCAGCTAAATTTTTTTCTTATGTCTTTCAAATCACAGAAAATGGTATTAGGATTGTGATAAGGGTATATTTGGCCATTTATACTATTAATGGTAACTTTCTCACGTGGATAAAAGTTGTTTTTGAAAAACTGCACGAATTACCAGATTATTTAATTTTCAGTTGGACTTTTTGTTGGACTCGAAGTACCGTCCCTTCTCAAAAAGCAAAAAACAATAGTGGCTACCCATATGAGTATATAGTTAAACAGTCAATGACTTGTAAGATATTGAAGGTAGAGTTTTAATACTAAGGTGTATTGACATTTTTTTGTTTGTCCCTCTCACACCAATTGTGTGTCTGTAAGTGGACTATTTTTAAGCACGTGGTAAAAGTTGTTTTTTAAAGAAATATTTCCCTTTCCTACAACAGACTTCTGAATGCCTGGTAGCTTGCTGTTTTTTGTTTTTTTTTGTTTTTTTAAGATTTATTTATTTGGAAAGCAGAGTTACAGAGAGAGCCAGCTATCCTCTATTCGCTGGCTCACCCCCCCCCAAATGGCTGCTAGGGCTGGAGCTGGGTGGGTCTGAAGCTAAGAGCTTCTTCCGGGTCTCCCACGTGGGTGCAGGGGCCCCATGTCCCTGGGCTATCTTCTGCTGCTTTCCCAGGCACATTAGCTGAGAGCTGGATAGGAAGTGGAGGAGCCGGCACGGCACGGGTGCCTGTGCCCGGGGGGATGCTGGAGCCACACAATACCATCCCCAAAAGTTTTTTAAAGTAACTCACAGGGGCTGTCTCTGTGGCATAGTGGGTAGGGCAGCCCCCTGCAGTGCCTGCACCCATAGGGATATCCCATATGGGCGCCATGGGCGCCAGTTGGAGTCCCGGCTGCTCCACTTCTGACCCAGCTCTGCTAAGTCCTGGGAAAGCAGTAGAAGATGGCCCCTTCGAGGGAGGCCCGGAAGAAGAAGCTCCTAGCTCCTGGCTTCGGATCAGCGCAGCTCCGGCCTTGTCAGCCATCTGGGGAGTGAACCAGCAGATGGAAGACCTCTTTCTCTCTGCCTCTGTAACTCTGCTTTTCAAATACAAAAATAAATATTTAAAAAAAAATAAACTAACTTGACAGTGATAATCTTGAAGTTATTAAAAATACTAAGTCTCGCCACACATGCAGTTTACTAGACTTTTGTTTTATTTATGTTTTCCTAGTACTTTTACATATTAAATTGCTTTTAATCTTTTGGTTGTTTTAATAGTTGAGGAGAGCCACTAGTTGAGCTGACTACCATTTTTCACTTTGAATATCCTTACATATACTCAGTTTAAACCTTTTATCATTTTATTGTTTCTTTTCTGTTTTTATAGGTACATTTCCTTATATATTCTTAATTTTATGTACACAGAGAATTTTCTTCTATTGATGATTATCTGTTGTTTAGATAAGTAGTGTATCCTTATTTTTCATTTAATTTTTATAATGTGTTCTCAGGTCTTTATTTTTCCATACTCAGATCCAGATTTTCAAGAGATACTACTTTTGATATCATGGTCTTCTTTTAAGTCAGAGTTCTGTTCTCTACCTGTGGCTTTCTTTGTAAGGGAAGATGGGGCAAAGTTGAATGAAAATTTGAACAGAAGGAAAAGAAATGGAGTGCCTGAGAACTGAGTGTGCAGTTTTCAGCTGAGTGCTAAAGTTGTTGGTTGTATTGTTGATTAAAATCTTTTAACATCTGACCTCTCATTTTGAGTGGTTTCATTTTAGGAGAGATGAAATAGTTTTTTCTTGGGGTTGTTTTTAAAGTTGTTATTAAAACTGAATTTATATGTAAAGTGAGTTCTTTGATTTAGCTACATGTTTGGGACTGAAATTTAGGGTAAAGTATTAATAACTAATAGAATTTTGACATATCTGGTATATTAAATTATATGGCAATACTGAAAACTTAAGACCTGCATATGAAAAGGAAAAGTACAGATTCATAATGAAGAGATAAAAAGATTATGAACCAAGATATCTACATAGTGAATTCGTGTTGCATAGCCATAAATACTGCATATTTGAAACAAAAATCCTGCCTTTCCATTCATCAGCAAATTTTCTTTTGAATTGACTGTGCTGCTTAACCTGATGTATCCAGAAGAATATTAAGGTAATGATAAATTGGATATTTTCAACACTTCATTACCACTGTTATTTTATATTCTAGAACCTCCTCCTTTTTTCTTAACATGAACACGTGATTTAATATATTTTGGAACACAAGGAAGGTGCTTTTTTGTAAGATTTGTTTATTTGAAAGGCAGAGAGAGAGAGAGAGAAATAAAGATATTGTCCATCCACTGGTTCACTTCCCAAATGGCCAAAAGCCAGGAGCCTGGAACTGCAGCTGAGTCTTCATGTGAGTAGCGTTTTCTGCTGCTTTCCCAGATGTATTAGCAGGGAGCTGGATTGGAAGTGGAGTAGCAGGACTTAAACTGGCACCCATATGGGCAGCAGCTTGACCCCCTGCACCATAGCATCAGTCCCAGGGAAGGTGTTTTTTTTGTTGTTAAAACTGCTAGCAGGCAACTGTTGACATACCCAGATCTGAAGGGCCTTTAAAAAAATTAGTCTGTACATGAAATGTTTGTCAGTCTATGTTGAACTTATGTAAGGATTTTAAATATAATATTCAAAATAAAATATTCCAAATTAATTTTTTAGAATTTTAAGAAATGATAGAGGAAAATAGTTCGAAGTTGTGGTAATTGTTTCTGAAGTTTGATCTCGGCATTTCTCTTTATTTTCTGTTTCCTTGTTGATGGTTATTGAGAATGTAATAGAATTAGATGTGGTTTTATAATTCATCCTAAGGTAAATTCTTTAAATAATTATTGATGTTATTTTGTGAGGACCCTCTCAAATTGAGGCTGTTGTATTGATTCCTCCTGGGAGCTTTATTGAGAAGGACAGACAGTGATTCAAGGGTGTTGTGTTGTGTGTGTGTTTAAATGAGCAGTTTTTGTTAACATCAGAAACTTATATATTGAATAGTGATTTAGAAACCTTTTTAAAGTCGTGTTTTAAGAATTTTGAGTCATTTTAAGAGGATTCCTATCATAAGAGTGAACCAAAGGCATAATTATCTTTAGGAGTGGCATATATTTTTACCTTTATTCAGCATTTTTCATCCATATAATTGAAAGCACCTGTTAATGCTTAACATTTGGAATGACGTAGATTGTGTTACCTTCATTTTATATACCCAAAACTTGAAGGAATTTAAAAAAAAATTAAGATTATATTTTCATTACTGTTTTTGAAAATAATATATGCATCTACGATCACATGTTAATATAAGAACTTGCATCTGCATATAACACATTCAAGTTAAAAACTGTGTAACATTTTCTGTTTTGATCTTCACCAACTACTTTACTATATTTGAATTCTGGACTAACCTGTATTCTGTTTTTTTTAACCTTATTTAGCTGTTGTTCTCCAATTACTAGTAATACCTTAAATTGTTTGTTAGAATAGCAGAATTATCCTTGAGTGCTGCTGCTATAGTTATTGTATCTTTAAGTGTGAAAGCAGTTTAAGCATGTGTGATTTATTAACTGCCATGTGGACACACAGCCATAGTTAGGAAGAACAGAAAGCATCATGGGAAACCAAAATGCATATGCTGCTCAGCCCCAGTGCTGTGCAGTGTGCATATAATGCTAATTGATAGGTATGGCAGACAGCAGTCAATATCTGGAAACCAGTATTCCTGACTACTGCTTTACCTGATCCACAGGTATACTCCTGCTCTCTGAAACAAACTGTCTTTAGCTGTCTGTGTTTAATCCCTGGCTGTTTTCACATTTGGGCTGTAGAAACATACTTTCAATGATTAAAATCCTTTTGGAGACTTCTCATTAATCCTAGGAAAAATGGTTATTTTAGTGCAAATGATATGAACACGAAGAGAGATGCTGTTAGAGAAGTTAAAGATTTGGATTCTGTGTATTTGCCTTACCAAATTTTGTCCTGAAATTAACTTTGTCACATTTGAAGATTAGTTTGTGTGTTTTTGTTTACCTCTGACATTGACTAACTGGTAAGGAACAAAATAGTAATCTAAAGGGGATTTAATGCTTGTGTCATATTTTATAGATGACCTTGTTTGACATTTGTCATGTGGGAATTTGTGGGCTATAGAGAAGACACTAAAATTTATTGTAAAAGACAACTTTACTTGCTGAAGTGACCCCTGGGCAAGTCACTTAATCTCTTAGAGATCCAATTTCCTCATTTAAAAAATGAAAATTCCCACCTGTTTTACAAGGTTATTGTGTATACTGAAAGAGTTAAGTGTGAAAGAATGAATTTTGTGAATTTTAAAATGCTGTGCTAATGAATTGGTTACTACATTTTAAGATTAAGGCAAAGAGGCTGAATGGCTAGCAGGGTAATCTGGAGAACTATGATCCCAGAATTGCTATTTTCTTAGCTAGGTATTTATTGGCTCCCTATTTTATTAATATTTTTATAAGGCAAGGGCATATTGAACACTACTATAAAAAGGAGTTATTTGAAATATGAACTTCAGAATTGAGCCCCAGGTGAAGTTTTGAAGTGTGTCTATATTAACTCAGACAAAAAAATGAACATATGCCACAAGATAACTGTTATTTGCATTTTTATAAATACCAGAAAAATGATTCAGTATGACACTGATAGAGTATTCACTCTTTTATAGGTGGGAGTTATACTGTGAGTCTGTCTGATGTCGTATTACAGGAATTCTTTTTTTTAAGATTTATTTTATTTATTTGAAAGACAGAGTTACAGAGAGGCAGAAAGAGAGAGGTCTTCCATCCCCTGGTTCACTCCCCAGATGGCCGCAACGGCCTGAGCTGCGCTGATCCAAAGGCAGGAGAGAGGAGCTTCTTCCTGGTCTCCCATGTGGGTACAGGGGCCCAAGGAGTTGGGCCATCTTCTACTGCTTTCCCAGGCTTAGCAGAGAGCTGGATCAGAAGAGGAGACTAGAACCGGCGCCCACATGGAATGCCGGCGCTTCAGGCCAGGCCTTTAATCTGCTGTGCCACAGCACCGGCCCCTGCAGGAATTCTTAACTTTTCTGTTTGATCTTATCCTGAATTTTATTTTCTATATGTTATTGAAAATTGTTTTCTTATATTTAAATAGGTTACCTTAAATTTTCTTATTCCCTTCAGTATCTATCATGATGCTTTATAGTTAACTGGCCCTCAATTATTTAATTTTCTTCTGTTAGAAGCATTTTGTGACACATGTTTTTAAGGCTTATTTAATCTGCTAGCTGAGTTTTTTTTTTTTTTTAGTGGATCTTTCCCAACTGAGCAACTTTTAGAATGTGGGTGGGTCCTCTGTCCTTGTATTGATTTAATCTGCCCTGAGGGTTATCGTACATTTAGTGCTTTCTTGAAGTTGTGTGACCTAGAGAATACTTGAGCTTTGGGAGGGTTTGCTGTGGCTGTCTCTTTCCTGAGAAATCTTAGAGCTAATATGAAGAAAAAGAAGTGCTATGAATAATGATTAACATTTTCAAAGGAAAGTGATAGGAAGTCCTGAGGCTTTGTAGCGCCCCTGGTAACCAGTGATATGACTAGACAAAGGCCTGCCTGGTCAGTTTCCTTTACCCCTCTCCTTTAAGGAAACTTTAAAACTCAGCACTTAAAAGATACAGTGCCAAACTATTGTAGACACTTATATTTTACTGAAAAGCATCAAAAGGAAAGTACTGTTAATTTTTTTTTAGTATTTTATTCCAGTCTTTTTTTGTACAAGCATTTGTGGTTTTTCCTTTCCAAATTGCATGAGACTATAGATAGTTTTCCTTTTTTTTTCTTTTTAACATCTTTCAGGGAGAACACTTAAACATTGAGAAGATACTAATCACTGTGGGAAGTGTTTTTCTGGGTGGGAGTGCCTTTCTCTTTGTCCAGTATACTCTCAGTTCCTTTTGTCTTGTGAACTTTCATTTATCCTTCAAGTGTGAAACTGGACATGAACCTTTACCTGCAGGCAAAAGTAGGTACTGTACTTCTTTGCTTCCTTAGCTCACCGTACTAACCTCCAGGCAGTTGGCGGCTGTGATTTGTTTCTGTTTACTAGTTTGTGTCTTCCACTGGGATTGTGGGTTCCCCCAGGGGTAGCAGTTTAATCTTCCTTCCATTGCATCCCCCTACTTTAAATGTCTGAATGAATGAATATATGTGTGAATGACTTTGGTTTTGCCTTAACCAAATTATTTGATAGTTACCATTATTCCCAAATGGGGACGCTCAGGCTCAGAGAGGCTAAGTAACTTTGTCCAAGGTCGCATAAATAGGAGCTGGCAATGCTGGGAAGATTCAAATCTAAATCTTTGTGCTATATCACATTGCCAGAAAAGAGTAACAGCTAGTAAATTTTAGAGCTGGAATAATCCATGCTCTCAGACTTCAAAGTCCCATGCTTATCTCTGTGCTGCATTTATATTGATATAGTTAAAGCCTTGTATTTTTCAAAATCTATTTTGTTTTCTGTTCACAAAGATCAAAAGATTATGTGACAGACTTTTGTAAGAGCCTCTTCCATTCTCCTCCCCCCAAAATTAAAAATCCCAGACAAAATGTTTTCACTTCAGCATATGATCCTAGTTTGATTATGTATTTTAACTCTAGAACCTGGTTTTATTTAGAAAGCAAATACACGCACACACATACACAATTCCTTCTTGTATATATATTTTTAAAAGTTACTTGTCCAGCCATATTATTTCTAAAAGCCAGGGTAAAAACAATTTCATTGCTGTCTGAAAATCAGTTTTTAAAAAATCTAGCTCTTGGTACAAGCCTGACCTCCTGAGATTATCCAGTTTTTGCATTGTATTCAGTGTCTGGCTGGATTCCTTTTAACTAATTATGATGAGTAGGATCATCTCAGTTAGTTCTTTGGTCTTCTCAGTTGTCATAATAATTCGGAAGTGTGGTAATTAAGTTGTGATTTGCTCTTAAGGTTAATCTTCCTATCAAGCAGGTTTGTAATCTAAGGTTCATTTAATTTTTTTCAAATTATTTAGATTTATTTATGGTTTTCATTGCTTTATAGCTGTTGTGTTAATTATAATTTTTCAATGGCTTTTATTGTATATTGTATTATATTTGTACATACTTTTTTAAAGATTATTCATTTATTTGAAAGTCAGATTGCACAGAGAGAAGGAGAGGCAGAGAAAGAAGTCATCCATCTGCTGGTTCACTCCCTGACTGGCTGCAATGGCCAGAGCTGTGCCAATGTGTAGCCAGGAGCCAGGAGCTTCTTCTGGGTCTCCCACGTGGGTGCAGGGGCCCAAGGACTTGGGCCATCTTCTACTGTTTTCCCAGGCCATAGCAGAGAGCTGGATCAGAAGTAGAGCAGCAGGGACTTGAACCGGCACCATATGGGATGCTGGCACTGTAGGCAGTAGATTTACCTGCTACGCCACAGCATGGTCCCAGTTTTTATACATAGTTTTAATGTAAAATATTTTTAAAACGTAAACATAACAACTCAGCATAGATGAGGGTTCTTGTGCCTTGAAAGATCACCTTTAAAAAATTCCAGCATTTTCTTTCAAAAGCAGGAACAGTAAAGCTGTCAGTGATTTATTATTGTTAAGATTTGTTGTTGTCATTATTTATTTTTAAAATATTTATTTATTTATTTGAAAAGCAGAATGACAGAGGCAGAAAGAGATCTTTCCGCTGGTTCACGCTTCTGATGGCCTCAACGTCTGTAGCTGGGCCAAGCCAAAGCCTGGAGCCTGGAACTCCATCTGGGTCTCCATGTGGGTGGCAGGGGCCCAAGTGCTTGGGCCATCTTCTGCTTTGCCAGGCACATTACCAGGGAGCTGGATCAGAAGTAGAGCAACCAGTATATGAACTGGTGCTCATATGGGATGCCCCCATTGCAGGTGGCAGCTTAACCTACTGTACCACAATTCCAGCCTCCCAAAATTCCAGGTTTAATCAAAAGCAAATGGACTCAAGTAAATACTAATACCACATATAAAACCTAAAGATTCTTTTAGAAGAAATTTTATTGTAAGAACTACATCACTGATAGACCATAATCTGGAAGCCTGTTAATGTTTAAAGGATAAGTTAACATGTTTAAGCTTAAAAGATTTTAATTGCTGTTATTTTGGTAGATATATGTTTCTCTAGTCATAGTCAAATTTTTATTTTAGAGGAAATTGATAAAATGGACTGCTTATAAATTCAGTAATTTTCTACTATATTAGGTGAAAATCAAACTTGTGAAATTTATTTACCAGTTTATCATGCAGATCTTCAAGGGAAAAATTTAAAAGAAATTAAACCTTGTTTTAGTTGCTGAGTATACATACTTATTCATAACTGTTAGTCATGTGTTTTTGAATTTTTAAGGAGAAATTGATTACTAAAAAGCTTCACTTATTTATTTGAAAAGCAGAGTGACAGAGGTGGAAGGGGGTTAGGGAATGAGGAGGTAGGGGGAGAAAGAAAGATAAAGGAAGAGAGAGAGACAGATATCTTCCATCCTTTGTTTCACAATACTGAAGCTTGGAATCCGCAACTCCATCTGGTGTCCCAGGGGCACAAATGTTGGGCTGTCTTATGCTTTCCTAGGTGCACTAACAGGGAGCTAGACCAGAAGTAGAATGTTTTGAACTGGAAGTGTCATTCCAATAGGGAATGCTGCTATCTCAAGTGAGACTCAGTCTGCTGTACCACACTGGCCTGCCCCTGAGGAATTAATTTTAAAATGTTATATAATTAGCTGAAAAATCTAACTTCATTGTTTTATAAAAATGAAGTAGGCAGGGGACTTAAGATGTGAGTTTAAAACTTTTAAAGAGCCAGAGCCAGAGCGAGAGGGAGAGAGAGAGATCTTCTATCTACTTATTTATTCCCAAATGCCTGCAACAGCCAAGGCTGGACATCACCTGCTGCATCCCAGGGTGCTCATTGGCAGAAAGCTGGAATTGGATGCAGAGCCAGGCATTTTCCCACTGTGCCACATGCCTGCCCCAAGTGTGTTTTAACTATAAATCTGACACGTTTTCTCTAAAAAGTTAATTCTAAAAGTTCTAATTAGAGTACTTCCATTTTCTGGAATACATATTGCCATATATATTGCATTTCTATAGTATTTAGTGAAGACTTTATAACAAATGAATAATTCTTAAGTTGGTCAGGGGGTGAAAAGAAGATTGCGAGTAAAGACATCACCTACAACTCTACATATGTAAAGTGCCTGATAACAGCATTTATTTGATGAAAAGTAATTCCTAATATCAGAAGACCTCCTTGTCTAAGACAGTGTTGGGACAAAAAGGTATAGCTTTTGTAGATCTTAATATGAAATATTTTTTTCATTCAGATACTATATTTTTTTTTTTGACAGGCAGAGTGGACAGTGAGAGAGAGACAGAGAGAAAGGTCTTCCTTTGCTGTTGGTTCACCCTCCAATGGCCGCCGCGGTAGGTGCGCTGCGGCCGGCGCACCGCGCTGTTCCGATGGCAGGAGCCAGGTGCTTCTCCTGGTCTCCCATGGGGTGCAGGGCCCAAGGACTTGGGCCATCCTCCACTGCACTCCCTGGCCACAGCAGAGAGCTGGCCTGGAAGAGGGGCAACCGGGACAGAATCGGTGCCCCGACCGGGACTAGAACCCGGTGTGCCGGCGCCGCAAGGCGGAGGATTAGCCTACTGAGCCGCGGCGCCGGCCAGATACTATATTTTTAAGGGTACTAATTATATTTCTATGAAGGTATTTTTAGGAAATACCTTAATATATAAAGTATTAATTATAAACTAAGATTTCAGGATATCAGTTTCTGTAGATAATAAGAAATGTTTTTATTTAATTATTTGAGAGGCTGGTGGGTGGTTCCCATCTGCTGGTTCAGTCCCCAAATACTTGCAACATCCAGGATGAGCCGAGGCCTGGGGCTGGGAACTCAATCTAGGTCTCACTGTGAGTGGCAGGAACTCAAATACTCGGCCCATCACGGTTTCCTTCCACCGTATTCATTAGCAGGAGACGAGTCAGGAGCTGAAGCCAACTCTGAAACCCAGGTTCTCTGATATGGATATGAGCATCTCAACTGGTATCTTAACCACTAGGCTAAATGCCTGCCCTTGTTTTGTAGGTTGAATCATCATCTGCTTTGACTTGAATATTACCTGTGTATTTTACTGAACTGTATTTATATATATAGTTATTTGCTTGGAAAATAAAACTAAAGATGGAAGAAATAGTTGAAAGAGTTTGCTTGATCCCTTGTTCCAATCCAGAAGCTAAACTTTCTAGACCCGAATCTAGAATAATCTACTGGCTATTCTTCCTTGCTATTCATGACCATTTCCTAGGTCCCAGTTATTTTGGGGAGATTACAAATATTTTTGCAGAAAATTTCTTTTGCAGGCACTTTCAAAAGATAATTGGCAGGAAATAAAATAATCACACTAGAATCTCTTATACTCCCAGAATTCTGAATATATATTGGATTATAATTCTTTGACCTGGGTTTCCTAAGGAAAGCAAGTGTACCTGATAGGAGAATCTGAGCATCTAGGAATTCTTATGATATCCTTAGTTGTAGTTAGACTTTACTTTGATTTTTATTCATTAATTCATTGATTTATTGAACAAATATTTACCTAGTCCTGCTTTATGGCAGGCACTTTTTTACACACAACTTTTCTTCTCTCATGGTGAACACCAGGGATGGGTTATTAAAGTGTTCTTTTGTGTGGTATTATTTTTTTTTTGATCTTAATGGCAATACTGTTGATTTTTCACTCAGATACTATATTTATTTTAAGGATATTAATTATATTTTAGGTATATTTGGGAAATACCCTAACATGGAAAGTATGAATTATTAGCTAGGATATCAGGGTATCAGTTTCTATAGATGATAAGAACTGTTTTATTTGTTTGAGAAAGAGGGAGATATATATATATATATATAGAGAGAGAGAGAGAGAGAGAGAGAGCGATCCCATCTGCTGGTTCAGTCTCCAAATTAATACTTGCAATGACAGGACTGGGATGAGCTGGAAGCCATGAACTACAAAAAATACACATTTTTAAAAATAAGGTATACAAACCACGCATTTCATATATATAAATTTAGGAAGATAGTGATACTTCCCATCCTGCTCTCCCCCTCCCACGCTCCCACCCTTCTTCCTCTTCCTCTCTCTCCCTCTCTTATTCCCAGTGTTAATTTTTTTTCTTTACGTTTAAGTTATTTATTTAAGCCATCTCCTGCCGTAAGCAAAGAGATGGAAGATCAGGATAATGGTCATCATTTGATACAAATAAGGAAGGTGAGCTTAAGGTCCCATAGACTTCTATGGTCCGTATGCAGAGTGGTGGTCCCCAGTGCCTGTGAGGGTCCACGTCTCGTTATTCATCTTCGTAGCCAGTTGGAAGTGGATTCACTTGAGGGTTATGGAACAGAGTATGGTTCCCATCTCCCCAGGGAAAGGGCTTGGCCCTGATGTGGAGATGGGGGTAGGCGATGAACTCGGGGCGACTTCAGGTAGACATTCAGCATGCTCACGCCCACGCGACGTGAGTAGGTGAGGGCCTTCCACATGCGAGCTGAGCCCTCCTCCCCAGCCGCTCCACATAGGCCGGCCCACCTGGAGGCGGGACGACCTAGAAGCCGAGAAACCCTGGAGCAAGCTGCCACCGCCGACATTTTCCTCCTGAACCTCCCGGTGTTAATTTTTACAAAGATCTATTTTCAGTTTACTTTGTATTCATAAGATAAACCCTACAGTAAGAGTTCAACAAATAGTATGGAGGGAAAAAAAAAAACCTCTTATTTAACAGTCAAGACATTATTTCTAGCACTTATAAAAATTGACATTATAACTAGAAGTAGATTTAAGAACCTACATCAAGGAGAGATTATAGATATTTTTAATATAAATATTTTAGTATCCTAATTTGCTCTATTTACTGTTTTAATAATTAGGTATTTATGGAATATATCAGGGATTTGAACATTAGCTTGGATTTTTAAAGTTTTATTCTTTTTAAAGATTTATTTTGGAGATGGTGTTGTGGTGTAACAGGTTAAGCACCACTTACAATGCCAGCATCCCATATGGGCACTGGTTCAAGTCCCGGCTGCGCCACTTCTGATCTGGCTCCCTGCTAACATACCTGGGGAAGCAGCAGACAAGTCCATGGGCCCAAGTGGGAAACTCAGATGAAGCTCCTGGATCCTGGCTTCGGCCTGGCCCAGCCCTGACAGTTGCAGCTATTTGGGGAGTAAACCCGCGGATGGAGGATCTTTCTCTCTCTCACTCTGTGTTTCAAATAAAACGTTTTATCTGCTGGTTGACTCCCCAAATGGCCACAGCATCCAGGTCTGGTTCATGCCAAAGCTAGGAGCCAGGAACGCCTTCCAGGTCTCCCACATTGGTGTCAGGAGCTTACATGGTTGTGCCAATGTCCTCTGCTTTGCAGGCACATTCTCAGGGAGCTGGACTGGAAGCAGAGTAGTTGGGATTCATACTGGCACCCTGATGTGTGATGCAGATATTGCAAGCTGTGACTTAACCTGCACCAAGGTGCATGCCAGCTTGGATTTTTAAAAAATGATATACAGGTTTTGTTGTTTTATTGTCCCATTCATATCTGTATATGTTGGCTCATATCCAGCAATTTACTTGCATTTAAAAAATATTTTTATTATTTGAAAGATAGAGTGGGGTAAGGGGGAGAGCAAATGAGCGAGAGCCGCAGACAGACCGACAGAGATCTTTTATCTGCTGATTTACTGCCCAGATGCCCACACCATCTGAGACTGGGCCAGGCTAAAGTCAGTCTCCTGTATTGGTGACAGGGACCCAAGCACTGGAGCCATTGTTCATTGCCTCCCAGGGTGTGCAGCAGCAGGAAACTGGAATCAGAAGTAGAGCCAGGAATTGAACTCAAGCACTCCTATATAGGATGTGGGTGTCCCAGAGTGGCATTCTAATTGCTGTGCCAGATGCCCACCCCATTTGTCTTTTGTTTAAGAGATTTATTTATTTATTTGAAAGGCAGAGTTAGAGGTGCAGAGAGAGAGAGAGAGAGAGAGGTCTTCCATCTAGTGGTTCATTCCTCAGATAGCTGCAATGGCTGGAGATGCGCCGATCCGAAGCCAGGAGCTTCTTTTGGGTCTCTGTAGCGGGTGCAAGGGCCCAAGGACTTGGGCCTCCCCCACTGCTTTCCCAGCCATAGCAAAGAGCTATGCCTGCACTTTAGGTGGCGCTTTACCTGCTACAACACAGTACTAACCCCATCCATTTGTCTTTTTAAAAACACGTTTGTGTTACAGTGAATTTTTGATACATATTTCTGTTATGTATAGCATGATATTTCTAAAGTCATAAATTTGACATATTCTTGTAAATAAGCTAACTTTTATAAGAAAAACCATTATACTTTATTATATAAATATGTACTATTAACCCTATGCTGATTTGGGTGAGAGTCTGGTGCAAGCAGTACCTTTCGTTGGTGTTATCATTTGTACAGAACCTAGATCTTCTGTTATTCTTGATCAGTTCAACATCACTACTGAATACAGCAAGTAATAGTTTACACATCACTTTTGTGCTGTTTTGATCTTTGGCATACTTAGTTCTGCTGCTTTGTAACACTCATTTCATGCTAAGCAGATGATTTAATCAAAACATGTAAGAGTAAGTGCCATGGTGTTTCGGTGTTTTTATATCATGTTTATTTTCTATGATTTTTTCCTAAGTTTGGTTCAAGTATTAAATATTTAAAATTTTATTTTTTGGTTCCATATTGTAAAGGTGCTAGTTTGTTTCATGATAGAGCAGTTTGTTAATGAAATTGGTTGATCATTTTAAACAATAGTTCTTTCTTTGTTTTCTTTATGCTTTTTAGGTGGCAGCCAATGCACACATTCCTCCAGACTACCTCCTTAAAATTTGCGAGCGGATTGGTCCCTTACTAGATAAGGAGATCCCTCAGAGTGTCCCTGGGGTACAGACCTTACTAGGTGTCGGTCGGCAGTCTCTGTTACGGGATGCCAAAGGTAAGATTTTCAGATTTTAGAACTATGTTATCAGAGGAAAGAGGAAAATGTGTTAAATTTTTGGCTGAGTATATGTTCCTGTGCTTTTTAAAAAAACTAGTTATTTGCTTATTTATTCATTTATTTATTTAAGAGAGAGAGAGAGAGAGGAAGGAAGAAAGGGAGGGAGAGAGAGAGAAAGTGTGCACGTACAAGGATTCCCATCTGCCAGTTCATTCTTCCAATGCCTGCAATGCCTGGGGCTGGAGCCACAAGTCAGGAACACAGTCTAAGTCTCCCATGTGGGTGACTGGAGTACCGTTACTTGAGCCATCACCTGCTGCCTCCTGGGGTCTGCCTTGGCGGGAAGCTGGAGTTGAGAATTGAACCCAGGAACTCCGATGTGAGATTCAGGTGTCTTAACTGCTGAACTAAATGCCTGCTTCTCCATGCTTTTCTAAATACTCATTTTCTTATCTTGCCAGTGTTGTTTTTATTTTCTTAGCATGTAACAAAATTTAGGGGTATCAATAGGAGCTCTTCTGTGTAAAACAGTGACTATCACAGAGGTAAAGAATATAAAACCCCTGGGGCCAGCGCTGTGGCGAAGCAGGTAGTCACTGCCTGCGGTGCCGGCATCTCATATGGGTGCTGGTATGATTCCCCCCTGCTCCACTTCCTATCCAGCTCTCTGCTATGGCCTGGGAAAGCAGTAGAAGATGGCCTAAGTGCTTGGGCCCCTGCATCCACGTGGGAGAACTGGAAGAAGCTCCCTGCTTCAGGTTGGCCCAGCTCTGGCTGTTGTGGCCATGTGGGGCGTGAACCAGCAGATGGGAGACTTCTCTTTCTCTGCCTCTCTGCCTCTGCCTCTCTGTAACTCTGCCTTTCAAATAAATAAATAAATAAATAAATAAATAAATCTTTTAAAAAAAGAATATAAAACCCCTTTGTAATCATGAAATAGAGATGTCAAAGATTGTTGCTCTGGTAAATATAGTATGAATGCTTTAAGTACTTTCATTATGTTTTAATGTTCTTATTCCTTATTGATCATGATAATATGACCCTAGTCATATTGTATACTTCATCACACATAGATAAAATTAGATTTATATATTTATATTTGAAAATATTTAAACAGAAATATTGGCCCATCAGTGATTATTCAATAATATTTTCTCTACTGTGTTATATTTCAGCTTTTTACAGATTTTTCCCAAAGTTTTACATGGAACCCCAATATGTAAAACATTTAAAGTGCTATTTTATGAACATGAAAAAATATCTCTTGGAGTAATAAATACTTAAGGTCTAGCAACCATTTTGTTTGTTATGTTTTGTGTTATTAACATACTAGTTTTAAACATCTCATTTTATAATGTAGGCAAATTCTTCAATTGAGTTAACTTAGAAACTTTCAGGAGAGTAGTAGAATACTTTTGTTTTAAAGCAAAATAATTAAGACTAATATTTGCTTGAATTTTTTTAAAGGTAAACATAAAAGTCAGACAAAGCATCAACTATTTATAGTCTTTTATCATCTGATATATGTTGTTGTTACTTGCTATGGGCACAACTGGCAAATGTTCTATAACATGGGCATGTCCCAAGTATAAATGTATCTGAATTTTCCATTTCATATTTGTCCTATAGTCATATCTTGGCTTACACAGTTTTATATGAATAGACATGATTAAGCCTAAAGATTAAGAATGTAAACTTAAAAGCTGACTAGTATATGACATGTTTTATAAGATTCAAACACCAAGCACCCTGGTGATATGTTAAGTGTTGTATTTACCAGTCATAATTTAGTTTATAGCATGTCTAAATATATGCCTATTATTTTTACTGTGGTTTTAATCATTAAAAATATAACGAAAATGAAAGTGAACTCATAATTTACCTCTAAGGCAAATTTATAAAAACATTGTTCTATTCTTTGACTAACTTTTATTCTTTTTATATAGACTGTAAGAGTACACTATGGAATGGGTCTGCTTTTGCAGCTCTACATAGAGGCAGACCTCCAGAACTACCTGTAAATTATGTGAAACCTCCAAATGTGGGTGAGTGAGAAACATATTCTTGATTCATTCCTTCCTGAATGTATTAGAAAGCCAAGAACAGGTATCAGAATTAAATTTGAAGTGTAAACGAGTGCTTACATTCTTGAGAAGTTTCATTGTTGGTCCAAATTTTTCATGTATTTTTACTTAATTAATCAGATATAATCATGATTTTGTAAAAAGGTGACTGCTTTTTAGTTATTTTGTTCCTTTTTTTCTTAGCAAAAGCATTTCTTTTTTTATGTAGTACAGGTGTTTTTTAGCCATATGGTTGTGTATTTACATGTCTATGTGCTGAATTTCCCAAAGATTTTACAGGGAAATTTATAAAGATAGCTTTCAGAAGGAAACAAAACTACATTCTGCTTTTATCTGTCAGACTTGTAGTGATATTATATATTTTTATTTGTGTTTATTAAGACAAAAAGTCACCCTTCCTGTTTCTAGTTTACTGACATTCACATGTCGCTTTCATATTATTCTTGAGACATCTCTGGCCACACCATTTTCTTTCTTTCTTTTTTTTTTATTTTTTGACAGGCAGAGTGGATAGTGAGAGAGAGAGACAGAGAGAAAGGTCTTCCTTTTTGCCGTTGGTTCACCCTCCAATGGCCACTGTGGACAGCACATCTCGCTGATCAGGAGCCAGGTGCTTCTCCTGGTCTCCCATGCGGGTGCAGGGCCCAAGGACTTGGGCCATCCTCCACTGCCTTCCCGGGCCATAGCAGAGAGCTGGCCTGGAAGAGGGGCAACCGGGATAGAATCCGGTGCCCCAACCGGGACTAGAACCCGGTGTGCCGGCGCTGCAAGGCGGAGGATTAGCCTGTTGAGCCACGGCGCCGGCCACCATTTTCAAGAGAAATTAATAGTGGGTCCCAAGGAGATCCTGTGAACAAAACTATTTGTATTAAAGTTCTCATAAAATATTTGCAAGATGAGGGTCCTGGCTGAATAACTGCCACTCTACTTCCCTAAGTTCTCACTCTCCTAAAGAACATATGTAATTTCATATAGTGTCTAGTACTTAAAGAATATGCCATTAATATGAAATGGATGAATTTTAAATTGAAAAATAAGTGTTTTTAATATTGTTTTAGACACTATGTTTATAAAACTTATTTACCCTCAGATGTTAAATAAATACATTGACACTACAAAGAATTTTTTGAATTTTTATTTTCATTTTAGTTGAAAGGCAGAGAAACAGACAGTTGCAGAGATTTTCATTCTACTTGTTTTCTTCCCAAATGCCTGCAACAGCTAGGGCATGGCCAGAACAAGGCCAGGATCCAGAAACACTATCCAGGTCTCCCATGTGAGTAGCAGGGACCCAACTGTTTGAGTCTCATCTGCTACCTTTCAAGGTGTGCATTGGCAGGAGGCTGAATCACAAGCAGAGTAGCTGGGACTAGAATCAGGCACACCAATATTGGATGTGGATATCCCACATGATGTCTTAACCACGACACCAAAAACCTGTCCTTGGAAGTAATTTTTAAAGATATTGAGACAAAGGCATTGATTCAAAATTTGTAAGCCTTGAGGTTAGCATTGTGGTGCAGCTAAGCCACTGCCTGCAACACTAGTGTGTGTATTAGCACCTGAGCAATGGTTTCTGGCCCACCTGTTGCATTTCTGATCCAGCTGCCTGCTAGTGTACCTGGCAAAGCAGTGGACGATGGCTCAAGTGCTTGGGTCCCGGCCACCCATGTGAGACTGGATGAAGCTCCTGGCTCCTGGTTCCTGGCTTTGGCCTGGTCCAGCCCTGGCTGTTGCAGCTATTTGTGGAGTAACAAGTGGATGGAAGATTCTCTTTCATTCTTGGTCTCTCCCTCCCTCTCTTTCTATCTCTTTGTAACCCTGCTTTTCAATTAAATAAATAAATCTTTTAAAAAAAATCGTAAGGCTTATTAAGGGGAAATTGGATATACTAGGATATATTGCTAACGATACTCTTCTGTAGCCTGGATATTGCTGGATGAGTAGACTACTGAGTTGGATGTAATTGAACATGCTATTGTTAACCTCTTTTTTTTTTTTACTTTTAAGGGTATTTTGTTTATTCACCCAAATTATCCAATGTTCATTTTACCTAAAAGCTTTTCATAGTTTATTGAATTGAGCTATCTTGTTACTTTTACATTTATTTATATGCACAGATACAATATTTTCAGCCATGCTATCAACATTATTTTGTAGTGCTTTATACTTCCTTCAGTCTTCACATGTGAAGTGCTGAAGAGAAGTCTTTAGAGTATTATTTTCAGATTTTCTTTATTCTTTCTTCCTTTACCCCCCTTTTTCTCCTTCTTTTAGTTTTTTTAAAAGATTTATTTATTTATTTGAAAGGCAGTTACAGAGAGAGAGAGAGAGATCTTCTGTCCTCTGGTTTACTCCCCAAATGGCCACATGGCTGGAGCTGGGCCAATCTGAAGCCAGGAGCCAGGAACTTCTGTCTGTCTCCCATGTTGGGGGCCAGGGCCCAAGCACTTGGGCCATCCTCTGCTGCTTTCCCAGGTGCATTAGCAGGGAGGTGGATGGGCAGTGGAAGAGCTGGGACTTGAACTGGCGTCCATATGGGATGCCAGTACAGGCAGTGACTTTACCCACCATGCCACAGCACCCCTTCTTTTAATGAAGCATGTACTCTCAGACTTCTGTTGGTTTTATAGAGTATACTCTTTACAATGCTTTGAATCTTATTTTCAGTGGTTTTTAAGAAATGTAATATCACTTTTATTGATGCTCTCAAATTTTAAAATATGTATTTTATTTAAAAGGTGGCAAGATGGGGAGGGAGAAAGAGAGAGACAGTTTTCATCCACTTCACTCTGAAGCTGGGAGGGCTGGAGCTTAATCCAGGTCTCTTATATAGGTGGCAGGGACCAAAATACTTGAGCCATCATCTGCTGCTTCTCAGGGTGTGATTAGTGAAAAGTTTGAACCAGAAGTAAAGTAGCTGGAGCTTATAGTAGGCATGCTCATGGGATGAGGGAGTCCCAAGCTACAACTTAACTTCTGTGCCAAATATCTGTTTCTGAAATTCTTTTTAAATCTGCCATTTATTTGGAGAGGAACTTTTAGAATAGAAATAATTCAGTCGCGATTTATTTTCATGTAGTGCCTACTAGCCGCGGTACTTTGTTTTTGATAATTAGAATTCATAGACTGATAAAATCTCAGAGGATTTAAGTAAGAAAGTAAGCAAGATGAATATGAAAATCTTTTAAATTTTAATTTGAGGCAATTTTCTTCTGGGGCACAGCTCTCCACAGCTACTTTAAATCAATCAGTTCCACAGTTTGTCAATTAAACCAATGTAATCATGAAGGTCAATCTTAAAAGCTTTCTCAAAGAACCTTAGAACTAGAAAGATCTTTACTAACAGTATTTCCGTGGGAAAAAGGGTCCAATGGTCAAGTAAATGTGGGAAACAATGATTTTTTTTTTTAATGAATGGGAAAATATTGGGGCTAGTGTTGGAGCAGCTGGTTGCTCTGCTTCTAATCCAATGTCCTAGTAATACACTTACGAAGGCAGTCAATGATGGCCCAAGTACTTGGATCCCTGTCACCCATGTGGGAGATCCAAATGGTTTCCTGGCTCCTGGCTTCAGCTTGGCCCAGCCCTGGCTCTTGTTGTTAGTTGGTTGAGTGAACCCATGATAGAAGATTTCTCTTTCTGTCTTTCCCTTTCAAAAAAATAAATTGGGGAGAATTGAATGAATATAGCACTTCTTAAAGCCTTTCATGTTCTAAAATGCATTGAGAATCACCTTATGGGGAATATTTTCCAAGTAATTTGACTTTGGAAGCCCTCATTTCTTGGCAACGTATAGACAAAACTGATTGTAAACCTCTCTGCTTATAGCAGAAGAACCTAAAGCCCAGAGAAGTTGCGTGATTGGCCTAAGTTACATTACTTTGTCTTCCAAAAAGCCTATGTTCATAGTCAGCATCATACTTCTTTGGTATAACAGATGTACACTTGCAGAGCATCACTCTTTATTTTTTTTAAGATTTATTTTATTTATTTGAAAGGCACACTTAGAGAAAGGGAGAGACAGAGAGAGAGTGATCGTCCATCTGCTGGTTCAGTCCCCTAGTGCCTACAACAGCTAAGGTTGTGCTAGACCAAAGCCAGGAACTTTTTCTGACTCTCCTACTTGTGCACAGGGGCCCAAGGACTTGGACCATCTTCCACTGCTTTCCCAGACACATAAGCAGGGAGCTTGATCCAAAGTGGAGCTGCTGGGTCTTGAACCAGCACCAATATGGGATGCCTGTGATGGCTTTACTTGTTATGCCACAATGCTGGCCCTGTGTTTCCACATTCTTATCAGGTTTGGGTTCTGTCAATTAATATTTTTTCATGTGCATATTTACAAACCTGTATATGTTTAGTGAAGTATCTGTGTTTTGCCCATTTTTAAATTTTTAAAAAATATATATTTTGAAAAACAGAGTGAGAGAGGGAGAGGATGGGGGAGTGAGGGAGGGAGGAAGAGAGAGGGAGGGAGGGGTATCTGCCCTCTACTAGTTCACTCCTCATATGTCTGTAACAGCTGGGGCTGGACCAGGCCAAACCAGAAGCCTGGAACTATATCTGAGTCTTCCACGTGGGTGGAAGGGGATCAAGTACTTGAGTCATCATCTACTACTTCCCAGGCATATTAGCAGGGGGCTGCATTCAAAGCAGAGTAGCCAGGATTTGAACCTGCACTCCAGTATGGGATGTGAGCATCCCATGAAGCTGTTTAACCTGCTATGCCATGGCACTGGCACTTTTTGCTCAGTTTTTTTTTTTTTTTAATTTGTTTACTTATTTGAAAGTTAGAGTCACAGACACACATAGAGAGAGATCTTCATTTGTCTGGATCACTCCCCAGAAGGCCACAACGTCCAGGGCTGGGTCAGGCTGAAGCTAGGAGCCAGGAGCTTCTTCCAGGTCTCCCACATGGGCAGCAAGGGCCAAAGCACTCCAGCCATCCTCTGCCTTTCCCAGGACATCAGCAGGGAGCTGGAACAGAATTGGAGCATCAGGGTCCCAAACTGGCACCCAATATGGAATGCTGGTATTACAGGTGGTGGCTTTACCTGTTGGGCCACAATGTCAGGCCCCTTGCCTAGTTTTAAATTGGATTGTTTTTTCTCTTACTGTTAAGGTTTTAGTATATATATATATATATATATATATATATATATATACACACACATACATCCTTTCTATATTTAATCAACAATGTTATTTAGTAATTTAATGAAATGTGGGTGAGGAAACTTGGGGAAGGAATTGGGAATTAATTCTGAGACTCCATTCTCCACAGTAACTACTATAGAACTTTACACATATGAGGACTTACCTTTGCCAAGGGCAAGTTTCTAAATTCCTCTAGAGAAAGGCAAAAGATGCTTCTGGTATTTATATTATTTCACATTTAAGATCCAGTTATACAATTTTTATTAGCTATGTGCTTGATTAATCTGCTTTAGATTGTGCAAAAATTAAATCAGAGTAAGAGGACTGAACTAAATTGAAAGCAGTATTCATAACCTAAAGTCCTTCAAAGAAATTCTAGGCTATGCGTAATAAGTATTTGCGGTATTATTTGAGGTGTTGCACTGTCACCACTAAGAGTTGTTAGTTCTTCATCCATCTAAAGATTAATATTTGGAAACTTTTTAGTAGTTATAATTTGAATATAAACTTTACACAAACTCAACTATGTGTTGTGCTGAGATAGTTTGTTAGTACAGAAGAAATTTTAAAAGTTTATTTTATATCTGTTTGAAGAATTCAGTTATGAGCTATTGTGGTAAAACTTTCAGAGATTTTCCTAATGTATTCTTTTTTCTTTATTAAAATATGTATTTATTTGAAAGACAGAGTTACAGAGAGAGAGAGAGAGATCGATCAATCGATCGATCGACTTCCATTTGCTGGTTTACTCCCCAAGTGGCCGCAACGGCCAGGGCTGTGCCAAGCTGAAGCCAGAAGCTTCTCCTAGGTCTCCCACATGGGTAGCAGGGGCCCAGGTACTTGGGCCATCCTCCATGGCTTTTCCCAGGCCATTAGCAGGGAGCTGGATAGGAAGTAGAACATCTGAGACATGAACTGGCACTTGTATGGATGCTGGCATTGTGAGGCAGCAGTTTTACTTGCTATGCCATAATACCATCCCCCTAATTAATATATTCTAAATCATTTTCATAAAATTCTTCGTGTAAATAGCAATAGGATGGATTGTTTACTTAGTCTGAGGCTGATTTACTAAACTGAATCAAGAACATGATTCAATAGGACTGTTTTTAAACATTTTTTTCCTTTTATCTTTCATACAATTGATATATAGCAATGTCCTATAATTTATGTCGAAGGCCTATAATTTACACTGTATACAGCTTGGGAGGCTTGTATTAATTCTAAAGCCAAATTAGTATTTACGTGTTGCTATAAGCTTCCATTTAGCATTGATTGGTTCTTGACTTACTGGCCATTGTATGGCTATAAGTTATACTTAATTCCAGAATTAACTTTGAGGTGGGATATCTGTCTCTTATTAATATATAAATGTAAAATGAAAGAAAGTAGTCTATTTTAAACTTTTTATCTGGGTGAGATGACTGGGGTTTTGCTAGGAGTATTTGGCATCCTCCCTCTCTAATTTTATGTAGTTCTTCCTATCTCTTGCCCATGAACTACACTTTTGTCAGGCATTGCATTTTGTTGCTTTTCTACCTCTATTTAACATCTTTGGGTACTCATGTAATTGTGCATGAAGCAGGTTGCTTCTAAAGTCATTACTTTTATGTATTATGTATTTGGAGAGGAGCAAGGGATGCTCATCACACCTGCAAGTAATTACAACTGGAATGTAAACTCAGAAGAGTGATCACTATATATTAAATGGATGCAAGTGCTGTAATTGCTGCTACATGGAAATTGAAGCATTCCTGTTAAATGTATTTATGTGATTTTACGTACATTTCTGGAGTTAATATTGTAGTAATAGGATTAACAATTTTAAGTATCTTTAAAAGAAAATGTTTTCATATAGAGGTTTATCTACATCATATAAAATCTAATGAAACAATTTCTTTTTAATGCTACTGTGAACATTTCCCCTTTTCTCATTATTCCTTATCACTCGTTTAGCCTTTACTTTCCATGTACACCAAAGTATTCTGAAAGGATGGCTTGATATTCATTCTATACATTTAACTCAGTACCTTACAAGTTTAGATAGTTAGCAAAGCAAAGCTGTAAAGCAGTGCCAGGTTTGTTTAGTTGGAGGAAAAAATAGTCTGCACGTCTAACAACCACATCAGGTTAAACGATTTAGAAGAGGATAAACAATAAAGATTTGGGATGTTTTTCATTTCAAATTTTAGTATACATATTAAATGAACTTTGTGAAAATCTGAATGGACTTAGAAGTAATGTTTATTCACCATACTTCACTTAATATTTTCCAAGCAATAGGGCATTCAATGAACTTGAGTTATTGGTAACCTGTAGTATTTGCTAGAATTAAGTACTGTGGATAAATGTTAGGGGATGGGATTGTCATCAGCCTTAAAGACTGTAAAGCTTTTAGTATGAATAGTTAAGGTTTTAGAGAGATGATTTGATCCATGATAACATTAAATCCATGAAAAAAATTCTATAGTTTTGTACTTTGACTAGAGTTCAGATTTTATTGAAATTCAGTTTTGTTCCATTTTTGGCTTCTTTCATGACTTATTTATAGTAATTTATTTAGCTGTTAGAACTTCTTTTGGGAGACCCTTAACTAGTTTCTCACAGAAAACCCTACTAGACATGGGAATTTTAGAATTGACACTGAATTTCATGAGTCACTTTTGAGTGTTTTTTTGGTCCATTTTTGTCCTCTCTACATAAGCTTGTTATATTTTTTGAAGATTTATTGATTTGTTTGTAAGAGAGAGAGAGAGAGCGTGTGTTTCCATCTGCTGGTTCATTCCTCATATGGCTGCAGTGGCTAGGGCTGGGAAGCCATGAGTCGCTTTTGAGGTTTTTTTTTTAAGATTTATTTATTTATTTGAAAGTCAGAGTTACACAGAGAGAGAAGGAGAGGCCGGAGCTGCGCTGATCCAAAGCCAGGACCCAGGAGCCAGGAGCTTCCTCCAGGTCTCCCATGTGGGTGCAGGGGCCCAAGGACTTGGGCCATCTTCTACTGCCTTCCCAGGCCACAGCAGAGAGCTGGATTGGAAGTGGAGCAGCTGGGACTTGAACTGGCACCCATATGGTTTGCCCTCTCTATATAAGCTTTTTATATTTATTTGAAGATTTATTGATTTGTTTGTAAGTCAGAGAGAGAGAGAGAATGAGAGAGGCAGAGAGAGGCAGAGAGAGCATGTTTCTATCTGCTGGTTCATTCCCCATATGGCTGCAATGGCTAGGGCTGGGAAGCCAGGAGTCAGAAGCTTCATCTAGGTCTCCTACATAGGTGCATGGTCCTAAGCACTTTGGCCATCTTCCACTGCTTTTCTGAGGCACATTAGTGGGGAGCTGGATCAGTAGTGGAACAGCAGGGACACAAACCTGCACCCATATGGGATGCCTGCACTGCATATTGTGGCATGTTATGCCACAATGCTGGCCCTAGTTTCCTATGTTTTAACCAGTAGAAGTTTGCATATATACATTGTATTTTCTGATTGAACTTAAAACAAGTGTTGCCCAAGTGATGTGTTTATGAAAATACTGATCCAAGATTATTTTAGCCTTGCTGAAGTACCACTTGTTTTCTGAAAACAAAATAAAACAAAACAAAAAACTTTGTATTTGAAGATGATGATATTGATGGTGATGGTATGGTGCAAGAAGCCCAATTTGTGAACAATTGTCCTTTTTTGTTTTTTTATTTTGTTTCTTTTTCTCTTTTTTTAGTCTTTTTTTTTTTAAAATTATTTATTTGAGAGGCAAGTTACAGAGGAAGAGGCAGAAAGAGAAGGAGGGATCTTCCATCTTCTGGTTCACTCCCCAAATGGCTGCAATGGCCAGAGCTGAGCCAATCAGAAGCCAGGAGCCCGGAGCTTCTTCTGGGTCTCCCATGTGAGTGCAGGGGGCCCAAGGGCTTGACCCATCTTCTACTGCCTTCCCAGGCCATAGCAGAGAACTGGATTGGAAGTAGAGCAGCAGGCCAAACAATAGTCCTTTCTGCCTTGTGTGTATAAAGACTTAAGACTGTTATTTGGTCTGCAGTTATTGGTTGAACCTGGTGCTATTTTGGATTCACTCTTAGCTTTTGCTGGAAGCATGACACTCACTGCTTCATATTTCAATGCACCCTTACATTTCTGACTTGTATTTGAGGTAGATGTGTAGCTACTGTTTCTTAGACATAAAAAACTTTGCTTTATTGCTTTGAAGTTGGTTTAAAAGATTTAAAAAAATATTTCTTAGGCACAGCGCTGTGGCTTAGCTGATTAAGCCACCACCTGCAGTGCCAGTGTCCCATCTGGGTGCTGGTTCAAGTCCCAGCTGCTGCACTTCCCATCCAGCTCCCTGCTAATAAACCTAGGATAGCAGTGGGAGATGGCTCAGATGTTTGGGCCCTAGCACCCATGTGGGAAACCTGGAAGAAGCTCCTTGCTCCTGGCTTTGGTCGGACCCAGCCCTGGCTGATGCAGCCATTTGGGGAGTGAACCAGTAGATGGAAGACTTCTCTCTCTCTGCCTCTCCCTCTTTGTAACTCCACCTTTCAAATAAATATTTAAAGAAAATTTCTTACTAGATATTAGGTCATTATTTTGGTAATATCATTTGTCCTTTAGTCCCTTCATAGACTGGCCTGCCCAGCAGGGTTGAGATTACTCTTTAAAATAGATGGATTTGTTATTTTCCAAAGCCTTATTAATAGACACAAGGTGTCTATAAAGTAACTTGTATTTTAAAATACAGTACAGTCTTATTTTTACCATGTAGTAAATGCAGTGTGACAACTTTGTTTATAAAGTTAGCTTTGTTTATGGCTAAAACAATTAATTCAGTTTGTTTCTCAGGACCATTTACAAAAAAAAATTGAAAAATTCAGCTTTTATATAATTTATTTTAAAGTTTAAAATTAAAAATTTTAAAATTAGACAAGAATTTTATGAACACTATGTATAATCTATTATTATGCTATAAGTGACTGATAAAATTGCTCAGCAGTTATGTGAGTCATTTGTGTTAAAATATCAAATAATATCACCACTTTGTACACTTCTGGTTTTGTCTGGAACTTGTGCCAAGTTAATGATGAACTCTCTCTTAACATATAGTAGTTCCTGGCTTTGATTAAGTCCTATATCTCTTGGCACTACTGATCAGATTATTTCCTGTGGTATAAGCTTTATTCAGTGAGTTACTCATCTTTCTTGGCAGTAAAAGTCTTGCTATTAGTGATTTTCTGGTTTAGCATCAGAAGATTTTTTTGAGTGGGGGTACAAGGGGGCTTTTGTTAGTATTGAACTGCTGAATATGTCAGCTAATTCAAAATAATATGAATATGTAGAGAAATTCCTTGTTAAAGCATAACCAAAGACCACGAAGAATTAGTCTGTAGCCTGACACAGCCAGATGCATTGATTCACAATGAGGGAGTAAACACCCCAGGAATCATGGTAGGCCTCTGGATAAGAGGATGAGAGAAGTGTACCCTTTGTAAGATTTGGCTTATACTAAACAAATTTGAGAACAGTACAAAGGAAGCCATGCTCCTTTCTGGATTGGTGACACTTTCTAAATTGGATTGGGAAAAGCAGGGCTTAACGAGGGATTAGGTACTGTCATGAAGCAAGAAGAGAACTTCGTTTACTAGCCAGTGGTCTCTCCATATAACTACTGTAATTGTCATTTTTACTAGTGAAATATCAAAGTCATTCTCTTTAGAATAGTGAGAGACTCTTTAGTGTTGCTTTCTTCTACACTGTTATGAAGTTTCTACATGATACAATTAAACAAGAAATGTAACAGCTCATAAGGAAGAAATAAGTACCGTAACATACATAAAAATATTTGATATTTAAAAAAAATTGGGTACTTCCCTCCCAGAGTGAATGAAAATAGCAAAGTAGGTCTTAGTGCATCATTGGTAAGACAGCAATAATTACTCAAGAAGGGGTCCTTGTATTTTATAACTGCTGAGTGATCTTTGGAAAAACGGTATTTCCTGTTAACTTTGCAGATGGTTTTCTTTCTGTCCTCCCAAGCCTGACTACATGCAGGGCTTTTTGATTTTGTCTTTTTTTCTATCTTAAGTGATATTCACTGTTTCAGTCCTGAGTGATTTTTTTTTTCTCTTTCAACATATAGCCTCATAAATCTTTTATAAGCACATGTTCAGCCTATAACATTGTTATTAATTTTATTTAAGACTGTTCTGTATGTTCTTAGCCTTTGGAATTGAAAATCCTTTATTTTGGCCCAGACACATTTTTCTGACACCAAAGTTCCATGCTTTTGTGAAATGTTTTAATGTAAACATTTTTCTACTATAAATAGAGAATAAATGGACTATTGGTCTTAAACTCTGATGTGGCCATCTGAATCCTTTTTGTATCTTGGTGAGGTTTGTGGTAAAACCCAATTTACTAGAAGCCAGTCTGCTGATTGTATTAAGTGTCTTGCAAGTTGAGGTAAGATTTAGGGATATTATGCAAAATTTTTGCTGTTAAAGTTATTTCCTATTTCAGAATCATAGCAGATTATATTTACTATAATGTTATTAAATGGATAGCATTGAAAAGTGATAAGACTACTGAATTAGAATCAGAAGACCTGACTGTCATTTATTGATTGTGAAGCTAGGCAAGACAGTTTCTTTGGGCCTTTATTTCCTCATTAACAAAGTAAATACTTGCCAAGTCTCAGTATTACAATGAACTCAAATAAGGTGTCTGTGAAAGGGATCCCTGATGTGCGCCTGTGATGCTATCATTCCATATGGGTGCTGAATCGTGTCCCGGAGGTTCCACTTCTGATCCAGCACCCTGCTAATGCACCTGGGAAAGGGGCGGAGGGTAGCACAAGTACTTGGGCCCATGCACCCACGTGGGAGACCCAGAAGAAGCTCCAGGCTCCTGGTTTTGGCCTGGCACAGCCCTGGCCATTACAACCATTTCGGGGGTGAACCAGCAGATGGAAGATCTTTATCTGTCTCTCCCTCTTTCTCTATAACTCTGACTTTCAAATAAATAAAAATAAATCTTTAAAGTGTATGTATGTACACATATAGATAGATGATTATGGGTTACTGATGCTCAACTATAAGAAGTATTTCTTGGGGCCAGCGCTTTGGTACAGAGGGTTAAAGCTCCAGCCTACAGCACCAGCATCCCATATGGGTTCCGGTTTAAGTCCCAGCTGCTCCATTTTCGATCCAGCTCCCTGCTAATGTGCCTGGGAAAGCAGTGAAATATTGCCCAAGTTCTTGGGCCTTTGCATCCATGTTGGAGACCTGGAAGAGGCTTCTGGCTCCTGGCTTAGGATTGGCTCAGCTCTGGCCAGCCATTTGAGGAATGAACCAGGAGATAGAAGACCTCTCTCTGTCTCTGTCTCTATCTCTCTCTGTAATTCTTTCAAATAAATAAAATAAATCTAAATAAATAAATAAATAAAAAGATGTTGCTTAGAATGCCTGCATCTCATATATAAAAAGTATTTTTAGTTACTATATTAGAACCTCATATTAGCCATTTTTATCCAGCTATATATAATACACATGAGTATTTGCTGTCATTTTTCCAAGTGATTTCCAGTCTCTGATTTATGTTTAGAATCATAGTTTTCACTTGTCATATGCATTTTATATAAGACATGAGAGAATATGGTGGCAATTGGTAAATGGTATCGTTTTATTCAGTATACTTTGTATCCCCATTCTATCAAGTGTAGCCCCTTATAAAATGAGTAGTGGCTTTATTAAGAAGAGAATGGCCTCTTTGATATGATTGGAGCCTAGTGTTTATTTTGGGAATTACGACTAGAAAGGGAGTGTGGAGCCCAACTTTTCTATACCCTTCATTCCAGGGATCTGAATTTTTTCTGTAAAGGATTGTGGCAGAGGCCTATGTGTTTTAATTAAGTTTGTTTCTAACTGACATGATTAAAGTTGTGGTAGAGGCCTTCACAAAATTTGAAGAAGAAAAAGGGTGGCATCTGTCCTGGGAATGAAATGCTTGCCTATGAATGCTTCAACTGTAGTCCCTATCTGCTCATGTGTAAACATATCAGGTTCTGCTTGTTAGTACAGAGCAATGATGTTAACCCTTGTCAGAAAACTTATGGCTCAACATGTGTGCAAGAAAAAAGCCATCTTCAGTATCTACATTCACATGCACAGTATTGTATCAATCCTGTGGCTACCGTGCAACATTAGAATATCCAGTCAAATGTATGCAAGTAACCATATAAGGGAGACAAAGAGGCTAAAACCATATATAAGGGAAAACTCTTCTTTGTTCAGGGCTAAGGATTTTGGATAAGAAATTCCACCTGGCATAATAAAAGACTACTTCCTGTTAAGAGGCCTTGGTGTCCTGCTACAGGACAAGATAGTAAATATTTTTATTTATTTTTTAAGTATTTATTTTATTTATTGGAAGAGTTACAGAGAGAGGTAGGGACAGAGAGAGAGGTCTTCCATCTGCTGGTTCACTCCGCAAATGGCTGCAAAAAATGGCTATAGTTGGGCCAATCTGAAGCCAGGAGACAGGAGCTTCTTCCCTGTTCTCCCACTTGGGTGTAGGAGCCCAAGGACTTGGGCCATCCTCCACTGCTTTCCCAGATGCATTAACAGGGAACTGGACCAGAACCAAACTTGAACTGGCGCCCATATAGGATGCTAGTACTGCAGGCCAAGGCTTTAACCTACTGCTGGACCCTGGATAGTAAATATTTTTGACCTTGCGGGACTTTTGGTCCCTGTTCCAGTTGCTCAACTCTGTTGTCTGAAAGCAGCTTTATATGGTATGTAAATAAATAAATGAGTATGACTGTTTTCCAATAAAACTTTACACAAAGAAATGGTGGGCTGCATTTGACCTGTGGACCTTAGTTTGGCAAGCCCTGCTCTATACCATGTAATTAATTTAGATTTTTATCCTGTAGTTACTGAGGAACCATTGGATGTTTTGGAATATGAAATTATATGATCAGAATTTTCTCTTTTTTAAAAATTTATTTGGCCGGCGCCGCGGCTCACTAGGCTAATCCTCCGCCTTGCGGTGCTGGCACACCGGGTTCTAGTCCCGGTCTGGGCACCGGATTCTGTCCTGGTTGCCCCTCTTCCAGGCCAGCTCTCTGCTGTGGCCAGGGAGTGCAGTGGAGGATGGCCCAAGTGCTTGGGCCCTGCACCCCATGGGAGACCAGGAGAAGCACCTGGCTCCTGCCATCGGATCAGCGCGGTGCGCCGGCTGCAGCGCGCCAACCACGGCGGCCATTGGAGGGTGAACCAACAGCAAAAGGAAGACCTTTCTCTCTGTCTCTCTCTCTCACTGTCCACTCTGCCTGTCAAAAAAATAAAAAAAAAATTATTTCATTTGAAAGGCAGAGTTGCAGTGAGAGAAAGATATCTTCCATTTGCTGGTTCACTCCCCAATGGCCACAATGCCATGGCTGTGCCAGGCCAAAGCCAGGAGCCAGGAGCTTCATCCAGGTCTCCCACGTGAGTTCAGGGGCCCAGGGACATGGCGATCTTCCACTGCTTTTCAAGGCACATTTGTAAGGAGCTAGATTGAAAGTGGAGCAGCCCAGACTTGAACCAGTACCCACATGGGATGTTGGTGTTGCAGGCGGTGGCTTTACCTGCTATGCCACAATACTGGCCACAGAATTTAGTTTGAAAGTTTAGCTCAAGTATAGTATAAAGTATACTCAAGTATAAATTGGAGGAGGAGGCAGACAGGGAGATCAGAGGGGACACTATTGTAGAAATAGACAGGAAATAATGAATATGGAGATGGTAGCAGTAGAAGTGGAGATTACTGGATTGATCTATGCAAGATTTTGGAGGTGGGATTATTAATGTGGTTTGATTAGGTATGTGGCATAAAAAAGAAAAGTAAAAAAAAAATCCCGTAAATGACAAAATTGAGTAGAGGGGAACCTAGCAAACTTGTGATGGAAGGATAAGGGAAATAGTACAGAAAACCACAGTCTGTGATACATCCAGGTAGAAGGGCTTGGTTGTCTGCCTGTTAGGTATTTGAAAATATGGTGCTGGTGCTAAAGGGAAAGATAAAGTTTAGAGATAAAGATTTAAAAGTAGTTAGTATGTTGATTGGTAAAAATCGTTCAGGGACAACATGCGGATATAGAAGAGACCTGGATAGAATTTGAAGCAAACACCAGCACTTCAAAAAGGACATGTCACAGTAGGAAAGATAGTATGAGACAGAAAGGTTTAGCGAGGCAGAGGAGAATGAGGAATGGTGCCTTCTAGGAAGAGAATTGCAAATTTGATTAACATTTCCCCTTCAACTTACTCTATGGGATTTATATTCTCAATGGTACTGGAAGCTTGAATAACAATCAAATTACTTAACTTTCTAGAAATAGGTTCTGTTCAATTCAGCAAATACTTTGAACCTCAAATGTATACAAAATAGTTCTCAGGGCCAACGCTGTGGCAGAGTAGGTTTAGCCTCTGCCTGCATATGAGTACCAGTTGAAGTCTGGGATGCTCCACTTTAATCCAGCTCCCTGATAATGGCCTGGGAAAGCAGAGGAAGATGGCCCAAGTGCTTGGGTCCCTGCACCCACATGGGAAACCCAGAACAAGTTCCTGGCTCCTGGCTTCAGAGCAGCCCAGCTCCAGCCATTGTGGCCATTTAAGGAGTGAACCAGCACAGGGAGGACCTCTCTCTCTGTCTGTAACTTTTGAAGAGGAGCTGACACTGTGGCACAGCAGGTTAAAGCCCTGGCCTGAAGCGCCAGCATCCCATAAGGGCACCGGTTCTAGTCCCGGCTGCTCTTCCGATCCAGCTCTCTGCTATGGCCTGGGAAAGCAGTAGAAGATGGCCTAAGTCCTTGGGCCCCTGCACCTTGTCTTTCAAATAAATAAAATAAATCTTTAAAAAAATACTTGAAGAAATAGAAAACAAAGTAATTCTCAAGTAGTTCTCACAGTGCTCAGGGCAGTCCTTGCTGTTGAGGAATTTACTTTATGGGGAAGTTTAGACCAATACCAGAAAGTAATTATAGCACAGGATATAAACTAGGTCATTTAAGGGAAATGAAAAGTCTAATGGGCTTTATAGAGGTAGGGATGAGACTGATGAAGAGAAACTGGGGGAAACCTTAATGAATATGTGATCTTTGAGATTAACATTGAAGAGTTAATTGTAATTTGAAAGGTAGAACTTTACAGGTTTAGAGGATATCTGCATAAGACTGAGCAGGATGTTAGATTTCAAGTGGAGAATTTATGCCCTGGAGGAGCAGGAGCTATGGTTGGATGTTTTGGGAAGGGTGGGACCAGTTTAAACAAATACTTGAGTGCCTTTTGCTTCTAAGTTACTGAGCTAGGTCAGTGCATTAAAACATTAATCCCTACCCTGAAACTGCTTACAATAGACCAGAGATGGGTACAAATAACTAAAACAAAGTGGAGGCCAGCGCCCGGGCTCACTTGGTTAATCCTCCGCCTGCAGCGTCAGCATCCCATGTGGGCACTGGGTTCCAGTCCTGGTTGCTCCTCTTCCAGTCCAGCTCTCTGCTGTGGCTCAGGAGGGCAGTGGAGGATGGCCCAAGTGCTTGGGAGACCAGGAGGAAGCACCTGGCTCCTGGCTTCAGATTGGTGCAACGCCAGCCGTGGTGGCCATTTTGGGAGTGAACCGATGGAAGGAAGACCTTTCTCTCTCTCTCTCTCTCTCTCTCTCACTCTCTCACTGTCTATATATCTACCTGTCAAATAAATAAAAAAAATAAAGCAAAGTAGACTGTAGTAAGATCCAGAACTGAAGCTGGAGAGTTCAAGATCGACTGAAGTGACTGAGAAAGATTTTATGAAAAAGGAGGTGGTTTTAGATCATACCTGCATGGATAATAAGGACATTGACAGACTTAAATGGCAGAGGTGGGCATACTGCTAAAGGAATAG